>NC_071398.1:850000-1450000 GCF_022682495.2 Desmodus rotundus
GCACAGCATAAATTATAGATACACGTCTGCTTCTTTGATGAAGTGAGACTCTAGGTGCATCTCTCCTCCATCACACAGAGCGGTGCCCTTTCAGGAGGCTGTTTCACGATGTCACATCACATTTGGAAAAACAACGAGAAAAACATAAGCCTTCTTCCCCAATTTCCATTCTCCATCTCATCCCTTTATTCTTAAAACAAAATATTTTCAACAAACAGCCCCTTCAAAGACAGCCTGGAAATTTTTTACTTTGGAGAAATTAATTAAACATAAAATAAGTGTTTAAATGCGAAGGTCAGTGTGGCAGAAAGGGCCGTGCTGTGGCCGCCTCCCTCTGGCAGACCCACTCCCCGGTCTGCTGGAGGCGGCTTCCCTGGGTTGAAACACCCTCAGCATCTCAGTCCTTCAAAAACAAAGACGTGCAGGAAGTACTAACGCAGGCAGCCTTTGCCTCACAAATTTTATTATCAACTGGCAGTACAACTTCCTCATTACAAAGTTCTAAAACTCTCCTGTGGAAATATTTGGAGGGCACTATGGCAACAAGGGAGGAGACAAATCAGGACATGAGGGGACATTATAGGGAAGTAAAACCAGAGCAGGAGAAGCGGTCCACGTACCTTGCTGTCGGGAGGCGCCCCGTCTGCGGCACTGCACCGCCGGGCCTCGTCCAGCCTCACTGGCGCTGCAGGACAGTATTTTTCTCATCACTGGGTAAAAATCAAAGGCTCTGTGGTCCCTTTGGAAGCCCCTTTGAGCTTGGGGAAGGCCACCCTCCTGAACCTGAGGACCCACTCCAGGGAGCCATGGCACGCTTCTGCACAGTCCCCGAGTGACATTTCCAAGTGACGACAATATTTGTAAGGTTACCCATTCAGAGGTCCTTACAGATTGAAATAGAAATTTGGTTCCTGCCAGAGCCAAATTGAATTTCGTAGAATTAAATCACAGGCTCTACTAGGAAAATGCTCATTGTGCATCACTTTTCTTAGAGATAAGACATTTCCTGTCCCCCAAGGTGCCAGGATCTCTGAGTTGACATAATTCTGCACGAGTCACTCTGGGGTGTGACTTGGAGTGTCCCAACCCCCTCTGGACCTGGCCTTTGTACCTGGGCCATCACTCACTTAATCTCACCTCATCTTCAGAGGAATGGAACCAAAGGGGTTGTGCAGCCCAGCGCGGGTCGCATGGCCCTCACACGCGTGCCTTCGGCTGTGTGGGGCCAAGTGCGAGGAGCTGTTTGTGTCTTGCGCAGCCATGAAGGTGAGCTGGTGAGGGGCCCAGTGCAAGAGCGTCTGGACGGTGCTCCTGGTGTGGCCACAGGGAGTGGAAGCCACCTGTGGTCTTTGTCCTTGTCAGGCTCTAAGGTGCTGGTTGTTAGAGGGATCATCTGAGACTGCCCAGCTACCAGGGAGGGGTGGACGTCACAGCTCAGCCTGCAGCCTGTGTGTGAGGTGAAAGCCACACACCCCAGACGTGGGCTCTGAAACTCTGGCCTCACTGGGCTAGTGGGAAAGCGCCACGGGAAAGTCCTGTAAAGAAACTTGGTCTGGAGTCATCCCATTGGACATTCTGGTTAATAAAGATTTACTTCGTGGGGCTGTGAAAGGGCTGAGATGGGGAGTGGGAAGTGCTGGGCTGGAGCCGTCCAGCCCCTCTGGGCATCATCCATCAAATGAACAGACGTCGGCTGGCTCCCACCACTGCTCTGAACTGAACAGAACAGCACGGGCAGAAGCGCTTTCTGAGCTCTGACACCCATGTGATTGTCAGCCGTCCACTGATGTCGCTGAGTGGCAAACTGCAAGCACTAAAATGGACTATCTTCTTTCCGAAACTCCTCGTGTGCCCAGGCTCGCCGTCCGGGGGGTACAGGAGGCCGGTGTCTGTCCCTCACCTCCTGCTGTCACCAGCAGCAGCACTTGGGGCTACGTAATCTTCCTGAGAATTTGAGATTTGTTTGAGATTCTGGCGTAAAGAGAACTTGTTTAGTTTTGCATGGGACCCTGAAAAAGAAAACAGACCTAGAGAAAACAGATTAAATATTGAGGGATCTTGTGGAATTTGCTTCCTTGTCACTGTGGGGAAGCACTCTCTGTACCAGATGTCTCCAACACTACGAGAGCCAAGCTGCCGACCTAGTGAGTGAGGTGGCCACGTACGGATTGGCCATGTGGATGTGACCGGAAGGGGGCCTCTGCAACTGGCCTGGCCGGACTGCAGCGTCCAGCACCTGGTCTTTCCATTGTTTAAGAGAAGCATAAGATCCGACTTCCGCAATTTCTCCTTAAAATCTCTGACTTCCGTAAAGTCTCCTGCATTTCAGAAACATTCTGTTTAAAACGCCTGTGGAGATGCACATCCAGCAGATGAACTGGGAGATTGTGTCCCTCCCACAAACCCAGGGTTTGCCCTTATTTTGGTTCTTACACTTCTGAGGATTACCACTCCTTAATTCGCTTATGTTTTAGTTTTACTTCCAGAGAAGGAAACCAGCTTGTCCAGAGCATTCCCAGTGTTAGTAACGCAAGTTCTATACCCTGGGAACCTGTCAGTCCCCAGCAAACTGGGGCAGTGTGTCACTCTACTGCCTAAGAGGGGTCAGCACATTTTGTCACTTGTTTCTAAGAGGTGTCAGCTCACCTACGCAGGTGGGAAAGGTGTTTGTGGGCTCAGACGGTATCAGGGTTGGAGTCACCTCTCCCTCAGCACCTGTGGGAGACTTGGGGCCGCGCATCCGCCTCTCAGCGGCTCAGCTTCGTTGCCTGTAAATGAGAATATGAACAGCACCCCCCCCCCGGGGGGCTGGTGAGAGGACACGAGATGCCAGGTCCCCTGAGTGAGCGTTGATGGCATGGGGAAGCCGGTCTGGACGGCTGACCCGGAATCCAGGCCTCCCTGCAGCCAGCCCCCTGACCGCTGCCCGCCCCCCCCCAGGCCCTTTGAGGGCTGTTGTTACTGTCTTTCCCAACGGCTTTGCATTGTTTTGTCTGTATTTATTTTTCAGTTACAGTTGCCGCACTCTCTTACATTGGTTTCAGGTGTATAACACAGAGGTTAGATACTTATGTAACTTATGAAGTGACCCCTCCCCGAAGTCTAGAACCCGCGTGATGCCACACACAGTTGCTGCAGTGCCATTGATGCCGTGACCGTGGCCTTCCGTGTACGTGGAGAGCAAGTCCCGGCGTTCGTGTGCGTTTCCTGACAACACGCCAGCTCTGACAGGCCATGACTTCCTGTTGACTGAAAGTTGGTCCTAATAGCATTTGTGATTTATTTCTTTGCTTCCCAAAATTACCAAAATCTCCATGAAGATGTCATGGAGACCCACAACATTTCTGAGGAGTTATCTGGAGTTGGTTGGATCCGTAGTATAGGGCTTCCCAACTCAATATTGTATAAATACCAAATTCCCCAGGAGAAATGACTCCAAAGGGATTTTCCCCAGGGTCCCAGAATCTGTAAATCGAGATAATTCTATGCATTGCTGCCCGAGTATGGAAATCACCGACAAAGGAAATTAAGAGCAGGAACCCCGTGATTAGACTAATGCATCGATCAAGTTGCTCTTCTCAGCTCCACTGCCAGTGTGGTACATAAATAACATGTGGGCAATTCCCGTGAGTAAATTATGTGTGTTTTACAACCTTCCATGAGCATTTTTCCTTTAAAAACACAACAAAACAAAGCAAAATAAAAGTATTCCTCAGGGGAAGTGAGCATCAGAGAAAAGGGTGAAACGTGATCGAAAGTTTTTCTGTGGGGGGAGGAGGAGGGGAGCAGGGCGGGCCCCCCTGCAGCAGTGCCGGGCTGCTGTGCGGTTTCCTGTGCGGATCTGGGGGACTTACGCCCTCGCTTCTTCCTGCACAGGACTCCCCCGCCGGCCTCCCAATCAGCTCTTCTGCCTCTGTCTCTCTAGTGTGTTCCTGTCCTTGCTCTGTGTCCTGTCTCACGTCACCTCCCCTCTGAGGAGGGCCGGGGAGACTCAAGGACAGAGGAAGAGCTTATCAAGCCCAACGACATGGCATCAGAGTCCCGGTCCTCGTCCGTGGGGCAGACGGTACGAGCGAGGTCACTCTTGCGTCCTTCAGCCTCTGCTCCCTCTGTGAATGCTGCTGCCGCTGGAGATGGAGCTGGCCCAGTGGCGGGCCTCAGGCCCAGGGCATGCTCCGGAGCAGCCTGGCACTTTGAGTGACCTGCAAGGGCCACCAGCCCCTCCCGCCAACCCAGATGAGGTCCCAAGGAGGCCACTTTGCTGGCCCTCGCTGTGCTCTGGCGCATGCAGTGTGGGAGCAGCAGTAGGCAGGGTGCTATCTTTCCCTGGGAGGCTGGTCCTACTTCTCCTTTCCCACCCCAGCTTCATGCGCACCCACTCCACCTGTCCCCAGTTCTCCCACGTCACAGTTGGGCCCTGCTCCCGCAGAGCTTGCTGCCTGGGGGAGGTGGTGGTGACAGAGCCGTAAACACACAGTGACACAAGGCATCAGGGGCAGGGAGGCCCAGTGCCTGGCAGGCTTCCCGCCTCACTTGCTGTCTGGGGAGGTTTGGGGAGGTGGTACAGTACCGCTGTTCCTCAGCCAGGCCCACCAGCCCGACACAGCTGAAGGACAGCACGGGGCTTTGCCAGCCCTCGGACCTTTCTCCATCGCTGCTTCTGGTCTGGCAAATTCCCAGCAGCCTGGCGCTCTGCTCCCTGCCTGGCCGAGACCCTGTGGCTCTGGGCATTGGGGACAGGTCACTGCCCAACAGGCCCCAGCAGTGACGAGAGCCCACACGTCCCAAACAAAACCAAGATGGGCCTAGTGCCAAAACCAATTAAGATCTTTCTCTACACGAGAGTTTTCCCACCATTTGTCTCACTGTTTTAAACTTTCAAAACATTTGACCCATTTGGGTAAAATGCAGCCAAGAAGTAAGCACTCAGAGGCCACCCCTCGACTGGACCCATGGCCCAGTCACTTCCACCAGAGGGCTGCCCTGACCTCTGGCCGCTGGCTCCAGGGCTCGCTCAACAATGGGTGGGGCTGGGCTCACTGCTCCCCACACGTGTGACCTGTGCGAGCTGCCTTCCTTGGTCCCCTGTGATGTGCAGAATGCCTGCCCACTGTCCTTGCTCTGGAAACAGCAGCACGTCCAGAGCAGGGGGTGAAGTCCTCTGCTCCAGGTTCAGAGGGCAGGACACTCCCGGCACCTGTGATCAGTCCTCTCTGCACCCTCGCCAAGGGCCTCCCACACGAGGGCCTCCTTCCTCGGCAGGACTTGCCCTGCCCACCTGGGGTTGGGCCCTGAGCACAGGCCTACCCACCTCCCAGCGCATCCTGGCTGATGGTGCCGAACACAACCGTCTCGGTTTAAGCATTTTTGTCTTCAAGGATCTTGCACAAGTGTTCATTTGAAGGTCCCGTGGCATTTTGAAATGAGAACGTCATCTATGGAGGTGTCGGGGTGGAGCCCCCGTCAGTGAGGTTGGGAGAGAGAGGGGAGCAGAGCGCCTGGAGGAGCTGCTGGCATCCAAAGCATTTTCACATCTCCCGTAGATTACCCTGCGTATAATTCTCCAGTATTCAGTGTCAGACTTTGAAGGTATTGGTTAAAATTACTTCATGCCTGACATCAATTTAGTCTTACTCATTATCTAGCTAAAATAAAACCTTAAAAATAGCTTATTAGAGTAAGTAAGCAATTTTCCAATAACTGCAAATTCCCCACCATTTCCAAAGGTGCACTCAAGGTGGATGGAAGCAGAAGGGCCAGGGGCTCCTTCCGTGTCCCAGTGTCCTGGCTGGCCAGAGGGTTTGAGGACACTGCAGGGCTCCACTGTGGGGAACAGGCCGCCTTCCCCACAGCCTCCTGCCACCCTGGCAGCCCAGTGCTGTGACCCCACTCCTCTGCGGGTGGCCGTGGCTCGGCCGTCTCGTGCACTCACAGCCCTCTGTGAGCCAGTCTGTGCGGGATCTTTGTGTCCCTGTCACCTCAGAGTGAGCACCAACAGGGGCATTTCTGTGTCTGATCTGGGCCCTCACTGGGGGCTCCCTCCCCAGCTACAGGAGGACCCCAGCCACCGTGTCAGAGCCCCTGGCCCCTCTGCCCAGCTGGGCCCCTGGAGCTCAGCACCTGGGTCAGCCGTGCTCGCTCTCAGGCCAGAACCCCCGTGTCCTGTCCCCTCAGCAGCCCCAGGTGGAGGCTTCAGCCGAGCCATGCAGTTCACATAACCCTGAGGTTCCCCAGGGCCTGCCCACCTGTGCCTCTCTCCTGAGGGCCTTTGGTACTGTCAGTGGCTCAGACCCTGACCTATGACCCTGCCGGGTGTTTTGTGACACTTGATAATGCGCCCAGAAAGACCTCAGTGTGTGGGTGCCTTCTTGGCTGTCTCCGTGAATCAGATGGGTTTGGGGGCTCCTGCTCTGGGAGGAGCACCTTCAGATGGCCGTCGGGGCGAGACTTCCCCGAACAGCGCTGGAGTGGCTCAGAACACACGTTGCCTTTTCCCCCGACACAGGCTGGAAAATTAAAGGCAGAAACCTTTGTCAGAATGCACCGTGGCTGTGAGAAGAGACAAGAGGCCGCCGTGAAATATTGGAGCTGGGCTAACAGATCTGGTCTCAATGGGTGACAGCAGGTCCCACGTGGGAGAGCGGAGGCTGAGCTGCAGGCGAGGCTCAGAGAGGCAGCTCCGGCCCAGTCGCACCGCAGGCCCTGCTCAGGGTCCGCACCGCGGGGTCCTACCCGCCTCCTCCTGCTCGTCCAGTCTGGGGAGGCCCTCCCGCTCCCAGAGCTTCTGATCGCTCCTCGGGGAACAGATCCATGTCCACTGTGCTTAGCCAGTGAGGCGGAGGGGCCGCCCTCCCCATCTACCGTTCAACAGTGGGAAACAGAGGCTGGCAGAAGGAGAGGATCCCTCCCTCAACAACTCAGCTGGCCAGTAGGAAAGCCAGCGGTAGGGCCCAGGGTTTTCCTCTGAAGTCGTCCTGTCCTCTTACAAAGAGAATCCTCTCTCAGGAGACACTTCTGGGGCCACGTGTCAGCCTCCTCAATGGCCTGTGCTCCACAGCGAGCCCCTGAGAGCTCGGCTCCCTGGCGCAGCGAGCCGGGAGAAGGCCGCCGCGGGACAGGCTTGGACAGGGCGCCTCCCACGGCCTTTGCTGCTTCGGCACAGTGTGCAGGAGCTGCACCTGCACCGGGGCTGCCTGCCGCTGAGCCCCTTCTGGGAGAGAGCCACCGCGCCCGCCGTCCTCAGACAGTCCCCCACCTTGTGAGGCCGCCTGCAAGTGTCAGGTCTGGGATTCAAAAGTGGTTTTGTTAAAAAAATAAAAATAAAAATAAAGCTGGATTTCTTCTTAATACCACGAGCAAAAGTGGGATTGAGACAGACTAAAGACTTAGAGATCGGACTGACACTGTAGAGCTGGGTGAATTATCTGTTGCTGAGAAACAAGTGGCTTAGAAAAATGTGCCTTGTATCAGGTCAGAAATCCGGTGTTCAGCTGGGTCTTCCTCTGCAGGGTCCTCCGTGGACTGCAGCCACGGGGGCGGCAGGACTGCGGTCATCTCCAGTCTCGAGTGGGGAAGAGTCCACACCCACGCCCATGCGGCGGGGGCACAGTCCAGCTTTGCATGGACGCTCGGCCCAGGACCTCCACCCCTACTGACCGTGGACTGGAGGGCGCACTGTTCCCAGCCACACGGGCCTCCACCGTGGCAGCTTCCTTTGTCAGCAGAGTCTTCGAGCAAACAGAACGTCACGGCCCCTGTGACCCGGTGTGGGTGGCATCTCGTCGTCTCTGCATGTTCCCGTGGTTGGAAGCAAGTTGTTCAGTGCAGCCCACTCCCCGGGGGGGGGGGGCGCATTTTACAGCCACTGGGGGCCATGTTGAAAGTTTCCCTGCCACAGAACTGTACAAAAGAGAAGAAAAGAGAGAATTTCTGTTTGACTGAAGACACTATGGATGATGACAGGGTGGGAGGAGATGCTTGCGGTGCCCAAACTGACGAGGATTCCTCTAAATCAGCAGCAGAGGGTCGCCATCCAGAAGGACAAAGTCCAAAAGTAGATAATTTGCAGAAGGTACTCAGAAGGCTAATTAGTAAGCATATAAAGAAATCCTCACATTTATTAATAATTAGAAAAATGCCATTAAAACCAGATAGCACTTCACACCTTTTAGATGGAGAAGCAGACAGCTGGATAGGGCCACGCGTCAGCAGGAGTCGGGCGCTCATCCCTGCGGAGGGGATGGAGACTGAGGCAGCCGCCCGAGGGCACCTGGTCCCAGAGTCCGGTTTCATCTGTGCAGCCCAGCAGTTCTGCTGCTGAACGTGCATCCCGAAGGAGCCCTTGCTCTCCTCCCCCAAGATCTCCTTGCAGCGTAGCAACCTGGAGGCGATGTAGGCTCCTTCTACAGGGTGGGGGGGGGGAGGCAGCCACTGTGTGGCACCCGGTAGGGGCAGAAGCACCAGGCTGTGTGTCCACAGGCAACAGGTGTGGGTGAGAATCCTCGGGTTTTATGAGACAAAAACACAGGATGAGAGAACACAGTCTCATTTACAGAAGTTAAAAATAACATGCAAACAAAACAAAAATGTACATTAAACAAAATTCAGCAGTTTCCGATAGGAACACGAGTCGTGTAAGGGGTGAAGGGAAATAAATACACAGCTCAAGAGAGGGGCCATGTGTGGCCACTGATCGTAAAGTGCTAAAGGCAGAGAAGTGTGAGAATGTCTCCTGTCTCTGAGGGAGGAGACTCAGGCGCAACTCTCCAGTCCACTGTGCTGGGTGTGAAACTCTACTGTGGGCACATAAAACCTAATTACCCTTAGAATGTGTGCTCCCCAGCATGTCTCCTGGCAAAAACAGTTTATGGCAGACCAGCCCACCGACTTTGCATTCATTTTTTTGCTCCCGGAGCTCTGTGTGTTTATGCGCGTCTGCTGTGTGAGTGTGTGTGAGCAAGTGGCAACGGTCTCTTCTGGGAGCTAAGGGCTCTGTCGGCGGGCGCATTTCTCAGGGCTGCTCAGGGGGCAGTTTGGCTAGACGTGCACTCTTACTTGGCTTGAGCTGTCTTCGCAAGACACTGGATTATTTCTCCTGTTTTTACCTGTCCCCATTTCTTTCAAATAGCATCTCCCAGTGATGAAGACTGGACAGTAATTAAACTTGGTTAATCTCACAAATAGAAGGCAGAGGTCTGATGGTGGGGAACACGCACGCCATCCAGCTTCCCAATGAGGCTGTGGCTTCCAACATCATCAGCACCTGGCAGGATGAGACTATTTTATGCAAATGGTTCATTATTATTAATTTCTGCTGGCATTGAACGATTTATGAACTGCTTTTCGAATGTGGAAAAGTGGTTCATGAATCAGAAGGAAAAATGTTCCCCCAAACCAGCATCGATAAATAACGACTTTTATTCATGGGTCCCGCCCACAGTGTCTTTTATCTTCAGGAAGGATGGGATGGGAATTACAGAGTCACTGCAGAGGTGGGGGTCTGGGACAAACAAGGAAGCAAGGGCTGGGGAGATTGGAGAGGAGGTTCCTGAGCCAGCAGCCGTGGGCAGTGGTGCGTGCCTGGTGGAGACTGCCCGCTGGGGCTCTCTCCTCTGCTCTCCCTGCTCTCGTGGGAACATGTGCCAGCTAATACAGTTGTCCACTTTTCCTACTGCCAGTGAGGGTTAGCAGCTATGCAATCTTTTTAAAAAGATCTTCATGTGCCAATCACATCTTCCTTCTTTGTCTCAAGAGAGACAACAGGGGGAAACCATGCAAAGTGGATGGCTGCCCCAGGGGCCAGTGCCAGGCCCTTTGTCTGGAGAGGTCAGGAGCTGCTGTAGCCCCCGCAGGGAAAGGGTAGGACCTTAGGGACTGCTTCGTAAGCACTACGCGTTCCCAGGGCCTAAGGTCAGTGGCAACGATGCTCTTTAGTACCAGCTTCATAATATTATTTCCAGGTTCTGCCAATTAGAAAAAATGGTAACTCCAGCTACACTGCCACCTTTGATATCTCAGGCTGGCTGACCATGGGGCAGATGGGCCAGCCCAGTATTGGCAGAGGGCAGGGACTTGAAGCTGTTCCTGGAGTGCTGAGATGTTGCCTGTCTCACCTGCAGAGACACCCAGTGAGCCGTCCCTGTGCTGCCTCGGACGCAGCACAGCTAGCAGATCGTCCTAGGGCTCTGGAAGCCCTCTGGCTGTCAGCACCGCTCTCCAGAGAAGAGGCAAATCCAGCTAAAAATACTCCGGAGCAGCCCAAGGCTGTCGGGAATCACCACGCTTACAGCAGCGCACGTGTCTGTACCTGTGGGAGCTGTGGGGCCAGAGAAAGAACAGCGGGTGAAGTCTTGGGGCCACTGTACCTGCCATCTCACTCGTCGGCTTTGGGCCAGAAATACATGTAAAGTGGACCAGGAATCTGCAGTCCGTTCTTGTAACCAGAGAACCAGCTCAAATGGTTCTGCCCTGTTTGATGAGTTTGGGGGTCCTTCCAAAGCAGTGGCTGCCCCCCCCCGGCTCCAGCCGCTTTTGCCAGAAGAAAGTGTTGGCCGGGTTGTCTAGCTTCTCAAAAGAAGCTAGAAATTGAAACTTCCATTCACTTACTGATTTTTTAAATTCAGGCCACTGGTTCAGATCTTAAGAACAATACAGTAAAAACACTGGGCTTTGGAATGCCCGCGTACTACTTCTCCAGTGAGAGCTAAGAGATGATTCCCAACAGTAGGAACCAAGAACATCACGAGGTTGCTGTTTCTCTGAAGCCCTTGGGGTCTCCGTGTCTGGCCAGCTCACACAAAGACGTGTGTTCCCAGGAGGCCAACGTGAGAAGAAGGCATTTAGTCTTCCTTCACTCCATCGGTGGGTTTTTGTTCTGAAGTTTCAAGAAATTGTCCTTTCACCTCAAAGTATTATTTGGTCTTGGATTTATTAACTAAGCCCCCCCCCCCCCCCGCCCCAACTAGAGCCGTTCTCGAGAAGCCTTGGCTGTGGGCCCAGGCGAGGAGCCTGCCCTGCCGGTTGGGTCTGTAACCACAGAACCAGCTACCAAGACACTGAGCTGCCTTTGCAGAGACAAGACCCAAACGGCAGGTCGTGTGGCTGCAGCCTGCACAGAGGAGAGCACCCTGACCCCAGCTGCCCAGAACCAAAGTCTCACTCCACTCCACCGCCCTGCTCCTGACCACGTGGACCCAAAGGACTGGGCTTGTCGGAACTTAACACCAGGAACGTTTCAGAAGCTCCGGGTCCGCTGTCCAGGGACATCGGTGCTGATGCCCTTTCACCACAAACAGCCAAGCTCCGAGGTCCCCCAGTTAAACCTGCCACCAGCGTCCCACATCCCCGGTTCCTACCAACCCTTACCAGCAAGCGACTGGGGTGTAAGGTACCAGTATTATCTTGATGGGCACCCTTTTTCTTTTTTTAAGGAATATACTTTTGTTAAGATTTTATTTATTTATTTTTTTAGAGAGGGGGGAAGGGAGAGAGAAAGAGGGAGAGAAACATCAGTGTGTGGTTGCCTCTCATGTGCCCCCAAGTGGGGGCCTGGTCTGCAACCCAGGCAAGTGCCCTGACTGGAAATTGAACCAGTGACCCTTTGGTTCATAGGCCAACATTCAATCTGCTGAGCCATACCTGCCGGGGCTTGGTGGGCACCTTCTTTATCACTAAACCTTTCCTTACTCCAAACTGACATTTTGGGTTTTGGCCTTTCAAAGTGCCTGGCATGGGGACATCAGGCAAGTGACATTCCTACATGTCTCTCCTTGGTGGCCATCGTGTGGTGTGTGCTTCCAGTGCTGTAAAATATTCATTGTTAGTACAACTACTTAATCTGGTGTTCAGCTGCAGACACAGCATCCTGTCCCAGCACTAGAAGATCAGCTGGAGCGGGTTGTTGGAGTCCCAAAGCTCCTGTGGCCATTTCCAAAGAGAGGCCTCACGAGCTGGGCTGACTTCACTCCCTGGATGAGGCAGGGCTCCCTGGCCACGGTAACTCGTTTTCTGTATCAGTGAGCTCCTACCTCTTCCTCCTGTTGTGAATAACCCAGGAAAGTGCCTTAAAAGCCAGTAATGGAATAAATAGTTCTATTTTGTTTGGTTTTACAAGTTAATCTGTGTACCATTTCTGGGCAGCAAATGAACACCGCTCTTGTTATTTAAGAGGCGAGATGCCGAGAGACAAAGAAGATAATTATTCCACAGTGACATGACAGGAAGTTGGAATCGAGTCAAGATGAAAACTTTTTCTTTCTGAGGCTTTCTCCCAGGAATGTCTCCGTTCTGCTGTTGATCGCCTTCTGTGCTTCCATCCTGTGTGAGGCCTCGGGGGCACAGCCCCTGCCAGTCCCCAAGGAGGTCACACTGCCGTGGGGGGAGGTGACAGTGGGAAAATGCCATAATGATATAGAACTGGACAATGAAGTCATGGGTATTCATCTAGAAAAGCGGGTGGTCAGTGAAGGTGTCTCCAAGGAGTAGAGGTTTGATGGAAAGGCTGTGGCAATGAGAGGGGCTGGGAGAGAGTCCAGACCAAGTGTGGAGGCGGCACACCCAGGCCAGCGCTGCACACGGCAAGGACCAGGGTGGAGAGAGGTGAGTGCCGAGGAGCCGGCTGAGCGGGATGATGCTGAGCCCAGGGTTAGACACTGGGGTTTTGTGCTCAGCACTGCCGGGTAATTTGTTGATGTGCATGTAACTCGGAGGTTAATTTCAATTACTTTATTACCACGGAGCTTCACTGAAGAAAGTGCAGTTTTTAAAAAAGGCAGAGAAACATATTTTCTCAACCTATTGGCAAAACCAGTTCTCAGGGAGGAAGGAGCGAGTCGGCTGTCACTGAGTGAGTCCCCTGCTGCCTGTGCGTGCCCTCTGCCCCGGCCGTGGCAACAGGGGCCAAACCGCCCTGCTGCTCAGGGCGCCCAAGGCTGTCCACCCGTGAGGAGGAGAGGCGGACAGGAAAGGCATTTCGGAATTAAATATATGCTTCAATCAGTCGAACTTTTATACAGATTGACTTCCATGAAAAATTAGAGCTTTGTGTAATTCAACAGAGTAAAATAAAAGGCCCCAAATAAATAAACGGTTGTCTTTTTTTATTAGCTCTCCATCACCCTGGACCCATTCGTAAGCTGCGCGGTGTCACCTCTCTCTACATTTGCAATGCTGCCTCTGAAATGTGTTCTGTTTATTCAAGCTCAGCAATCAGGCCTAAATGTACCAATATGTATTGTTCTAAAGTGTATATTTTTTCTGTCTACCAAAGACATAGCGACTGCTCCTTTTATGGGAAACCAGTTATTAATCAGTAAGTCTGCATGAATCAATATCTGGTGAAGTGACACCATGTTCCAGTTACTTTATGTTATCTTGATGGTTAGCTAATTTTGGAATGGAGACATTTCTTCTAGAAGTAGACATAGTATAATTTAGTGGTGAAAACGTCAATCATTACAGGTTGTCTGTCTTTGTCCGGGCAGAAGAGGGCAGATTTATTGAAGGAAACACAGTTATATATATATTTTTTGCCACACTCTGACCCAAAACATCCATTTTGCTTATAATTTTGCTTGGCAAAATGACATAAACTGTGATCACTGACAGGAGGACAATGCCAAAGCCACTGTCACTGGGTCCTGGTTCAGCAGTCCCCTGCAGGGCGTGTGGTGACGACTCCCACACGACATCAGCCCGATGGCGCTTTTCTCTGCTGACCTTAATGCACGAAGGAAGACCTACGTGATGCCAAGCAACTCTGCAAAGTTTGACCTCAGAAAGCACCCTTTAGTGCAAATAGTTTCTCATAATATCTCGCAGCCCACGGAGAGGAGTGTGGTCCTTGGATTCTTCATCTACCCCGTGGGAGCTCCTTCTGCAAGGCGACCCTCTTTCCCCTCCCTGCCCATGCTGCTGGGGCTGTTGGTCAACACAAAGGGTGTAGGGAAAGAAGGGGGATCCAGTGAACACAGGGGTGAGAGATGAGAATACACAGAGATGCAGACTGCTGACAAGTTTGGACACACCTGGATGAGTAAGTCATTCAGGTACCGAGGTAGCCAAAGTGTTTTAGCTGAATTACAGGTGAGATGGTAACCAAGGCACAGTTTTCATTCCTGAGTGAGACAAGAAAGTGCCCCCTTGGTACAACAAGGGGTTTCTCCTGTAGGCCAGTAGTTGGCATCAGAGTCAGCAGGGGAAGAGTAAAGGCATGTGTGGGAGGTGGTTCCACTAATGAGCCCAAGCAGTCAGCCCCCCAGGGTCCTGCTCTGCCACATGGACTCTGGGCTGGGCTACATTACTTGCTTGGCAAACCACTTATCACCGAACACGAAGCAAACAGAGGATGGGCCATCGGGATGCCCTGCTGGAGCACTATTGCTTGTGAAATAATCGCAATGGATAGTAGACACTGCTTCTTTTAAATGGTAAAAGCCTTTTATATGTGTTACCTCATCCTTACACAGCCCTCTGAATTAATCACTGTTATTATAATGCCCGTTTTACAGATGAGACAGCTGAGGCACAAAGAGACAAAGACGTAAGTGTAAGTGCCTTGCCCTAGGTCTGCAACGGCAGGTGATGGGCCAGGCTGGATGGGGCCTGAGACTGGGCACCACACTGGCTCAGGGACAGCCACGAACTGAGTTCCTGCCCCAAACTCCCCCGTCAGTCTCCTGTCCCCACCACCAGCCAAATGTGGAACCAAACTGCACGTGGGCAAGGGAACCAGGAGGGTTTCGTGTGTTTCTGGACTCTGGTCCTTGCCCTAGAGCTCTCTGGGTTCATGGGGCCTTGTCCACATTGCTTCTAGAAGATGCCAGAACCCTGGTGACGGAAGGAAGCTTTAAGGGTGGGCGGGTTTACGGGGCTGCAAAAACACGGTGCGAGGACTTGAGAACTCTTGCCTGAGAGTTCTGAGGGCTCTGAGGGCGCCCAGATTTTATAGCTGGTGGTGGGGGGAGGGGGCCTTTTCACCTTCTGCCAAACGGAGCACCATTGAAATGAGGTTTGGGTGCGCCTTGGCCTTCCCTAGAGCAGCCATCTGCCCATGGGAATGTGGTTGCATGGGGGCCCTGAGAATTGACACCCGCCAATCACAGCCCAGTTGGGAGTGTGCGCTCCCGCTCCTCTGGTCCACAGCCCCGCCTCACCCTGCCCCCACTTTGTAAGGTGCTCTGAAGCTTTAGAGGATCCAGACATCGGGAAGGGTCCTGCGGGGAGGGAAGACACCAAGAAAGAATGCCCTTCCCAAGGCCCCCGGAGTGGTCAAGTCAAAAAGGCAAGGCCTGGGTTTTAATGTGCTGGTCTCTGTGCCTGGTGGTCCTGAGGAGATCTTCCCCAGCACGGGACCTACTCCAGGGTACACACCAAGTCCTACTGACGGAGGAGGGTGACTCGCTTCACCTCCACGCCCAGTTGTGTGAGTGGCAGGCACTCGTGCATGTGCAGCTGAAGGCAAGTCTGGAGAGGAAGCTCCTTTCAGCTCAAGCTGGCCAACGCAAGCCTGACTGTAGCACAGCCTTCCTGCTAACAAGTCTCCGTGACCACTGTGGACTGACAGTCCCCACCCACCTGGAGATACTGAAAGCCAGTGTCACCCATTGGAGGCAGAGCATCCATGGCTGACAGTGATCACAGTACAGGGCCTGCAAGTGGGAGAGTGGCCCCATCGAGAGGTCCTGGCTGGGCTGCACAGCCTCCTCCCTCTTTTGTCCTAGTTTTTGATTGGTGGGCCAGGGCACCTTTGTTCCACCTCATTCAGGGTCCTCAACCCTGTCACCGGACTCAGGGAAAGGTCAGAAGTGAGAGACAGCTGCCTGGTGCCACCCTCCTAAGAGCTTTCTCTCAAGCTGGAGTGTCTCTTGGACAGAAGCCCATCTTCCTCAACCCCACCCCAAGGTGCTCACAGGTGTCCCTCAGCCCAACAGTGCCGCAGACCCCGGCGCCCTGTGGCTAGGATGCGCGGTTCTCAGGAGCCCCATCCAGGCTCCCTTGTTCGAGGACAGTGCCCATTAAAAGGAGGATGGACAGAGGGGCATGCAGGCACCTCCCTCCTACCTTTGGGACCCTTTCACACAGCTTCTCCAGCCCAGGAAGGAAAAACGCTTCCCTGCAAAATATGAAATCTATTGCTGAGCAGAGCAACGAGAATTAACCTTGATTACCACAGTAATTTACTAATCAAAACTGGAGACCTGTTAATCAAGCCGGAATTGCCAGCTGCTTGATTTTTATAGTAACATAACCAAAACTGCACATTTGGTAAACAAGGGTGTGGGTGTGATGGGGGGACTGGGTGGGGGAGGGGCAAGGCCCCCAGGCTGCGAGGAGCCTGGCCTTCGCTCCAGTGACCCGTTGGCAGGTAGGGCAGAAACAGATGGAAATGCCCATGGATGCACGTGTCTCAGGTTGGGGTCTTAGGCAAGGGTACTAGTGTGAGTATGTTTGGGAGGGGACCCCAGAAAGCATCCATGGGGGAGTGGGAGACTGAGACCGGGAAGGGAAGGCAGGGAGCAGGTTGCTGCTGAGACTGACCGGGTCATGAGGCACAGTGGGCGCAGGTGGTCCCCCCGTGGGGCAAGGAGCTGTTCTCGGATGAGGGATGAGGCCCTGGGGTGCTGCCTCCCTGGCCTTCTGAGTGGTCTTGCTGCAGGCCTGGCAGACTTCTGTGGCTAGAGGGGCTCTCCCTGGGGACCAGCTGCCCATGAGTGAGCAGTTGGGAGGCTGTAGATGAGACAGGGGGCGGGGAGATGCCCGCCGCACCTGCTGTGCTGCACGGCACCCCTTGGGACATCGGCCCATCTGAGGTGCACCTTCCTGAGCAAGAAGGCGCCAGGCTCCTCTCACATCTGTCCTGCGCATATGCCAGGCTCAGCTACGCAGCCTCTCGAGCTAAACAGCCTGTGTTTTGCCCAGAGCAGCTACCCCTGTGCCCCAAATAGCACCTGCCGCTCTGTGCTCTCCGGTTTCTAGTCCCTGCCCCTCCTGCTCGACGGCGCATGACGAGGGGGCTAATTGTGTCTTCGGCACCCCCCAAGTCTAGAGACCCCGGCCCACATGGGTCTCAGTTCATCTCTGCCAAAGGGGGTGTGGCCAATGAGTCTGGGTGAGGGGCTACAGGAGAACCCCTCCGCCAGGGGTGGCCTCTCCTCAACCCTCGGACGGCCCCGGGGCCGGAAGGGCGGAGGATGACAACATCACGAAACACAGGAGTGAAAAGGAAACCTGGCTCAGTCTCTGCTCAGTGACCTGGGACATCCACTCTGTCACCTCAAGTCCCAGAAGGCTGAACCATAGGTGCTGCCTGGACCCCTCAGCGTCCCCCCTGTGACTCCAGCATCAGGCTCCTGACTCCAAGGAGCACCTCCATCTGTGACCTCTCTCCCAAAACCAGGGTGTGACAGCCTGGAGGTGAGGCGTGTGCACACCAGAGCTTGTCCCGCCTTACTCAGATCCCACATCTTCAATAGGTGTTCAGTCATTAAGGGTGACCAAGGGCACTGGGGACTCAGCACACCCTGGAAAGCAGAGCTCCAGCTGCTGGGCAGGGAGTGGGCAGAAGGGGGCGCTGCTGGTGATGAGATGGCCTCTTCGGGGCTCATCCCAGAACCCATGATGGTGGAGTGAGTCAAGGGACACCAGGCACTGGGAAGGCTATGGAAGAGTTGAGAAGCTGCCACCAGGCACCTCCGGCCTTGACCGCAGTCTCCCAGGATGGCCTCAAGAATGCACCGCCTGTCCCAAGACCTGTCATCCTGTCCTCGAGAAATAAGATAGAGAAGGTTTTTCATCAGTAAAAATAAAGCAAAGCACCCGTGACAGTCCATGAGGAGAGCCCCCAGAGCAGCTGGCATGGACTGGGCCTGGGGACAGCCTGGGGAGGCCTGGCCAGCAGGGAGGGTGTCTGGGCTGGTGAGGGGGAGCCCGTGGCACCCAGAGGACACAGGCCACCATCTCCAGTGCCCCCAGGGTGCGAGGAAGGCAGAGAGGTCTGTCCGGGCCAGTCTCAGTGGCGGTGTTGAAGGAGTTGTGGGAAATGTCTGCCCAGAGGGTCCTTAGAGTTTGAGAAGACCCCGAGGTCGGGGAAGAAAAATTAGAACTCTTTTCTAATGGGCAGAGTAGCTGGGCAGTTACTCTGGCCAGAGGGCAGTTGCTGGTCACCCGGTCTCGATGCCAGGCGATGACGACGTGGGGAGACGTAGCACCGAGCGCCAGGACGAGGAGAGCAGGAGGTCAGGACAAACTCGTCTGCTGCTCAGGGCCCGCTGCACAGGGCCAGAGATGATATGAACCGCCCTTCCAAGGGCTGAGCCGCGCAGGGCCAGCCTTCTGTTCCCTGCCTGGGGCGGGCAGCTGCCCAGCCTCTGCCCGGGCGTGAAGGAGCCCCTCTCCCAACCTCGCCGCAGTGGCCGCCATGCTCGGGGCAAGGTGGCCTGCAAGGAAACCCATGTGCGTCACCACCCCGACACGGCCAAGTGCACGCTCACCACCCCAAGTTCACGGGGGAGTCGAGGCCTCTCTCCCACACCACGATTCTCTCATCTGAGTTTTCATGAAAAAAGAAAAACCCAGCTAATTGGCCTGACCTCCCCATTTAGAAAAATAGTGACAATAACAAGCAAACATTGATTGAGTGGTACCAGACCTGGTATAAAATGCTTCACACATATTCTCTCATCAAAAGTGACAACGGTGGGCTGGTGTCACATCCCAGGACATGGCAGAAATGGTCTCTCTGCTGTTTCCTCTCCTGGACGTGTCCTGGAAACACCAGCCTTCCTGTCCGTCTGAGCCACCGTGAGCAACCACGTTTAGCTCCAGAGATGCTCGGAGACACACTGGAAGACCGGTACGACTATTGCCTTCCTCAGCTGGAGTGCGGGTCTCGGCTCCGTGGGGAGCAGTCGAAAGCGGGTTCACTGGATGGCCATGCCCACCTGCGGCAGGCACGATGGTGTCCTGTCTGGACTTGTCTGCGCTGTGGCGCTCATCTCAGGCTGCTGTGAGTGTGGAGTGGTGACAAGTGCACGCCTCTCCTGACTGTCCTCAACCCTTGGGAGTCACCTTACCTGGGGACACCGGGGAGGTAAACTTCTTCCCTGTGGAGGTGGTCCCAGCCGATGGAGGACTAACACAGGAATAAAAAGCTCAGAGCCCTTGCCTCAGGGTGGGACAACCTGAGTGCCATAGTCACCCCAGTGTCCCCACAGAGCTGAGCTGGAGCGGCACCTTTGTCCGGCTTCCTCCCCTCCCCTCTCCCCTGCAGTCGTCACAGGAGAGCCCGTGCTCCGCAGTCCTTGCCTCAGTTGTCTGGGTTCACTCCGTTCCAGCCCTGAAACGCCTGCGTCTCTGCTGTAATACTAGTAGGCTTGATGTGGTTATAAATCACCCAGATAACCAGCCCAGTTCTCCCCTTCTGCTTTCACATATGGAAACAACCGTAATGCCGAGAGCTCTCTCACGCCGTCACCCCAGACACCCCACGAAATCAGGCAGCAAAGGGCAGCAGGCCCACTTGTGATGTGGAAAATCAAGTCTCGGAGAGCTGGCTCCCGAGTCTTGTCTGGCACATGTGCTGGGCCGGGAGTTGAAGATCTGTTTCTCCAGCTGCTCTGCGCTTCCATCTGAGTCCCACTCGCCTCCCCCCACTGCCCTGGACCAGAGTCCCCATGAGAGCCCCGCCCCGGTGGGTCAAAATCATCTGGAATTTTCCAGGTTCTGTCCCCTCCTCAGGGGCTTCAAGATCATAAGTCCAAGGGTCTGGTGGAACAGCTGGTCAGCTTTCACGGGGTCAGGTTTTGTTTAACTCTCCCTGCACCTCCCGAGGAGACTGAAGGACCTGAGGACAGGGCTTCGGGCCACTCCTGCCCCTCCCTGGGGGGGGGGCCTTTTTCACCTGTCACGTGGAGGCAGCACATTTGCTGGAGGGTTCCAGGTGGAGCGTCCTGCTGAGAGAGCAGCCAGACAGGAAGTGTGTGAAGCCGAGGCTCCTTCCCCCTTCGCACCCACTGCAGACGGCGGCTGTCTCAGCTGCACGTCAGAACGGCAGAGCGCAGAGAGGCGGGGAGATGGCCGCGGCAGGGAGGGTTCCGAGCTCTGCCAATTTATCCCACAATCAAGAGCCATCGCCCCACTTTGCCAAACCGTGTAGTAGTTCTCTCTGCATTACATCAGGAATGGGAGACAGTGGCAAACAGCATTACGACGTCACAAATCAATTTTATTGAAAACGTATTAGGTTTCAGTAAAACTGAAGGATCCGACACCGGAGGAGAAGAAGCCAGGGCAGAGGAGACAGTGTACCAAGATTTACTTCTGAGTGCTACAAAATATTGAACTAAAAATAACATTAAAGATGAAATTTGTAATGAATCTCAAGCTGCTAAATTCCCCAAGGCTGGGTCTGCCAAAGGCTCTGCAACAACCCTCTGTTCTTTCCTGTCTTTATGTAAATATTTTATACAGTTGTCTGTGCGCGTGTGCGTGCCCACTGTCATTTATATTTCAGTCCACTCTAAAATGGATCTCAGGCTCCTGCGGGCTGAGCACCGCGCGGAGTGGGGCTGCGCCGGGAGGTGGGTTGGAATGGGGAGGCTAAATGAAGACGGATACTTAATGGACTTTTTGTGTACTCATATTCAGCTGTCATGGTGTCTGCTTTAAACCTGATTTGTAATTCTATGGGTTTTGTGACATTATGATAAGATGCGATGTGCGGAAGGCTCCCATTTAGCAGGGACATTGATGGGCGTTTGAGTTAAAGAGAGTGGCTGATGGGCGCGAGGCCGGCTCGGACCCCGCGGCTAATGCGCAGCAGAACCAGCCCTGTCTACAGCCGTAGTATTTCATGCTTTTCCATACATTAGACTTTGCCAAAGTGAACTTTTGGAAGAATAAAACACTTCCAAGATAAATTCAATTTTCCCGAGTGTTGAACTTAACTTTCTCTGTCACTTACTGCTTCGCTGGTGTTGGGGGGTAGAAGAGTGCCTTTGCCTAAGAGGGGTGCGCCAAGAGGGGCGGAGCCTAATGGAGAGGCCAGGGGCGGGGTGAAGGGTGGGGCCTGCAAGCAGTGCGTGAGGAAGGCCTTCTCCCACAGAGCGGGCTCTGCAGAGGGGGCAGGGGCTGGGGGGACAGTCCGGTGAAGTTCTCGGCTTTGCTATGCGGGGGGTTGGGTGCCCGGCTGCCATAGCACCGCGTACACCATCTGATGAGGCATTCCCCTTTGGGGCGATGGGCCTGCAGGAGGGGACTGGGCTTCTGGCAACCCCTTCCTTTCACAGCCGCCCACCCACTGTCACTTGGGCTCAGCCACCCGTGGGCCCTGGCAGTACCCTTCCCTGAGCCCGGCGTGTCTCAGTGCCGCTGCCACTCCTTCGCCTGGACCACCCACCCCCTTTACTCCAAGTGCTCGCGTTGCTGGCCCCCGTCAGTGTTGCCAGCCAGGCGGTGCTGGGGTCTGCTGGGTATCTCCAAAGGGGGCAAACCGGGGTTCAGGTGGAAGCATTAGTGGGGGCAAAGGTACAAAGGGGTACAGGCAATGCCAGGGCCCCCACCCTGGCTGGCAGAGGGCTGACACTCATGATGTAACCCCAACCCCCACTGGTCCCAGTATGCTCTGTCCAATACCCACATGCTCTGGGACAACTTTCGTGGCCTCGTACCTTCTCTCCTGCAGGAACCAGGCCCCACCTTCAGGACATCCACAGAGCGCCCTCCCTCCCGATGGGGGGCGGGGCTCGACCTCAGGGTTAGCAGGATTCTGCCAAAGCCCCTCCTGGGTCTCAGGGCACCAGAAGAGCAGTAGTCCCTCCAGCCAGGTCCTGTCTCTGCACGGGCTTTGCGGCTCCTGAGGTCCCCACAGCCACTGAAGGGTCCCAGGTCCTGTGGCTGCAAGAAGCAGAAGCAGCAAAGTGAACTCTGTTACTGGGCTGTGAAGAAGCAGGGACTGTGGGAGGACCCAGAGCACAAAGGACAGCCCTGCCTTCTGGACATGCAGCCTGGAGGTGAGGACACTGTCAGGCCCAGGGGGCTTCTGCCACCCGAATGTCCCTCTGTCTCCCTCCGCAGAGCAGCCCTCGCGGCTTCTCCAGAAGGGAGGTTCGTGGGCCCGGGTTACCGTCTCCAGCACACTGGCAGGAGGTGACTGGCACAGCGTGGGCCCCGCGTCCAGGCTAGTCCCCTGCCCAAGGATCACGGTGAGAAGACCGTACAGGGCAGCATGGCCCCACGTGGCAGTCTCGGGCACAGAGGGGATGGGTAGGTCAGATTTCCTTCTCCCTGAAAGTCAACCAGTGGCCATCGTCCCATTAGACCCCAGGTTCCGTGGGGCTCACGCCGGGCCAGGCCGCAGCCCTCTGCATTTGGCATGGTTGTGCCGGTGACGAGGGGCCTGTGTGCCTGGGGATGAAGCGGGACCCGGATTGAACTTCAGCCTGTGCCTCGTTGGAACCCTCCCCCAAGGACCCACGTTCCCCGCAGGGCTCTGCGGCACAGTCGCACCAGGGTCTCTGTATCCTGGGGCTTCTATAGTGTGTGAACAAGCCATGTGGTTGGGCCCTCAAGGCCCTCAGGGCCTCAGGCAAGGTGAAGCCAGAGGCCAAGGTGTGCTGGATCCAGAAAGGCCTGGGAGCTGGCCTCTTGCTCTCCTGCACTTGGCCAGGCTCTGCCTACACCCTGCTGCACTGGCCGTGGAAGGCAGTGCTAGCCCGCGGAGCGTTTCTGGGCAGGGCCCGCAGCCCAGGGCCTTTCTCCATCCCTTTCCCCCTCCTGGGCCTCCATCTCTTCCTCTCTAAAGGGACCTGGTGAGCACAGCCTTGGGTGGTCGTGAGCCGCCTCTGAGATGCTTCCAGAAGGGGAACCACCACACGGGCCCAGCACTCCTGTGAGAGTCAGGGTCGCCGCACAGGGTCTCTGGGTTGTTTGCTTTGAAGGCAGAGTTCCCATTGGTGGGTTTGCAGTCAGGCCCCTGGGATGCACGATAGGGGCTGGGTGTCCCACCTCCCACTGAGTCACGCACTGGGTGCCCGGGGCGGGGGGCATCAGGCCTGGCAGCCTGCTGGGCCTGTTGCGGTTCTGTAGCTTCACCCCCAGAGGGCATGCACCCTGCCCTCTGTCCCCACGATCACCCTGTTTTTCCTCACTGGCCCTTGTCATGCACCAACTGTGACCCTCTTGTCGGCAGAATGCAGGATTCACGCCAGGGGTTACTGGGCGGTGGTTGGCTTGCAGGAACCTCTGGCCTGTGGGAGGGGTGGGCGGGCTCCTCCCGGGAGGCCTCTGAGCCTGAGCCGATCGGTGACCCGGAGCTCCTCCTTACCACAGAGAACATGTGTCCTGGGAAGCTGGCCAAAAAGCAGTGGCAAGGGCACAAGAGACACACATCTGTGGACCCCTGTACACCCAGCCTCTGCCTGACGCCACGGCAACCACGGGTGACAGGCAGCGTGACCGCCCCCACACACTAGGCCCTGTCTCCGTCCCCCCAGGTGGCTGTCGCAAAGCAAGAGGAGTTCATTCCTCACAGCTCTGCGGGCTGGAGGCCCGTGACCAAGGTGCCCGTGTGGTGGGGCTCTGGTGGGGACCTTCCTCCCGTTCAGCCGCCACCATCTCACCAGGCCCTCGCATGAGTGACGGAAGGTGCCTGTTTTATGGGGCACCAATCCCGTACCTAAGGGTTCTCTCTTTGTGGCCTGAGCAGCCCCCAGGCCCCACCTCGTCAAAGCGTCACCTCTGAGGGGTACACCTGCGATGTGATGTGCGGACCCGCAGAGAACGCACACACACACTCCGCGGGTTTGGGTCCCTGGAGCTGTGAACGTCTCCCCAGAAGGAAAAGAGGTTTTTGCAGACGTGGCTCAGGTAAGGCTCTGCCATGAGACGAGGAGACGGTCTTATCTCGGTAAATCCCAAGTGCGGTCAAGAGGGAGGCAGAGGGAGCTTTGAAGATGCCGGTACGGAACGCAGGAGAAATGCAACCACAAGCCGAAGAATGTCAGCTGCCCCCAGAATCTAGAAGAGGCCCCCTGCCCCAGAGTATCCTCAGAGAGCGTGGCCCTGCTGATTCCTTGATTTGGGCCTAGTGATACTGATTTTGGACTTCTAGCCTCCAAAACTGTGAGAGAATAAATGTCTGTTGTTTTAAGCCATCAGCTTGTGGCAATTTGTTACAGCAGCCACAGGAAACGAATACACCACGTGAGACAGGTCTTTCGCACAAGGGGCTGTGATAGAACCACCGCTCAGGGCTCCTGCCACCAGAGTCACTGGCTGCAGGCTCTGCGTCCCCAGGCTCCAGAGCGTGGGGCAACACTCAGACCCGGCTTGCTCCCTGGGTCTCTCCCAAGAGTCATTCTACCCCATAGAGTGTGAGTTCCTGGAGATCCAAGGCCATGTATCTGTGTATGCCCCTAAGTCACCCCAATGCTGCTTATATGCAGAAGAATGTATCTAAAGAAATATTTTTGAATTATCAGCACAAGTGAGCAGCTAATGAAAAGTGAGCCTGTGAGTAAATGAACAGATTTCTTACAGCATCATCTTATGTTATTATTTGCCTTGCATTTGATAGGCCTCTTAAAACATGCCGGCTCCCAACCAGCCTTAAAGGCTCCTGAAGGCAAGGACCTCCGCCCTTGCAGGAGAGACCTGCCCAGGACGCAGCCCTCAGCAGGGGCTCGCTGGAGACCCATGGGTTGACTGGCTGGTGACTGATGAACGCTTGGATCAAGTGGACCTGGACTTGGAGCCTCTTGAACGGGGCGTCTTTCAATCTGCCAGCAACACCTGTAACAAATGGAGAATGAAATGCACAGTCCCGGGGCTGGGGGGGTGGTGCGGAACCCACATTGATGATGTCCAAATGGAGAACGGACACTCACCCAGCAAGGGCACCTACCACTGGCCTGGGGGAGACAGGACGGTGAGCTCTGAAGTATTCTAGAACTAACGAAGCCTTCAGCTTCCCACGGCCTGCCACCGAGGTGAAACTTGGCTCTGCTTAAGCAGAGGAGCGATTGAAAATGCAGGGGTGATGAACAACACAAGGCCACGAGCCCCTCAGCGGTGCTCCCTGAGAAGACAGCTGCTTGGGAGGAAGGGACGAGCAGTGCAGGGGGGCTGCCCCAAGACACCCAGAGAACGCTGGGCAAACACACAGAGGTTTCGGTGTGAGCATGTCTCCTTCTGAGGGCTGGAGATTATTCAGAGAATTAGGGATTTTCAGCATTTTCTCTGGGGGAATTAGCTGCCACTCTAGAAGCCAAACTTCAAGGCAGGAAACACTGTGCTCTGGGCTGAGCGTGCTTGTGTTTGACATGAGCCGTGGGGCCCTCGGCAGCCGGCCCAGCACTACAGGGGTCTGGCCTGAGTCTCATGCATGGACACCACCCCCGTGTTGTCTGCCCCCTGAGAGTCACACACCTGCCCTGGCCACACTGTGGTCCCCCAGCATTCACCTGAGAGCTGGGGGGTGCAGGGCACCAGTGATAGTGGGCAGCACAGGACGCGTGTGGCCGAGGAGTTGGAAGGCCGTTGGCCTGGTAGGAGAGCCTCTTCCGTCGCAGGCCCCAGCACTCCCGTCTGCTCGAGGAGGAGCGTGGGCGCTTGCTGATGCGCCAGGGGAGTTGCAAGGGTCTGAAGCAGCAGCACCTGGACTACCCAGGGGCAGGGAGGCCGTGGCGAGAAGTTTGCCCATGCCGCAGTTCTCTCCCTCTCTCTCTCCTGATTGCATCAAGGTCAGAGACTACGTGTGGTGCCTGCACAACCTTAACAGGTCTCCCACACTTTCCTCATCTTTTCAACTGAAAGGGAACAGACCTATGGCTCGGAGCTCTAGGCAAGCACAGGTATCCAGCCAGCATTTAACAACGTCTTGTTTTCACGTCATTCAAGGCAAGTGGCCATGGTCTCGAATCTGCGGTTATGATATGAAGGCTCCTTTCAAGTGAGTGCGTGAATGAAAGACGGGATGAATGGAACCGGGGCGCTGGGCGAGCGTGAGTGCAGATGTGCGGTGGGTGGTGGTATGGGATGCCTGATGTTTGGGGTCACTTGTCCCTGGTTTCCATGGGGAGCTAGACCCGCAGGGACCCAGACCACACAGCGCGATGGTCGCCTTTCTCGTCCTGCTGAAGCCCCCAACCTGCAGCCGCAGAAACCCCCTTTCTCTTCCACGCGCGCCACCGACGTCTGTGCCCGCCCGAACTCCCTGGAATCTAACGTGTCCTTCAAAACCAACACCCGGGTGCGCACTGCATCAGAGCCCGGCAAGTCTTCCTCCTGCCTGTTTACATTAAAGGACTCATTATAATTCAAATTACTTTCCAATTACGCTCATCTGTGTTTCTGTGCTTTATAAAGACTCCCATGCCTATCTCTTTCTGAGGTTATAAGTTAAATTATTTTTATTATGATAGAGACTGCCTTGAAGACTCCGCAGACATTTGCTAATCGGTGGGTAAGACAGCTCCGTGCTGGATGAGCCCTCTGCCACAGTCCACTGTGGAGGCAGAGAAACTGAGGCCCAGAGGTCCGGACACTGATGCCGCCTCAGGCCCCGCGCTGTGCGCCAGTGCTGGTGCGCGAGAGGCAGCGGGGCAGCTGCAGTCCTGGGGGGCGTTGCTGTCCCTGGCGGGGTGGCAGCGGGGCTGGCTAGTGCTGGCTGTCCTCCGTAGAAATGCTTTCATTCTCTACCTTCATCCGCCAATAAAAGGTACAAGAAAACACACGGTTAGCTAATAGGAGGGAACTTTCTAATGCTCAGAGTCTTCAGCACGGAAGTGGGCAGACGTCCAGGGGAGTGCCTCCCGAAGAAGGGCTCTCACCAGAGGTTCGGAGGCTGTCACTGTCAGAGAAGGCGCATGCTGCCATCTCTGGGACCATACCCTTCGTCCCCCCCCCCCCCACATTGTGGTGGCAGGTGAAAGACACCCCACTCCAACCGGATTAGTGACACGCACTGGTAGAAAGAGGGGCCGGGTATCCAGGACAGCTGAATCTGTGTGTCTGGATGACATCAGACAGCATCTCTCCCCCTCCTTCCCACGCCCCCAGTGACCTCACTCTCGAAAAGTCAGGACAGTGGCTCCAGCTTCCAGGCTGACAGCCTACCAGCCAGGCAGCCCAAGCAGGAGGAGGACGGGCTCAGCTGGGGTCCCGAGGTTTTCCTGAGGAAACAGAGGTACAAGAGTATTCGCGTGGGTCTCCTTCCTAGTGCAGAGTGACTGAAACACCTTAAGTGTCCCGTGACGGTGGGCCACTGCGCGAGCAGTGAAAATGCTTTCGGAGAACGATGATGACACTCAAATATCCCTGACGTGTTGTTAAGCAGATACTGGAGTGAATAAATGCTAAGGTCGTGGTCTTGTCACAAAATACATAAAATGAATAAAAATAGGATGCAAATATATCGATATATTTTCTCTGGAAGAATTACAGCTGAAATTAGTTTTTAAATATATTTTATTGATTAGGCTACTACAGTTGTGCCAATTTTTTCCCCCTTTATTCCCCTCCACCCCGCGCCCCCTCTTCTACCAGCATTCCCCCCTTAGTTCATGTCCATGGGCCGTACATACAAGTTCTTCGGCTTCTCCATTTCCTATACTGTTCTTAACCTCCCCCTGTCTATTTTGTACCAACCATTTATGCTTCTGATTCCCTGTACCTTTTCTCCCATCCCCCCTTCCCCTCCCCACTGATAACCCTCCATGAGACCTCCATTTCTGTGATTCTGTTCCTATTTTAGTCGTTTGCTTAGTTTGTCTTTGTTTTAGGTCCAGTTGTTGATAGTTGTGTTTGTTGTCGTTTTACTGTTCATATTTTTGATCATCTTCTTTTTCTTAGATAAGTTCCTTTAACATTTCATATAATAAGGAGTTGGTGATGGTCAGCTCCTTTAACTTGACCTTATCTAGGAAGCACTTTATCTGCCTTTCTATTCTAAATGATAGCTTTTCTGCATAGAATGATCTTGGATGTAGGTCCTTGGCTTTCATGACTTGGAATACTTCTTGCCAGCCCCTTCTTGCCTGCAAGGTTTCTTTTGAGAAATCAGCTGACGGTCTTATGGGAACTCCTTTGTAGGTAACTGTGTCCTTTTCTCTTGATGCTTTTAAGATTCTCTCCTTATCTTTAATCTTGAGTAATGTAATTATGATGTGCCTTGGTGTGCGCTTCCTTGCATCCAACTTCTTTGGGAGTCTCTGAGCTTCCTGGGCTTCCTGGAAGTCTATTTCCTTTGCCAGATTAGGGAAGTTCTCCTTCATTATGTTTTCAGATATGTGTTCAATTTCTTGCTCTTCCTCTTCTCCTTCTGGCACCCCAATGATTTGGATATTGGAACATTTAAAGATGTTCTGGAAGTTCCTAAGCCTCTCCTCATGCTTTTGACTTCTTGTTTCTTCATTCTGTTCTGGTTGAATCTTTATTTCTTCCTTCTGGTCCAAACCATTGATTTCAGTCCTGGTTTCCTTCCCGTCACTGTTGGTTCCCTGTACATTTTCCTTTATTTCACTTTGCATAGTCATCACTTTTTCCTCTATTTTGTGACCATACTCAGTCATTTCTGTGAGCATCCTGATTACCAGTGTTTTGAACTGTGCATCTGATAGGTTGGCTATCTCTTTGTTGCTTAGTTGTATTTTTTTCTGGAGCTTTGATCTGTTCTTTCATTTGGGCCTTTTTTTTTTTTTGTCTCGGTGTGCCTGTTATATAGTAAGGGGCGGAGCCTTGGGTGTTCACCAGGGCGGGGCCACCCACATCATTGCGCTGTGATGCTGTATGTGGGGGAGGGGTCTGAGAGGGAACAATACTGCTTGCTCAGCTGTCAGCCGGCTTTCAGTCACTTCCCCTGCCACCAGCAAACAAATTGGGCCCTTCTGGTGCCGATTCTCAGGTGGGTGGGTTTGTGTACATTCTAGGACCCCATGGGTCTCTAAGGAACTTTCCTGTGAGGCTGGGAGTTTTCCTGCCACCACAACCCCCACAGATTTTTATAGCCAGAGGTTCTGAGGCTTTATTTCCCCATGCTGGGACCCTGGGTTGTGCTGTCTGTCTCGCTCCCCAGTTGTTCCACCCGGTTTATCTGCATGCAAATGTGGGACTACCCGCTCCTCCAGCCTCCGCCTTGCCGCGAGTCCTCTCCTGCTTGGCTGGGCATCTCTGCCCCTCCTACAGGTCTGGATGAATGTTTCTTCTTTAACTTCTTGGTTGTCGGACTTCTACACAGTTCAGTTTTCTGGAAGTGCTGGTTATTTTTTGTTTTAAATTAGTTGTTGTCCTTCTTTTGGTTGTGCGAGGAGGCACAGTGTATTTACCTATGCCTCCATCTTGGCTGGAAGTCCAGGAGAGCCAGATGAAATTAGTTAAATTTTTAATCTTCTAAGGTCTCTATTACAAATATGTATTCCTTTATATGCTTAGAACAGAGTAAACCAATATTGTTTAAAAATCTGGGCAGGTGTGTGGTGGCTGACAAGGGGACCCACGGTCTGGGGCAGCAGAAGGAAGTTGCTCATTCTCTGATGTATAACTGGGGTGATCCGCAGGAAAGTAAGGTGCTGCAGAGGGCGGGAGGCAGGACGCCGCTTGCTTCTCAGAACCCTCAAGCACGGGTGCTGGAGCGATGGGTCAGGAGTGTTTTACCCAGGAGAAACAAAAATCTATCTTTACACCAGAACCTACCTACAAACATTTGTTGCGGCATTATTCATAATTGCCAAACTGGGAAAAAGCCCTAATGTCCTTCAAAGGACAAATGGGAAAGGCACGGTGGTATATCCATACAATGGAGCACCACTCGGCAACAGAGAGAAACAAACATTGATAAATGTAACAGTCTGGGTGACTCTTGGAGGCTTCATGCCAGGTGGAAGAAGCCAGTCTCCAAAGGTTACATACTGCCCGGTTCCACTTCCGTGACTCAGAACGAGGCACACACAGTGATGGAGAACTGCTCGGTGTTCCTGGAGCCGGGGCCGGGAGGAGGGAACGTGTGTGAAGGGAAGACACGAGGCAGTGTGTTGGGGAGGGTGACGGCCCTGTGCGGCATCCTGACTGTGACAGGGGGCACCCGGAGCCATGTGGGATTTGGACAGTGTAAAGAAAGGTGACCTCCTGACCCGCTTCTGCTCTGTGAGCCAGGCAGGAGGGGAAGTTGGGGTCTATGTTTAATGAAACACTTTCCTCAAACCCCCCAGTTTAGGTTCGCATTCACACATCCCTCAGCTGGGTCATCTTCCTATCTTCCAAAAGCAGGGAGGAGGAAGTCACGGCCTGTGGGTGGGGCCCACATGTTCCCCACAGTGACCTCCCCCTACTCGTGTGGTGTCTGCAGAGCTCCCCTGTGGCTCCGCCTGGCAGGCTGGCCTGCAGCGCAGGTCTCCAGCTCTCTCCTACCCGTCTTCCCTCCGTGCGGTGTCATGCTATTGAGTTTTGTGTCTGCTGGGCGCCCTTCTTTCCTCCCTGTGCTGTCGTTGCCGTCACTTGTTAGTTTGAGGGGTGGTCCCATCACAAGCACACTGTCGGAAAGCTGCTGGGCTTGTGCACCAGCCATGGGGTGTGGGGGGGAGGGGGGGCTGTGCAGGACACAGATCGAAGACGGCTCTTCACATCCCCTCAAACCTCATCCTGGCCTCTGCCCACAGAGGCTGCATATGAGTAGAAATCCATCCCAGAGTGCCAGGCAGCTAGGCTTCCAGTACCCCGAGATGCCACCATGTCAGAAAGCTCGGAGGTCTGGTCCCTCTGTCTCAGGGCGGCTCTGACGTGTGGGCCACAGGCTGGGCAGCAAAGACAGCGGGGAGGGCCTGGGGGGAGTGGTTGCAACAGAGCGGCAGAGACAGAGCCGGACGGGAGGCCTCAGGAAAGAACGGAGGCAGGCTGGCTGGGAGCGGACTTCTCCAATTAATTGGAAAAAAATAAGGCCGTAGACAGTAACGTGTCACAGCGCTCTCTCTCTCTGTCTCTGTCTGTCTGTCTGTCTGTCTGTCTGTCTCCCTCTCATACACACACTCCCAGACCATGTACCCTCCTTTCCAGAACGCCCCCTTCCTGGCGGTGCTGTCCCGCCCCTCTGGGACTTGGTGCCGAGATGTCTGGGTGCAGCTGTAGGTGCCACTGTGCACGGGGCACCGGAGAAGCCAGGGACCCTCTTAGACTCTTCACCCTCAAAACAGATCTTGGCTCCTCCCCCGCCGCTACCCCCCACCCTGGCTGAAGCCCAGACAGTTACCACTGCCCGCTCACTGGCCTCCTCCTGGAGCTGCCCTGGTGCCGGCCCTCGGTCGGCTCTCCGTGCCCCACCCCGTCGTCCCCCAGGCCTGCTTCGTTTCCTTCGCTGCAGCTCGCTCCGCCCTCCAGCACACTGTGTCTTCAGTCATTGCACTTGATGGTGTCCTCTCTGCAGGTGCGGTCTGCAGGAGGGGCCTTTGTCTTCCTCACGTCCGTGTCCCGGCTCTTATGGGCACGACGATATTTGCTGAAACACGCCGTTTCTGTAAGCCTCAGTTTTCTCAGCTGTCCGGGGGTGGGGGGTGGTGATAAGTTCTGAGTGCTGCACCCCTTGAGGGCTTGTGAGGATTAAATAAGACCCCTCAGGCTGTGACGTCAGGAACCCCTGGGGAGCCTCGTCAAGGCTGCTGCCACCTAAGGATGCTAATTTTGCAAACGCTTGCCCATCATCTCAGCGCACTTTTGAGGTCCCATCGTCAGCTACAGCACCCCTCCCCAGGCGAGAAACCTGGGGGTCTATTGCAAATAAATCAGTGATGCCTCGTTCTCAGTGAAAACATCTCGGGGAGATTTGTGATTTTATTTTTTTCTATGTGTGCAGAATAACATAAATCAAAGGGAGCAATAGTCTACCTTGTGTTTTGACTACTTTGACCCTCTTCAACCTCTGCCAATTTTTATCTCATTTTTGTTTAACTTTATACATCAGAGTTTAATTTGAGAGCTGGTGGGGAAGACAGTGATGCATAGGTTCCATCAAGTGCGGCTGAAATTACCCTGTCCCCTGAGGCTTCAGACCAAAGGGAGGGTCCCGTCCAGGCCCAGGGTAGGCGAGGACTCACACTCTGCCCCTTGGACCCAGCCCCTCCGCCCAGCAGGCTTGTTGCTGCCTCTTGCTGATTGATCGACCAGGCCTGAAAGCTCACGGGATTGCGTCCCTCCAGGGCGCCTGCGCCCCAGCACAGCCACTGACACAAGGCCTCAGCCACGGTGAGCCCCATCATGTTAGGAACCAGGAAAGGAGTTGTGTTAGCATTTGATTTTCCTCTTCTTGACATTGTTATCTGCTCTGGGAAAGGGCGCCCAGTCCAGCCAAAGAACGCTGGCCCTGCTGTTCTGGGTGTTCACAGCAACACCCAGGGTCCCATGGGTGGCCCAACAAGAGCTGCCCTGTGGCTGGATGAATAAAGGGGTGAGCTGCTTTCCGCTTCTTCATTACTGTCCGTGTTCCCACCGGCCTCAGCTGGGTTTTGGGTTTGGAGAGGATAAAATGACTATCGATAGATGAACTGAGTCACTGGTGTAGGGACCGGCCCCCACTGCTGTCATCCCAGAAACTCTCAATGTAGCTGATGGGCACGGGGGCCAGAAGGGGCCCCGCGGTCTTCTCATGCGGCGCTTGTTGCTACATCAGGGTTCGCCCAGAAGCCTGGCCGGGGGCTGCACAGCCTCTACCGACCCCCCAGGGCCAAGCCCCTGGGGCCGTGACCCACGGGTTAGCATTTTTTAAATGTGCGTTTCCTTCACGGCACTTATCACAGTCTACATGACATACTTGTTGATTGCAGGTGGTCTCCCCACCGGACCCTAGGAACACTGACAAGTTCTGTAATTAATTCACGAGAAAAGTCTGTTTGTTCACCTGCATCCCTCGGCTCGGGCACAGGGCTTCACATCTAGGAAGTGCTCAATAAATCTTTCTGAATGAGTGAGTCCAAAACAAGCAGGGACGGGGGCGGCTGCGATTTGTCAGCAGCAGGGCGGGGACGAGGGCAAGGGGTTAAAATGCCCGGGTACAGAAGCCATGGCACACCCGGCCCCTGCCCCCTCACAGGCCAGTGTGGGGTGAGGGGGCAGCACAGCCAGCTGGGCGGGGCGCTACAGGGAACGCTTGTCCAGAAAGGAACACGCGTTTCTCTGGGTGGCGGACGTCTCTGGTAGGTCCTGCTCCGGACCCACACGGTCCAGCAGAGAAGCTGTTTCCACTCTTGCAGCCACTGAGCACTTGGGGTGCAGCCGGTCTGAACTGAGGGTGTTGTGTGGGTCAATCACACCCCGGCTTCCAGAGGTTTACGTGGATGAAGAATGCAAAGTGCATCATTAATCACCTTTCTCTTGATTACATGTTGAAATGAGAATTTTGGATGTAAGTCGTTAAATATTAGATCTGATTTCATCTTCTTTTTTCTTTTAAAAATTGTGGCTGCCGTAAAATTTGGACTCGCCTGCGTGGCCGCGCTGACTCGAGCGCGGTCCTGGAGGGCAGTCCTCAGAGGGGCCTCACAGGCGCGCTCCCTACAGACGTGGCTGAGGTCGCGCGTGCTGGGGCCGGCTTTGTGCGAGGAACTCTGCCGACGAGGTAAACAAGGGGCTACACCTTTGACCTAGTCATTTCATTTTTTTCTGTATCGTCCTGAAATGTGAGAAAATTCTTTACATAAAAGTTATTAATTGTAGCATTCTCTAATATGAATGAAAACCAGAAAATAACCTAACCACCTAAACAGTAGCACGTAATATTAACTCTGTTACACCTGCGCAATGGAAAATTACGCAGACATCCAAACCTGTTTGCCAAAGACTCTATTACTATAACCCGGCAAGCACCGGGCCAGCGCTCAGTCAGAACTTCGAAGCTCCCCGCTGCGCACGCCGTCAGCGTGACTGCAGGGAACAGCCCTGAGACCGGCAGGGGAGGCGAGCCACCAAACCAGGACATGGCACGTGACCTCTCTTTCTGCTCTGTTTTCAACTACTTTTGTTGAGTAAGCTTCTGATAAAAGACTCCTGCGTGTCCCCTCTCAGGTAAGGAGTCTGTCTGAGTGGTGCCAGCGGCGGTGGTCCAGCTGTGCCCCTCTGAGGCACACGTCACATGACAAACCCCAGCTTTCTTTCTGAACATGCGTTCTCTGTAGCGTGGACCTGTGGGTCCCTTAGTCCTCAGCCAACTGGACCTCTCCTCTACGGCCCCGGGACTCCTGCTGAGGGCAGCAATGGAGCATGGACTGGTTCCTAGCACCCAGCTGGCTCAGCCTGGGGGCCTGGGAGAGTTAGGGCAGCTTCCCTCACGGCTGCCCCTGTGCTGGCCCTTGGGGGCGGGGTGAAGGGTAGGGGCGGAGGCGGGCCTGAGTGCCTCTGCCAGCAGCTCCTGGTGGGCTGTATCCAAGTGGAGTCCTGCAGGAGGCTGGGTGAAGAGAAGAGGTGTCATCCCCTGTCGCCTCTCTGGGGGTCTTCTGAAGGGCGCAGCTCAGAAGATGCCCCTCACCACACTCCTCTGGCTTCCAGTGCCCGGTTGCTCTCCCGCTGGTGTTGGGCCTCGCGGTCGTGAAGGTCCAGTTTGTCTTCTCCTGTGCTTCCCTGCGCCCCTGCATCAGCCTCCTGAGGAGTCCCTCCCAGAGTGATCGCCACGGGAGGGAGCCCCTCTTCCTGCCGGGCCCGGGACTGACACGGGGTTCGCCTGGGGACACAGCGCCTGTGTCGCGCAGCACACCAAGAAGAGAAACGCAGGGTGCGTGGCATCCGTGACCTTGTGTGGAGGGCAGGGGCTGCGTGTGGGGCCGACACACCTGAGGTCACATTCAAGTTCTGCTCCTCCTAACAGCCATGAGGCCCTGAGCATGTTCCTTCAGCTCCCCAGGGCTCACCTCTCTCCTCTGCAGGATGGGGTGAGGACCCTCCATGTCACGAATACTGTGTGGATTAGGTGACACACCTGAACTCCTCAGTGTGTCGCTGGTGTGGAGCGAACCCCCAGCAAACCTTAGCGATCGCTTTTACGGTTTTCAAACATGGGGACTGTCAGCCTCACGAACACAAACGTCCCATCAGACCGCCACTTCCAGGGGCAAACCCTCTCCTGGGCTCTGGCCCCACACTCGGCCCTCACCGGGCCCTGTGCTGCAGCTGCTGCCACAGCTGTGATGGAAGGAAGGGGCCAGTCACAAAGCCAGAGGAGGGGGGACCAGCCGGGGGGCTGCACTTGGAGACCCTCGTGTGCTCGCGTCAGCGTCATGCTTACGAAACATGCCAGACTGGGACACGCGACTCCGTGGTCATGGTCGGGGGGCGGGGGAGTTATCAAAAGTACAGGAAAGAATTGTAAGACATTTGAAAGAAAGATTTTTGTCTTTAAAATATCGGTCAACCTCAGAATAAGTATCTGTTGTGAGATTTTTGGAAACACGTCCAGCCCTTTTTGTCTCTTTTCTTCATAAGGCCTCTTCTCCTTCACTCCCTTTGGGAGATTTCTTATAAATGAGGATTTGCACCACAAGGGATTACTCTGGTTAGGAAAGTGTTTTATTAAAAAATACATGTTTGCCACAGAATGCTGAGTGATATATTTAGTTGGTCCCTTCTGTTTTATTTTCTTTCTTTCTTTCCTTTTTTTAAAAAAAATTTGGGAGTGCATTCATTAGAGCTGGGGAGGGGAGACAAGGAAAGGCTCGTGATAGAGGAGACGCCGGGGGCCTGGGTGGGGCTGCTGCTTCGGCTCCCTGGGAAAAAACAGTCGCAGTGACAGGGGTGAGCCGTCGCAGGCTGCTGTCAGCTCAGTGCGAAGTCAGAGGAAAGGAGGCCTTGGAGGCAGGGTCGGGGGTGAGCCCGGGGCCAGCTGCCGCTGCCCACGGCTCCCGCGGCTGCCAGTCTCCTGGGGACCCTAAGAGCTTAGGAGATGTTGCCTGTGGGGGAAGAAGGGGCACGGGTGTGCTCCCAGGAGGGAGGGTCCCTTTCTGTTTTCTTCCAGGGCTCTCTGGCCAAGTTCTGATCCAGCGTGTTGCCAGGGTGGTTGAGATGTGAAGGGGCCTCAGAAATGGCCTCTGAGGTGGAAGCCCAGCAGGCTGGGGGACACAGGCGGGGGAGCAGGGCCTGTGGCCTCACTTCTGTTCCTGAGGGCACGGCCACCACGCTGCTCCCGGTTGGGGGGGCACCCTGCCCTGCGTCATGTAGGACCTAGGGGCGAGGCCTGGGTGGGGCCAAGGCTCAGGGCCCCAGGCAGACCACCCAGGTAGTCGCCAGCCTTGGTTCACTTTATTGCCATATATTCCAGCCACAGGCCTTCTAAAGTGTATGTGTTTAAGTAAAAGTTGTGTCCTTGAGAAATATCAGCCCCTCTCTGAGGCTTGGTGTGAGTGTTAAAGGCACCCAGCGCTCTTACGCTGACTCGTTCAGTTTAGACCAGACGTGTCCCTCAGGTAAGTCTGACGGGGTGGGGGGGCGGGCTGCCCCTCACGGCCGAGGACCTCTGTCTCAGACACGCAGCCATCGCAGCCCGAAGCCGCAGACCACCGTCCACGCCTCCCGCCTCCCGGGAAGGGAGACACACGCGGGGGGCCTGGCGGGCGCTCTGCGCAGTTTCCTTGTAGACAGTCCCCCACGCTCCTACCTGAGTCCACGCTCTCCGTGTTATGTGTGACTCTGACACGCCCTGACGTCTGTTTCCGCCGCAGCTGAGGGGCTGGTGCTGTGGAAGCAGGCGGACGGAGGGACGGACGGTCGGGCCTCTGGAACATCCCAGGCTGCTGGGGCCGTTTGTTGTGGGGACAGCAGTGAACTGTTAAACTGGGAATTGGCTAAACTTTAAAACGAAATCCGGAACACGTGCATGGCGTCGCGAACGGTTACCGTCAAGGGTTTGGCAAACTGTTCAGAAAAGGGAGTGACTCTGTGACGCTGCTGGTGACGCTGCTGTCGAGCCGGGGCCCTGTGGTCTGTGTGCGCAGATACACAAGCATCCGTGGGACACGCATAACTGTGTGTACGGGGTGGGGCGGGGGTGGGTGCCTTCGTGAGCACCCGAAACCCGCAGTCTGCTCTTGCAGTGTGTGCTCATGGTGGTGCTGCTCTCCAGGCAACTGCACGCCCACTTCCAGTCGCCCCGCGTCCCAGAGACCGGTGGCACGTGTGCCTGTGTGTCCGCGAATGCACACGTGTGCACGTGTGTGTAGGGGTTTGGGTCTCCTTAGAGATTCAGGATTCGGATGGGATTCGCCCCAATAGCTGAACAATTACGAAAGAGCAGCATCCTCAGAACAAAATGACCTTTTCATCAAGTTACAAAACATTAAAGGTTAAAGAATGTTTGAAAGGAAGTTAATACTTTTAAAACATTGGGGAAACTGCCATCTTTTCAAAGACCCAACCAAAACGCGGGGGCAGTGTGGTCGGAGGGTGTACGGGCAGTTCCTGTGGGGGACCGGCCTCAGCAGGAACGCAGGCAGGCCTGTGGTCCGCCCAGCTCCGTGCTCAAGCAAGGCACCCTTAGCAGGCTGGCTCCTAATTGCAATTTCGAAGTCACATTTCTTCCTCTCACCAGTAACGATGGCAAAGAGAGCAAATCAATGAGAGTGTCATATTTCCAGGCTCCTGTTTTCCATCTGACCTGGATGGTGCAGACTCCAGTCTCTGCTAACAGGAGAGATGGGACTATCAGGGAGCCTGTCCGCTGTGCCCCTCCCTCTAATTAGCTCCCAGAAAGGCCTCGAGGGTGTGCCTCACTGGCCCTGCAAACGCCCACACTCCCCCTCCCCGCCAGGTCTCGAGGCCAGCGCCCTGCCCCGCCTTTAGCAACTCACCCCTTTCTACACCCTGCTCCCGACACCTGCCTGCGTCCTCTCGGGTTCGTCCAACCTCACCCCATTGATAAGCCTCTGTCTTCAGGGAGGTCTGACCCTGTGGCTGGAGGAGAGGTCACCATGGATTGGAGGACTGTGTGCCATGTGTCAAGCTCTTCACCGAAGCACCAGCGCCCACCATCTCCAGGGAGCCTCACTTGCCCCTGCACGGTGGCTCTGTGGTGACCGGCCGGAGGGCACACAGCTGGTTCACACGTTGCTCTTTCAAAGCCGGCCTGACGCTGAAAACCCCCAGCAGGGAGCACAAAGAAGCAAAGCCTTCCAAAGGCATCTCTAACTTCGGTAGAGGGTTTTCTTCCACACAGAGTCCCTGCTCAGGGTTTAAGAGGAGGAGGTGGAGACGAGGCTCGAAGAATAGGGGCAGTCGGCTCCAGGTTGCGTGGGGCGCCACGGGCCACCAGTTCGGCCCTCATCACGGGGTCAGAACGCGCGCTCACCTGCAGTGTGCCCACGCACACGTCCGCAGCAGACCCCCGTGTGCTCGACCCTTCTGGGCAGCAGATGGGCACTGCTCTTCCTAGAGAAATGGACTGGCTACAGTCCCCGTGCTTAGTGCCTGGTCTCGTGGTAGGACGGGCGGGCTGAGGCTGGGCAGTCCGCCCTCTACACTCTCACCTTCCCTGTCTTCCTGTCTGACGTGCCCCAGATAGGACCGTCCTCGAGAGAGCAGCTTGCATTTCTGGACATTTGAGATGGCAGTGACTCCTTGACAAATTTCATCAGTAGAGGATGACTCTGGCCCATTTTCAAGTCTCATTTTTCCTGGCCGACAGGTGAGGCCTGAGGAGGAGGAAGGAGGGCTTGTGGGCTGCCTCCCTGCCAGGCAGGGCTCCCTTCCCTGCCTGCACGGCTGCCAGCTGCAGGCCTTCTCTGGGTGGGAGCCCGGTCCCCAGGCTCTCACACAGGCGGGACTGACCCCTGTCACTAGCTGTTCCCAAGGGCATGCCAGGCCAGGGCACCTTCTCTTCAGCCAACAAAACATTCTGGAAAACCTTGCAATACAAAAGTCTTCTTAAGAATTAATTCCCCTATTTGGACAACATATTTTGAAGGCATTGATAATATCTGTAAGGTGATCAAACGTCAAAATTCACTCTGTCAAATTTGTATTCATTACCTACCACCTTTTTCTGTGTTTCCAAACAGTTCCTTAGGACCCTGGGCATTGCTCTGAGACCCCCCCCCCCCCCCCCCGCCCCCCGCTCCAACCAGATGACTGAGCCAGGGGAGTGTGGCTGCAGAGGACAGCGCTGCCCAGAGGGCCCTTGGGCTGCAGCTCAGACTAGCCTGCAGCGGGACCACCCTACAGACCGGGGTGGGGAGCATGGGTGGGGAAGGGGGGAGGCACTCGAGCACTCCCGGCAGCGTTAGCTGAGACCTGACTCTGAGTCCTATGGAACGGAGGAGGGAGGTGCTCACCACTCCACAGAGAAGAAAGACACTGTGCTTCCAACGACTCAGAATACTTGCAAATAAGCCTGCAGGGCCAGGGAGGGCCCCAGGGTGCCTGGCGCGGGATGGTGGGGGAGTGCGGGGGGGGGGGCGGTGCTTAATAGACGAGAGGTGTCCGTGGGTCCGACCCAGTATCCTGTGCAAAAATCCTGGCTGAGTCCTAAGCTACAGCAGGAGCCACGCCAGGAGGCCAGCTCCCCTGGTGCCTGTGGACGCCCCTTTCTGGGGAGGCCGGAGGGCAGCCCCTTCCCAGATCCTTATTTCCTCACCTCTCAGGGCTGGGCGTCTACAGCCGGATGGCTGCGGCTCGCACACCCCTCCCTGCCGGCCTTGTTCCACTCCTGCCTTGAGGGCGGGGCGCCTCCTCCCGTCCGGTTCTCCCAGGGGAGGCGCTCCTGTGTGGCTGTTCCAGGGTGCAGGCCCTGGGGCGCCCCAGCCCAGTCCTAGCTCCCAGCTGCCTGGCCTGCGGCCCGCCGGGGTGCACAGTGCTCTGTGCAGGGCGGGCCGAATCGGCCCACTCCAGAGCTTCAGTGTCGCGGGGCTTTGGGGAGGGTGGGCAGGGTCCAGGGTTCAGGCCAAGGAGCACGCTGCTCTCTCTGAGCGGTGGGGCCCGGGACGGGAGTTGGCCGAGAGGCAGAGCCCTCCTTAAACCCTCCCTCGGTGTCACCACCTGCCTCTGCCATCCGTCAACACTTCCAGCTGCGGGACGCGCGCAGGCTCAGCTCCCCGGCCCCCCGCCGCCTCCCGGCCCCGGCTTCCCCCGCGTCCCCGGGGCGGCCGCCCTGCTGTCCCGCCTCTAGAGGGCGCGGAAGGGAGGTGGTACCGCCGGCTGCCTCCCGGCCCAGAGCGGAGCCCCGGGGACTCCACCCCTACCCGGCGGACTCATTTGAATATTTCATTGGCCGCCGCCGGTCTGGTCAATTTATCATGCAAATGCGGGTGCCCTCGCGCCAGAGAGGAGCCGGCGCCCGCGCGGAGAGCGGCGCCCGATTGGTGGCCGAGACACCGGCATTTGTAATATTTTTCTTTGGGCATTAGAGTCATTTACCAATGCCATCGCCGCAACTCCAGGCACTGCATCACAGGCCACTTAAAGGGCTTTATTGGCAGCTTCGAAACTTCTTAACAGGTTCTTTTATTTTAAACCAAGTGTCAACCTGTTTTTGACCCCCTTCCCCCTCCCCCCCCCCCAAAAAAAAAGCGAGAGCAACTAAAACTACTCGTTCCCCTCGCGGTCAGGGCAGGTTTGGAGTCCCGCATGGTCCCAGGAGGACTCGACCTCTCTGGGGTGAGCACTTGGTGCCCGCGAAATGAAAAACCTTCGTGAATTCGTGTGGGGATTGGAGAGGGGGTGGTAGAAAACACAAGGGACCAGAAAGAGAGGAGGAGGAAGGAAGAAGTGGTAGAAAGACAAGAGGGAGAGCGAAGGAAGAGTTCGGAGCTGTTCTGAGGAGGAGAAAAACCTTGGGGCCATCTGAGCTGGGGATCAGAGGCTGCGCACAAAGAATGCGACCCTCTGACCGCCACGTCCCCGAGCGCCCCGCTCGCCCAGCCTGGAACACAAGGGGTAGGCATCCTGTTTCCAGGAATAAATGACAAGGAATGAGGTCCTCACCCAGAGTCCTTCTCTTCTAGTACCTGCCCAACTGGGAACTGTGCGTGCTTTTCTGTCTGGAAATTCGGGGACGAACACAGAACCGTAATGTGTAGGATAGAAAAGGAGAGTGGTGTAGGGGACAGAGAAAGGAAGAGAGATTCTCCCTGCTTCTCCCTTGTCTCGCAAATTCCCTGGCTCGTTACTGAGGTCACCGGTGAGCAGAGCTGGGCTGTCTGCTCTGCGAGGACCTCACGCTTCTCCAGGTTCCTGCATCCGAGCAGCCGGCCCCTCATCGGGCTGCTCGCGCATCCCTTCACACACAAGCCGGCGCCGCCACCCTAGTCCCTGCCCAGGAGGGTCGGCCACCCCTGCTGCCTTTCGGTGCTGCTGCCAGGCAGAGCCCCACCTACCGCGGCTGTCTCAGTTTAGCTTTGGGTTTGGGATTTTTTTTTTTTTTATAGCTCTGCCCAAATGGTTTCCAAAAATCCATTTCACTCAGAGTGGGAAAAAACACACCTTGCTGCAGCAAGTAATTCTGGAAACTCACCCCACAACTCAAGTCGACACGTGAGATTTGACAAAAGCGTGTTTGCCGGTAACTGCAGGCTCCAAACAGACTGTGTGTCTGTACACCTCCGATGGAAACACAGAGACTAATATTGTCTTTATTTAATCTTCGGTCTCCTTAAACATTTTTTTGAAAGTTTGGTAAATGATTGAGCTTGAAACAGAATTACTGAAGAAAGAAGAACAGAGACTAAGCCGGGCTCCCAAATCTGAGAATGCAGGGAGAGAACAGGAAGCCTGGGGGCAGGGGAGGGATCCCAGCTAGAAAGACCCGTCCAGGAGAGGGGCATGGGGGAGAAGGGGTCCCTCGGAACACCCGTGCCCCCCGTTGGGTGTATAGTTTTTAATATGTTTATAACTGCTTAGAAAGTCTGAGTCAGAAAAAATGGAGTGTGGGGGAGGAGGACCTACCGCCGGCTTCCTAGGGGCCTTGACGGAGTCGGCTTCCAGTTCAGGGCCAGCCAGGCCACCTGGCCCCGCCCCAACCCAGCCACCCTGGGCATCATGGCTGGCCTGGAAGATCACTTTCTTTGAGTCAAGTGGTTCTAGTAGGAATGGCCAACATACAGTGAGCAAATGAGCAAAGTTGGGCCAACCTCCGTGCCCTCAACAACCAAAGCTTACAAAGTAGGAAGCTGCCCAGTGGAGGGAAGGGCAGGGGAGGAGCGAGTGTGCCCGCGTGTTGGGGAAGTGGGAAGGTGCTGTCATCCCTACGCCAGTTCTCGACCCAGGGCCCAGAGCAGCCCCTGCCCTCCTCCAGAGATTGCTTTCCGTCCCCAGCGCACGACCTGGCACTCCCGGGGTGCAGCGCCCCCCTCCCGGGGGGCCCTACAGAAGTGACACTAATATGCGACTGATTTTCAAAGGTTTATTTCATGTGAAGCTGTAAAAGTTCTTGGGAGAATTTACAGACAAAATATCTGGCTTGTTAAAACAAAACTACCAGAAAAAGAGAAACAAATTTCCCTACTGTGCAAATGCACTTTTAACAGTTTACCTCCGCCAAGGGCGTACGTAGCAAGGGCTCAAATCCTGAGTGCCTGGGCTAAGGTGGGGTCCAGGTGGCAGCAGTCAGCTCCCCTGAGCCAGGGCGCTCCTCTTCCCCAGCGCAGACGGTGTGCCCAGGGAGGGGTGTGCAGAGGGCAGACCAAGGGCCCGCACTCCGGGTGGGTGCAGGCAGGGCAGCACCTGGTCCTCCCTGCAGGCACTGGGCTCCCCAAAGGCTCACAGCCAGGCCGGTGCCCTCACACCTTGAAATGGGGTGCAGGCTCCCAACAGTACTACCCAGTGTAACTTGTCCTTCAAGGTGGCCTGCGCCACCCTAAGGGCATAGAGAACCCCCACCCCCACCCCCAGCACCGCAAGGTATGGGCTTAGGCCTCTGCGTCCAGGTGCCCTGGCTGCCTCTCCGAGACCCGCAGCCTTGAGCGTGGTGCGTGCCTCCTTTCCTTTTCCCTCGCTGGCCAGTTCAGCTTCGTTTGGGGCAGGCAGCTGTCACCTACAGCCCTCCGTCCTGCCTCAAACCCAACCTGGGGTGCCTTCGGGTGGTGGCTGAGCTGCGCTTTCATGGCACCAAGCAGGGTGGGTTTCTGCCGGACCCCGCTGGGCACCGCACACTGGTGCCAGGCCTGCCTGCCTTTCCTTCCCCCCGTTCTCATCTCCTCGGGCTGGGGCTTCGGTTTGCCAAGGGCAGGACTCCCTGGGGGCTCCTGGTCAAGGGGCTCCGCACCTGGCACCTTCAGGTCACAGTGCGGGGGTCCGATCTCGAACCCCTGGTCTGAAACAGCAGCACAGAGACTGCGTGGCGCCCGGCGCCCCACTTCCGGGGAGCAGAGGGCTCCTTCCCGGCCCAAGGTGCGGTCCTGGGGCTCAGGAGCTGTTTCCACGGCCTCTGGGAGTTTTCTGGGCTCTGAACATTGCCGCCCAGATTGGGGGGGGCACCTGTTCGCAGAGGAGCAGCTGCAGACATTTGCCGCCCCGCGGCCAGTTGTGTGGCTCCACTGCCCCCTCAGCCCACCTTTCCAACTTTCCCCCGGGGTTTAAAAATCACTCCCACACACAGGGCACCTCCCAGAGGTGGGAACATCTACCTGGCCTTGGGGGGTTCCTTTGTGTGTGACTTGCGCGCTAAGAAGTTGGCAAGTGCTCGGGCGCGGGGTTCGGAGGCTGTGCCTGCTTTTCGCAGGTACCTGTAACGCTTCGCAGTGGGGTAAAAACGTTCCCGCACCGGGCACCCCCTACAGAGATGTCGCGCCCCCCCCCCCCCCCCCCCCGCAGGTGAGGGCCGTCCCGTCCTCTCGTCTGGCCTGAGCTCGGTGAGGCTGTGGGTGTGGCGCGCTCCGTCCGCACAGGAGCCGCCGGGTCTCCGCTTCTCGGGGGGAAGGAGCCCAGCAGGCGCTGCCTGTGGTCTCTGGAACCTCGAAGACCTCAGTGCTCGCCCGAGACCCCTTCCTGGACTCCTTCTCACTCGGGAAGCGCGGGACCAGCAGACACACAGGCGTTGACCCGCTGGTGCAGTCGCTCCGAGGGGCGGAACTCGCCGAGCCCCAGAAAGCGCAGTGTTTGCAGTAGGAAGAAAGTCAGGTGGGACGCCAGGTACCGCCACCCAGCAGACGTCCGAGGTGCTGCCTGCGCCTGTCCTCTGCAGGCCTTGGGAAGAGGACGGGAAACGCCCTTTGGCCTGGTGTGGCTGATGTTTGGACTGGGGACAGTGCAGGGGAGGCAAGGGGGTAGGGGCAGGTGAAGCCCGAAGCAAAGGCAGGGTGCCCGGCAGCCCAGGTGAGCAGTCCAGAGAAGGGCGCTGGGGACGGACACTCGGGCCCCCCTTTCTCTGAATAGCGCGCGTCACAGGTGCACAGCCCTCCCAAGTGGAGCCCGGGGTTCTCGCTGGGGGTCCCCCCACCCCCCCACTCAGGCCTTGTCACCCAGCAGCCAGGCACAGCCTCGCCAAGTTCTGGCTTGAGACCTGCCTGGCGACTCGCACAGCCCCAAGCTCGGCCCAGTTTTGGGAGGTAGCCGCCCGGGGCCTCTGCTGTGCTCCTGGGTTCGGGGAGCCTCCGTCCTTCCTGTTCCCCGGAGCCACACCCGGTCCGCGGAAAGGACGGAGCCCTCGGCGGGATGCAGGGACCCTGCCCCCTCATCGGCCCCATCCCCCGAACGGCGTGCAAAATTCATCCCGCGTTGGGGTCCCGATGTGAAAGGGGGTGCTGTGTGGTAAAGGGGCGCCGCAGAGAGGGGGGTTCGGGCCTCTCCGAGCGGGCGGACCAGGAGGCAGGGCCTCAGTGTGGCCTCCGCGGAGCCCGCGGTGCGCGCCGGGCCGTGACTGCGACGTGCGGCTCGCCGACGGCCGGACGAGAGGGCGGGTGGCGAGCGCCGGAGCTGCGCGGGCGAGGCCTGGACCGGCGACGGCTGCGGGCGGCACCGAGCCCCGAGCGCGGCCGCGGCCGGCAGGGGGAGGGGGCGGAAGGAACCGGGCTTTGGCTCGGGGAAGGGAAGGAGGAGGTGGAAACACGAATTCGCGCGAACTCTCTGCCTTCCGCGCGTGGCGCCCAGCGCATCGCACCCGCCACCGCCGGCGCGCGGGGAAGGTGAGGCCGGGTGGGGAGCCGACCCCGCGCGCGGCGCCCGCGCTCCGCCAGGCGCAGGCCCGGGCGGCGAGACCAGACGCGGGAGGCCGCGGGCGGCGGTCGCCGACTCACCGTTTCCTCGTTCGCAAGAAGCGTTTCACGCCCCGCGGCCGCGCGCCCCGGGCCTGGCGGGGCAGTGGCTCCGGCCTCCTTAGGCGGCCCCCGCTCGCCGCGCCCGCCCCGCGCGGCCGGCTCCGGGCCGCCGCCCTCCGGCCACCCGCCACCGGCCGGGGCGCCCGCCCCGCCGCGCCGAGCGCTGCCGCCCGCCGGGGCGCGGAGGCGGCTTCGGACGCGGGGGGACGGCGGGCCGGGGCGGGCAGGGTCGCTCTTACCGCCAGGTGAGCCCGCGGGCTTCGGTCCACGAGGACAGGCAGCGCGCCGTGAACTTTGAGAACAAACTTGCGGAAAGAGTCTCAAAGGACAAACACGGAGCAGGGGGGACGGGGCGGGGGGGCGAGAGACTGAAAGAGAAACGTCGGAATTAGAGGAGGAAAGAGGAAGGAAGGCGGGAGGACGAGGCCGGGCTCGCGGCCCCGGGGCGCTCGGGCGGCCAGTGCCCGGCCCTCCCCGCCTGCCGGACGCGGGCCCGCAGGAGCCCCGCAGCGCCCGCCCACGCGCCCGGGGGCAGCGGCGAGTCCGGGGCCAGAGCCCGGCGGCCGCGCCCGCGCCCCCGCCGCCGCCCGGCGGAGCCCGGAGCCGGCCCCGCGCGGCCGCCCCGTTCGCGGCCCGGAGCTGCCCAGGGAGACGCAATCGAGCCCGCAGCGCATCGATGCGCCGCTCGGGCTCCGGCTCCGGCTCCCACTCGGCCGCCGCCGCCCGGGCGTCGTCCCCGGGCGCCGGGGCTCACCCGCACCCTCGCGGCCGCCCGCAGGTGAGCCCGCGCCGCCGCCCGCGGCCCCGCCAGCGCCTCTGCGCAGGGCCCGCCGACCCGGCCCGCTCGGCGCCCCGGCCGCCCAATCAATAATCAATTTCTTCCGCTCAGGGCGGCCCGCAGGCCGGACTCCGGGGCGCCCCGGGGCGGGGGATGGGCTGGGGAGCCCCGGTACCTTTCCCCGCCCCCGTCCCGCCCTCGGGCCCGCGGACGCCCGGGGTGGGGGGCGCGGCAGGGGACCGCGACCTCCGCAGTCTGGGGAGGAAACTTGCAGGCACCCCTCCCACTGCGACCCCCGGGACGGGCCCGGGAAAGTTTGCCCGGGAAGAAGAAAACGGGGGGAAGTGGCGGCGGCGGGTCCCGGGGGAGGAGCCGGGCGGCGCGGGGCCCGAGAGCCGCCCCCACCCGCTCCGGCCCGCGGCCGCCTCCTCCCTTCAGGGCGCCCGTCCCCGCCCTCGGCCTCGGCGTCCCCAGGGGCGCGGGCCCGGACCCAGACGGAGCCGGGGGCTTCGGGCGCGGCGGTTGGGGAGCCGAGGGCCCGGGCAGGGCTGCGGGGGCGGCCGGGGGGGGGGGGCGAGGCCGGGGCGGGAGGGGGGCGGGCGAGGAGCTAGCGCCCCGGGACGGAGTCGGCCGGGCGGGCGCCGCGCCCCCGCTGGCGCGCATGGGGCGGAGGCAGAGGGGCGGCGCCCCCTTCCCGGACTGGGAGGGGGCCCTGGGGAGGCCCCGGGCCGGGTGCGGGGGCGCGGCGTCCCCGCGGGCGGCCAGTGACACGATCATCTCCTTTTCCTTTAAGCTTGCCTGTTGCCGACGCCGCCGCTCCAGCCGCGCCGCGGGCAGAAGACCGGACCGCGGAGCCCCAGGCCGCGGCGGCGGCGGCGGCGGCGCGCCCCCCATGCCTTGACCCCCCCACCCGCCCGGGGGCGGGGGCCGGGCACGACCCGCCGGGGCGGGTCCCGCGCGCCGCCTCCCACCCGGGGGCCCGCCTCCCCGTCTCCCCGCCCCCCGGTCCCGAACCCCGCGCACCTCGTCTGGGGACCGGGCTGGGGGGGGGGGGCAGGGCCGCCGCAACTCCCCGCCCCCTCCTCCTCCGGCCTCTGGAGCGATTTGTCAAACTTCCCATCCGCCGGCGGAGCGGTCCCCCCCCCCCCCCCGCGCGCTCCTCCCTCCCGCGCCTCCCGCGCCGCCCTCCTCCTTCCCTCCGCACGTTCGGGATCGCGGCGGAGCGCGGAGCGGGGGGGACTCGGAGAGCCGGGGCGCAGCAGCATCCTGCGGGCGGCCGCGCTCCGGGGGGGAGGCTGAGAGCCGCCCGCCTCGCCCCCCCGCGGCCCGCCGCCCCTCCCTCCCTCCCGCCTCTCAGCCCGGCAGCGGCGGCGGCGGCGGCGGCAGTCGCCGGAGGAGCATCATGCCGAGGAGGAAGCAGCAGGCGCCCCGGCGCGCAGCAGGTACGAGCCGCTTCCCTTCCTCCTCTCCTCCTCCTCCTCTCCCTCTGCTCGCCCCGGGCTCCGGCGGGCGGCGACCCCGCTCGCGCCGGCTCGGGGCTCCGCTGCCCGCGCAGAGTAACTCGGGGCACAGGCTCGTCGCTGCTCCCCCTCCGGGTGCGTGCGCCCGCCTCTCGGACCCGCCGCCCCGGACACCCGCCGCGCTCCGCCCGCGTCCTGCTCGCACGCACTTCGGGCACCGCGGGATCCGGGCCGTGCCTGCCTCCTCGGCTCCGCGGCCGCGGGGGGCATGGGAAGGAGTCGTCTTCTGCGTCTTACTGTGGGGGGCAGGCGGGGTCACCCGAGTTCCCCGGGACACCTTCTGTGCCCTCCCTCGGCCGGACTGGGGGCGGGGGGCTGCCTGCTGTCTGCCTGGCCGAACAGTGAGCTGGGGAGAGAGTAGCCCGGTTCGGCGGCCTCGCGGCTGGCGCGGGCGAGCTGGCGTTCGTTGGGCCTAAAGCGGGCACCGCGGCGGCAGGCAGAGCGCGCGGGGTCTGGGTATTGTCAGATGGCTGGCTGTCAGGTCGGTGCTGGGTGCTGGGCTCCCGGCGCCCTGCTGGCTTCCCTCACCCCCGCCCTCCGCGCTCGGCTTCTCGCACCCTCGTCGCACCCAGCACTTAGTTCTGGGACGCGTCTGCATACTTTCTTTCTTTTTTTTTATGGCCAGGAGTGTCAACTCCTGTTAAGACTAAGGTTTTTTTTTTTTTTTTTCTTTTTTCTTTTCTGGAAAAAGAATCATTGAAAACTAAACCAAACCCACACACATAACGTTATTTTGCAGTAATGTCAGTTGGGGGCATGTTGACTGGAAGAAGGGGTGCTGGCCCCTTGCCACCCTTGATTTGATGACTGATTGATCGCCTGTCGTGCTGCTGCCTTTGATCTATTCATTCCCAATAAACATCAATAAGTCACTGGCACTGGTGAGGGCAAGCTCTGTGACGTCACTGGGCCCTGTCAGTGCAGCCTTGGGACCTGGGGCCGCCTGCTGAGGGGACCGCATGTGGACGGTGTGTTTGGGCATGAGTGACACTCAGCGGGCCGAGGTTCAGAGGCTGCCTGGGCGAGGGTTCCGTGGAGGTTCATTTCTTCCGCTTTCTCTTCTTCTCTGTTCTTTCTCTTTGGTGGAACAAGGGCGGGCAGACAGAAGGGTCAGGCCGTTGCCCGGTGCCCTCCTTCGATGCAGGTGTGGCGCATGTGGTAAGGGGGTGGGCGGCGTCCACGGTCACGTCCACGTGCAGCCTTGCGGCTGTGCGGCCCACACGGGCTGCACTCTGACCTCCTCACTGAGGGGAACAGGGAGGGGGTGCTCCTCTTTCTTCTCCCGGAAATGTATGTTCCCGTTAGTGTCTTAAGAAAATCTTAGAATAAAACAGACTTGCTTGGGGACGTGTGTAATGCAGGTTCTGCTCTCTGCGCTCAGCGCTGCCCGCAGTTAGGACGTTGGAACCCCAGCAGTGGCTGGCGGGGGCCTGCCTCTCTGGTCACCTCCTGTCTGGTGCTTCTTGACCATATCACCTCGACTTTGAATTTCAAGCTCAAGAAAGAGCTTATCTGCCCCAAATAAACTCTGAAAGTTTGGAGGATTCCTTTACAGAGCAGGGCAGTAGGGGTGTCTTGGGCTTCTTCCAGTCTCCGGGATTTTTTCTTTTCTCTTTGGATGCACATTTTAAGGTATCTGTGTGCCTCCGTCAAATGAGCCATATGTGATCACAACTTGCATTTGCTTCAGAATTCTCCCTGCGGTTGCTTCATCTTCTCTCTCCCACCTTGCCAATTGGACATTCTTATTTGATAACTTCCTGCTAAAAATACTAGATAAGAAAGAAATGTACACTTTTTAAAGCAACCTGTTCACTAATCTTTCTGTACCTTTGAAAAAGCCAGCCAGGAAATCTCAGGTTAGTTAGGAAATATTCATTATATAAAAACTTGACTGCAGGACTAATAGGAGATGGAAGAATGGCTTTGCTCTATCAAAATGACCCGTCAGAACGACTTTGTTTCATATTTGATTTAATTGTCTCCCTCCTGACAGGCACATTCATCAATAGCTTAATGGTCAATCAGAAGTTGGCAGCGTGAGCGCTTTCTTTCCCTCCCATCCCCTGGTTTTGGATCTGCCTAATGGATGCGGGGCAGGGGGGCGCTGAGGGGCCCCTGACTGAAGATGAGTGGAGGGAAACCCCCCACTTTTAGGCTGGCGATAAGTATGCACAGGCCAATAAGTGAACTGTGTGAGTTCTTTGGGTTTTGTTTGTTTGTGGGTTTAGATGGACAAGAAAGTTCCCATTGTCTCCCCTCTTTTCTAGTTCTCAGCTGCAAGTTGTAAGGTCCCCGCCTGCTCTCGCAGCATCCTGGGAGAGAGGGCATGTTGGGTGCTTTGTACTGATAGCGAGAGAGCGGGGAGCAGGGAGAGGTCTGCTGATTGGTGACTGGAGATCCAGTCCCCAGCAACCTTGAGAATCCTCGAGAATTTTTCCCCCTCCAAACTGAAAGGTCCGCTCAGCCATAAAAAAAGAAAAGTTGTTTTGCCAGCTTCATTAGTGTTCACCTAATTAGCTGTAAACCTGATGGATTCCTGACAGCTGTAATGATTGGAGATGACAAGCCCGACGCAGTGTCATCCAGCAGAATTAGGTTTGCAGCTAGTTTGATGTAATCAAGTTGATATTACACAGTCCTGGCTGCCTTTAGTTGTGCATTAACTCAATTTTCTGCTGCAGGTGACAAATGGGCTTTGGTACCTGGATAATCATGTCATAGGAATTAGGGCCCTTGCGATGGTCTGGGGTAGAATAACAACCACAAAGGCCCGAGCGCGGGCAGAGCGCGGACAGGGCGCGCAGGTGCGGGGCCTCCATCTGGGCGAGGGCAGCCCCTCTGTGCAAGGCCGGGGCAGGCTCCAGGAACCCTGAGAGGACAGGTCTCCGCAGTGTGTGTTTTGTTTCCCCGAGAGAATTATGCACGGCTCAGTGTCTTTTCTCAAAGGGAGAGAGATTTCTTCACCTGCTGAACAGAACCCCGGCAGGAGGGGCCTTTCTCCCTCCAGGCGTGTGGTTGCCCGGGGCCACACTTCTGGCTGGACAGAGAGCGGTAGCTGCCGGCAGAAGCTCAGAGGAGCAGGGCAGGGAGGCCCGTGTCCTTCAGGCAGAGTGGCTATTGTCCCTTGCTCAAGTATGACTCTTTCCTATATACAGTGTGTGTTTTCAAACAGGCATTTAAAAAAACAAAACGCTAGGAAAAAAAATTAGAGCAATACTTAATAGCAGATAACATGTGATCCATTCGTGTTCATTTGCTGGGGGGAAATGTAAAACCCTAAAACACCATTGCCTAAACTTTCAAAAAATCCTCAGTGAACAACAATTTGCTGCTGGCCTTTGGAGTCTTGTTTGTTGAAAGGGAAGAACCTTCCATAGGGTTCTTCGGTGGCCACATCCCCAGGGTGAGCCTTCAAGCATCTTGTCCTTTGTAAAAGTGCTTGGACCCCTTAGAGCCTGCTGGTGGAACAGGGAGATGACCGTGTGTCCCCAGGGGACAGGACGGCTGTGGTGGCACTGCCCAGGGCTTCATGGTGCCGGCAGACACAGCCTGCGGGTGGCCCAGCACCACGTCCTGGCCTTCCTGAGCCCCGTGCATGCGCTGAGCAGCTCTGGAGAAGGGCTTTGCTCTGCCCGGAAGCTCACGGTGCAGCGGGAGGGCACTGCGGCTCCGAACCCCACAGCATGGCTCTCCTCTGGACAGGTGGGCCACCCGGCAGCCAGACAACAGGACGACTGCCTCGGTGCCTGCACCCTGGTCCCCTCCTACAACACGAGAGCGCCAGCACGGGTTTTAGAGAGGAAATCAAGGCGATGGAGGAGAAAACAAAGAGGGCAGGAGGCAAGGGTATTCCCTGGACATCCACTCGGGGAGAGAATCTTCCAGAATCGGCTGCTGTGCCCCCGTCATCCTGACAACTGTCAGTGAGGGCTCCAGTGCTCTCCAGGGCCACACTTGATGGCGAGCGGTTGATGTTGTCATTTTGTTCTCGGTTTTGCCTTGAGCGCGCTCGTAAGCGGCAGCGAGACAGTCAATAACTGATGGATCAGCAGTTGCTCCCGAAACCGCCTCACTAGCCTGCATTTCCCCTCTTTTTACTAAAGATGGTTTTGTAAAGTGACGAGAATGAGAGGTGACTGCTCAGGGCCAGGAGACGCAGGTGAGACCCCAGAACTAAACCCTTCCTTCCCGCCCTCCACGTTGGGGCTCTGGGAGGAGGAGAGCCGTCCCTGCGGGCAGAGAGCCGGCCCCTCGCTGCGAGCCTTGCCTTTCTCGAGTGTCTGTGTCGTGGGGAGGCCAGGGCTGCGGGCTCAGGAGGCAGCAGGGGAGTGCCGGAGTCCCTGGCCCTGGCGTGCACAGCCATGTCCAATCCAGGACCGTGAGCAGGTCACTGCTCTTCCCCGGGCAGGCTGGGCGTCTTTCCTGCCAGCCCGTTTTTATTCCTGCCTGTCACTGGACAGACTGTAAAAATAGCTTTGGTGTTGTAGTTTAAAAAAAAAAAGCAGGGTGTGTGTCTCCCCATCTGTGTCCGTGCCGTTAGATAGCTGGGCTTTCCTCGAGCCATTTTGTGGCACTTGGTAGCACCCTCCCTCAGCCGTGGAGCAGCTCAGCACAGGGCTGTGGCGTCACTGCCTGGACCCTCGCAGGTGTGGGGGTGTGTGTGTGTGTGACTTCGCCTCCGAATTGTGGTTTCTCTGTCTGAAGTTACAGACGCAAGGTGGATACAGTATATTGTATTTGGTAACAATGATGTGGACTAGTACATCCAGACAGATAATGTGCAGTTGTAATTAGACTCAATAGACAGGCAGTCATTTTTAAATTCTTTGACACATGCATAAAATAGTCATATAATAAGATAAGATGACAATTTTATGTTAGGTTGATAAAGTGTCCCGATACATGCATTTAAATGTCTGTAAGCCTTTAAAAAAATCCAGACAGATTAATTCTAGTTTCCAGTATGTGCAGTTAGTCATTAAATTAATTTTTAAATCATACTAAACAATGGCTATGAATATGGTTCCTGCCCCCCCGCCCAAGGAAATTTTACCTGGATGGTAAGGAGTGGGTACGTAGACTTGGTAGCTTTCTCTAGTTTTTCAACATTCGTAGACATCATTTCTGTTAAACATGGATGTAAAAGTCCTGGTTGCTGTTCGTGGATAGAATGACCCTAAGCATTCTTGGAAGTAAAAAAAAAAAAAAGATAGTAACAGAACAGTAAGCCGCTGTGACCACTGGCCTCTCCTGCTCCAGGTTTTGGGGTCGCCACCAGGAGGATGACATAGTGTCCTTGACCAGTAGTGAAAATTTTATCAGCTCCATTTAAAAAAGAAGGCATTTCGAGCACATACACTGGATTTAATCAGCACTTAGATTCTTGGGTTTAATTACTTGCAATTCTGTAAATTATTTTAGTATTTCAACAAGAGCGGCCAAAGAAACGTGTGGAGGGGAAAGCATTTCTCTGAAGGTCATATTACCTGGACTTCCCGGCCGTCTCCTCACCTTGGTTCTCAGATGTGCAAAGGCGAAGAGTATTTTAGATTTGTTTGGGCTTAATGATAAATTGTTAATTCATACTGTCAGGGCGCATGTTATCAATTATGACTCTGCATTCTTCGTCCAGAACAGCTGTTGGGGAAACAGGACAAGTTCAGATTGTCTTTGAGGGGGAGGCACCAAAGCAAGGGGCTTACCAGTGCCTCGTCCTCATGTCCCTGGTCCCCTTGCTTTGGGAAGAAAGGGTGGCAGTGCTGGAGCGAAGGGGATTGAGAACTGTCCCCTCTGGGCCGAGACGGGCACTGGCAGAGCCCTGAGTCACAGCTCGCTGTGGGCCCAGCTGCTGCTCCCAGGTGGGTCCTGCCTTCTCCCCAAGCCTAGCCCAGGCTCTGCTGCCTGCAGCTCCACACGCTTCTGGGTTCCTCCCTGTCTGCCGGACTGGAAGGTCCTGCTCACCTGCAGAGGAAAGCAGGGCACTCCAAATGCTTGTTTGTTCCCCAAACTGGAGCCCACCCTTAATGGAGACCCGAGGGCTGCTGGGCGACATAGGCGGAGTGACTCAGATTCCCTTCCTTCTGGTTCCCCATCCCCATCGTTAAATCTAGCCCTATGTGTTCAGCTTCCTCTGAGTTCTTTGAGAAATGCATGTTGCATAGAATAGGCAATTTTTAATGAACAATTTAATGTAAATGGGTTTTGAATTTAAATTAATATTAATGAAGCCTTGAGTGAATTTATTTTGCATACGTAGAGACTTGTAAGCCTTTCACCGTGTGCTTCCTCCTTTCTGTAGTAGCAGTGGTTGTGGGGATTAACCAACCCCTTTTAGAGATTTACACTTAAAAATTAAATTGATTTTATGTGTCCAACAGTGCCAACATATTACTAGGCAAAAGTGTTACTTCGTTTAAAGAAAATACACCTCATTTCCTGCTCACCCTCTTAGTTCCCATCGCCCGTTCGTTCTGCAAGCTGCCGAGGGTTTGGCGTTGCTGCTGGGGAAACGGACCAACAGCAGTGCCCACGACCAGAGGCCTGCTTTGCTGGCGCAGCTCTGATGCATTCTGTACCCTGGGGTGATGGGAAGTTCTGTAATTAATTCTGGTAGATGTAATTGCTATAATCACTTTGATGTTACACATAATAAAGGTAATATGGTAAGCACATAAAAATATAAACACCTTATTGTAACTCTGCTGCTAAGGTTCCTTCTCGTCAAGCCTGGTTTGTGGACGGGTGCTCCTCACCAGTGTCGGTCACAGGTGGCCGTTTCCTTGAGCCTCATTCATTGACATTCCAGGGGGGGTCATTCATTCGAAGCGTGGGCCTTGGCTTAGAGGGGTCTCCAAGCTGGCTGCCCAGGAATCCTAACGACCTTTTCCTTGAGGATGTGGCCGATGAAGAGAAGCTCAGCATCATCCTCTGTAGAGGTGGGAGGTGGACGCTTGGGCAGTGGGCGTGGCACGAGGTGAGAGTGGTGCGGGAGGGCAGAGGAGCCCGGAGAGGGTGACCGCCGAGGCTGGGCCCCACTGTGCATTATGGGAAGAGGGGTGTGTGTGTGTGTGTGTGTGTGTGTGCCAGCGTGCGCTTGTGGGGAAGCAGAGAAAGCCACCTTTCTGTGACAGTGCAGGACGGGGGATCAGCACAGACTGTGCGCTTTGTGACCCCTGTCATTCTACACCTTTCGTGGGGGTGCCCGTTGCACAGCGTGCCAGGGAGTTGGCTGGTGTTGCCTGTGAGAAACCTGAGTGACATTTGAGACCCCCCTCCCCCAACCCTACTCCTCCCCCCAGTCCAGGCCACCATAGGACATGAGGGAAGTTTGCCTGAGACCCCAGTCACACAGGCCTGTGGAATGTTTCCAGACATGTGTGAACGATTCTCTGCCAGTGCAGCTTACAAACGTGGAGGGTGTGCTGGGAAGGAGACGCGTCCTCTAGCTTCTCCCCGCGCACACCCGGGACTCGGCCCAGCGCAGGGCTCTGTGTGACGGCCGCGGTCAGCGGTACCCTGTCCCTCGTGCCACAGAGGCCGTGGGCCCATGACCCAGAGTTGGCCTGACAGTTGGACGTGACTTCTGCACGTTCGTATTTTATTTTTCAGTGTATTGGAAGTGACAGAGTATGTAAATCAGTCACACGCAGAAATAAAATAGGAGACGGTGTAGGTGTGAGAAGGGGCTGCCCATGGCTCTGTAGAGGAGGGGAAGTGCGCCCAGACGGGCTGATGGGGGTGGCGCTGCAGGGACCTGTGGGCCGGGGCCGGCCAGAGCAGGCTGGGAGGGCGGGCGCTGGGCACAGGGCCTGGCAGGACCTGCTTCCCGGGTGCTGGGCCTCCGGCTCCCTGCCGCCAGGTGAGCAGGGCCAGCCCCCACGGTCCCCGGCCTGGGCCCTGGGCCTGGGCTGCAGCCGGCAGCCACCAGCTGTCCGGGATGTCTCCCTGGCGGGTTTTGATGGCGAGGAGGATAAAAGGTCTGAGAACTCCGTAGGCCCCTGTAATCAGGACCAGCGCTGACATCCTTCTCGAGTTTGACAGCTTCTTCCTTTTCTCTCCTCACCGCCAAGCCTTTCTCAACTGAGTTTCCCCGCCTCCCCCCACCCTCCCGCGGCCGCCCACCCTTCCCTCCTGCTCCTTCTTTCTGCGTCTCTCTTGTTTCATGTTCTTGATCAGCCTCAGATGCTGGGAATTATTTTTTTTCGGGCGGGAGGGGGAGTGTTGCTTTAGGTTTGTGGGTTGGGCAGGTGTGAGAGGAAGTCTGTTTTTTTTTTTTTTTTTGTACTGTAGGCCTGTTGCTAATTAATGTTCCTGCATAAGATTCTGTCGGAGTTGAGTAATGTTTTTGATCTTTATGCCTGATAACTGCATACTTAATGAGATTTCAAAGCTGCGAGTGCAGCTCCCTACAATTATTGACAGATGCCTTTTCTTTGCCATCGGGTTCAGCTCCATAAATCCTCTCGCTGTAATGAGGTTCAGCGGTGCCACCCTGGCAGTGAGCTAATGAAAGGGGGAGGGGGCGGCTCGTGGCTGTCTGACACATTTTTTTCCTTTAAAATTTACTATGCAGATGTCAAGCTGCGGGATGATTACTTCAAACATGCTAATTTTTATCTTGCTTTTGTGCCAGCCCTTTGCCATTAAAAAATAAATAAATAAAAGGACTAACCTTACTCCACTTAATTTTTTTTCCAAGACCCATTTTTAATAACCCGCGGTGTGTGTCTGCTGGGGTTGCTGCCACACGCGCGGCCTTTGGCAGGTGCCCGGTGGCAGAACCTTTCTTCCTCTGCTGTGGGAAGGGCAAGCAGGATAAAGCGTGGCTTCCCCAGGCCGCCCGTCAGCCTGCCCTAAGTGCGCACTTGAAACAGCACAGAATTCATTTCAGAGTTGCGAGCAGATCCTGGTGGGGAAGAGCTGCACCGTGCCAAACAGTCGATTTCCTTTTCAGCGGAGTCATACATCACTGACCCACCCTTCCCTCCTGACAGAATGACATATGTCATTTATCATGTGGGCCCCAGCCAGACAGCGGGAGGGAGGGAAGCCCAGGGCCTGCTGTCCCCTCCCCGCGCCGTTCCTCGGGCTGGCAGGGAGCACTGCCGGTCTGGGGAGGGTGCCGAGGGCGCGGAGGGCAGGGCCGGGCTGGCCGCAGCCAGGTGAGCAGGCCGTGGGCAGCGATGGGCAGAGGCGCAGGGAGGCCGCAGCGCCTGTTCGAACACGCTGCTCAGCCTCTGACTCTCCTCTGAACCCCTCACTCCCGTCCTGGTCCCCTCCCCCCGTCGGCAGTCGGGGGCACCCCCGCCACCAGGGCTGACAGGTATCAGTCAAGCCCCCGGCTGAGAGGGGTGTCAGTGGGTCCCAGGGCTCCTGGCTCCACGGGACGCACACATGCATGCTGAAGATGGATGTTCCTTAAAAAGAGATGGATGGAGGGTGCCGGGCTCAGGGTGCCATTTGTCATTTCGAATATTATTTAGACTTGCCGTGTAAACCTGCGACGTGTGAGCCGGACGAGCCGGGCAGGGCAGGGCCCGCGTGTGTTCGCATCGATCGGCCTTGGGCTCTCATTGCTGCTGACCAGACACAGGCCTCCCATTTACAATATGGAAGACCCCCCTACCGGGGGCAGGGGGGGTAGCTAAGTCTGACTAATTTCCAAGGACACAGGGACAAATGAGGTAGCTGTGATTTACACGAGAACTAACAGGCAGCTCACTTCTCTCCCCATGTGTCTGTCCCTCTCCCTCTCTTCCCGACAGAGGCAGGCTCGGAGGAAACATTAAAATATAAACAGAGCTGTAGCTTCCAAAGCCAGGACCCTTGTCTGATTTTTAAAAACTCTGTGACATGCTAAGGAAATCTGTATCTGAAAAGCTTAGCACAATATGACTATTGAGAAAGTACTGGCTGGCTTGGTTAGCAGTGTGAGAACGAAGAATCATAGGCTTCCGTGTCTCAGGGATATTTCAGATAAAAAACCGATCTCTCGCGGCTTTCTGCCCCTGCTCTCCGCAGCCTCCTCCCCTTTTGCGTCTGCACTCTGTCCCCCTCGGAGGCCCCAGTGGACCCCCGCCAGGACTGATGTGGACAGCTGTTTCCAGGCCCGGAGCTCTGGCCCAGGACACCCCACCTACTGGAGGTGCTCAGGGCGGCAGGCTGGCTGGCTCCCCTGTGACAGGGGCCGGCAGCTGCTGTAGGGCTTTCCCTCTACTGGAGAGGCCTTGCCGCCTGCTTCCCTGGGAGAAACAGGCAGAGAACCCAGCCCGCTGGCCTTCCTGCCTCGTCCTCTCCACTAGGAGCCCCCGCAGTGCAAATGCAATTGTCAGGCATTCTATTAAGTATGGGACTTTATCTGGGTCTGCTAATTAAATTTAGGGCTTCTTGTATGAGTTATAGTGTGGACATTAATTTTAAAAATGATGGGGCAGAGAGGTAGACCTGGTATTTTTTTGAATCTAAAGAAACGAGAACCTAGAATTTGTGGAATGGCTGGGTGTTCGCATCTTGCTGCTTCTTGAACAAACTTTTCCCAGCACGTTCAGATGGGAGCGGGGCGAGCTCACTCGCCAGCCCGGGTAGCTTTGTGTGCGCGTGTCTGTGCTGGGTGGCAGCAGCCAGACACTTTGAGCACAAGGACGGCCCAGGGCTCACTCTGAGGGTGGCTCAGCTGCTCCCCCAAATCAGGCAGAATCAGATTCATGTCCTTTGTTGGTGCCCAGAGTGACAGCTGACTGTAAAAAGCTGATATGGTGCCTCACTGGGACTTCGGGGAAGAAAGTAAAACTTTGATCCTCTGCCCTTGCACTTGGGCTTGCGTCGAGGTAATTGCAGGACGAGCACCCGTGTGCGGGAACAATTGTAAACACCTCTGATACGAATGGCACTGTCCCATTTTCAGTGATTAGGGAAACTTTGCTATTAATAGGGGCGAAGTCCATTTCAGGTGTAATTGGTGAGGAGCGGAGTGCACTCATGGGAAGAAACCTTGTTTTGTTTTGTCCGCTTTTCTTCTTATCCCCTCTCCTCAGTTTTGTGGCTGGAGACATGATTTATTGCAGCCATCCATCTCGGGGGCTCATCCATCACACCCCGGTTGCTAGGAGATTGTGGCAGCAGCTGTTTGCTCTGAATCAGACAGAAAAGTTGTCAATCATCAAAGGCAGGTGAATAGCATTAGAAACACGCTATTGTCAGACGGAATAATTAATCAGAGGGAGAAAAGATAATTAAAAAGATATGACCCTTGCAAGTACTTGCTCTGGGTTGCCTGGAAAAAAAAAGGAAGAAAGAAAGAAAGAAAGAAAAACTGCCTGGTCTTTTCTAGACACTTAAGCAGCTGAGGGCTGATAAAATATGCAGCCTGCAGTGCGTAGTTCTTAATTAATTGAAAAAGGTTCAACATTCAAAGACGATGCTGGAGAAAAGTCCGATTATGAGCTGAAGTAATATTTATTGTTTGCGCAAAGGGCTTGACACAGAGTTCTAACTTTCCGTCACACATCTGCAGCCTCCCTGGCCGGGGGAGGCACAGGCTGGGGTCTTCAGGTGGCCGTGGCAGCCCTGCCTCTGGGCTCCGACTCCCCTGGCCGTCATGTGGGCTTACTCAGGAGAGCCCAAGACCTGAGGGCCTGCAGGGGACCCAGTTCACTGGACCCCACGCCCATCCATGGTGTGGGGGGCCGGGAACAACTGAATTCCTTGGGTAACAAGAACTTGTTTTTTTGAATAAAGATGGGAGGCTTGAAAAGCAGGCCCTGAAGCCCACCTGCAGGGTCCGTGGAGAGGGCGCTGCCCCTGTCCCTTCATCTCTCCAGGGTGCGCGCTGATGGGCCTTGCTGCGGGTCCCAAGGGGAGATTTGTCACCCATGTTGGTGTGGCTCCAGGAAGACCGTCGGGGCTCCCACCCTGACTGATGACCCGGCATTGCTTTCTGAGCAGACCCCGCTACAGCCGAGGGGTGACTTTGGGTGCCCGTTTCAGTCTCAAAAACATTCATAGATTAGGGAGTTCATCCTTGGCTTTCCTGAAGCTAAAATGTTCTGGAGAAATTGGAAAACATATTAAAGACTAGATAGAAAGCGACATATCTGGAGTTGCTTTTCCGTTAAATATGCTACACGCGCTGAAACAGATCCACTCTTTTATTTTTGGATACTATGCTTGATTTTCACACCATTCTCTTCCCAAAGAATAGCAGGACTTCTAAAATTAGCAGGAGGAGAAAAGGCCTGAATATTAGAATTCGGGAGAAGGCAGAAAGCAACACTTTCTTGGGTTGGGACAGTGTTTTCAGGGTACGCCAGATTGGGATGCGGGGAACCCCCTCTCCCGTGCCCATCAGGGACACACTGGGGGCTCTTTGGGCACCCAGGAGAGCCCTGGGGTGATACTTCAGGTGTGACGTCCCCCTTTTCCATGTTGTGCTGGGGGCCCAGCTAGGGGTGAGAGGGAGAGAAAGATTGAGAGGTACTCAGATGAGAAAAAGCTCCTGCCTGGCTCACTGGAGCCCTGGAGGAGGTCCCAGTGGCCAGGTGGCTGGGGGAGGAGTTCTTACCCAGAACTCCACCTCCAGGGGGTGGGCGAGCTGGACTTCACGTGGCCCCTGGGGCCCTGAGTCTCCCCTTCTGAGCTCTTGAGTCCAATTGGGGGGGGGTCTCCTGACTACGTAAGCGGTTATTACTGAGGTTCTACATTTTCTTGGGCCGTGCCTGTTCTTGATCTGCGAGGGGCCTGGGTGCCCAGCGAGGCCATGGAGGCCTGGTGGGGCCTGGAGAGCTTCAGTGAGACGGCGGGGGCCTGCGGGTCAGGGGGCCTCCCTGCCGCCTGTGAGAGCAGGCTGCCTGGAGCCGGCAGTGAGGACAATCCCTCTCCCTCCCAGATAATTCCCAAAAAAGCAAGCACCCTGGATCGGCCACAGCAGTTCCAAAGCGCGGCAGCCCCTCAGAGAAGGCGGTGCTGGTACGAGCAGCCTGAAATTTTCTTCCTCTTACAAAAGGACAACAGAATCAGGGGTGAAAGGCGTGGTCTTCAGGGCTTGAGAAGGCCACGCAGGCCATTTTTCTGGAGCTGCGTTTGTGTCTCCTGCTTACTGTCCTCCCAGGAGACCCCAGTGTCTATGCAAGTGACCCCACAACAGGCAGGGGACGGGGATGGGGAGCGGGAGGGTGGGCCGGTCGTTCTTTACAGGAGGTTTGATTCTGCAAGAGCCCCTTGTGGCCAGAATTCCAGCGTCTCTGTCGCTGGATTATTGCCTCCCTGACAAGGGAGGGGAATAAGCACGGGTCTCCAGTGTCTCCAGGAGAGGGTCGGAGGAGAGCCGCCACGCTCGGGGTCACGTGTCTGCACGAGAACCGCTGTCCGCGGCTTACAGGGTGGTTTGCATCCCCTTCTGCAGTTCCGCGGGACCAGGTTTCCTTCAGTCATTTTCCTACTTCAGCCACGGTAGTCGTAGAGCAGGCGTGGCCCCTGCCCGGCGGCTTTGCCTGGCGCCCGGATGAGACAGATGCCGTGAAGGCACAAGTTAACCGCAGACTGACCGTCATAGATCCAAACACCACAAGTTAAGACGTTCCGAAACACAAGACCCGAGACTCTGTCGTGGGGCCCTCTCTGCTTAAGCAAAGCGTTGGGGGGCAAGGGCGCGCATTTGGGAGGGACGAGGACCTGGTGGTTTTCATGGGGTGCAGCGGTCCCCTACTGGACACCCCACCTGCCGCCTCTGCTCTGCGCTTTTCTGCGCGAAGCAGCGAGCCACCGTGGGTGCCACCGCGCAACTGCGGGTCCTGCCGGGACAGTGCCGGGGGTAAGACACCAGCGGATTTGAGGTTCAGCTTGTGCCCTCACTGGGTTCTGGGGCACAGGCTCTCTCCTGGGGTCGGGGGGGTGAGGAGGGGTGTCATTTGGAAGCACACATACGCGTTTCCTGTGAGAAGAATGAAGCATGTGACCTTTCTCCAAGGAAAACACCTCTCGTTACTCGCTGTGTTCTGTGGCAGGGAGTTTTCAGCTCCGCAAGCAAGGACTCGTTGGCGTGTGGTGGGCACCTGGCTGAGGTGGAGAGGTGGATGGTAGGGCCGTGCTGGCCACAGTGGAGGGGGCTCTGTGTGTCGTGGGTGGTCCAGGGCCACCCCCTTGTGTCACCCTTACTAGGACACACGGTCCATGGGTCTGCCCCTGACCCGTTGAGCCCATTCCTGTGGCCCGTGGGCTCAGGTCGGGAGGAGGCAGCGGAAGCTGTCTCTTCTGCAGAGAGTGTTGTGTGGCACCCTCTGGGGGTGCAGCACGCGGTTGCTGTTCCTGCAGGGAGCTGAGAGGGTTTGCTGGTTGAAGGGGCCCTGCGAGTGGCAGGTGATGGGGGAGGCAGAGTTGTGTGTGCAGGGAGGTGGGGCTGCCTCTCCCCCCGCTCCCCCGCCCCACATGCTCCTGCTCCCAGGTGGTTCCAGGGCAGCTACAGCCTTTTCCTGGGGGGAGCAAAGGAGCTTTAGGTTGGACCCTTCCCTGTGGCCCCAGGTGGTTCCAGGGCAGCTACAGTCTTTTCCTGGGGGGAGCAAAGGAGCTTTAGGTTGGACCCTTCCCTGTGGCCCCCAGTGACCCCTGAGCATGACCTCACGTCGTTTACTCTGACCACCTTTGCTCCCGTCGGATTGGTGTGCCGCTCTGGCCCTCACTGTGCCCCTTACGTCCGTGTCCCGGCGCCCATGAACTTAGAGACGAGAGCCGTGACGTGTCTGCAGGGTCCCAGGAACCAGTCCTCTACGCTGGGGTCCCCGCCCCGTGGAGAGTGCGTACTGGCGGGTGACAGCTCCGCAAACTTCATTACTGACTTCGTTCTCTGGTAGAGCCGACCACCTCAGTGTGGCAGCCCCCAAGTCACTCCTGGTTATGGGTGACCTGCCATCATTGCCCCCAAAATGTGGGCTCAGTTATGGCACCCCACAAGGATGGAGACCATCGAGTGAGACCTGCCTGCTGCCACCTCCGTGGGACGAGCAGCCTGCAGCATCCCTGTCCTGGGCGTGAGGCAGGTGGGTCCCTGGGACTGGCAGGTGGGGCTGCACCCTGGCCTGCGCCTCTCTGATCAACTCCTGAGGGGCCGGCGCCGAGCTGATGACGGAGGAGCACGGGGGCCGAGCCGTGTGCAGGCCCCGTGTCCACTCGGCCCAGGGCTGTCCCGGAAGAGCCCACCTCTGGAGGGTTCTGCCCTCCAGCGGTGACTGAGGGTGGCCTGTGAAGGGCGGTGTTTGTTTGGAGACCGGGTGCAGTGGGCGCAGAGAGAGCAGGGACGGCCCTGGCTCCACAGGGCACTTTGCATCCTTGCCCCGAGGGAGCCCCATCCTGGGCACACCCGGCCAGGGAGGCACCGTTGGGCATCCGGGGCTCGGCCACTCCGCTCGGGAGCAGACTCCCCTCATGCAGAGGCGCTGGACATCTAAAAGGGATGTTCTGTAAAATCAATAGACCACCACTGCTGGACTGAACGGCTTGGACGCTCCGGTGGTGGCAGTGGGTGGGCACGGCCGCCTGTCCCCGCTCTCCCCGGGGTGTCCTTGCCCTGCGGGGCAGGCGCTCCCAGAAGGTGGCCTTCTCTTCTTCCCGTTACTGCGGCCCAGCCCGGCGAGCGGAGCAGAGCGGAGCAGAGAGGCAGGCCAAGCCCCTCAAGCCAGTTTTCGCCACACCCCCGGGACCTGGGACCCCTGAGGGTCTGGTGCCCGTGTGGATGCAGACTGATTTGAAAAGACAATTCACGACAGACGTGGAGTATCGGTGACAAAGACGGAAAAATGACAGATCGGCTACTGCAAGCTGTGAAAGAAAATTAATGCCCCCTTTTAATTCATCAGTGTACCAAAATACATAATAAATCGCTTCCTGTGGGATTCCTGCACAGGCGAGTTTCCTTAAGTTCCAGTACAGGTGAGCTCGCTGTCGCTCCGCCTGAATTTCCTGTCTCCGAGGCTTTGGTTCAGCAGGAGAGTCTTTATGGCAGGTCCCCATGTCCTCCCACAGAGGAGGGGATCCTATGGTGGTTCTGGACTCCGCTGTTGGGTGGGGGGGGGGGCAGCTCCAGGGCCCAGGGTGGCCTCAGGAGGCCCACCTCTGCTGAACGGCTGTCCTCTCCCTCCCCACCTGCCCCTCCCCGTGTAGCCCGTGTCCTTCCGTGCTGGGGGTGCCAGCTGTGCCGGGGGGTGTCTGAGTGGGCCGTGACCCCTGAGGCACAGGCCACCTTGCCCAGACAGAGCTGGGTCTCTGCTAGCAGGAACCCCCGGGAAAACACGTCCCTGCGCCCGGCCTGTGTCCTGGCTGCCCTCCCACCTGGGCTGCAGCAGGGCTGGTCCGTCGTGCTTTCTGCATTTGAACGGAACTTGGCTGCGTTGGACAAAGCTCAGTGACGTTTGGAGTGCAGAGGGATGCGGACCACGCGGCACACCAGCTCCTACATTTGTCTCCCTCCCTGCCCCTGCTGCCCCTGAGGGTGGGAGGGGGTGGGGGTAGAAATGGAACTGGAGAAGGTGTGTGTGGGTGCTGCTGAGGACTGGGTGCCTGCGACAGGCAGGGGCCGGCCACCGCTGCAGTCCTCGCCTCCTCGCACACAGCTCCGGGGGGCCGAGGGGCCCGAGGGGGCCGCAGGCAGCGTATGTCAGGTCCACTCGGACCAGCTGCTGGGAGGTTCCCATGAGTTTTATTGTTCGTCCCCAAACTCCAGACTGGCAGGGGGGCAGCGCTGCTGCAGAGAGGGGCCAGCCGCTCAGTGGCCACGGCAGCTTCATGAATTAAGAAAAATCTCGACCCTCTTCGAGAGGAAGTGAAGGAGGAGCCCATGTAAGGAAAACAAAAAAAGCTGATATCACAGTTTCTGTGATTACTCACATCCTAGGCTGGAGCTGGAGGAAGCCAGTTATAATGGAATTTCATTTTTTCCTCTTCCGAGTTGTGTCTCTGCCCCTTTCTCGGTGACAACGAGGACAGGGCTGTGCGTGGGGCGGAAGCAGCACCACGCTCCGCACACGGGCCTCGTTCTTGCCAAAGGCTGGGGGCGGAGGGCGGGAACTGTGGCCGGGGGAGAGGGCTGGGGCCATGCCCCCCCCTGCCCCAAGTGCATCCCTGGCGTGTCCCCTTCCAGCCTTGACAGGAGCTTGTAACCCAGGTGAGCAGCCCACCCGAGGACCAGGAGTCACCCGCCCTCAGCTCTCCGGAGGTGGCGATCTAAAGCCGCCTCGCGGCTGCTTAGTGCACGTGGCCCTGTGGGTGCACCAGGTTCAAAGGTCGTGCTGTTGCCGCCAGCGCCCCGGTGTCACTGGGTGAGATGAGGCTGGCCTGCAGAAGCGGGGCCTCCACTGGGGCTAGACGAGGTGAGTGTTTGTGAGGCAAACTTGCGTGTGCCTTTTGTGCGGGCGGCTGCCGCGCCGGCCCCTCGCCATGCCAGGCCAGGCAGCCACCGTGGAAGCAGAACGCAAACTTGGGCTCTCCCGCTGCACACCCAGCGCCGGGCGGCTCGGCACCTCCGGCACCTCCATCTCAGCAGGAGCGGACCGCCGCTGTCTCTCCTTTCCGGCCCCGAGCTTAGGTGGCCGAGCCAAGAAGCAGTTGCACACTCAGGGTTGACGAGGCAGTTCCTGTGACACTCCTGCCCTTACGTTTGCGCGGCACGCATCGGCTCCACACTTGCTGCGCCTTCGCCTCAGACAGCAGGTCGCTGTGCTCGGGGCCACGCGCTCGCCCTCAAAGGCTGGCAGTCTCGTTTCACGGGCGGCTGGGACGGGGGCGCTCACTCCCGCAGCTGTGGCACTGTGACTTTCACAAGCAGACACTCGGGGAGCTGATGCGGCCCCCACAGGGACCCGACCAGCGAGCCTCGCACAGGTGAGGCTGCTGAGCCGTGCTTGCAGACGGCGCCCAAGTAGAGGACAGCAGGAAGAGGTTTTGAGAGGATGTGCAGGTCTGCGCCAGAGCTTATCGGAAAGGCTGCGTCTTGGAAACCGTCTCCCGTGGCTGTGGTTCCAGATAATTCTGTATTTCTGAGTTGCGAGACCAGCATACATATATGGTATTATAATTGTTGCTGAGTTCAAATAAAACCTCCTACCCGGAGGCTTATATACCACGTCGGCCTGAGCCTCACCGAAAGAACAACAAAATAATCTCTCCCTTTTTGCTCATAATCGAGAATTTCAAAAGGAGAAAGTCACTTTCTGCTAAAGAAAATGGACCTGGCACTTCCGACTTGACTGGCCTTTCTAGAGGAAGAAGTGCCCACACCTGTCTCAGCGTCATCCCACACGGCCCGAGGCAGTGTGGCCGGGCGGGCAGGCGCCTGCTGGTTGGGGTGGACCCGAAGCCTGTTGGTCCCGTGCAGTTTGTCCCCGGGCCCGGCCTGGCCGAGGTGCGGCCTGGCCAGCAGGCCCTCCCCGTCTCTTGGGGGGCAGCGTCCGCACACGCCCCGGTCTTTCTGGCAAGTGCAGAGGAACGACTCGGGACGTCGGGGGTCTTTCTGGGACATGTAGACCGAGCATGCGACCTGCGTGTTGAGTTCATCGCTTCACTTTCCATCAGACGTGTGGGTACCAGGTGGGGTCTGGACAAACGAATTCTACCTGGGGTCCTGGGTGAAAGTTATATTTCTTCTGACAGAGTTTATAGCAACGTTTTTCTTAATTATTCTTGAGGTTTTGCCCATTATACCATTAGCTTCTTCAGAGGACAGAGACAAATGGCTGGTACCCACAAGAACAGAGTGTGAACTGAAGGCGTTTAATTATTGATACCTCAGGAACCAGAGGTTCTGCAGTGATCTTGTCGGTGCCTCGCGGGCTGACAGCCGGCGGGCTGGGTTCAGATGCCGCTGGGGACGCCGTCCCGTGAGCCAAACCGGAGAGCGAGGCAGCTCCCTTCCTTACCTCGCCCCCCGAGAGAACCTGTCTCACTTGGGTACAGAATTTGGAGGTTAGGGGGCGTGCATCTTTGGAGCTGCGTGGCGAGGCAGCCGTTGCCGGCACGTTGCTGTCTCTGAGTGTAGTGCCTGGCCCGGTCACACTCGCGCACGCTGTGTGTGTGTCCGTGTGCTCAGGCGTGTGAGTATGCGTGCGTGTCTCCCGGTGTGCGTGTGTGTGAGCACAGTGCCTGGGTGTAGAGCCCGGTTGGGAGCAATGGTTCCACAGTCTCGTTCTTACCAAAGGGGTTTTCTACAAAGAGCCTCACGAACGTTTTCAAACAGAATAAGGAGAAAGCTAACAGATCACATCTTCCCCTCTCGTTAGCTACCAGGGCTTTCCCATGGGCAGGAGAGGATGGGCTTCGGGGGTTTACCCGACATGCAGCTGTGACTCATCACATTTTCAGTGGTCTCGGCTTCTTCATTTTACAACCTGGAGTGTGGTTCCCAGGGTTTAAAACAGACATGGCAACCCCTTGCCCACGGCACACAGGCACGAGCGGCCGCAGGACCCAGAGCCCAGGACTTCAGGCCCAGGTCTCAGAAGAGCAGGGACTTTGGCAGACATGCACGGCGCTTCTGTGCCGTCACCCCGTTGAGTCGAACAGAATGGGGGTGAGCGGGCAGCCCCACACAGTCAAAAGTACGCTCATCGTTCAACTGTGACCCCCCAAACGTGATGGGAAGCCGTAGGGTAACGTGAGCGGTGGGTGAGCACGCAATCCGTGCGCCATGAGTTATAAACCGCGCTCTTACAATGAAGCGAGGTGGAGGGAAGGGAACGTTACTGAGGAAGCCCTGAGAAAGCAAATACGCTTGCCGTACCGTCCACATTTACTGGAAAACACCCGCATACAAGTGGGCCCGCGCAGACCAAACCCCCATGTTCAAGGGCAAACTATATGTATATATTTTTAATGAATGTCCGGCCTTCAGTACTATTCTCTGTGGTCATTGGAACTGTAGATGTTTTCTTATGGCTTTTTCCTCGTTTGCTGTTTCTTTAAGGAACAAAATACCCATGCCCTTCAGCGGTCTGTAAGGAGAGAGTAGGCTTTCTGGACGGTCACCGGTCACTGCCCAGTACGGTCAGTCCTCCTGGACAGTCGCTGCCCAGGGCTCCTTCCCCAGCCATGTTCCTCAAGTGGGCTGCACTTCCCTTCGGGGTCACGTGGTTCCAGGCGTGTGCACACCGGCCCGTGTCCTACGGGGTTTCCGTCGGAACTCAAGGCTGCCTGAGGTTGTGGGAGGGGGTTTCTTTGCAGTTTGCACAGATGTTGGTGGAGGGGACCGAGGCACGGGCACTCGGAGTGCACAGTCGACCTCGTGCAGAGGGCTGCCTGTCCCCGGCATGTCCCACGCGCTGCCCTCTGTGGCTGCTTCCGTGGAATCACGTAGCGAGCCTCCGTAAGGAGCTCACCCACGCCCTGAGTCTGCACATCCATGAGAAAGGGCCCCAGAGGGATTGATCGCCAGAGGTAAGCACCACCCTCAGCGAAGGCTCAGAGCATCCAGACATGTGCACACACACGCACTCACACGCGTATGCATGTGCCAGGCTTCTGTGTACACAAGGCTGCTCGACAGAAGCTAGAGATGCGGGGCCCTGAAGAGCTTGACAGTAGCTTCCCTTTGGGAAACAAAACGCATTTTAACTTTTTTATTAAAAAAGAAACACACATGATCCAAAACCCAAGGGAATCAAAGGGCAAGCCGTGCGGAGCAAGTCGCCTCCCCAGGGCAAACACTGTCTCTGTTTTGTGGTGTGCCCTTCCGCACGCTCACTGTCACAGACACACACACACACACACGCCGCCTTCCTGCGTGCGATCAGAGTCACACCCCTGAGGCTGCGTGTGCCCCAGTTCCACGGCGGAGTGGCGGCAGAGAGTGTCTCAGCGCCCAGCTCGCGTCACGCCGTGCCCTCCTGCTGAGGTTCCCAGGTGCCGCCCACGTGGGGCTGTGCAGAGCGGCCGTCCTTCCAGTGCACAGCTTTCTCTCCGGACGCACAGGTGCGTTCCTTCCAGGGTGTTCTCTCCAGCAACGCCACGCCCTTCGGCACAGGTCTCCGTGCAGTGCCGCTGTCCGCGTGCGTCTCTGCGGGGACAGTCCCACAGTGGAACTGTCAGCTGGGCGGGCACGTCCAGGTCACAGCGGCAAGTCCCCAATTCCTTCCCTTAGACACTGACAGCCTGGCCCTCCCACGGCGTCCTGGGACACAGCCTGGGCATCTGGCTGGAGGGGCAGTCCCCTCCTGCTGAGCTGGGGACCAGGACGTGAGAGGAAGTGTAGGAGTCCTCTGCGAATCTCAGACCCTTTGCCTTTGTTATTTAAGTCTCCGGATGACAAAGCAGGGCTGACGTTCCTGGGACAGACATCTTTAGGTTCAGCAGGACAGAGGGCCTCCTTGGGTGGACAACAGGAAAGCCAAGGCCTAGAGTTGGGACCAGAACGTCCCCGTTCCACAGTCACTTCCCGGCTGACCCCGGCCCCCTGAGGCCCAGCTTCTGGGACCTGGCTCTGTGCTTGGCCGCGGGAGACTGTGCTGTGGGCGCCTGGTGCCTGGGGTGCTCACGCAGCCTGGTGGCCGGGCACAGACGCACCACTGGGTGCTGGGTTTAGCTCCTGCGGCTTGGGCAGAGGTGGCCGGCACGGAGCGCGGCCCCGTAGATTATGACTGTAGAAGACTGAACATGTCCTTCTGGGTTTTGGCTGAATAATATTTAAGGATGTTGAAACAGTGACTTAATTGTGCTTTTATGTAATTGACGGTATTCTAGTAAAATGTACTGAGATGCCACATCCACACTTTTCTAACTGCCCATCAGAGAAAACTGCCCGTGTGAAAATGGCTCCTTCCCTTTCCACTCACGGAACTGAGAAAAGAGTCGTGTGCTTCTGTGGAGCCACTGTGCCCAGGGACGCTCCGATTCTGAAGTGCTTCCCCTCCGGACGCGTCCTTAACGGCACCGGGCTGCCCTGCCGTGGGAAGTTGGGTGGCCCAGGCTTCAGAAGCAATGCAGGGCAGGGAGAGGGCCAGTTTGTCAGGAAGTCGGTGCAAAACGCTGTCTGGGCAGATTTTGTGGCAGTCCCGTGTCCCCACTGGTCGGCTGCGAAAGGGGCCCTGAGCTTCCCAGCGGGGAGCCCCTGCAGCCCCTCTTTGTGGGGCTCCACCTCTACTCCCACTTTGGGTTGGAAGGTGCCGGAAGGAGAAGCTTGCCATGCCGGAATAGCTTCCCTTCCCAGAAGCTATGTGTGAACTTGAGGCCCTCCTAATTTTGTTGGTATCAGAGAAATCAGGGCCTTTAAGTAAATTCTATTAGCTTCCCTGGTCTTTTGCACCATTGTTTTATGGGGAAGGGGGCTGCAATTTAAGTCTACAGTAAGAATTAATTTTGGTCCAAAATCTTGCTAGTTTGAGATTTCATTCTGAAGAGTCAAATTGTGATGTGAAAAATTCAAACAGTTGCTTTCTAATTGTGGAAAACCCACAGGTCTGCTGAATCAAACACCAACAGCGATGTTTTAAACGTGCCACTGGCTAGCCTCTGAGCTGCTTGGACCCGGTGTGCTGTGCACGCGGGCTGCAGGCATGTGGCGTGTGCACGGGCGCCAGGCGGGCCGGGCACCAGCCTCGGGGTGGCTTCTGTGCCGCTGTTCTCCTGGGTCTGCTCTGATGGCCCTCGAGGCTTCTCGTCCTCAGGCCTGTCAGTCCCCTCGGTGGGGGTGGCCACCGCTGCAGTCTGTGGAGACGTCGCCCCTGGGACACTCTGCAGCCCCCGGGGAGCCTGTGTGTGTGGGGCGGGGTGGCAGGTTCGGGACTGAGCCCCATTCACTGTTTGGGAGAAACGGCTTTCCAGCACGTGGCAGCGTGGGCAGGTGACCAGCCGAGCCCTCCATCCCGGACAGGAGCTGAGGGTGTGATGGGCGGAGGCCAGGCTCTTCGCGCAGCCTCGATGGGCCCTCTCTGAGGGCCCACCGTGGGTCTGCCCATGCGGGTCGCCCGGTGTTCGAAAGGCAGCCGCATGCCGCTGCGACCAGAGGGGGATCTGAAGCTCCTGCTCTGACGTTCGGTCCTTGCGGAGGTGAAGACAGAAGCCCGAGCGAAGACCAGACGAGGAGCGTGCACAGGAAAGCCGCATCGACAGGATACTGCTTCCTCTCTTTACCGAAACGCCAAGCTCATGTGTCTTGATGTCTGACATAAATTCAATTTTTTATAATTACACTTATTTACAGGAGCTCATCGTTGAATCGTAGCAGTTTTTTTCTGACTTCTAAAACACTCCAATTGTTGAATGGTAAAGATGGCCAAACGCCTGCGACGGAGACCCGGCCACCGCTCGCTGCTGCGGGGTCATGTGACGGACAGACCTGAACCGCCCACGGGGCTGCGGGGGCAGTGCGCTCCCTGCAGGTGGCGGTTTCGGGCCTCTGGCGTTGGGACGGCGGACAGTCCCCGCTCTGGGCCATCTAGCACCTGCCAGCGCAGGCGTGTGTGAAGCAGTCTCCACAGGAGAGGCGCCCTCGGCTCAGCGCTGCGTGGAAAGCGCGGGGCACAGGTGCAGCACACGCCTGTGCTCGCACACACACACACACACACACACGTCGTTTTGTGACCGGAAACGGGAATTTCGTGCCTCGGGTTCCCTGTCGTCTTTCTTCTTTATCCTCACTTCTGCACGCCTCTCCTTGCTTTGCACATTTCCCACAATAGACCGTGTCACTGGTGTGGATGCTGGGTGCTCCCTTACATCCGCGGCCCTTGTGGCTGGGCGGAAGCAATGCATTCCTGCGTCCACTCAGTTACGTACTTCTCACTTCTTTTTCCTGGCCTCGACCCCCCCCCCCCGTCCCCCTCGCACGCACACATGCACACACACACCCTGCAGGCCAGCAGTGCTCCCACCCCGGGCGGCTGCCACCCACGTCCACACGGGGACCGGGTTTTATGGGGCTGGAGCCTGTTTCACGCGGCATCCAGGCACGAGCGGGTGTTCCCGCAGCCCCAGCAGAGCCCGAGGCTCCAAACCAAGCTGAGGACAGGCCACCAGACCTGCGCTCACTGGGGGGCAGCCTAACAGTAAAAACTTGGGCATCTTTGGGGCGTTTCAGTGGGGAGCACATCCCAGGGTCGCGGGGAGGTGATGAGGCGGAGCTAGGCTGTGGAACCCGGGAGCGGTGTCCAGCCCTGCCCGACTGCTGGTCACTCCATTGTCACCTGTCTCTGTGTTGTGATGGTTGGCGGGGTCAGAGGGTTACCTTAGAACACAAGGAGCTGGGAGGGGTGGGGAGGGGCTATGGGAGAAAGTGGCAAAACACCGTGTCCTGCTAGTACGTTTTTGTGGTGGCCCCCACGCCAGCAGCACACCCCATTCTGTACGTGGTGAAAGTGTGAGACACGCGCTGTGCTGAGCTGCGATTCTGAGGTCTCGAGGCCGGCGCTCACCTCTCGGAGGGTGTAGCCTGAGGCGGCCTGGTTGGATGGCTGCTAACCGCCTCTCACGGCCCTTGGGGGAGCGAGCCCTGCCTCCTCCTCCTTCACTCGGCCAAACTCAGCACTGCTCGGGACTCGGCCACGTCCTGCAACCAGAGGCAAAAATGTTCCCCAGAGCCCCGTGAACTCCCAGGCTTCAGCGGAACCCATTCTTGCTTGGGCCAGAGCCCCAAGAGCCAGGGTGGCCTTGGCCTCAGGGCCCCACCTCCTCGAAGCCAGGTGGCCAGAGGACTGTCTCCTGGGTACACCTGCTCGTGTCTTCATTACAGCAACCTGCAGAGGCCTAGGGCAGGGGCGGGTCAGTTACTCAGGTCGCCCGGAGCAGGCGCGCCCTCCCCAGAAGGGCCGGTGCAGGCTCCATCGCCCCCAGCATGAGAACAGCTGCAGGCATTGTCCTCGGCCGGGGACCCGAGCACAGAGCAGGCCTATCACGCCAACCGTCGGCATTCAGAAAGACATTTTTTGCCTGGCCCATCTGACTTCTTTTAAGGTTAATAGTATTCACACGAGGGAATGTCGCAGAGCAGCAAGAAGGAAGGCACTCAGACCGCACGCCACAGCAGGGCGGGTGTTAGAGACGCAGTTGGAGGGAGGGAGCAAGTCCAGGGCACGTCACGCAGGCTCAGACTGTGGACACGCACCTGGGGTTGTTGGGGTCCCTGTGTGTGTGTCCAGGAGACCTGCCGAGAGGGGGGCGGCGGCGATGCTGTGACTCGCAGGTTGGTCCTAGTCTGTGGGGACTTGGTTGTCATTGCGTGTGTCTTTCCCGTGAGCTTTGTGTGGCTCAGACCTTCCATGAGAAATGTGTCTGGGTGTGGCCTGCCGACCGCTTCTGGCTCTCAGCTCTGACTTCTGAGCCACAGTTGCGTTTTAGTTTAGGGAGATTCGGTAAGAAACTATCACTTCGATCAGCCATTGATTTTGGAAGGAATTAGGAACCAAAGGGAAGGGCCTGTCACCGCTGTGTCTGGGGGCTGCCTGGGGACCCCTTCTCTTCCGAACGCCAACTATGCATCGTGTACGGCCCATTTCAGGGGTGGTTGTGTTTTGGGGTCAAGGAAAAGTGTTTTGTTGATACTGTTGTGTTGGCAGGGAGGGGGGGGCAGCGCCCCTCTTCCTCCCTGGCCTCTTGGGGCCTCTTGGAGGGGCTGGGAGCGCACGCGGGTGAGCGGGCACATGGGCTTCTACAGAGGCGGCTTTCGGCTCAGGGGACGGCTCGGGTGGAGAGGCGGGTGACCCTGCCAACTGGGGCTCTCCCGCTGGGCTGCGCCGTCTCCCTGCTCAGTGTGGCTTGATGGTTGGCCGTGGAGTGGTTTTCGTATTTGTGTGTGTGTATTTCAAATTCCTAACAAAATCTCTAAGAAGTTTATTGGAAGCAAGAGTTATGTGCGAAACTCTTACGGAATAAAAACAATTTTCTGTATTTGTGTGATGGAGCCCTTTGTGTGTGTAGTGTTCCGGAGTCCGCCGGGAGCTGAGCGGCTCTGGCGGCTCACCCGCCCCTGCGGCGTGGCTGCGTAGTCAGGCGGCCCCCCTGCGCCCTCCCTCAGCCTCCTCAGCCGTCCTGTTCTCGTTCCACAGGGGATGAGCCCTGTGACTTTGGACGGGGCTGTTTCGATGCGTGCTTTTGTGCTGAGGCCTGCTCGCCCAGGAAAGCAACTCCTTGGGTCCCCAGGACCAGGCTCACGTGACCACTGAGGAGCCGAGCTGAAAGGCGTGAGGTGCATGTGGCCTTGGCACCAGGCTGTCAGGAAGGGCCACGGGAGGGTCCCCACGGAGGCACCAGAGATGCTGCAAAGCCCACCCTTGGGACCTGGTGTTTGCTGCGGTGACCAGATCGCTTCCTCCTGATAATAGAGATTTTATCTTTGAGAGATGGCAAGTTAAGATACTTTTATTGAATGAACTTCCTGCTAAGTTTCTGAGCCATCGCTGGGTTTATGACATAATTGCTCTACGTGTTGGTACCATCTTTTATCATAATTGTTTTTCATTGTTTTTAATAAAGGGATAAAAATAATAGAAGACATTTTAGAAAGTGGGTTTTTGTTCTATTATTCATGATACTAAAAATTACCCAAAATAGATATTTTACAAAAAAGGGTTTTGTCACAAAAGTGACTAATTTGAACAGTTCGTACAATGAACTTGCTAATGACCCTCGGTCTGGAGGAGTGTCTAAACGAGGCTTCCCGCTGCTGCCGTCTTCCCGACCAGAGTCACCCAGAAAGTTCCTATTGTGCCCACAGTGAGTCTCACGCAGCCGCCCTTTATCAACAGATGGCAACCAGCACATGAAAAATAATTAAAAAATAAAATGAAAAGAAACCGAGAATGAATTAAAGTGCTTCTTTGCGTTCTGATCTGCATTTTTGGTTTAGAATTTTTATGGTGAATTGCCATATTATCTGTTATATCAGTTTACAATGAGGCTCCTATCAGACATAAAACAGATTTATAATACCATTAAAATACAATATCAAAGAATGAATAAGCAATTCAATAAAATTACAATAACACAAAGATAAAATGAAAGCCTTTTCAATAACAGTTTTATGCAAGAACATTTTGCAGATAAATATGTGTTTATAGATCTTTTAAATGTACATTTATTATACTGTTCCTAATAGAGCCACAGGGGTTAATTTTTCCTGTGTGTTGTCTTTTATAAGTGGTTTAAAAGCTAACTGCAAAACTCTTCAATAGATTGTTCTGAATCTCTGAATTGATTTTGGAGAAGGGAGCTTTCACGGTCCTGCAGCTGAACATCCACACGCAGGCGCATAGGTGTGGCTGGGCCCCTGGCTGGGAAGGGGCGGGGGACGACCCCCGGGACCCAGACAGGAAAGAGATGGGAGGGCAAGTTTGTAAATGAGATTGGACTTTGAGATCTTCCCAGCCCTGATGCTCAGGTCTGATTTCCGGAAGGGAAGTTAATGAAAACAAAAAACAAAAAGCCAGGGATGACAAGCCACTCGTGTTGGCAGCAACGGGCAGGTGTCAGGGATGGCTGCAGCTCGTGCTGCCGTGGCCCCTGGGCAGGCGAAGCGGAGGCTGCCACCTGTGAGGCTGTGCCCTGAGCCCTGCATGGCTCCGCTGTGCCCACGCCTGGCTTGTGCGTCTTAATTACGCATCCTGTTGACTTCCTTTGTCTTTATTTTCAGCAGGGGACTCCCCAGGCCTCCATGATCCTTGCCAAACTTGGCCAATAGGGTCGTTGCGACCGGGAGGCATGGCCGGCAGGTCTGAGCTGCCAGCAGGCTCCAGGCAGGGGGGTGAAGCCAGTGTCCCCAGCCCTTCGCGCCTCCCTCTCTCCATGGCACCTGCTGTTACGGGGCCTGTCATCGGAGGGGCAGCAGTGGGCCATGCCCTGGTCCTCGTGAGGTCGGGCTGGAGCAGCCGCCACGGAACGGCTGGGGGTCAGGTCGCCGCACAGTCTCCCCTCCTGGGCAGCTGGCCCTCGTGGGTTCTGGCTGGGGTGGGGGCGTGGCCCGGGGAGGTGGAGGGGCGGCTAACGAGAAGGGAAACAGGTTGGGCTTTGTTGACAAGTGGAAAAACCCCAGAGTATAGAATCCTGCCCCTGGACTGGAGTCCCCGAGATGACATGGAGACTCCTGTGGTCCTGTCTTTGTTGCAGCTCCTCTGCGGGTCACTGGCATCGTCCTCCAGTGGCATGACGGGAGGTGCCAGGCCCTTGCAGATTGCTTCATACACTGTAGGTAGTGTTGGCTGCAGCAGAGAATAAAAGCAGGCGGAGAATGTTTGGCCGGAACATATGTGACTCAGATAATTGAGAAATAAAACGAGGAAGCGCCCAGAAAGACTCTTCAGTGACACGGAGCACGGCGTCCGAGTGGAGTGGGGCTTGGCCCTCCCCCACCTTCTTTCCACACGAGGGAACAGCCACTGTGGCGATGCCTCTCCTCTCCCCCCACGAAAATTTAGAATTTTGCATTTTCACTTATTCCCTCTCTGTTCCAGAAGATTTTAGTGCCCGCCGCAGCGGCTGCTGCAAATAGCACCGTCTCCCCAGCCCCGGCTGTTTGATTGCACGCGGCTTGATTGCATCATTAGTCCTCAAGTGCTGTGCTCACTGAAACACGCCGGCGTCTTGGACATTAAAGCGGCGCCCCGTTGTGTGCGTGGAGAGGCTCCCGCGCGCACTGCGTCCTGCAGACCTGCTGTCCCCAGGGCCTCGGAGCAGCACTAGGTAAACAGCCACAGGAGATGCTCTGGAGGTGCCAGCGTCCCTTCAACCCTCCCACGCGGCGTCCCAGCGTCTCTGCTGCAGGGAACGGCGGAGCCTCCACGAGCAAGCGAGCGGGTGTGTGCAGATTCAGGCAGATTCTCCCCCTTTCAGTCGCAGGGAGTCCCTGCCTCTGCTGGAAGGCAGAGCGGCCCTGGCGCCGCTGCCTCCTTCCCCCAGGACGGGGAGACCTTCCCGGGTCTCCGACTCTTAGGGGCTTCGGACCTTCCCTGTTTACCCGGATGTTTATTTTCTCCTCCTCACAGACCCACTCGGGGTGGAAGTCTAATTGCACGCAGCAGTGATTACACCTTGCCACTCACTCCTAAGTTGCCACTTGATTAGTGCTGAATGGGGAAAAGTGACAAAATCCTTCTCTGTAGGAAAAAAAAAATGGTCCATGTCTCTTTAAAGTCTTTGTCCGGCTGGTTATTTTTTATATGAGCTCAGCTCACATCACTTTTTATTAGCTTAATAAATCACCTTTCTTGTCAATCAAGCAGCAGAGAATAATTGGATATGGTTGAAGCCTTGCGTGATGGATTATAAATCATTCAAGATTAAATTAAAAGATAATGCACAAACTTAATGGTTTGTGTTTTGCAGCCTAAATTGCCTCGGAGCACCGCTGTCTTCAGCTTTATTGCCAGCCGTTTTTCTTTTCACAAAACCTTTCTGATTTTAGCCCCTTTTTATTTCTGTTTATCATAATTCCAGTTGTATTTCTCATATTTACCTCTCCGTGCTGTGGCCAGCAGGCCTGGTGGTGAGGGGCCACTCCAGGACAGAGTCACCCAGCACCAGGCGTCAGCCTGGGCCGCCCTGTGAGGTCCCCGGCGGTGAGAACCCCTCCCCCAGGCTGGGTCCCCGGTGGAGCCCAGGGTCTGCTCCCGGGAGGAGAAGTGGACTCACTGTCTGTCCCAGGTCACGGCCGGGGCGATGCTGGGCTCTGGTCAGAGGGCCGGCCGGTGCTGTCCAGAAGCTGGGGGCGGGTTGGGGCCCAGGCTTTTCTCTCAGAGGAGGTGGGAGGAGGGGAAGACAACAAGCGACCATCACATTGAACCTGGGAGTTCAGAGCAGAGTTGGATTGGCCAGTAGGCGGTAGTCTGAGTCAGGCCTCCCAGCATCCCTTGCAGCAGGACATGTGCCTGAGGCAGGGCGGGCACTTCTGCCGGCCACGAGGGGGGAGTTCGGGTGCCGGAAACCTCCGGGCAGCATTGATTTCCTCCGTAGCTTGTGTGTAGTACAGAAGTGTCCTGTCAGAGCTGCTCACAGTGGCACACGGGCCTGTCTGTCCTTCCAGCTTCATCTGCAGTGTTCTGAGTGTGCACGATCGGCTTCCTTTCTTCCGAGGCTGGGGCCTCCCAAGGCCTAGGAATGTGGCTCCTCCAAGGGGGTCCACACGGAGGTCCTTCTGCTGGAGCCTCCCTGAGAGCGTCCTTTTCCTTCTTCCTCCCCTGCTTTCCCGGGGCCCCGAGGGGCCTGTGCACAGCCGGGAGCGGCAGTGATTACAGAGCAAGGCTCGTGCAAATGGTTAATTCCTCTCTTTCTGCTGCAAAGTTAATTAATGTAATCTAACACATCTTGAGGCAAAACTGTGCACTCAGATATGAATAAAATCCTGATATTTTGCAAAATACAAATCTGGCACTTGGAACAATTCACAATCACTCAAATCACAAGTTCTGCACAAGAACGTGGTATCGCAAGGGGCTGAGAAACCCTCTCATTAGAAATGATTCAAAACTGCCAGCCACAGGCCCGGAGGAGGCCAGGCGGCCGCAGGTGAGCAGTGCAGCGCGGCGGGGGGGGCGGGGTCCCCGCACTGCTGTGTGGGTTCTCACAGGGGCAGCTGTGGCTCTGGGCCCACTCTGCCCTGTGTGGGGATGGCCAGCCCCTCTCCTGCAGTCTCCGCTGGCTCAGGTCTCTGCAGACCTCAGGTGGAGGGCCTCAGTCCCGCCCAGGGTGGGGTGGGGGCAGCAGAGGCAGGCTCCCTGGTCTGCAGGCCCAGGTGTCCAGTCTCATACACGGGGTGCCCTCCCTTGGGCCCTGGAGCTGGCTGCCGCCAAGGGGCAACCCTGAAGGCTGGGGAGCATGTGGCCCTGGACATGGGTTGGAGAAAGGCTGAGAGAAATGCTCTCTGGGCTGGACACTGTTGGAACAGTCCCCCGCAGGATGGACCTATGGCCTGGTGTGCAGGGAGCCCCAGGCTCCCAGACGCCAATCTAGGACACCGTGGTAAGTGAGTGCACTGTGCCGGGACCATGGTCTGTCCTCTGAGCTCGAGGCCCTTCCCGGAAGGGCTGCTTCTGGGGGAGCTCGGGCCGAGGCGCTCAGCTCAGGCTGGATCCTTCCACTCCCGCCCCTCCTGGGCGGATGGCTGAGGCCCTGATGGGACCTGCAGCCCCCGCTCTCAGGGCAGGCTCACCTGTCGCTGCTGCATTGCAGGGCATCTGGGAGGGATGGAACTGTCACCCCCACAGAGGCACCAGCCAGTGTGTGGGGACAGGAGGCCTTCGCACGGTCCAGGGGCAGTTAGCATGGGATGCCGCCAGGAGCATCCTTGCAGTGTCCTCGCCAGGCCTGGGGCCCACAGACTGACCGCACACGTGTGTTCGGGCCCTGGGGTGGAACTCCTGGCGCCAGGACTCGGGCCAGGCTCCGGTCTGGGCCGGGTCTGGGAGCCACGAATCAGACGTCCTGCCTGATGCATAATGACTCATTGCAAATTCTGCATTTTTATTAGCATGTTTATTAATATTGAGGCTCAATAACGGGCCCCTCCCCCAAGGGGAAGCTCAGGTCTCCCAAAAGGAGCCCGCTGTGTCCCCTCTGACGCTGGGCTGCCGGTGCTGGCCACTCAGCACCAGGAGAGCCAGGCCCTTGCTGTGGGTGGGGCCGGGCACGTGAGGGGGCTTCTTGCAGAGCCCTCTCTGGAACCTTCTATGGCTGCCATGAGCCCCCGAGCAGCGTGGCATCCTGGGTGCGGGCCCGCCCTGCTATCTGACGCGACGGCATACCGCGGGCGGTGCCGAAACGGTGTTGCTGACTCCGTTTTCAAGTCGGCTACATTTATTTTTGAAAAGAAAGTGCGTCACGTTCGTAAGACAAGACCCAGAGTCACTTGCCATAAAGAGAAAATAACCATAAAAATAAACGCAGTGAAATCAAACAATGTCATTAAATTCTAGCTGGATTCTCCTGGCCGTCTATGGCCTCGTCCGATGCCGCATCTCTCTTTTTAAAAACGGAGATTTTGCCGGTGTTAAGGGTGCTCAACACCAGTCGCCCCAGCTGGGTCCTTTCCCCTCGAAGTCATCAGAAGGGAAGGCGACAGGGCTGAGGAGGGAGTGACTTACGGCCGCGAGAGCCGAGGTGACCCACCTGGTGTTTTCTGGTCCCGCTGGTGGAGTTTGTCCCCCACCGAGACAGTCTTGATCTCGGGGAATGGCAGCGGCGGCCGGCTCCTCACGGGGGTCCTCCACACCCGGGGCTTAAGCGCTATTCCCACAGGAACGGGTGGGGCGAGGGCCTCAGAGACCCGGGGCCCAGGGAGCCCAGGTAGCAGACCCTCAACCAGCACGGTGGCCTGCTGACCTCGTGACCATGTCCTCTGCGCTGTCCAGGGTGCAGGCATCTACCGCGTGTGGCCACTGGGGGCATCACCGAGGAGCCGAATTTTGCATTAATTGTTTGCTCTTAAATTGTCACACGCGTGGCACAGTTGTAGGTCTTCTGTGTCTCGTGCTTGTCTCCCCGACCTCGCGCTGGCCGACTCGGTCGCCAGCCGTGGGAGAAATGAAACCCCCTCCCCCCCAGAGCAGGGGTGTGGCAGCCCAGCTGTGAGCAGGACACTGTCCTTGTCCTTCGCATCTGCCACAGTGACCCTGGGCAGCGTCGGAGTCACCACCGTTTGCAGACGAGGAACCTGAGGCTTGAAGGCCCCGAGACGGGGAGACCAGGATGCAGAGGGGATGGTGTGCGCAGCGTCCACCCTCCCCGCCCCCCGTGCCGCCTGTGAAGAATCCGTGCCTCTTTGCCTGTGTGGACCTTAAACAGGGCCCCCAGCACCCTGTGCTCCTGCTCAGCCAGGGACCCGAGTGCTGGTGTGGAGCCCGGACTGGGGGGTGGCACTGCTTCCCTCTCCCATCCCAGCCCAGCTCTGCCGTCTGCAGGACAGGTCGTCTCTTCTGGCAAGGAGCACACCTGTACCTGTGCAGTCAAAGGCTGCGGACATGCACCCTTTCCCCGCCTCTCACCCGGGACGTGGTGGCTGTGGGGGCAGCAGGTCATGGCAGCAGAGCTGGGGTACCTCGGTGGCCTCTGGCTGTCTCTGCCTGTCTGTCTCCCCCCACCCCTGTATGCGTGTTCCCCTCTGTCCTAGGAGTTGGGGGGGGCACGTTACCTGATCAATATGCCCAAGACTGAAGTGCAAGCCTCCCCCGCCCCCATGTTCCCAGGCCAGCCCACTCCGGGTTTCCCGCTTTCGGTAAGAGCAGCCAACACAGGGCTGCGGAGGCCAGGCTCTGACCAGGTCGCTGTCCCTGCGGCTCTGGGCGGAAGAGGAGGGCAGCATTCTGGGTGGAGAAGCAGCTCCCATGCTGCTTCTGGGCTGACGGAGCTGAGCTGGCTGCACAGGCAGTGCTTTCGTGGACGTGGACCGACTCTCTCGGCTGCAGGGCGTGGCCTGGGGGAGGGCCTCGCCCTTCCTGGTCCCTTTGGGGACCTTGGGGGCTCTGCCCACACACCGCTGTCCCATGTGGACATGGTGCTGGGTGCCGTGCTGCCTGTGTGCAATCCCGTGCACATGTGAAGAGTGTACTTTCATCCTCATTTACACGTGAAGACGCAGAAGGGCTTGTTGCTTACCCAAGTCCCCCAGCTACTTGGGGCAGAGTGGCAGAGGGTCCCTGGCCCGGGACTCCGCATTGTGGCTCATAGGCCTCACTGCGCGCCCCATGCATGGCCAGCACCTCGCCCACCTTCTCCCTGTGTTTGCTTTCCTCTGGCCCTGGGCATGGGCCAGTCCATCGCCCCCCATGCAGCAGGTACTGACAGCCCCCGTGCACGGCAGTACCTGGGGCCAGCGCCGCACTGCAGGGGAAAAAGGGGTGCGCGTGGCATGGCCCGAGGTGCCCTGGAGCTCGCCCCTCGGGAGGGAGACAGAGGGGGACGGGCCGTTTTCTCCCTCTGGTCGCCCCACATGCTCTGCCTCGACTCTCTGGACTCTGTCTTCAGTTTCCCACCCATGGGCGTCAGGAAGTAGCAGGAAAGAGGTTGTCTTGTGGGAGCAGGGTTGGGGGATGGGGTGGCAGCAGAGGCTCAGCAAGCTTCACGTGGCCGCATGATGAATGGGGCCTGGGGCTCTGGGGTCCTAGGGACAGGGAAGGGGGTATCGCTCCAGCTCAGGGCGGGGATGAACTGTGCGTTCCTTGTGGCCATTCCCTGTGTGCCCCCCCCCCCCCGAGGGCACCGGGTCACTGGCTGCAGCACAGGTTTCCTGGGTCCCAGGATGGAGGTGGAGCAGCTGCTGAGGCCTGTGCTGGCAGGTGCGGGGACACCGAGACAGGCCGTCCTCAAGGTGATTGGAGTGCTGGGGACGCCACAGAAGCGGGTCTTTCTCGCGGGGGTGCCCTGAAGGAGGCGGCCACCAAGCAGGGGGCTCATGCAGGAGGGACGCCTGCTCATCAGGGGCTCTGCGGTGGGTGGCTGCCGACAGCAGGGTGCAGCTGCGTCTTCAGGGAGCGCTGTGCCCACAGCCGTCCTTGGAGCCATCTCTCCGCTGCGAGCCCCGCTGTCCGGTGCCCCGCGAGCCCGCGAGGATGGGTGGTGCTCACGGGAATGAAGGAGCACTCTTTCCTGCCAGGCTCCCTGAGGCTCCGCTGGTGCAGGGAGCTCGTTCTCGTCCCCTGGGTGGCTCCAAAGGCGTCAGGTCGCTCAAGGGAGAGAGTCTCAGCTCAGGGGTCCCCCGCACCAGGGGACGGGGCAGCCCACCGTGGCTCCTGTGCCCGGGAATGCTATCCGCCTGGGCACAGAAGCCGCAGCCTCGCCCACGGACGCCCACCTGGAGGCCTTCAACCTGCCCCGCCCCTTCCAGCCTCCATTCTTTTCCCTCTGGCTGCATCCTGTTTGGTGGCCACGCCATACCCCAGCCCCGACCTCGGGACGCCCGAGTGCTGTTCCCAGGGCCAGGTGTGAGGGGATGCCTGCCGACCTGCTGCCGGCAGGGGTGGCCAGCAGCACCTCTCTGCGTCTCCACGCCCATCAGCCTGCACTCTGAGGCAGCACATGGCCGATGACCCGCATTGGGTGAGCTTCCGGGCTGGCCTCAGAGAGGACAGCAGGTGGGGTGTCGTGGGGGGTGGGTCCGGCTGTGGAAGCAGGGGTTGGTTCCTCGTGTCTGCAGTCCTTCCCCTCCTGTGGACCTCATTTTCTCCTTTACTGAATGACCCGGGGACTTGGTGCCTGTTGGAAAGATCGCTGCTACCTCCCCAGTTCTGGGGTGACGTGAGTGAGCGGCCGCGGCAGGATTCCCGCAGGTGTCCTGGATGGTGTGTCTCTCTTGCCCAGCAAGAGCGCTGACCGGGTGGGGACCACGGAGCGGGCTGGTTCCTGGCACAGGGCGGGTGGGGAATGGCTGCCTCGGGTGCACATGGGCAGGTGGCCACCAGAGAGCGGCCACTGCGCCAGCTCTGTCTCCATCACCCTGCGCACCACGGAGCTCTCGCCCCCCGGAAGGAGGCCCGCCCTGAGCGCCCCAGCCTCCACCCCCAGAGAGGCTTGCGGGCCAGGCTCACCACAGTGGAGCCCGTGGTGTCAGTGCCCACAGAGGCAGTGGCGGACACTAGACCGGTGTGTCCCGGGCTGTGGGCTCCGTCTCTGCTTCTGATGCATCTTCCCTCTGCACGACTTCATCATGGACGCCGCAAACCCGGGCCTGGGCCCGGACTTCTGTCCTTGTGCGGTAATGTCTTCGGGTTCCGATCCCAGAGATGAGCTTTGTTTTCGAAACACGAGGGCGGGACAAGCCTGATCCCATCGCCGCCCTGCGTTGCCGACTTTTGCCATAACCGCCCACTGCTGACACTCGAGGAGCTGGCCACGCCTGCACGGCAGCGCCTGGGGAAGAAGCCGAGACTGAGAGTGGGAGCCAGAGCATTAGGGATTTCAATTCCGCTTTATTTTCAACTTGAAATGGAGGAAAACAGACAAAAAACAAATAAGAAAGCTAAACAGTTGCGTGAGAGCTAGCAATTTGCTGGGCCCCGATGACAGACACTGCATTATCATAATTGTCTCCTCTACATGATGGGACAGAAAAATAATAATGTCATTTTATTTATAGCCGGGGTGGCCCCTTTATGAGAGTCATACGAGTCGCTGCCAAGTGGAGTAGGCCGAGTGGCATCTTTTGATCAGGCCTGTCCAAAGAGATCAAAGATGAATGGCAGGTAATGGATACCCAATGACAAACCAAATCTAGAGCAGAAATAGGGCTGCCAGGGCCTGCCAGTTACCCATTAGAGGCGCGCCTGAGGGAGGCAGGCTGCGTGACACGTTGGCCGAACACCTAAATCAGCCAAGCGTCAGTGCTAAAATTGTGTATTATCATTGGAAATGGCTATTATTTCCTCGGTAACATTTCTGTTAAGGCTTTGTTTGTGTTGGGCTGACCCGCCGTCGGAAGTGGAGTCCGACAGAGGCAAGCCCCGGGGACGGGGCCCGTGGTCTGGGCCCCGGCGGCATGCCCCCTGGCTCTGCGTCCTGCTCGGGGACGGGCGAGGTGCCCTCTTGAGAGGCCAGGTCCCACCCTCGCGTTTGTGTGCCCTGCCGCGTCACTCCCTCTTCTGCTGTCTTCTCTGCCATCCAGTTGGCCTATCACGAGCCCCACGGAACCTTCCAGAGCACAAGGCGGGGGCGGCCCGAGCAGATGGAGGAAAAGGAGGGAAGGAGGGCGCCCGCTCCCACGCTCGCCGCCCATGCAGGACGGGAACGGGCAGAGGCAGCTTCCCGGAGCACTGGGGGGGTGGGGGTGGGGGGAGCCGGTTCCTCAGGCACGTGAGTCACATAATGAAGCTGTGCTCCGTGGATGTGGCATTTCGGAGGCTCGGGTGGGAAACAACATTTCCTTGTTTTTAAAAACTTGTGGGGGTGAAATAAAGAAACACTCCAAGAACATGTGGCAGCGAGGCTGCGAGACTCCGGGAGGGAACCTGTGTCCCCGGGGGCTCACAGGTGGTGCGGTGGGTGATTTTCATTCTGCAGTGTGTGCCGGAATGTTACAAATATTATTAAACATTGAGATGAGTATACTAGTTAGCTAATTAGTACGTTTCTCTTTCTTTTAATAATCCCGATGCATTTTCTTTCTTTCCTCCCTCTGTTTGTATACCGTGCTAACCCTAAAGAATATGTTTAGAAACATAATTAGTTATAATTAGAAGCAAACAAACCCAGCCCAGGGTGGCTCCAGTTTGTTTTACGGAGTTGCAGGTAACAGTGGCGGCAGCAGACATCAGGTTCCTTGCTGCCTTATGAAGTGACGGCCTGCCACACGTGGGCACACACACCCATGCGTGTGCGGGCACGTGACGTGTGTCTCCCGCGACAAAGGAGCCAGCGACGGGGGTCACTTCTGCTCGGCTCGTCGAGGTTGCACAGCCGCAGGTCTCTGTCATTTCCCGTGAACTCTGCCTTTAAGGAGCGGGGACGCCGTGGCGGAGCACCGGCATCCGTCTGCGGCGACGCAGAGAAGGCAGACATTCTACTGTTAGGCCTCTTGGCGGGGAATTTGGTCAAGAAGTCCCTTCCGGTTTGCCACACACGGCTGCGGCCTGGGCTCCACGGGAAGCCTGAAGCCTGGCCCCGCAATCACGATTCTGGGGCCACCCCAGCCCCGTCTGACGTGACGGGGCTGCATGTGCAGGAACGAGTCCTCCGTGTTTCTGGTCATTCGCTCAGGGAGGACGCACCATTTCCCTGACAGGCAGCCAGTCACCTTTGACATTTGACCTTGCCCCAGAAAAAGCCCCGCCCCCTTGAGCGGATCCCGCCCTGACCTCTGTGTAAATAGAAGTTTAGACAGATCTGTGCTCTTGCTGGCTTTCGAGTGGGAATTTTTTTAAAAAAAATTTCTCTTGAATTATGTAAAGATGCATCACAAGATATTTACGATTAAAAAAAAACAGATATTCTTTTTATATACTGATAAAATTGGAAACGTGGAAGCATATTTGGTAAGTGTAAACAGATGGTTAAAGATACTTGCTGGGAAGTATCAGAAGCAGTTGTTCCTGACTTGCCTGCTTGGCTGAACGTCCCTCTGAAAAGTCAGCTCCTGGGGCACGAGGCAGGAGGTCCGGGCCCCACTCCGCTCCCCGGTGCCGCAGAAGGGCGCCGATCTGTCCATCCCAAGGCCGCAGGTGAGCCTGCCCTCGGGACCTGTGCCCTCTCCTCTTTCTACCCACCAGCTCACCAAGGGGTCCTTCCACCGCTGAGCAAGACAGCTTCGGTGTTCCCTCCCCAGTTCGGGGTGCCAGCCGCGAGGCCTCACTCAGGAAGCTGCGCATCCTGTACCTTTCTCCAGCCGCCTTTGCTCGGGGGACACAGTCTTGTTCCTCAGGAGAGCCCCACGGCAGGAGGGTCCCTTCAGATGCCATGGGCGCAGAGTTGTATCAAAGAAGCTGCTGGGAAGAGAGGAAGCAGACAGTGACACATGACCTTTCTTCCCTTCCAGAGAGCAGCCCTCCTCACAGAGCATTTCCGATGGCGAAGCCACGGCTCAGGAGGTGGGGCGGAGAGCACGGACTGACCGCCGTGGCTGGTGTCCTGGTCGGGTCGCTGGCGTGCGGGGCAGGGGTGCGTGGAAGTGGGGCAGGGAAGGAAGGGATGACCGCATTTTTCACAAGCTGATCCGAAATGCTTTTAGTAGAATTGTTCAGTGACAATAATCTGTCAACAGATTACAATTTTGCTTAATTTTAATGTGGCTAACTTAAGATGGTTGTATAGTAAATTTATGCAACTGATCACAGTTATTAAATTACTACGTCTGCAAAGGAAGCAATCAAACCCCTTATTACAGTTGCTGTGAGTGAATGCTAAATGTCACGGAGCCACCCGCGCGCCGCGGGGAGCCACACTCCAGTTAAAGATGCATAAAATATCAGCACTTTTCTAACGCGTGTGCATTCAACAAAGACTCCCATCATAATTAACTGGTATGGAAATAAATAATTCTTACAAACTACCTCCGAAACAGGCGTGCTGCGGTTTTTGTCAAAGTCTGCTTCTCCGCGGCGGCACGGAGCCCTTCAGACCCACCGCCTCTCGCTCACCGCCGCCGTGGAGCCTTCCGGCCTCACGGAGGGCTTTGAGAGCGACACTATAAATCCAGCGCTCGGCGCGAAGAAGTGATTCGTGACGACCAGTTTAACTATACAGTGGGAGGTTCTGATGTTCAGAGAACTCGAGAGTGACTTTTGGGGGGCGCAGTCCCAGTTGGCCAGTTCTCTCTGTAAACAGCTGAGGGTGCACGTGGTGCTCCGCTCCCCCAGGAAGGTGGGCGGTGAGCCGCAGGGTGGTGACTCGGGGGAGTGCCTGGGCGCGGCAGGCCTGGGTGGCCCTGGTGTTGGCATTTGCGCACCGGGACCCTCACCAGAGCTGCGTCTTTCTGGAGCCGGCTTGCTTTCGCTGGCCGGGGCCATAGTCATGCCTCAGTTGTCTCAGAGGACCCAGGATTGTCCCTGGGCTGTGGGGTTTTAGGAATCTGGCCCAGCAAGCCTTTGGACGGTGCTGGGCACGCGGGCCCTGGTGGGGAGACGGGAGCTGGGAGGGTGGGGTGAACACTGCTCTAGCACCTGAAGGGGAGGCCTCACCCTTGAGTCGGTTCTGGCCACTCAGCAACCCATGGTGACAGGTTGACGGGGCCCGTGTGGTTGCATCCAGAGCCCCCTGCAGTGTGGTGACGCTGTCCGTGTGGGCCGAGCAGCCCTGTCCAGCCCAGCCTGTACTGTCCTCCAGAGAGAGGGGTGCTACCTGGGCACTTCGTGGGGTGCTGTGGAGAAGGGTGGGTTTACGAAGTTCAAGGTCAGTGCCACTGGCCCACCGGTTCCTGGTCTCCTCCGGGGGCTGCAGGGCAGCTGCGAACGGACGTGTGTTTGCCAGGAGCCAGGCGTTCACACAGCAGGCCCGCCCGAGGAGGCTGCGCTCTGGCCCAGGGTGTGCGTTGGTATAGGTTTGTTTGGGGCGGTTTGGCCAAATGTGTTCGGATCATGACCTTGTAGGGCGGCGGCTGGACCCATGGAGGCGTCCACTTGTGCATGTGCAGGTGGGCATGTTTCCACATGTCCGTGTGCATGCACTTGCATGTGTGGAGCTGTTTACATGTGTGTGCGTGTTTAATCCACATAAACACATGCACGTGAGACGTGTCACCTGACTTGTCCACGAGCACTGCACACTCAGAGCCCGCCGGGCGGGGCCTCGAAGGGCGAGAGCCGTGGCTGCCCCGAGCTCCCTCCCACCTGGCCCTGGGAACTCCCTTCAGGCCTCGCCGAGGGCCTGGGGCGCCGTGTCGGGACGGAGGTGGCAGCTCTCTGGTCATTGTTCGCCCTGCACACTTGGAAGAGAGGAGCGACAGGCGTGTGCGGGTTTCAGGGCAACACGCTTACAAAGGCCCGCTAGGGAACTAGCTGTGCGGCTGGGACGGGGAGAAGACCGCACTGCCTAATAAAACATTCAGAGTGTAGAGTCTCCTAAAGAGAATTGATTTGGTTTAAATATAACAACACCAGCTTCTCAAATAATCGCAACACTGGCCCCCTGGCTGTTTGCTCGTCCTGTGTCTCTGGCCCTGGGGTGGTGTGCAGTCCTGGGCCTCGTGCTCACTGGCTGCGTGGCAGTGGCCCGGCACAGCCCAGCGCACAGGCCGCAGCTCGGGGCCTGGGTCACCCCCAGAACCTCAAGGATCCCTGTGGATGGCAGCCTGGGGCCCCGCCCGGTAGCCCTGGTGCAGATTCGAGTTCTGAGATCGAGTAGTTTCAGGCCTTTGCACACACGACTTTGTGGGCCCTTTGCCGCCTTCGGGAGCGTGACAGCGTCGCCATGAGCTTGCAGGGCTGGAAGCTCTGCAGCCGCGGTGACGGGGACGCCCCTGCTGAGGGGTGACAGGAGCCAGGAGACCCAGCTGACACCCTGGTTCTCTGCCTGACCAGCTGGGCTGAGAAATGGGGTGAGTGTGAGGAGAACAGGGGGCAGTGGAATAGGACCCACCAAGTGCTGGAAACGAGCAGAGAGATGCCCAGACCCCCGCCCCCGCAGCCGCCACGCCGTCATCACTGTTGGGCCCGGTGAGGCAGGCGGCCCTGTGTCCGCGTTCCTGAGAGTGTCCGGGGCTCCCTCTGACCTGACCCAGCATCACCGCCCACGGGCCCCAGTGGGCCTTGCTGTGCTTTGGCTGTGGTGGCCCTGCTCCGGGATGACGCCCAGCACGGGGCCAGAGCTCTTCCTCTGGACGTGTCGGGCTCAGCTGGACCTCCCCAGCCCAGGCCATTCATTTGGGTCATTTCCCTGTTGCCCCAACTGCGGACATTGTGGTGTGACCAGGACGCAGGCTCTGAGCAGTTCTCAGCCCGGCAGCTGTCCCTGTGCGTCTGCCGTCTGCCTGGTCACGGAAGGTGACCTTAGACAGGTGGGGCCGGCTCCCCCAGGCAGGGGGAAGGGGGTGCTGTTTTTCATTGGGGAAGTGGCTTTCGGGGCTCAGGAGGAACACAGGCCTGGGGTCCCTCATGTCTGGCTTCACGGTCACCTGCGTCTTCCCAGCTGGGTGAGTGGACTCCCCTGGGGTCTGTGCCCCCACCCCCCCCAGCCCCACTCAGCCGGCCCCCCGCGCCTTGTGGCAGCCGGGAGGAAAGAGCCTTAAAGACGTGCCCGTGGCAGGGGGCTGCTCCGAGAGAGGGTGGAGGAGCCTCTCCGACCCGAGTGTAATACAAACACACTCTCAGAGCGCTTTCGAGGAAGCGACACACGTGATGAGCTCGTCCCCATTGCCGATGGCGGCTCTGCATGATCTCGGGCTCTGGGACTCCCCCACCCCGTGTGCCGGCTGTGCCTTCCTCCCGGCCACACCCCCCTGTGGCCTCAGGTGCCCCTCAGTGCTCAGCCCACAGGCTCTGCCTGGGGGGTCATTTCAGGTGCTGCTGGTCATGTGACTCTATCCGGAACCCCCCTGAAAAGACCCTCCTCAGACGCAGGCCGCAGCGGGCAGCCCTGGGCCTGGGGCTGCGACCGGCCGAGGGCCGGGTCTGGGCAGCAGGAGGCGGTCCCCTGGGAAGCTGGCCGTAACCTACTTTCCGAGCTGGGCTTTTTTTTTTTTTAATGTTGAATTGGGTTCATCTTTGATGTGAAAAAAAATTGGTGTTCGATTGTGGTCACATGTAACTGCCCCAAGTGGGACGGCTCTGACCGGCTCGCTCACGGCCACGTGGCGATGGCACGTGGGCGTCAGTCTCCCAGGCCTCCGCCTGCGTCAGGGGCTCTGGCTTGCGTGCCCTGTGGGTGCGCCGGTGACAAGGGTTAGGGTCGGCTTGCAGAACATTTATTGCAGCTTGGAGAGCCGCACTCGTCGGCGTGAGGGGCTGATCCGACCCCACCGGGGGCGAGGGAAGCTGGCGGGACCCCTCAGGCGCGTGAGGTGCTCGCCTTCCCAGGAGTGAGTCGGCATGCTGGCACACACGCACTCACAAACACACGCACACCCACTTCTCTGTCTTAAAGCCATTTGTCTCCGAATGCCAAATTGCAATAATTAACCATCATTGATCTTAAATTCAATTAACTTCATTAACGCAGGTCATGGTGAGGGTGCTTGTAAGGGAGAGGCATTTGGCTCGTGTCTTCGCTCGTGTGACATTCCGTCTTCTCGGCGGCGGCTGCAGACGTCCAGACTGTCCCCACAGAGGCGGCGCAGTGGAGGGCTGTGGGAGCCCTGGCGGGGTGTTGGGCAGGAGGCAGGCGGCCCCAGAGCGGTGTGCGCTCCCCTCCTGAAAGGCACTCAGTCTGCAGGCTGGCTGCCGCCCCACGGGACTCCAGGGCTTCCCGGAGGGCAGCCCTCTGCCTGTGTGCAGGATACGGACACTCTTTCTCCCGGCCAAGGAGGGGAGGGGCCGGGCAGCCCTGCAGCCTGCCATCCTCGGCCTCCGTGCCCTGTGGGCTTGTGCCGTCCAGCCCTCGCTGCCGCCCTCCAACGCGGTCTGCACCACCCCGTCTCACCGCAGATCGCACGCTCCTCCGTGCCCCCACTGTGGGTCTCGGGAGCCAGGCGGCGCGACCGACTCACTTTCCACTCCGTGTACTGCGGGTGTCCGGGTGCACCCCCACCCCCCACTCTGAGCCTCAGTCCCCCCGACCTGTCAGATGGGCACTGTGCTGGCTGCCCTCCCGGGTTGGCCCAGAGGGTGTCCCCGAGGGGGGTGCAGCCCCAGGAGGCACAGCTTCGGGGGGATGGGACGCGCCTGTGTGCTGACCCCTGGTTTGGGTTTTTGCCCTCCCGGGTTGGCCCAGAGGGTGTCCCCGAGGGGGGTGCAGCCCCAGGAGGCACAGCTTCAGGGGGATGGGACGTGCCTGTGTGCTGACACCTGGTTTGGGTTTTGAATCCCTCACGGAAGCGCCACTTGTGTTCCTGGTCAGGGGACGAAGCAAACGGCAAGGAGCACGAAGTGTCTGTGGCGTCTCCTCAGCTGCACGTCTGATTCCATTCAGGGGCCTCGCCAGGCTCCCAGGCAGCTCAGGCTCCGGCTGGGGCAGGGGTGGGGGGCGTTGCCGTCGGACACTGCCGTTGTCCACCCAGGCCAGCGAGGGCAAGGCCCTGAAGGCAGAGGGCACAGAGAAGTGAGCTGGATGGGCCCTGGGCGTGGAACTCCGGCCAGGTTTGGGAGGGGGATGTTCCTGGCCACGTGAGCGGAGGCTCCGCTGGTGCCCTGGGAGTGGGGAGCCGGCAGCTGAGGCCACTCAGGTCCCTGAGTGTCACTGAGGAGTGGCAGTTACCCAGGAGGCCACAGGGTGCTCCACTCGGCTCTGCCCCGCTCACCTGCCTCAGGAAGTGCTGCTGACCCACGTGGGTCTCGTGGCTGTTTCAGAGGTACAGTTCCTCGGCCGTCAGGGTCCACCGGGGCGCAGGGAACGCCAGAAAGCAAGTGGCAGCCGGGGACACGTCCCTCGTTCGAGTGCCCCCCCAGGTCTGGGTGTTTCCTGAACACCTATATTGACTCCTGCTTGGTGCTAGGAAGGGGCGGGGGAGGAGGAGGGAACACCCCACGTGCGTGGCTGTCCTCTGCTCCCTGACCACGGTAGAGGGGCGGAGCCCAGAGGCTGCCTTGCAGACCTCACAAGAGCCCTTGCCCGTCACTCTCACAGCAGCCCCCAAGCCCAGCTCAGGGGCCTGGCAGAGTCAGACGGGCGATTGCAGGCTGTGCCGTGCGGATGGGGGCCCTGAGCGGACGGGACCCACCTCGACGCTGGCCCCTCAGAAACCAGCCCCGAACCTGGAGGAAGGGACGGCGCACCTGTGTGCTGGCACCAGGCCCCGTGCGCTTGGGTCCCCGCAGCAAAGTGCCAGCTACCCAGCAGCCTCTGAGGCTGGAGGAAAAGTGGCTCCCACACCCCACGGTGTCAGCACAAAGTCCCCTCAGGTCCCAGTTTTCCCACAGCCCGTCGGGACCCGCCGCATCCCCCGAATGCCAGCAGGCAGAAGGAAGCCAAGGCAGACCTTCCCGCAGGCCTGTGGGTGCCCGTCAGAGCTGCCTGAGGCAGGTGCCTTTGTATCCAGGTCCGTCGGGCACAGGAGCGCCCCCCCCCTGCCCCCCGTTCATGTGCATGCTGTCCCCACGGCAGGCGCTTTGCTTCATGGAAACACCTTCTCTTTGATGCTTTTGAGATGCCCGCCCCCCGCACTCACACGCTGTGCCTCAGTGCGTGAGCCGCAAGGGGAGAGCCCCTCCCTCCCAGCCAGGGTGTCCCCTCCTGCGCCCCGAGAACAGCGCCCACATCTAAGTGAGGGTCCCCCTCCGGGGCGCCTGCCACACAGCCCAGCGCACAGCCGCCCCAGGCACCAGGCGACAATGTGTCTGACAGGCTTCCACGTCGGAATTCACAGATTTACCTCGTCCTTTTCAAAGGGAGCGTTCCCTTCAGTAGAAGACACAGAAGGTCAGCCTGCAAAAGGAAGTGGGCAGGTGGATGGACTTTCTCCAGGTGGACACGTTCACGTGGCCAGGGCCCCGACCCAGAAGGGGACCGCCGCCAGCACCCAGGCATCCCTGGAGCCGCCTCCCCAGCCGCCCCCAGGACACCACAGGCTGGCTTTGCCCGACTTTGACATATATTTGCAGGGATTGGAACAGTCTGTGTGTTTTCTTTATGGCGTCGTTCCCGCTACATTGTGTGTGCTTGCAGGGTTCCTCCAGTGGGCGGGGTAACGGTTTGTTCGTTTGCACTGCATGCCATCGGGCACCACTGAGGGACGTGGGGCCGTCCCAGTCCTCGGCCACAGTGAGCGACGTGCCGGAGAGCATCCAGGTCTCCGGTGGGAGGCGGGGGCACTCCTGCCAGCAGGTGTCCGGGGAGGGTGGCTGTGTCCCGGGACATGTGTTGGGGCGGCTTCGGCCAGCCTTGCCAGACAGGTCTCGTGGTGGCGGTGGGGCTCACACCATAATGCGAGAGCACGTTTCTGTGGCTCCACTCCTCTGCCGGCTCGGTGCTGCTCTCTGAACTTCCCGTGAGTCACCACGCATTAATTACTTCACGGTGTGGATGCACCTGAGGGTGTTTGTCCACTGTTTTGGAGTTATGAGACAGGATGCCCAAACACCCTTAAACGTGGACCTTTCTGCACGGGCGTGGGTTTTCCTGTGGTATGGATCCCTCCTTGGGCAAGCAGTGCGGCCCGTTTCCGGTTTGGTGCAGGCTCCCCATTACCCTCCCCAAGGTGACTGCGACGAGCGCCACGCTAACCGCGCAGCCCCAGTGCCACTCTCATGGTTTGCTGTCTAATGTTTGTTTTCCTCTCCCCACCGTCGCTCGAGGATGGTGAGGCCTGAGGGTCCTTGAGTCTGGACAGGACACAGCCATCGGAGTGTCCGCATGGGGCAGCGAGGCCGGGCGTCCGAAAGGGAGCCTGTGGTGTGTGTGACGCCAACCAGCCAACAGGCCTCGTTCGCATGTGGGTTTGGGGAGATCTGTTTTGATAGAAATGAAGTTGAAATCAATGGGTATTTTTATATGCCAGCCAAAGTTATAAAACATTTGAACTTCATTTCTTCAAACTAGCTGGGAAGACCCCTCCCTTTCTGGGGTGTGGCCTCGTCCTTCAGGCGGGGTTGCAGGGGGACCGGCAGGCCCGAGTAGGTGCAGGCTGGGTGTGGGCGGGCTAGACCCCAGGGGGCCTCGGGCAGGGCTGTGGGCCTCGGGCAGGGGCTCCGGGGTGGTGCTCTGCGCCGTGAGGGAAGGCCAGGCGTCTCTGAGGTGCTGCGAGCCTCCTCTTTTCAGTCCCCCCTGTAGTCACGGGACGAAGGGCCTTGCTGGTCTGCCCAGTGTCTCTGTCCTGTGACATGGGAGCGAGGTGCCCGGGGCGAGGCAGGAGGGAGGGCTCCCAGGGTTGCTCTGCCCTGTGCCAGGGAGTGTGGAGGAGGCCAGGGGACTTCAGTCTGCGGTGGCTCCCGCACCAGGCAGCATCTGCCCAGCCGTGCGACCTCGGCCGGGAGTTACAGAGTGTGGACAGGCAGGCGGTGTGCGGGGCGGGTGGAAGCCTGGCCCGCCGGGCCGGGCCTGGCGATGTGTGTGGAGACCAGGGTGAAAACCGGGGGAGACGAGCGCACGAAGGGCCGGGCACACGAGATGTCACTAGTCACTCCTCACGTTCCTCTAGAATTCAGAACTTAGGGAGGCCTGTCCGTCCACTGTCTCCTCGCTGAGCCTGAGGAGGGCCCTTTCAGAGAGGCAGGTGGGGAGGGCTCCGGGGGGAGGTGGCCGGGCAGGGTGCTGGCGGGCAGGGCAGGGGACGGGGAAATGGTGCAGTGGGCGTGATGCAGAGGAAACAGCAGAGACCACACGAGGCTGGAGAAGGGGTGCTGCAGAGGGTGGCAGATGGAAGGTGGGGTGCGGCTGGGCTACGCTGGGCTCGGAGCGTCGACCGAGGAGCTGGTGGGGGCATGAGCCTCTCCCACCCTGCGGCCTGTGGAGCCACAGCCTTCCTGACGGTGACTCTGAGCTGTTCACATCGATAACTACTCCTTCTGCGCTCTGAGCACCGAGAGGGTGGGTTTAGTGTCAGATACGGTCTAGATGCAGGGATGGGTTTGGGGGCCGGCTGGCTGGCTGAGCGAAGGGATGGGTGTGGCTGTTTCGGTGGGTGGGTGGGTCGATGGCTTGGTGAAGTGTTTGCCCCTCTGCCATATCAGTCCTGACCCCTTTCTCCTGAGAGCCCCCCATTACCCGCTCCCCGAGCACAGTCCTGCTGTCGCCTGGAGCCTCCCCTCCAGGGTCCCGAGAGGTCACTGCAGGTAGGCAGGGCTTCCCCGTGGCTCCACAGCACCTCACGGGGACTGCAAGTGAGCCGGGGAGGGTCAGTCCGTCCTTCCTCCGGGAGAGCCCGTGCTCCGGAGCTGGCGCTGTCTAAGTCACAGCTTCTTCTCAGCCATCAGCGGGGCTGACCATGCTCACGTGTGGTCTGAGCCACCCAAGCACACCCTCTGCCTCTGAGGGCTCACCCAGCTGCTGTCTGAAATTCTGCCGAGGAGAGAGGCTCTGTTCTCTGGGCAAAGTTATCCTTCTAAGTTATTAGAACCACTGTAAGGTAGGGTCGACCTTGTGAATTTTGTGGAATAACAGACAAGGAAGGATATGGGAAAGAGGTTCAGACCTTAGATTCCTCACTCCGCGTGGGCAGGGAGCTGGGACGGGTACCGAGCTCAGGAAGAGAAGGGGGCCCACAGCAGCCTCCGCTCCCCTCGCCCCTCTGGCCAGGACTCGCCTGCCTCCGGAAGCTGTGCTGTGCCCGATAGCAGGTGCGTGGGGTGTTGGCCTCCACCCCCAGGGGCGCGGCTGGGCCCTGGCTCTGCCTGAAGCACAGAGGTGACTCGGGTAGTCGCCAAACTGAGTACTTGCTCGCCCTATGTTATCTGAAGGTCTGTCTGCGACGACTGCTTTGAATGTGACTGTGTCTTGGTGCACTTGCTTTCGGTGGGATCGTGCCGCTCTGGCCCTTTCAGCTCAGGGACAGTCTGGGCCCCCTCCTCACAAAGTCCTGGCTTCTACGGACTCCTGGTGTCGGGGGGAGCTCAGAGACGCAATCCTGGTGTCAGGGCGGAGCTCAGAGACGCAAGGCCGATCTCACAGTGCCATGAGCGGCACCCGGCAGGGCGGCAGCCCTGGCCCAGGGTCTCCCAGCTGGGGCACCCCTCAGTCTAAGGCAGCGCCCTCGGGATGGCTCTGTGGGGCCCTGGGGCATCCCCGCTGTCCCTCTGACTGACAGTGACCCCGAGGGGTTCTCTGTGCAGGAGGGGTGCGAGGGGCTGGGGCTGGGGCACGGCTTCCCCGAGGAGGGGCAAGAGGTGCGGGCGACTGGTTCTGTCTGGTGAGGGGGGCGTGGAGAGAAGGGGCAGGCCCTATTTCAGAGGCTGGTAGCGGGCACCTCACTGCCTGGCTTCACCTCCAGCCGACCTCTCTGCCAAGCAGACAATGAGTGTGAGTTGCTCACCTACTAAGTGCAGAACTGTGAGGACGGAGAATGGGCCTTTGGCTTTGGGGAACTCAGACAGGGACGCACAGACATGAGAGAGGAGCCAGGGTTCGAGGGATGGCTCCCAGAGCAACGCCTCCCAAGGCTGCGCACTCCCACGGAGGACAGTCCCCTGAAGGCAGCACGCTGGGGACTGCTGCTTGCCAGCCCCTGACCCCCCAGTTCACCCCCTCTGTGCCCCCGTCTCCTCTGCCCTCCCAGCCCTGCCCAGGACACGATCTGTGCCAGGGGCCAGAGCTCTCCCTCCTTTGTCACCAGGGACACTGCTCCTTGGTCCAGAGCAGAGCAGATGGGGTGACATGGTGCTGAATGTCATGAAGAACTACCTTGGGGGGAAGGGACAGGGGCCCGTGTGCCGCCCCTTTCCCCGGGAAAACCGTGACACAGAGAAGGAGGAAGGATGAAGGATGGACCGTGCAACGCCCCCTGGTCTGTGTGTGTGTGTGTGTGTATGGGGGGTGGGCAGAGGCCCAGAGGAGGGAGCTACGGCTGCTCCAGGGGTGGCACTCCCACAGGTGTGGGTACGCAGCCAGGACCCACAAGATGGGTGCACCTCTGTCTCCTCGTCCCCGCTGCCCCTGTCTTTCGTCCTTTCCCACAACCTCCTGCAGCTCAGCGATCCAGAGTGGATAGGATGTTCGGGGGGGCGGGGTTCCCCTTTGTCTGCACTGCACGTGGAGGGAAGAGCCAATGGGAACCCTGTCACCGACAGGTCTGGAGGGCAGTGGCCACCTGCGTGGGTGGAGAGGCCGCTGTCCGGCGTGTGCGAGAAGGCTGCAGTGGAGCCTCGGAGAACGTGCCAGGGCCAGGGTGCTGGTGGGGCGGGGCCAGGGCTCCCAGCACCCGTGGCCTCTGGGCACCCAGCATTGTCATCTTCCTCAGAGCGGGCTTCGGGCTTCATTCCCTCCAGGGAGCTCGGCCTTCCTTTCCTTTCAATGTTAATTTCCTCCACGGTCCTCAGGCTGGCCACACCCCGACCCTGTGGTGTGCTCTACCCAGCACATTGGGGCTGGCTGCAGGGGGCTGGGCAAGCCAGCAGGGTGGGGGTTGTGGGCACTCTGACAGCCTGCTGAGCGCCCCGTGCTGTGGGCCGGCCTCTGGTCCCTGCTCTGGGAGCCACTCACTCCTGGGTGGGAGGTGGGCCAGGGGAGCCACTAGGCTTTTCCTTAGCTGGGGGCCTTCATGCACACCGGGGTCTTTCATGTCCACCCATGGCCTGCTGCTTCTGGCTGCCTGGCGTCCCCTGTAGCAGCTGTTGGGGGGCTGTGTCTGGATTCCTGCCTCTCCCTGACTTGTTCTGGGGGCTACAGTGGGAGCAGAGTGTCCACAGCCTGTGTCGTGGGCACCTCCAGGAGAAGAGTGCTGAGACCCACCCCTGTTCACAGGCCAGGCTCCAGGAGGAGTGTAGCCCTTCTGGACGCTGGGACCCGTCTGCTCTGTGTGCCCGCTTTGCCAGGATAGAGAGGAGACCCCGGGGTGCTGGACTCTTGAGGTCAGACAGAGGCAGTTCCAGGCAACCCTCGCCTTGGGTCACCCTCCCTCCTGACACGCCGGCCAGCTCTCTGGGGTGTGTGAGCCAGGTGTCCAGTTCGTGCTGTGGGCTGAGGGAGGGGACCACGAGACGCCGCCGCATGTTCCTCCTTCCCTTCCTTTCCTGGGGCATGCAGTTCCTGCCCCGATGCAGCCAGCCAGGCAGCCCCAGGCTGGCACCGTGTCCCCTGTCCCCTTGCACCCTGGCCCGGGGGACCGAGCTCGTCGTTGTCGGCCACTTGAATTTGCCATTTCTCAGTGCGTGGCCTCAAACGTGCGGCTCCGCTCAGCACACCACGCCTCTGATGCCACGGCGCTGTCTCTGTCACTCGTAAGGGACACTTGTGGCTCCTGCTCCCACTTGCCCGCGAGCAGAATGCCCCTGCCACCAAGGCTGGTGCAAACGCGTGTCCCTGGGCTGCTGTCCCATCGTGTTGCGATGCCACTGTGGTCTCAGCGTGGGAGGCCTGGCGCGCAGGGAGGGCGCAGGGAGGGGCAGGGGAGCCCTCCTGAGCGGGTGGAAGTGTGTCTGAGGGTCCTCGTTTGTTTGAGTCAACGGCGCTGTTTCCTGGTGGGAAATTCATCTAGGGTGAATCTTCAGTTATGGGCGTGAGTCCCACAGATAAAGCTGCTTTTTCTTTTCCAAGAGTCTGTGTTTGGTTCCAACCCGCCGTGCAGCTCGCGCTGCAGCGTCCCAGCCCCAGCTCACTTCCTTCCGCACGGCCCTCTGACGCAAACAGCTGTGGGGAGCAGGCAAACGCTCTCTCTCCTCCTCTGGCTTGAAATGGTGGCTCAGCACAGGGCTGCTGCCGCGGAGTCAGCTCCACCTCCGGGGCCCGTGCACGGGCGGTGCCACCGTGTCCCGTCCTCACCAGCCCGGCTCTGTGGTCGGTGCCAGGCAAGCTGCACGCAGGAATGACCTAAGTCACTGGACACCAGGGAAGTCGCACTGTTCCGTGAGCACGTGTGTCCCCGGGGCCCGCGTCCCTGGGCGTTGTGCCTCGGGAGCCCGCAGCCGCTCGGCCCTGCCCTCCACCTGCCCGGGATGTGCACACTGGGCGTGCGTCCGGCCTGCTGCTTCCAGAAGGCAGGGCCCCTGTCGGACGCCCGTGAAGCTGACGCTGAGTAAATATTGACAAAGTAGTCTAAAGAGCAAACACTTTGACATTTGTAAGGTCCACAGGAAGGTCTTGTATATATTTACACAGCGGGAGTGAGTGGTGCGTACCAACGGTCCCGAACCCCCTCCGACTCCGTCCTGCGTGGACAGTGTGCCTGCGGGTGGCTGGGCACGGCCGAGTGGACGCGGGCGCAGCGCCGGGGCTGGGGGCGGCGGCCGGAGTCTCCCCCGCCGTCTCTGGAGGGGACATGCGCGCCAAGCCTTTAGGAGACCTGCTTTTCCTGATGGAAGGAAGAGAAAAACCCACAAAGTCTCATTTTTAATTTATTTCAATTGGTGTACTTTCTTTCTACTTCGTAAAAATTTTATTGATGTTTTTGTCCTTTATATTTATTAAAGATTGAGCCTCAAAAATGTAATGAGTAAAAAATGCTTGCTTAATTTAAATTGTGAATCTGTCTGTTAAGAAATGCATTAGGGGTAGGAGAAGCATAAGACATATTAATTGACAGACAGGAACTGCTGTCTCTGAGGTTGATACAAGTAATTTATTACTTTAGAAATGAATGCCACCTCCAGAATGTGCTTCATTAATTTCAAATTTAGTTTTAATTTCAAGCTGTTGCCCCTTGAGAAGAATAAGGTGGCAAATTATGTTTGAAGAGCAGATATTTTTTTGTACTCCAAAGAAACACCACATTGTAACTATTTAATTTTACAAATAAATGTGCCCATCGGCTTTGCTGCATTTTCCTGGGAGCTGAGAAAATATTTCAGGTAAGGCCGACACCCACTAACGCTTTCTTTTCTTTCTCTTCTTCCCCCGGTTTCTCTTCTTTCTGTCGCATCTGCCCCACCTTCTCACCCGCCACCACGACAGCCTATGTTTCCGATGAGCTAAAGGCTGCCGCCCTGGTGGAGGAAGACCTAGACCCGGAAGAGAGCGCGGCAGATGGGGAGCCCTCGGCCAAGTACGCGTGCCCCGAGAAGGAGCTCAGCAAGACCTGCGCCAGCTACCAGAACTCACCGACTGCCGAGTTCTCCAGCCACGACCTAGACAGCGAGTCGCACATCAGCGAGGCCAGTGACCGCATGGCTGACTTTGAAAGTGGCTCCATCAAGAACGAGGAGGAGACCAAGGAGGGGGCGGTGGCGCTGGAGGACACGACCGTGTCGGACAGCCTGGAGCAGATGAAGGCCGTGTACAACAACTTCCTGTCCAACTCCTACTGGTCCAACCTCAGCCTCAACCTGCACCAGCCGTCCTCAGAGAAGCACCCCGGCAGCAGCAGCAGCAGCAGCAGCAGCGGCAGCAGCTGCGGGAGCGGCAGCTTCGACTGGCACCAGAGCGCCGTGGCCAAGACGCTGCAGCAGGCGCCGCCGAGCCGGGCCCTGCCCGAGCCCAGCCTCTTCAGCACGGTGCAGCTGTACCGCCAGAGCAGCAAGCTCTACGGCTCCATCTTCACGGGCGCCAGCAAGTTCCGCTGCCGGGACTGCAGCGCCGCCTACGACACGCTGGTGGAGCTGACGGTGCACATGAACGAGACGGGCCACTACCGCGACGACAACCACGAGGCCGACAACAACAACCCCAAGCGCTGGTCCAAGCCACGCAAGCGCTCGCTGCTGGAGATGGAGGGCAAGGAGGACGCGCAGAAGGTGCTCAAGTGCATGTACTGCGGCCACTCCTTCGAGTCCCTGCAGGACCTGAGCGTCCACATGATCAAGACGAAACACTACCAGAAAGTGCCTCTGAAGGAGCCCGTCACGCCCGTCGCAGCCAAAACCCTCCCCGCCGCCCGGAGGAAAGCTCCCCTGGAGCCGGAGCCACCCAGCTCCCCGGACTCCACGGGCGGGACGCCTAGGGCCACGCTGGCCGACACGCACGACGCGCTCCAGAAGAACGCCAACCCCTACATCACTCCCAACAACCGCTACGGCCACCAGAACGGCGCCAGCTACGCCTGGCACTTCGAGGCCCGCAAGTCCCAGATCCTCAAGTGCATGGAGTGCGGCAGCTCCCACGACTCCCTGCAGGAGCTCACGGCCCACATGATGGTCACTGGCCACTTCATCAAGGTCACGAACTCGGCCATGAAGAAGGGGAAGCCCATCCTGGAGACACCCGTCACGCCCACCGTCACCGCCCTGCTGGACGAGAAGGTGCAGTCCGTGCCCCTGGCGGCCACCACCTTCGCATCGCCCTCCCACACGCCGGCCAGCGCCTCCCCCAAGCTGAACGTGGAGGTCAGGAAGGAAGTGGACAAGGAGAGAGCAGTGCCCGACGAGAAGCCCAAGGACAAGGAGAAGCCCTGTGAGGAGGAAGGCAAGTATGATGTCCCCTCCAAGTACCACTATTTGACGGAAAATGACTTAGAGGAGAGTCCCAAGGGGGGGCTGGACATCCTCAAGTCCCTCGAGAACACCGTGACATCCGCCATCAACAAGGCCCAGAACGGCACCCCCAGCTGGGGGGGCTACCCCAGCATCCATGCCGCCTACCAGCTCCCCAACATGATGAAGCTGTCCTTGGGCTCTGCAGGGAAGGGCGCACCCCTGAAGCCCATGTTCAGCAGCAGCGAGATCCTGTCCCCCACAAAAAGCCAGACCCTGGTCTCCTCGCCTGGCAGCCAGACCTCACCCGTGCCCAAGACCAACTTCCACGCCATGGAGGAGCTGGTGAAAAAAGTCACGGAGAAAGTGGCCAAGGTCGAGGAGAAGATGAAGGAGCCAGAGGGCAAGCTGTCCCCGCCCAAGCGGGCCACCCCGTCCCCCTGCAGCAGCGACGGCAGCGAGCCCATCAAGATGGAGGCATCCGGTGACAGGGGCTTCCAGAGCCAGGAGCACAGCCCCAGCCCTGCACGGGACGGCGGCAAGGAGGGGAGCCCCCCCGCGGAGCCCGTGGAGAACGGCCAGGAGCTGGGCCAGCCCGTGGCCAGCAGCCTGAGCAGCAGCACTGCCATCATCACGGACCACCCCCCGGAGCAGCCGTTCGTGAACCCGCTGAGCGCCCTGCAGTCGGTCATGAACATCCACCTGGGCAAGGCCGCCAAGCCCTCCCTGCCCGCGCTGGACCCCATGAGCATGCTCTTCAAGATGAGCAACAGCCTGGCCGAGAAGGCGGCCCTGGCCACGCCGCCGGCCCTGCAGCCCAGGAAGGCGGACCACCTGGACCGCTACCTCTACCATGCCAGCCACGACCAGCCCATAGACCTGACGAAGGGCAAGAGCGACAAAGGCTGCTCGGTGGGGTCAGTGCTTCTGTCACCCACGTCCACGTCCCCTGCAACCTCCTCGTCCACGGTGACAACAGCAAAGACGTCTGCCGTGGCGTCGTTCATGTCAAGCTCGCCGCTCCGCGAGAACGCCTTGTCAGACATATCCGACATGCTGAAGAACTTGACAGAGAGCCACACGTCCAAGTCCTCCACCCCCTCCAGCGTCTCGGAGAAGTCTGACATTGACGGGGCGACTCTGGAGGAGGCGGAGGAGGCGACGCCCGCGCAGAAGAGGAAGGGCCGCCAGTCCAACTGGAACCCGCAGCACCTGCTGATCCTGCAGGCCCAGTTCGCCGCCAGCCTGCGGCAGACCGCGGAGGGCAAGTTCATCATGTCGGACCTGAGCCCGCAGGAGCGCATGCACATCTCCAGGTTCACGGGGCTCTCCATGACCACCATCAGCCACTGGCTGGCCAACGTGAAGTACCAGCTCCGAAGGACAGGCGGGACCAAGTTCCTCAAAAACTTGGACACGGGCCACCCCGTGTTCTTCTGCAACGACTGTGCGTCGCAGATCAGGACGCCTTCCACGTACATCAGCCACCTGGAGTCTCACCTGGGCTTCCGGCTCCGGGACCTGTCCAAACTGTCCACCGAACAGCTCAGCAGTCAGAGAGCACAAACCAAGTCGCCCTCGGAGAAGTCGGTGACGTCCTCCCCCGAGGAGGACCTGGGCACCTCCTACCAGTGCAAGCTGTGCAACCGGACCTTTGCGAGCAAGCACGCGGTGAAACTGCACCTGAGCAAGACGCACGGCAAGTCCCCGGAGGACCACCTTCTGTACGTGTCTGAGCTGGAGAAGCAGTAGCATCGGCTTGGGCGAGGCGTCTGTAGTTCGCTGGGAGGGAGACGGCGGCAGGCACCTTCAGGCCCCCCTGCCCGGCCTCGGCCTCGGCACGGTCCCTCCTTCCCTGCGGAGCGCCTCTCTGGGCTGGACTGTTTTGTGTGGCTGTCAAGTGGTTGATGGAGGTGCGTAATCAGCTGTTGTTACTGGTGAACCTGAAGGTCGAGGCGCGGTGCTCAGTGTTTGGGACTTTGTGTACATGGGGTTTCGTCGCGAGCGCCCGGCGCTCCGCGGTGCATGCATTAACAGACCGTCTGATTAAGCGTTGATACCGAGCCCGGCGCGGCCCGCCCTGTGACTGCGGCGCGCTGGGCACTTCTCACCCTTTCATCTTTAGCCCTCTGAGTACTTTGAAGCACTTTTGCATTCATTTGGTTAAAAAATAAAATAAAATTATAATAATGTAGGAAGCTCTGTTTTTTAAACTCCTTACCAGCTTCGTTATAATTAATAATATGAACCTCCACTTATGCAGGTCTGCAGGGGTATAACACGCCTTGAAACTTAAAAGAATATTATTTTCACATTGAAACATAGATGTATATATTGTATAGATTTCAGACTCTCTTATGGAAAACGTGATTGTGGTTCAAGGACCTTTTCTCCTGCATTTATAGCAACAGTGTTTTATGTACCTGCTATGCTCTGGGCATCGGCCGTGCCTGTGGACAGTGTCTCTTTCTTTTCCCTTTTTTTAAGGTCTTTGGGTTTTGTTTTTTACATGCAAACATTGTAAATTATACAGAAGAAACCACAGATAGCATTTATGAAGTATACAGAAACAGTATCTGAAAGCAAAGTACGACTGTTTGTTTTGCTACACAGCACACCTGTATTGGCAGAGGTTCGCGTTTGAACTATACATATTTATTGGCACCACATCACCATTTGTTCTGAGCAGTCTGAGCAGTCTGAGTAACCGAGGCCGCACGGCGCCCACGGCAGCAATCGTAACTATTTTGCACATCGTTTTTAAAGGTATTTATTAGAAATCAAAGAATGCTCAAAATAAACTCAGTGCTCAAAGGGTTAAGTCTATTTGAAAATGAAAAAAAAAAAGAACAAAAAAAAAAAGAGAGAGAGAGAACTTGTACTGTATTTCCTAAACATTGACAAAGCCTTTAAAATGTTTGTACTGTAACACTTCGCTCGAGTCCCGCGGCACCTGTGACCGGCCGCTCCCACCTCTCTGTCGGCCTCTCGGCTGCTCGTCCGTTTGCGGGACGCCTTTCGTTTCAAACGGTAACTTTCTGTTTTCTTCTCCTAATTATTCTCCCAAGATCCCACACTGCAGCTTTATCTTTAGGCTTATGAAAGGTAACCCGTGGTTACCGCTCTCCGAGTGAGCCCGTTCCTCTCCATTTCTGGCAGTTAATTTGCGGGAGTAACTGACAGCTGACACCCGAGGAGAACCCGAGTGTAAGATACCGGCATGCGAACAGCACAGACGCTCTGAGACACTGTGTGCCCCGTCTATTGTTGACAATGAACCGCCGTTATGTGACTCTTCATACAACCCTTTTTTCTACGGCAGCATTAAAATCGTCTTTTTGCTATAATTTTGTGTTGCGTTCACAATTATGTCTGCAATGTGCTCCGACTAACGAGCACATTAAACTGAAGTCGTATGCGATCTGTTCATGACGGAGGTGGTGCCGTGCCTGCCAGGTGCTGGCAGGCGGAAGCGGCCGTAAATCAGGGGACTTTTAGTGAACTTTGGCGTTTGGAGAGCAGGGAGCACTCGCTCAGAGGCCGTGGGGACAGACTTCCCCCCAAGAATTAAATTTTTAAAGAAAGGAAGACACTTGCGTGAGGCCAGATCTTCTCTGGGGAAGTGACGTTGTCAGGTAGGGCAGCCGGGCGTCCGGTCGCACCTGGTGACTGGCCGGGGGCTGGGCTCCGGTCTCCCTTCCAGAGCGAGGAGTGCGGGCTGGAGGGTGGCAGAGGGGGCCAGGTCTTTGGAGGGGTCCAGGCAGGGCCACGCCTTCCTGTTGACGTGGGGTTTTCCAGTGGCCGAAAACAGCCCGGCCGGGCAGGTGGCGTCTGAGTCAGAGCTTCCTCTCCCGCGCAAAGGCACCCACAGGTAACGAGGATGGCGTGGGGGGACTGAAGCCACACACGAGAGGCAGGCGTGGGGAGAGCGTTTATGCGATAATCACAAGCTTTTATTAGTCCTGGCAAATCATGCCAACAAAACGCTGTGAAATTGTAAAATACCTTTATTACTGCATTCAAACCACTCCTGTGGTTATGCGGAATCATAGCTCCCAACCTAGAATTACACGAACGAGAGGTGTGTTCCAGCCCCGTGATGCATGAAACACCTCACCTTAAAAACACACCCGTGTTAGATATTTAAATTAAGCCCTTTCAGAGATGTTGGCAGCACGCCCACTTCTCCCCCCATCCCGCCCCTTTTCGTCAAGATGAGTCCAAAATCTCTGTCTGCTCCAGTTCCTGTCAGCAGCTCCTCTCTCCTGTGTTTAGAGAGAAACGCACTGGAGTTTGAAACGGGGTTTTGGCGAATAGGGGTTCTGGGCTGGCTGCGCCCTGGCTCCTGGTGCGGCCGCACTGGTGGGCTGTGACCCCTGCGGTTTGTGCCGTAGGAGGGCAGGGCAGGCTTTGCCCACGGCTACGCCTGCCCCTTCCCCTGTCTGCTGCCGTGGCCCGGCCCCTCTGAGCCTCACGAGCCCTCACCCGGGTGGAGCTGCGGGCACACATCTGGCTCGGGGTGGAGACACTCTCCCTCCTGTGCCTCTGCACCCTGTCCTCCCGGAGCCCAGGCTTCTGCTCTTGGTTTTCACAGGTTGAATGTAGCCTCGGTTTGTCAGAATCCAGAGTCCCGTGTCGAACAGAGTCAACTGCCAACACTTCCACCACCGCCAGGGTCCGTGTGGCTTGAAGGAGGACGGGATTTGCGGGGCTGGTGGAACCCCCTCTGCAGTTTGGGGGAGAGCCTGTCCCGCGGCCTGTCCCCTCCTCGCCCCTCCCTGGGGTTGATGCCAGGACTCTTGCTTCTGGGTGTAGAGGCAAGCATTCCCTGTGGAGGGGGCAGCACCCGGGACTCAGAGCCAGGAGGGGGCTGCTCCGAATCACGGCCAGGCGAGGAAATGGCGCTGGGCATTGGGGTGGGGGGGGTGCCTGTGAGGAATGCAAACCACACCTGGCACCATGACAGTCTCCCAGCCCCCCAGCATGGGGAGGGGCAGGCCGGGGGGGCCACGTCGCCCAGAGATCACAGGCCAACGGCCACGCAGAAGAGCCAGAGGGCCTGCTGCTCCCGCAGCAGATGGGGACGCTCGGTGGCTGTCCCTGGGCCTGGTGCCGACGCAGCGGCCTGGCAGCGACGCTGACAGGGTGCGTGAGTGCGGGGAGGCCCGAGCCACCCACGTGGGGCTTTCCCTGGGTCCCGGGAAGGGGCGGGATGGCGCCGAGGGAAGGGGGGCTGGTCACAGGTGTGCGGGCGGCCCGACCTGTCCCCACCCAGGCCCGGGCTTGTCGCAGTCCTATCGCATATCCCCCAGCCATCACATTTACACAGTGTCTTAAAGTAACGCTTGTGATAAACGTGCAATTTAACTAATTTATGGCGCTCTGATGTGCTCAGGGCTACGTGCAAGATGAAAACCTTCAATGGAGCTTGAACAGCTCACTTCACAACAAGAAATCAATACGCCGCATCCCAGCTCCTCGCTGCAGTCAGCGTGGAGCGAAAATACCAGGGATGCGTCTTTAAGTTTTAGGCAGCAAGAATTCTATAATTAACCAAATCTTACATAGTTGGAGAGGGCTGGCTGCGATGAGGACCCGTCTCCCTGGCACCTCGGCTCTCTTCGTTCTGCCGAAGGGGAGAACGCGGACGGCCACCGAGGAGGCACGGCGCCCGGTGCTGGGCTCAGCTGCAGGGTGGTCCCTGGGAGGCCCGAGCGAGTTCAGGGCCCTGGACGACCGTGGTGCTGGGTGGGCGTCAGTGCCGCACTGGACTGACCGCTGCCTGTTCCTCAGACCTGCTGAGACCACATGTTCGCAAAGAGGAGAGGCCTGTCCCTTGCCAAGCTTGGGAGAGCCAGGCTCCAGGGCCGCAGCGCCCTGGAGACCGGAGGCTCAGTGGCCGGCAGGATGGCACCTCCTGGAAAGTGGGCACGTGTGAGAGCCTTCTCCACAGACTCTCAGTCACCTCCTGGAGAAAAATCAAGTGATGCTTTTCCAAATACATCTGCCCGGCTCTTTTGAAATCGGAAAATTGCAGTTGCCTCGTATTCTGTTGAGTATTTAGCACAAAAATAACACGCTTTGTATTCTAGGAAGCAAGCAGTCCTAGAAATGAAAACGCCAGCCCAACACCACTCTTTAACAATAAATACTTTAACTTTAAAATAATAGCTATTATCCTATTAGCTAATGGAGAAATCACCATTTTTACTCTGCCGGAGAGTTATTCTTTTGGTGCTAGGAACGCGAACCCTTTCCCTCCCCGGGGGGTTGATTGGTGAGCTTGTGCCCCACGGGGCAGTGCGCTCTTGTGCCCACGCCATCCCAGGGTGCCTGGCCTTTGCAAAACATGCTGCAGGTGGCTGTGGGGCAGCCTCACTCCTCGGGGAGGCTGTGCTCTGTCTGTCGGCAGAGAACTCCTGGCCCTCCCTGGGCGGTGTGGCACTTCTCCACCGGGAGGGCTGCAGCCCCGGTGTCATGGGGCAGGGAGACCGAGTGCCAGCTTTGGTTTCCAGGGAGGTGCTGACCTTCCCTGCACTCCACGAGGTTCCCAAGGTGAGGGACACACCCGGGGGGCCACTCCCGGGAGGGGTTCAAGGCAAGCAGCCCCACGGTGGGTGGGCTTTGAGGGTGTCCAACACATCACAAAGCACCTTTGATTTGGGACCACCTTCCCCGCTCAGCCTACACAGTGGACTTGCCACGTGTTGGTCCCTGGCCCAACGGTCTGGTGTCAGCACACTGCTGGGTAGCGTGGCGGTGACTTAGGAGGGACCGCAATCAAAGTTAGCGGCTTCTCGAGGCTCAGCTCTTTGGGGTCAGCTCTCCTGCCCCTGGTCCTTCAAAATTGAATTCTAATGACAGGAGATCAGAGGAGCTGCTCTGCCACCTTTGTACCACGTCCCGGGCGGAGATACTCTTAATAAATCACCGCTGACAACAGCGATGATAAGCAAGGGCACCTCTTCCTGGCAATTAACACCCACAATTAGCTGCCGGGGACCCGGGAAGCCCTGTGTTCTCTGCCTGACCCGAGCTGTCCAGCGGAGCAGCCTGAACGTGGACACTCACATTCCAATAAAGTGCAGTCTTAGTTCCTCGGCTGTCCTGGCCGCGCTCCAAGTGCTCAGGAGCCTCCTCTGGGCAGCACTGTGGGCGGCTCCCGTGGCTGCGGAGCGCCGATGGGCCAGCGGCGCGGAAGGCCCCGAGTTGGAGCCCATGCCTCCACAGCAAAGGCACATCCGGGCCATGGGCCCCTGTCTTTCCCGCGTGGGCACAGGCAGTACCCCTCGCGGTGCCGTCTCTGGCTGGAGCCGAGGACGCGCACAGGTAAGCTTGAGCGAGAGTTGTCAGCAGTGGTGCAGGTGGCATCCGGGGCCGCAGGGACCGACCGCGATGATGTAAGTGCCAACACCCAGAGGCCCTGTGGACGTGACCCTGACCTTGCTCTGTCCTCAACAACGACTGCCCTTAACGGCGGTCTCTGGGTCCAAGAGGACTTGAACCCTTCCCCGAGACTGGGAGGCTCAGACATGGTTATGGCTGGTGTGGCTCCTCGCCCCACACGAGGCCTGGGGGTGCCCTGCTCCCGCAGGCCCACAGGCCCGGGCCTGGCTCGTTGCCTCCCCTGCAGCTCCGGTGGCGGCTGGCGGGGGAGGGGGGGCTGCCCCTCTGTGTTTAAAAATTGAAATGTGTAAATAGGACTTTGGAACCAACTTTTTAAATTTGGACGGTTAAGTTTTAAAAATCACTGCATCTCGACGTCCCGCGTCCATCACTTCTTCCCCACAGCAGGGTTCAAGGACACGTTTACGGCCGTCGTAGCTGTGAGTTAGAGCTCTCCCAGGCCAGCGAAGCGGGATTACGAGAAACTGAAATCTGTTTTAATTGCAGCATTTATGGAAAAAAGAAGTCAGAGTGGCTGATTTTCCTTCATGGGGCTCTCTGGTTCATGGCTGCACCTGCGTCTGGCAGCCAGGGCTGGGTGAGCCGGGCGAGGTGACGGGGTGGGGGCTGGGGAGCGAGGCAGGTGTGGCAGGAAGGACCCGTTCCCCAGCTACACACGGAGGTGCGGTCACCGGGGTTCCGCCTGGGTGCCCAGGGAGCCGGTCGGCGAACGCCGAGGGACCGGGCCCCGGAGCCACATCAGGGCTTGTCATCGCTCTAATGAATATCATTTAAATTGCTTTGTATATTGGTGGAGTTTGGATGTCGATTTAATTTGTGCATGTGTTTGAGTTCTTCTGCTTGGCTAGGCTGACAGAGAAGCAGCCGCCTAATGAAACCGAGTCGGTGACAGCGTGCTGGGCTGCAACCCAGTCGGATGGTGTGCAGGGCTGCGGCGCAGCCTGGGATGGCACTCTGGCCACGAGAGAGCGAGCAGGAGAGAGAGAGAGGGAGAGAGGGTGAGGAGGAGAGAGAGAGGGGGGAGGGAGAGAGCGAGAGAGAGAGAGGGGGAGGGAGGGAGAGGGAGAGAGAGAGAGGGAGGGAGAGGGAGAAAGAGACTGCTTTTCCACAGGGCACTTCTCGTGATGGCACACTCATCCCCTCTCAGCTCAGCTGCCCTGGACCCGTTGAATCGGGGTCCCGGGAACCCCTGCCTTGTGGTTAAGTGGCACATCACTGGCTCTGCTGGGATGGGCAGCCACGGAGGGGAGACGCAGGCCCCACCTCCCAAGCCAGGGATGTGGCCCAGGCCCCAGGTGGGATCACAGGGGACCCTCATAGTTGGACAGCCAGAGAGGCCAGCCTTCGCCCACCTTGTTCCTACCCCAGGGCATCGTCCTCACGTCCCGACAGGGACCTGAATGTTCCTCCATGTCTCCCGGCCATCAGGGGGAGGCAGGCAGGGCTCTGGAGAACTGGGGCTTAGCCAGGCTGCTGTTTCCAGAGGCCGTGTAAATGCAGGCTGAGCATGAACCCCGACACCTGCGGACGCCACACTCAGTCCCTCTCTCCAAAAGGGTCGTCGTTCTGGAAGGGGTCTTACAGGTGGTCCTGCTGTTCCCCAGTCTCGCGGGTTCCCTGACGCCCCAGCCTCTCCTGGGGGTGGTGAGTGGGGCCGGGAGGGGAAGGAGGGCCGAGGACAGGTACCCCGTCTCCGCCTTTCTGGGCTCCTCAAGGTCTGACCGTGTGCAGACCCGCCTGCCTCGCAGGCTGTCATTGTGCGTGGCGTCAACCAGGGAGCAGGGGCCCAGGCCCGGGGTCGTGGTCACAGAGCAGAGTGAGCCGCAGGGCCCCGCCCCTCCCCGCCCCTGCATGGCTGTGCTGGCGAGGTGTCCGCCAGAGTCAGTCCCTCTCTCTCTGCCATCGGGAGATGAGCTGTAGGATGGGGCAGGGGGTGCTGGAACAGAGACGGCCCGCTGAGGCTCCGCGAGCAGATGGTGGCAGGGGCGGCGTGTCCAGGTGCCCAGAAACTCATAACTACGGGGTCTGGGGGACTTCCCGTTACAGGTGGGACCCGTGGTTCTGTCCTGAGAGAAGTCAGGAGACGATTCTGTGGGCTCGAGACTTGTGGGGGGGACACTATCAAGGTCTCCTCGACGCCGCACCGTCCCCAGGGGCAGTGAGTCCCGTCCCACGTCAGCTCGCCTCTGAAGGCCTGCTGAGGTCCCGCCACAGCACGAGCCCTCAGAGTGGAGCAGAGCCCTCCCTGCCCGTCCTGTGTCAGCCCGAGGCCCGTCCTGGCCTCGAAGGAGCTTGGGGTCCAGCTGGAGGAAGGAGGCAAACAATAGTGACAAAGCAGCGACCACGTCCAGTGAAGAATGAGTTTGGGTGACGGCGTGGAGCAAGGTAATGGGCGAGACTGGCTCGGGCGGACCCGGACGGAGGGATGGGAGCAGACGCTGCAGGGAGGGGCCCTGCAGGACACGGCCTCTCCTGTCTGAGGCCTCAGGAAGGTGGTCCCACGCAGCTCGGGCTGTGCCTCGAGGCGGCAGGCCCACGCGCAGCGCCTAGCAGGCCGAGGTGCACCGCTGAATAAGGGCCCCAGTCTTCTGGGGCCGGCAGGGGTGAACCTACTAGGAGCTGGACTCCGGGATTCCTGCAGGTACCCCCGGGCCAGGAGGGTCCTGGGGTGACCCGCTGTCCTTGGGAACCTCCTGCCTCCCCTCTTCTGAGGCCCCGCTGGGGGCCCAGGGCCCGGGATGGAGTCGGGTGTCTGCCCGCAAGCTGCAGGCCCGATCTGTTGCCACCTCCTGCGCCCTGCGATGGCCACAGACCAGGATTTACTAGAAAGAGGGACCTCCATCCCCTGTCCCGGTCTCTCTGGCACCTGATGCAAACAGTGAATGTTTTCTTGGCAGAAAGGGGCCTCTGGACTGAGTGTGACCTGCAGAATGTTCAGTTTGGGCCACACTAGGGAAAAAAAAGACAACTTTAATTCCATGCCAAACTTTGGGAATTGGGAGGTTTGCCTTAGATTTCTGGCATCTTGGGGGCCACATCCTCAACCATTTCAGGTGGGGCATTGGCGCTCAGAGCCCGTCCCTGCGGCTCCCAAGCGTCCTGCAGGCTGGGCTCCACCAGGAGCGGGTGTGGCATGAGGGTCCGCTGGCAGGCGCCTCACGGACGGCGACCCCAGGAAGCACAGATGGTGGGCAACACAGGAACGCCCCTGGGAACCCCTGTGGCACCATGCAGGGAGGTGCCTGGGAGTCCCATCCAGGGGTCAGGCAGCGGGCACCTGGGAGTCCTGTCCCTGGCTGGGCACCGCGGCCGTCTCTCACAGGCTAGAGAGCCAGGCGCACCGGGGACGCCTTTGGCAGGTTCGGTCACAGTGAAGATGAGGGACGTGAGGAGGTGTGGGCAGAGCCTGCCCCCGGGCCAACCATGTCCCGTCTCACCCTGCCCTCTGCAGCCGTCACTGCGGTGGGCTCAGGGCCCAGCGGGAGCGTTCCCAGTGAGGGGCGTGATGTGGCCATGCTGACACCCACGTCCCCAACAGGGCTGGCCCTGGGGCCAGGCCCCCTGCCTACATCGCCCTGACCGCCCTGTGCTGCTGAGGCCAGGGCGACGGGAGCCCTGGGTGCCTCCCTCGCCTGTTTCGTTCTCCTTATTTAATTATTTACTTCTGTGTTTATTACTCATCTACTTGCAGAGATAACGTCGGGCTTTTGTAAGGCTCATTAATTGCCTCATTGCCACAAACAGTGGGACTGGCTGAGAGGCCTGGGACGCACCATGCAGGGGGAGGCAGGAAATGGGGGGATTGGGGACCCCACACTGGCCGCACAGCCCCCCATCTGTGCCTCTCTGGGCCCCACACGAAATGACATCATGCAGGAAATGGCCGCACATGGGAAGTCCCTCCCCCAGGAAATTCACTGTCCCCGGGCCCAGGACACACCGTGCCCTTGACAGCAGGATGGACACTGTGGTCCGGGGGGGGGGTGCTGTGTGGGCGGCTTGTCTTCGTGCCTCTCTGGGCCCCTCGCGCCCGCTGCTGGGCAGCCGTGGGCCGTCAGTGGCCGGGTTACGAAGGCCGAGAGGGCAGGGGCATCTCCCACACCCGCATGCCACCTCACCAGCTTCAGTGTCTTCCGTCCTGTGTCCACTCCCCAAACCCCATTGCTCTGTGTGGGCACAGACACGCCCTTCCTCCACGGAAGTGCCCTGTCGCAAAGGGAATGCCCGATTCCATGTGGCTCATAATAGAATCAACGTGGGTACGGCTGCCATGGGAACTTGGGGGTGAGTCTCCAGGCCCTGTCCCCCCAGGAGAGCTGGTGGGGGCCCCGGGGTCCTGGCCAGGGTGCAGGGGCTGTAGTTCTCAAACGCGCCCCTCCAGCCCGAGGGACGGCCCTCACGCGACCCTAAACCACGCCATCACACCCCTCCCGCCCCCCCGCTTCTGCTTGCCCAACACGTCTGCGCCAGCCCCACAGCCCGCTGCCCGAGGCGCGAGCAGGAGAGCCGTCCCACCTGGGTCCTGTCCCCGGGGCCCCGCCCGGCAGCTCGCTCTCCCAGCACCCACGTGTCCGCAGCCCAGCCGCTCCGTCCACCCGCTCCTGTCCAAGTTAACTATTCATTTTATGTATTTTAATTTGGGCAGAACATTTATTTGGCTTAAATTTCCTTTTCAGGGGCTGGAATGTGCCTTGCACACACAGGCAGGGGTGATCTGCGTGAATTTCGTCAGAAGGAGTTGGGTTTACAAAGATAGTAACTGAGCTATTAAAACCAACAACCCCTTTTAAAGCAAACAGACCATTAAAATATAGGAACAGTTTACGGCGTAAATAAAACAGAGGCTATAGATTATTTAAAGATAAGATTTTCAAGAAACAGGCATAAAAACATTGAAATAATTTCTCCACGATATTTTTTTTTTACAAAGTGAACTTCAAAATGCAAATTGAAATTAAGAAAAAAAAAAAAGCACAGAAAGACATGAAAACTCCATCTTGGTACCAGAGACACAGGAAAGAGGCCTGACTCCCGCTCGGTCTGCACGCAGTCTCCCAGGACCAGGGGGTGGGGGCGCCCGCTCGAGCTCGCGAGTGGGAGTTTACACAGCTCGTGAAGGCACACTGTGGACACGGAGCAAGACGTTCGCTTCTAGATTGTTCTCTCCAGCCCCCTGACAGGGACGATCGTTTTGTCCATTCGTCCGACCCATTGTCTTGCTTTGCACAGACGGGCTGCTTGCGGAGGTAGATCCCACTGCTGTGCATATTTTAAGGGTTATTTGGCAACACGAGCGAAGCTAAAAGTAGCCTCTTAATCTAATTAATTGACATTTCTGAATGTTGCTTTCACAACAACACATGGTTTCATGTTCTGGGTTTTAGCACTTGTCAAGCTTTTTTGGAGAATGTTTTGGTCAGAATGACAAGATAATTTGTGACTGAGGCTCCGAGCTGGAGGAGTGTTTAAGGCTATAATGATTTATTATCATCACAGAATAACAAAATTTACAAAGTGTTTCATCAGAATTTCTGAAGTAAGTTTGCCACCACAGGAGAGGACCGGGATGGGGGCGGCCCGGTTCGGAGACAGGCAGGGCTCGGGCTTCATGTACGAACGCAGCCACGACTGATTCGCCAAAACATCTCTATTAAATTTATCTCTGCGCGTCCCTGGGGAGAGAAGCCCCAGGGCGCCTTAGCAGGGCGGGGACAGAAGGGGAGCAGAGAGACGAGACCTCTCGGGTGCCGTGCGCGGGAACCGAGGCCCCAGACCCACCAGCACACTCGGCTGCGGGCGGGCGGCGGGCGGTGATAGTTTCTGCGTTTTGGCGGCGGGCAGAGTGAAAGGAGCCGCACTATCTATAGCACTCCGAGCTGGGGAACGCTTGGAGCACGCTACTGAGGATGCAAGAAACACATTTTTGAAAGGATGCAATAATGTCGCTGAGTGACAGCACATTAGCATGCTGACATTTGCAGACTCTCAGCATTGCCATGAAAAGAAGTAACACGGCACGCCTAGTCTGGGCCTCTTCCTCCTCCCTGGAGAGAGGCAGCCGGCCGCCCCGAGGCCGCCCTGCTGGCCCGGCTGCCCCTGCGTCCCGGCCGCCGCCCCTCTCGCTCGGCCCTGCTGCTCCCACGCTGTCTCCCACCAGGGTGGAGGGTGCAGTTGTGACGCCTGTGCTTGGAAGACGCTCTCCCAAATGTCAGAAGGTTCCATGGCTGTCGGGGGCACCCCCGGGTGGCTGCTGGGTGGCAGTGTGCAGAGACGCTCTGCCGGTACAACGCCATGTCCCTGAGGGCCACTGCTGCACAGACGGGGAGGCCAAGGTGTGCAGAGAGCTGGGAAGTCCCCAGGTCGCTGCCTCTCCCTGAGGCCAGGCGTCCCTCCTCCAGGAGACGCCCCTGGGGGAACCCAGGCGTCCTGTCCACCTCCCCGAATCGCACACGGCCCCCTGCCGTGGGAGCTGAGTGGTGCTTGGCCCACAGGAAGTGCCGGTCTGACATTTGCTGAATTAATAAAGAAACGCTTAGGTGAGCTGACTCCCCGAACTGCCAGGTCAGTGCCCCCTTGCCGATGCCCCTCCTAGTGCCTCCCTTTCCTAGACTCTGGCTTGCCAGACCGGAGGCCACACCCTGTGGGGGCAGGCTGCCCCTTCCTCTGAGATCTGGTCCTCCCAGGTGACCACAGTAGACACTCCGCTGATTTGGGTTCCTGCCCTTCCCGCCTCCCTCCTAATGGAAGCTGCTGGAAGATGCACCCACGTTCCTAACTGCAGCTGCCCTGGAGAGCGGCGTGGGCCAGGGTCCCGGCCTGAGCCCCCCAGATGCGCCAGGAGGGCTCGGCCAGGCCAGTGGGTGCTGAGGCTGAGCTCGAGGTCCCTGCGCGTTGCCAGGCCCTGGCCCTGCATCCGGACGTCGGGATGTGGTGTCGGGTCGCCTGCATGTGGGGCCTCGAGGTCCAGAGATGCCTGGGCACGGACGAGGCAGTGAGTGACGGTCACTGGTGGGGGCGGTCAGCCCAGGCGGAACGAGAGAGGACCCAGGCAGCGCGAGTGTGAGCTGCTGGCGAGGAGTCAGAATTGGCCCAAAGCACTAGTGGCTGAGAGAAGAGGCCAGCCCCGAGCTGTGAGCGTGGAGGACACAGCTGTGCCTGCACCTCCGAGCTCAGGACCGCGAACCTGACCCACGGCGCAGGGCAGAGGATGCGCTGGACGTTGCTGTAATTGTTAAAAGTCCGATCCGAAGAGCCCGTCTTCCCCCAGCCAGGCCTGTATGGGTCTGACCAGGGATATTCCGGCGGCACGGGGGCCTCGGACTCTGGGCGTCCTCTTGGGGGGTCTCCCAGGGCCTGGCTATGATTTGAGGTGTCTGCCAGGGTTGGGGGCCACAAGAAGAGTCACCAGGGAGCCACCCTTCTGCCAGCCGCCTCTGTTTCCAGCCTTGGCACAGACACTCACAGGCCCTGCACCCTGAACCTCTGGAGGGTGAGGTGGAGGTTTCTGGAGAACAGGTCCCGTTTCTCTCTCTCATTCTGAGTGAAATATCGGGTGGGCTCAGAGGCTGGGGCAGGTGTGCTTCTGGCCCTGGGGGGCACCCTCAAGGGCCCACAACCCTCCCGAGCCCAGGGACCAATGAGCTCACTGCGCAGGTCTGCAGGGAGTGGCTGCGTGCACCTGTGTGTGCTGGGTGTGCCTGCGTGTGCCTGCGTGTGGTGGCATGTGGTGGCGAGTGCCTGTGTGCACCTGTGTGCGCTCCAAGCAGACCTGCCGGACGGCTGAGCCTTCGCGAGCCTGGGCCGCGCCGTGCACCGAGACTGTTACGAGGTAACAGAAGGCGAGAGTCACCTTTCAGCAGAACAGTTTGAGTTAAAATAAAGGGATTGAAAAAGAGTACAATGACCAAAAAAATCTATAAAAATGCAATTGCGCTAATATAATTTTATCACTTATTTAAAAATTTAGTCGACCCAAAAGACTACCAAGTGTGAAATTAAGGAGCAGTCCCTCTGCTTTTATGGAAATCACTCTTCCTCACTGTCTAATAGCCTGATTTTGTCAGATCATTTATTTCCATGGTTTTAAAACGAGCTTGACAGACAGAATTTTATAACACCACTTTACTGCAAATAAGAACATCATTTTCGCTTATTAAAACTGAAGCTTAGAGAAAGCATTAAAATTAACAGTTCACTCTGCTTTAACCTTTCGAATACTGCCCTGACTTTCCACAGGGCGAGCTCGGGCGAGCAGGGCCCAGGGCCAGGCGGGCAGAGGTGGCAGGCGGCACGGAGCCGCCAGGGACTCTACCGGACCCTTCGGAGGGTGCCCAGGGGCACCCTGCCCAGGACGTGCCCCCGCCCCCGGAGCCCAGGCCCAGCCCGGGAGGAGATGCCTGTTTTACCCTGAGTCAGGGGCCTGCCTCCGTCCCGGGAGAGTGAGCTGACCGAGGGCTGGGAGCACAGACGCTCCCTGGTCCTTCTTGCCTTCACCCTACCAGTGACCGTGGGTGTCTTTGTGCACCAGGCCCCTTGCCAAGCAGAGACAGCACCTGAGTGACACTCCATGTCCCGTCCTCGGCCCCGCTGGGCGGTGTGACGGAGGCCAGTTTGGAGCCTCCCTGGAGCCCTCCCCACACCAGCCACCTGCCCTCACTCCGGCCACACTTACCTCACTCGGCCTTCAACACATGTTCACTGACCACCTGCTGTGTGTCCAGGGCTGTGCTGGGTGCGATGGGCCGGGCGGTGGCCTGTGGAGGGCAGGCTCAGTCCAGGGGGGCTGCCCAGGGCTGTGAGGACCGGCAGGGGGGCCGCTCCCTCTGGATGGCAGGCCTTCCCCTCGTGGGGCCTCCTCTGTGCGCGCGTGGGGGAGAATCAGGAAGTGAGGAGTGAGGGGACGAAGGAGGGTACAGTCAAAAGGAGCAAAGGCGCTCGGGGCCTGTTTGCCGCGTCTGTCACACATCCGCGTGTCTGCCTCCTGAGCCCCGGGGGACCCCCAGGCGCAGCGCTGGCTCCCGGCCCCCTGGGCAGACATCTGTCACTACTCAGTGCCGCAGTCTGCGCACAGGTGAGTCTCCACCCCGCCCGGAGCACCTGGAGCACCAGTCTTTCTCTCTTTCTGGCACCTGGAGAAAGGCCTGGTGGAGAGGAGTCGTGGCCAGGCGGGCTCTTCTCAGTGCAGGGTGACTGGGAGCAGCCCTGTGACGGGGGGTCAGAGCCCCGGAGCCCGGCCCTGGGCGGGTCCCTCCACACTCAGGGCCCTTGCCTGCCCAGAGCAATCTCGGGGGTTGGCGCTGTACTTAGAACCTGACCTCATGGCGGGGAGCTGAGCCTCAGGGTGGGAGCAGGGGGCCAAGACCACCCACTAGCACTGCACTCGGGTCTGCGCCCTAAGTCTAGACCTGCCCCCATCTCTCCTCCCCCAGCCCTGCCCACCCCCACCCCCCACCCCTGGCCTGGCCCTCGGGCACCTCCTGAGCCTTCTACGGAGGTGCCCGAGGTTTGGCGGCAAAGCAGTTCCTGTCTGCAGGAGGGGAGGTGCTAGACGGGGGAGGCAGGGGGGTCCAGTGCCCTTCAGACTCCAGCAGCCAGGCCACTGCTGCACACCTACTATGTGCCCGGCCCAGCACTGCACCTGCCACACCTCTGCATGGCGAGGGATGTGGTGACTGTCCCCTGCACAGAGGAGACCGCAGTGCCGGCCGGGTCCCACACAGGAGCAGCGCACGGGGCGGCCTCTCTCCCCTGGAGGGGTTTCGTTATTTCAGAAGTGCTCAGCGTGCCCCGCTCAGAGCTGCAGGCGTTCCGGATCTACCTGTCCCAGCGCCCCGTGCTGAGCCCCCGTGCGGAGATGGCGCACTGGGTGCCACCATTCTTTGGGGAGCCAGTGGGGGTTTACTTCTCAAGTGCGGAGTCGGTCCTCTGCCTGCCCAGAGAGAACGCACATCGTCCAAACAGCTGCCTCTGAGAGTGGAGGAAGGGACGAGCGGGTGAGGGTTAGAGGTGGGGAGACCCGCCGGCGCTGGGAGAGGTGAACCCACCAGCAGACGAGCCTGCTCTGCTGGCTGCCGGGAAAGGATCATTTGGACTCCAGGGCAAGACGCTGTCGGCTACAGGTGTGGACCACAGCCACACTCCTGTGTCAGTTTGAAAAAGGATTTTAAAGAAGATGTACAAGAATTTTGTTCAGTGCCCCTAAGATTTCAGAAAGACGTGGTGTGCTTGTTCACGCATCCGCTCAGCAAGCGTGTGGTGCGCGCGGGCCGTGTGCCTGGCGCAGGCAGCCTGGGGCACCTGGATCGGGGACCGTGGCAGCTCAGCGAGAGCCCCCCACCCCTGGGCCTCCCTCTGGCCTGACCTGGCGCTCCAGCTGGCTGTGGCGCGGCGCTCCGTGCCTGCGTCTCGGGGGGGGTTTTGCAAACACTGGAAGTTCTCCTGACAAGGAAGGAAAGAGTTAAGCTGCCGGAGGCCTTCCCATCTGCTTCGATTCCGTGCATTTCTGTGCGTCCAGGCTCCCTGTAGAGGGTGTACACACCCACCGTGGGGTGGTGTGGTGTGGTGTGCGTGCGTGTGCGCGCGGGCGCGCCGCGTGGAGAGCAGGGCGGGTGCGGGTGATGGTGAAAGCCGCTGTCCTGTGCCCTGGGCCGGGGTCCTGCTCCGCTGACGGTCGGGGCGGGAAGGGGAACCCGCCACCTGCCTCCAGTGCCCGTGGCAGGGGCAGCCTGGTGGGGTCTGGATTGCATTTCTCAGGCTCCCAACTCCAATCCCAGGCCCCGGCCTGGACGTCCGGTGACATTCTGGCACTGGCTGGGGGAGCTGTCCCTGTAAATAAAGTGACATGGGGCTTCTCGGAAAATTCTACGAGGTATTTGCTTGGGAGCTTTACAGTGTGAGCCTTTCCTGGGGCCTTTAACTTTTCTTTGTCAGACGTCAGGTGGCTGTGTGGCGTCCCACCGTGTGGCAGGGCCATAATTTAGGCCGTCCTCCATGGTCGGGTTTAGGCTAATTTTATATTGTCGTTGTACTACGTAGCTTCCAACAAGTCCCTGTATGCAGCTGTATCACCAAATAGGGAGTAGACGCACACGCCAGAGCTCTGCCCAGGTTTTCAGTTTTAATACCTAACGCTCCCTAACTCGCATCAAACATGAAAATACAGATACCTCAAGTTTCCCAATCAGAGGAGGGAAACTGAGTCGGCAGGTGAGATTCATTGCTCAGGGTCACGGAGAGGGGACTCGGCTCCCCTTCCCTCTGCTCGATGGACGGGAGTCAGCTGCTCCCCTGTGTCTGCTGCACGTGCCCGACCTCGCTGAGGGAGGACGGGGCCCCGAGGGGGGATCCCGTGTCGGCCGGACACGCTTGCACCCCTCCTGCTGTTTGAGATGACTCACCCCATATGCAGGCAGCTGGGCGGTCACCCCTGGAACCCAGCCTCCAGTGCGCCCTCCCCGTGACCGGCCAAGTCCAGGGCGCTACACGATCCCAGACACGAGGCCCGACAGGCCGAGTGCGGTGATGTGCTGGGACCCGGGCCCCACAGGCTGTCCCAGGGGGGCTGGATGCATGAATGAGCCACTAAGGCCAAAACGCCTTGTTGGAAGTGACGTTTGTGAACGGGTGACAGTGTAGCCATGGACCGCGGTCACAGCGCGGAAGCACGGCAGCTTCCCACCGAGCACGATGAGTCTGCCGTCCCGCTCACGTCAGACTGACGTGTCATTGGCGGGAAAATGAAAGCCCAGCGTCTCCCACTAACGCAGAAACCCAAATCCTCAACGGAACGTTAGCAATGGAACTCGGCGCCGCGTGTCAGGCGTCCCCTCGGGTGCAGAGAGGTTTCAGTGTTGAAGAATGAACCTGTGTAACTGGACACATTACAGAGTAAACCAGAAAAAGTATACAGTGATCTCAATAGATGCAGAAAAAGAACTCCATGAAATCCCACACCCATTCGTGATAAAAATCTCTTAGCAAATTACAAATAGAAGGAAACTTCCTCAAACCGGTGGGAATCTATGGAAGTCATACAGCAACCATCATTTTTTTGAAAAAAAAGTTAAAATTTTAAAAATTACCGTTGACATTCACTATTACATTAGTTTCTGGTATACAATGTAGTGATTCCGCATTTCTATACCGTTCTACGTGGTCCCCCAATAGGTCCGTCCTTCTCCACGGTTTAAGGCTGAGTGCTTTCTTCTGAGACTGGGGAGGTGGCGAACAGGTTTAATCTCATCATTTCCCTTCCACATAGTACTGGGTGTTCTAGCCAGCGCACTAAGGCAAGAAAATAAGAACGTAAAAGACATAAATATTGAAAAAGAAGAAATAAAACTTCAACAAATGACACGATTGTTGCATAGAAAATTCTAAGGAATTTACAAAAACCTACCAGATCTAAAAATGAATTTAGCAAAGTCACCAAATACAAGAAGAATACATACAAAATTCATTGTATGTACGTATAAGCAACAAATATTTAGCAAATAAAAGATTAAGATAAAATATTTAGGAGTAAAGTTAATGAAAGTTGCACAAGATTTCAACAGGAAACTGTAAGACTTTACTGAAAATCAAGGAAGGTCTAACTGAGCTGAGAGATGCGTTCTATTGATGAACTGGAAGACGGGATGGTGCCAAGGTGCTTATTGTCCCGACTGATCTATAGATTCAGCAAAATCTCAGTCAAAACCTCAACAATCTTAACTTTTATCTGAAAAGGCAGAGGCTGTAGGAAATGAAAACCAGTCTTTGGAGCCGGAGGACTCGCAGTCCCTGATTCCTGTGACGGACAAGCGCTAGTGTCCGTGTGGGACTGGAAGGAGCCCCACCCCGTCCTCCCTCCCTTCACGACGATCAGTTTGAAATGGGTTCTAGGTTTGGGCACAAAGCCTCCAAGTGTACACCTTCTACAAGGCAGCACAGGAGAGAACCTTTCCGTTGAGGAGTAAATATTTCTGAAGACAGAGACAGCATCCCCTAAAGAAAAAAATGTCAAATAATGCTTTATTAGCATTAAGAGTGTCTGCCTTTTGGTTTGCAGGCCAGTGCTTAATCCCCTGAGTCACACAAGTCAGGGCTAAGAGTGCCTGCCTTTTAAAAGACGTTGCAAGTGGAGGAGACGGGGGCGCGGGCGGGAGGTGCTGCGGGCAGCAGGGTCTCTGACTCAGGCTTGTGTCCGCATCGCATGAAGCCGTCGTCCCCTCAACGGTGGGGGAGACGACAGCTAAGGAATAACGGGCAAAAGATTCGCACAGACAGCTCACAAAAGAAGACACTCAGATGACCCGTGAGCACGTAAGCTGGCCCTCACCGCCATCAGTTATTAGGAAAATTCAAATGGGATTGAACTACCCTTTCGTGTTTGCAGGACTAAACTCAGGACTGAAATGAGCAAATGACTAAGGAGACTGACAACCCCATGCATTGTTAAGGGATGCTGAGCAACTGGACTCATGTGTTACTGGGTGGGCGGAGGGCAGAGGGTGGGGGTGTAAAAACGGTGCAGTCACTTTTGAAAACTGGCAGCGTCTTTCACGATTAAGCATGCTCTTAGCAAGTGACTCAGCAGATTTGTCCCTAGGTTCTTACCCGAGAGAAGTAAAACCGCGTGTCCATAAAAAGACTTGTCCAGAAACGCTCCCAGCAGCTTCGCTCCTAAGAGCTCAAACCTGGAGAGAACGGAAACGGGAATCCGTGAGCAGCGACGATGCATTTCTACAATCGGTATTACTCAGCCGTGAAATGTAACACGCAGCAACATGGATGGACCTCACCACACGCCGGGTGGGACGGTGGGAGAGAGTTTGTATTAGCTTCTAAAACAGGAGAAACGTATGTGTAGAGATAGGGAGCGACCAGTGGGTCAGGGGAGCGGTGGGCAAGGGGGCAGGCTTCCGGGGAGAGGAGGTGTCCCCTCACCTGCCCGAGGTGGTGGTTGGGCAGGTGCGCACTTCGATCCAACATCTCTGGCTGCACCCTTGAAATGTGCTACTTTTACTAGTGTACATCAGACCTGAGTAAGATTGATTTTTAAATTGGGGCCTTTAACATAAAAATCTGGATTCCAGGATTCTCTAGAAACAGGAGGCAGGCAACCCCACGCAGCCGCCGGCAGGTGGAGCTGAGCCTTGGCGGCCGGGTCGGGGACATACATCTTTCTAAAATCTCGTGGCCCCTGTCCTCTGTCATCTCCACTGATTGGTTCGGCCACCAGTCGTTCGTACGTGGGTCCCCATTTCCTGGGACCGGCCATGTCTTCTCCCTGAGATCAGCCCCCTCTTCCTCTGAGGAGCAGGGTTGGAGTGAGACACCAGCTCCATCATAAGACCACGGCGTCTCTCAGAGCCCACCCCAAGCTTAGCTGCCTTGGGTTTGGAAGGGGGTCCCATGGTTTGGCCCCTGTGGAAGAAGGAGGGGCTGAGAGGAGGAGGAGGGTCACTCCGGGGACCTCTGGGTCTTCTCCCCAAGGCCAGCCCTGGGTGCAGGAGCAGGTGATGGGGGCATCGCAGAAGCCTGACCAGGGCGTGTAGGTGGGCGTCTGGAGGTAAAGGAGGGTGGGGTGTCAGGAGCTGGGTCGTTGCCTCGTGGCTTTGGCGGGTGGATCAGCCGGTAATAGCTCGAGCGTGGAGGGAGGGCCCGACGTGGGCGCTTTCTTCAGGAGCCCGGGCAGCCCCGCACGCTCCCGCCGGCGCCGTCTAAGTCCGCCGGCTCCCTGTACGGCAGTTGAGTGCTTTAACTAAATCTAATTCTTAAAGTAATGATTTCTGAATCAAAACTTTGCTGGGAAGATTTACAGGCAAGTTTTATAAATCAGCAGCAAGATATATAGCTCAGATAGTAAGAAGTGCAGATTTATAAATCCAACTTGTAAATCAGGAGGAAAAAACACCATGTTTTACACTAAATAATATTTTTACAAATGGCACCTCATACATCACGCAGTTGCCACAAATCTTTCACACCGGAGCCAGGCTACATAATACAGGGCTGTGTCACAGAGGGACGCGGCCGGCGGGTGCTGTCGGCATGGGGCGCAGGGCCCTCACCGTCGAAGGCGGGCGGGGGTGCAGGAGTCAGACTCCCCCGCTGGGCTCGTGCTTCCCCACAGCAGCCCGAGAGCCGCCAACTCACCACCCGGCCGTGCCTCGGTTTACACCTCTGTGACTGGCAGACAAGTATCCCTCTGCCAAAGGGTTGTGGAGGAAAGTGGAGAACATCCATTAGGCGTTGAGCTCAGCGTCTGGGAGTGCGGGACCGTGTTCATTATTACCCACTGATCGGGTGTCCCATTCGTCGCCGTGGTTGCCACTGTTCTCAGCCCGCGTCAGTTTCCCACCCCACGACTCGAGAGAGAGGCAGCGCGGGGCAGCGGGCAGGGGTGGCCCTCGGCCCGGCGGGATGCTCTGTGTCCCCCGCACTTCCTGATGTCCGGCCGCACCTGATTTCTATGCGGAATTTAAATACAAGCTAATGTTTTTAAGAAGATTGGTAACAAAAGTAGTGCATTTTTATGGCAGAATATTTGGAAAATAACGGGAATCACCCCAGCCCTTGCCTCCCAGAGATGATGACTGCGGACTTTTCGGTTATCCTCCCAGAGCCTTGTTCTGCGCACAGATTTACATACGCACATTCTGAGAGACAGAAAATGAGCCCCCGTCACACAGGTCGCTCCCCGACGTTCCCCCATTTATCTGCGTCTCGCGAGCCTTTCCGGAAGTGACTGCCGAGTCCCTGGTGTGGTTTTTTATGCTCGCGGACGATACTGCAGTGAAATTCATTTAACCAGCTCCCTGTTGTCAGGCATTTATTTTGTGTTTAATTTTTCGCTATTATAAGCAACCTTCCAGGGAACATCTTTTAAATACACGTCTGCCGTTGTTTATGATTGTTTTCTGAGGATAAGTCCCTAGAAGAGGCGCGGCTGGGTAAGTGGGCGCCGCCCGCGTGAAGAGTGCGCCGAGTCCCCCGGAAGGCGGTGTCACCGCCAGTTCACGCCGGCGCTCGGCGGGCCCGGCCCCCTTGCTGCGCAGGCCCCTCTCCCCTTTCCTCACACGGTCAGCGTGAGGGCTGGAAGCGCGCGTCTCACTATTGTTTCCCTTTGCACATCTCTGACAGCCTGCAAAGTTAACCGCTTTTCATAGCTTTGCTTTAGAGCTTCCTCTGTGAATCCCGGATCAGGCCCGTTGTCCACGCTGACGCGCTCGAGCGTCAGGGGCGGGAACCCTTTGTTGCCGTCTGTGATTTGCCTTGACCTTTGCTCTAGAACATTTTAATTTAATTTCTACTAATGAATTCTATCAATCTTTCACTTTATGGACAAATGCTACTTACAGGATTTTCCCAGCACAAGATCTGGAAAACGTGCACCTGTATTTACTTCTAGTTACTTTGTGTCCTTTTAAACCTCTCATCCGCCTGAAATTTGACTTAGGAAGTGGTAGGAAGTAGTGACGAATCAGTGTAGTCTTAGGATTTCATCATCGGCCCCCCAACGTTACCCCCGGAGATTTGAAACACCCCTCTACCACGAACTCCAATGTTCGCAGTTATCCAGGTGACAGCGGCCAGCAGCGCCACCTGAGTCCTGGGTGCAGAGCTTTCTAGTTCCGCACACGAACCGGCCGTGGTGGGCTCGCCAGCGCAGTCCCCCCTCCCCCGCTCCCGTCTCCGCGCATCGGCCCCTTTGCCCTCAGCTCCGGTGTCTGTGTCCACGAGTTTGTTTTCGTTTGCTTGCTTGCGTTACACACCACACGCGTGAAGGCGTGCGGCGCTCGCCCCGTCCGCCCGCACCCGCGTCTCGGCTGTCGTGAGCTGTGCCGGTGTCACAGGGCGCAGGCGTGTTTCCCGATCCGTGCCTTCACACGCTTCAGAGGAACTCGGGCGGGCTGCTGGGTCACGAGGTTGTTCTGTCCTTAATTTGTTGAGGAACCTCCATCCTGTTCCCCCAGTGCTCGTCTGCAGAGCCGGGGCCCCTCTTCTCCCACGGACGGCGCCCGAGCTCACCCGCCCCCGTGGGTGCCGTTAGGAGGGGCTGACGCTCCCTTCTGGCAGGAAAGGGCCCCTCACTCCCCATATTTCATGTTCCACGAGGAACTCGCCCGGGACAGGAGACTGTCGTGTGAGGCCCGTGGCCCGTCACAGACACGGGACCCTGACAAACTCTGTGACAACGACGGGAGTGCTGTCGGCGCCCATGACGCACACACATCGCCTTCCGAAGGGGAGAGCAGAGCGCGCGAGGGGCCCCTGCTCGGCCGGAACACTCGTGCCGGGGGCTTTTCGAAGAAAAGCAATCCATGGAGCCCTTGGCTGGATACACACCTACTGTCCCTTGTCCTCAGTGACTTTCCGGCTGTACTGTACATGTTTCGTTCTCTGTCCCCACCCACACACTTTGCAAACATTGAAATCAGAGCCAGCATCAGGCGCCTCCTGGGCGAAGGGGCGGGCGCGCGGGTGGCCCCAGACACACAGAGGGCTCCGCAGGGTTAGGTGGCCCTGGCAGGGTTAAGAGCGTGTTGGTTGACAGCCCGAGGTTTATTGCTCCCTCAGCCAACCGGCATCCTACGTCCACACCACGGGCAGCCTTCGGGCTCAGGTGTTCAGAGTGTGGCTCCCAGGAGCCTGAAGGGGCCCTGAGTCCCTCACGTCCTCTCAGAGGCCAACTCCCGGACGGCGTGGTCCTCTCGTGTCCTCAGGTTTCTGTGAGCTCCGGTCAGGCGGCCCTGAGGGCTTCGGCTGGGAAGGTCTGGCTCGCGGAGCTTGTTGACATGCACCCTCGCTGCCGTACGCACGGCCCACTCCCAGCTCCCCGCAGTGAGCCAGGAAGACACCTGAGTCGCTCCCTGTCGCCTTAACGTGGCCCGACAGTAATGGGGCAGGACAGGAGCCGAGATTCCCAGGGCAGAGCTAACGGACTCACCTGAGCCGCTGGCCAGCGGGCAATCACCCGCACCAGCTCCATTCAGTTCAGCAAACGTTTCCCTCCTGTGCAAGGTCCCTGTGCGGGGCCTGCCGAGAGCCTGGGAGGGATCCTCTCCCTCCAGAAGGCCCAGTCCGGACAGGGAGGGGTGACGCACGGAGTAGCCCTGACGCAGGGTGGCCGCGGTGGCAGGGACGGGGACAGAGTCTGGACGTTCCTCCAGAGCCTGGTCCGCTCGTCTGGGTCTGGAAAGGCCGCGGGGTGTGTCCCGACTCGAGGCCTCTTCCCTCGTCCATCTCAGGAGTGAAGTGCAGACACCTCTAGTGGGAAGTACCGGTGGGCCCGTCCTCGAGTCCAAGCCGCTCCCCGTGCGGGGCGCACCGCGGGCTGTCCTGTGGGCCTCTGCGCAGAGCGGGCCCTGCTGGCCCAGGAAGGGGGGCCCACGTGCACACAGGGATGCATACTCAGGACAGGGGCTCGCCGGGGACTGGAACTGAGGCCCACCCAGGGCCCTAGCCCCCTGGTGTTGACGCCGTGGGACTGGGACCTCCGGGTTTCCGCAGTGGCCCCGAGGGCAGAGACACCTGCCTCTGCTGAACTTCCAGTCCCAGGATCACAGATGCTCTGAGCCCCCACTTCTGAGCTCAGTCCCTCATCTTTCGGGGTTCACAGCTGGACTACGTTTCCCAGTACCCTTCGTAACGAGGGGTGGCCACGTGACTGAGTCTAGCCAATGGAAAGGGAGGGCACTTCCAGGACAGCCCATAACCCACTCGTGACCCTTCTTCTCCTTGTCCTCCTTGGCCCGCTGGATGCAGACGATGCCACACACCTGTGGCTATTTACATTTAAATCGACTAAAATTTGAAAAAGTGAGGTGTGAGGAAATATCCCAGCTCCGTGTAGTCCTGACTCCTGCCCTTCCTCAAAGCCCTGACAGGGAAAACATGGAAAAACGGGGAGCGCGGGGCTTCCCTCGTTCTGCGTGTGCGGCGACCTGCGGGGGCCCAGGCCCTGAGAGGCAGGCACAGTGCGGCTGGGCCGAGCCCGGGGACACCGCCCTCAGGGCGGCTGTGAGGCTCTGGACTCGGGGCTCGGGTCCTGCGCACCGGCCACAACCTCACTGCCCGGTCGTCGTCGTCTCTCTGGTCGAGGTTTCTGGGCCTCCGTGCGCTCTTGGTGAGGGTACTGCTGGTGCTCCTGGTGCCGGGAGTCTCTGTCCCACGAACGTCTGGGACCGGCTCTCCGGACCTTCCAGTGCCGTGAGGGCGGCCTTCTCCAGCTGGCCCGCTGGCCCAGCCCCTCTCTCGAGGGCTGGGTGGCCACACACCCGTGGGTCAGTTCTGCAGACGGAGTCCTCACTGAGGTCCTCTGTCTTGTCGAAGGCTCTTCGGACCATGAAAACTGGAACGATCACGGTGTAAATGGACTTTGAAAATAGCAATAATTAGGTAATTAAAAATGTACTTCAGTTTCATTATGGTGTCCATAAAAATCCCACCATCGAAAAACAAACTACTTTAACGTATTTTCCTTAATGTAACTCATGCAATTGTGATTTTTATGTCCCACCTAGTTACGTGGTTAAGGGACACGAGGCTCTTCTCCCCGGTGGGCGTGGCTGAAACCCGCCGCCCGTCTGGGGCACAGAGCAGGGTGCAGCGAACAACTTCTACGCTCAACAGCGGGCAGGTGACGCTACATTCGTTTAACTCCGTTGTCATCCGTGGAACAATGTTGTTAAAAGTGTGTCTTGGCCTAACTAGAACGGCGCATTACGTAAGGCGGTTTTTTCTCAGACGGCGTGTCTGGGACTTGACCTTTCCCACAGAGGAAACCAGTAGGACCCGCAGGCGCGTGAGCGGCAGGATGAGGCTCTCGGCCTCTCCGTCAATGCTTCTCATCGTTGGCCACACCCTCCCTGACACGTGGGTTCCGGGGAGCCTGCCCCCGTCCTGTTGAAGGGGGAGCCCCAGTGAGTCCCTGGAGTGTGTCCCCGCCCTGCTGAGTGAGGCTGGAGGCAGGGAGGCTCAGAGCCCAGGGCTGTGCCTGCACCTTCTGCTCTGGGGACAGGCAGCCGATCCTCCCCAACCAACTGCCTCAGCTCCCCGGATCCGGCCCCTGTCACCCCAGATCTGTGCTGGCCTCACAGGACCAGGGGTCTGGGGAGGGAAGGGTCGCTGTGCCAGGTGTGGGCGTGGCCACAGTGGGGGACTCAGCGTGGGGCCAGGTGTCAGGACCTGCGGAGGGCTGTGACCCCGTTGCTCCCACCTAAGACCAGCCATGGCAGACCCCAGGCCAGGGCCGCTTCCCCTGTGCCCCGCACAAGTCCCCGTTATTACCAGCCCTGCCCCTTACACGCCGTCTCCCTCACCCTGAGGAAGAGGGGAGGCCAGAGAGCACAGTGGGCGCAGGCTGGTTTCCTCTGCTCAGAACCCACGTGTCTCCGATGATGGCACGCGCCCCTTTCCGCCCCTTCCCGCCCCTTCCCGCCCCTTCCCATCCCTGCGGCGCCAGTAGGCTGCATGCGAGACCTACCTTCTCTGCCAAGGGACGCGCCGCGTGGCACCCGCGGGACGCCCCCCCCCCATGGGAATCGGAGCGTGAGAGGAGGGCGGGGCGCACGTCGTTGGCCCTGTGGCCAGGTCCGGAGCTACGGGTCCCTCGCCCTTCCCAAGGCCCCTCGCCCGGCGGCGGCTAGGCTTCGCTAAGTGAGCCCAATCCTTCGCAGGTCAACTGGGCCCGATTTTGGCTCCTTGGAACCCAAGAACCCCAGGACGCCGAGGGTTTCCGTTCCGCTCTCCGTCATCGGAGCTTTAGACCGCGGAACCGTCGGGGGACAGCACAGGACCGCGCCCCACCCCCCGCGGCCTGGCGCGCACTAAACCGGGGCGCTTCCTGCCCGCGCTGCTCCGGGCGCACGAGCGGATTCCGTCTCCACGCGGCACCGACCAGCCCGGAGGCGCAGCGTGTCTCCCACGCAACCACGTCCGCGGAAATTCCTCCGCACCGCGGCCAGCCCACGCTTCCCCGGGGACTTCGCGAGGGGTCGTTTTGGGGATCCGAAGAAACCCCAGTGACGAATCAGGAGACTTGGCTCACTCTGTGGATCTGGGGCAAAATTCCATTGTGATACTAGACGAATCGGGTCTCCTCCGTGCGTCTCGGTTTCTCCTTGGAAACCGAGAAATGACTCAGACGACCGCTGAGCGCCGCGACGCTTCCCCACGTCCGTCTCGGTGACGCCGGGTGATGGACAGAGAGAAGCGGCCGCCCCCCGCGGCTCGAAGAATCTGAGCGGCGGCCGGGAAGAAGTTAAGCTTTGCAGCGCTTCAAACATTGACCAAAATAATAATAATAAAAAGTAGGTGATCTCTAATAAAAAAAACAAGCAGGTATGAATAGCAATAAAAGTGGTCGAAGTTTGTTCGAACTGAAGGGACACAATTGGAAACAAGTGGATTCGGAAACACAACGTTTGGCTCAGCAGGCTGGAACGCTCTGCTGTTTTAATCAGCGTCGTCACGCACGGTAAGCAGGCGGGGGGCTCCCGCATCCACTGCACTCGCGCGGCTCAGTGCGCCCAGCAAAGGCGCGGTGGTAACGGGCGCGGGCGCCGATGGGCGCTTGCCGCTCGCGGTGTCCGCCTGGAGCTTTTCTGCTGTGACTTGCTTTCTGCTCCTTCCTCTGCGTCCTCAAGAAAACTCCTGGGAATCTGGAAGAAACCCGGCGTTGATAAATGTTTCAAAGAGTTTCAGAGAAAAAGGTAAAACAAGACCTAGGACACCTGCCCAGTCGTCTTCGTTTCCCAGCCCCAGCGGGTGGGCGCGGCGCGGAGGTGGCCCGAGGACTCCCGGCCTCGAGGCCTGGAGACAGGCCCGTGTCTCTTCTCGTGCAAAGGGCCCCCGGAGCGCGGCGGGGTCCCCGCGCTCTGTCTGCCGGCGGCACTGGCTTCCCGGGGCCTGGAGGGTTTGGCGAATTCGCGCCGAAGGAAGCCCCGTCCTGTTACCGGAGTCTGCCCGCCGCCGCCGCCGGGGAATGTGCTTTCGGAAGAGGCGCTAGAAATGCGCGGCCGAGGAGCGGGTCAGGCCCGTGGAGCCCCGGAAAGGCACCCCGCGCGGGGGCGAGGGTGGCGGGGGCTGGTGCGCAACCAGGCTGGACCGCGGGGGTCAGAAACAGCCGACACTCCGCGGTGCGGGGCTGTGTTTACTCGGTTATGTGTTCGCGTAATGTAGTTGCGTTTCTGTGCAGCGTGTCTGCGTTACGCGTTTAAAATGACAATATAGTACGATTTGGGGATATATTTTGTTTTTAAAACACAGTCGTCTGCTAATACAACTTCAAGAGCAAAATGCTGTGTTTTTTCCTGAATAAGATGTTTATAAACACACGCAGTGCAGGAGAGGAACGGGTGCTGCCGCCCGGGCTGACCCTGCGGGCGGAGGGCGTGGGACTGACCCGCGCCCCGATCCCCCGCGTCCCCCACGACGAAGCTGTGCAGGAGGGCGGCGGTCCTCCCGCCCGTCAGGCCGGCTGCACCCTGGCCCGGGGTCTGCAGGGGGTGCTCGCAGCTTCGTGAGCCACTCGGTCCGGCGGAGACCCGTGTAGGAGGCCCCGCGTTAGGAGGGTTAAATTCGTAGGCTTTTGTTTCTAAAACTTGTTTTCTGTCTTCTTTTGGGTTAATTACGAACAGTCAGGGATCTCTTTATCTCCTCCGTCGACCTTTTAGCTGTGCTGCGCTGGTGGTGGTTTTACAGATTGATCCGAGGGTCGTATCACTGTTCCCAGCGCATCCCCGGGTCCCTGGGATTAACGCTGTGCGCTTCGCGCGGACTGGAAACCCTTCCCGCGGCGCCGGCCACCTCTCCTCCCTGCGGTTGCATCGTCTGTTCCACTTCTGTGCTATGAACCCAGTCAGTGTGGTCGTTTGTATTTCGAATAGAAGGAGACAATGTCTTTAAAGTGGCGTCTCCCCCCCTTTCTTCTTTCACGCAGACCGAGTTTCTGTCTGGTATGATTTCCCTTCCGTCAGGTTTTGTTTCTTAGGTAGAGAAAAATCGTGCTGACTATGCCTTTATTTTGGCTGTGTTTTCTAAGGAGCTTTTTACTGGACGTGGGGGTCTGGGTCGGTTTATTTTTATTTCAGCGTCTTATGTGGGGCATCCCATTGTGCCTTGCGTCTGACGAGGAATTGGCCGCACTGGTCTCTCTGTTCTCGACTGTAAAGGGCTCCTTATCTTTGGCTGTTTCCAGAACTTCCTTTCTTTACAAATACCTTCAGCAGTCGGTGTTGTGCCGGTGTGGTCTTCTTGGTGCTCACCCTGTTTGTGATTTGCTGAGGTTCTCGGATCATCTGTGCCGATGCTGCTCATCAAATTTGGACATTTTTTAGTCATATTGTTTTCAGGTCATTTTTTCCACCCCAGTCTCGCTTACCTTTGTCTCCTCAGCTACGTGTACAGTCAGCCACTGAATTATCCCCGAGGTCTCCGAGTCTCTGTTAATTTCTTAGCCGTCCCGTTCTTATCGCTTCGGGGGTGGGGGTGGGGGGGAGTCTCCACTGACCTGTCTTCAGCTTCACCGGCTTTTCTTCTGCATCGAACACGGTGCTGTTACTTCCATCCAGGGACGCTTTTATGTCACACGTGACATTTTTCTGTCCTGAACGTCCCACTTGGCTCTTTTCCAGTAGTTTTTATTTTTCTGCTGATTCCCACGTGGACATTTACAATTCACAGAATTTCTCGTAAGTTCGTAAATACGTTTATAATTGCTGCGCTAAAGTCCTCGTTTCCCAGGTTTAATAACTGTGTCACTTAGGGTCCATTTCTACATGAAGTAATTGACTGCTGTAGACTATGGGGAGAAAAGATTCTGCAACACACACGTCTGGAGAGCTGGTGCTCAGAAAATATGTGGGACTTCCAGACTCAGTAAAAATGGGCAAAAATCGTGAACGAATCCTTCACACAGGAAGATATTAGAATGACCAAAAGAGCATGTGAAAAAGTGATCGATTCCAGCCGTTGTCAGGGAAATGTAAATTAAAGCCACCTTCGGAGAGCTGAGCGCACTCCCCGGATCAACAGGCCAAGACGCTGCCCCGGAAGAGTCTGCACCGCACACGGGGGCGGGTGTGGCTTCAGCAGAGCGCAGAGTGCGTTTTCTGCTGGCTACAGGCAACGGTGCCACCGCTTTGGGAAACACTCGGAGTTGCTCGTAGCGTCGAACCCGCCCCTCCCTCCGTGGTGCAGCGCTCCACGCCGCGGCGTTTACTTAAGGGAAGTCAAAGCCCACGCCTGCCAAGGACTCACGTCTCCGCAGCCCCGTTCCCAGTGGCCCCAGACAGGAAGCCGCCCGATGTCCCTGCAAAGAGCGATGGATAAAACCCCGGGTGGGTTCGCGCAGCAGAGCACAGCTCAGCGATAAAAATGGGAAAACTGCTGACGCCCCAGCGAGCAGATGGCAGAAGCCTGGTGCTGAGTGACAGCAGCCAGACACCAGGGGACATCGGGTGGTTCCTGCTCACAGAAAGTCTAGAACAGGCGACACTGACCTGCGGGGGGGACCTGGGGACAGGGATGCTGGGAGGGGAGCCACGCTGGTGGGGAGCAGAGGGCCCGTCAGGGGAGGCAGAGGCGCGGGTCCCAGGGGTGCCTTCGCCGGAACTCAGCCCTCAGAACACATGCACCTCTGCTGTAGGCTGACCACACGCAGCAGGGGAGACCATCGGGGGGGCCTGTGGGAGACGGGCCAGGGACCTGGGCAGGGGCTGCCCCTCCTGTTCCTCTCCTGGTCCCCACAGGGTCTCACCCGCTCACCCTGGGAGTCTCGGAAGCCACTCATCCCTGACCTCCCCTTTCTGTGGCTTCTGCCCTCATTCAGTTGCCTCTCCTGAGGGCCTGGGGGTGGGGAGGCGAGTGGAAGAAGGAGCAGCTGCCACCTGCTCCCGTGTTTGGCTCCTTGCTGCCATGGAGGTGAGTTCGGAGCCGGGCCGCCGAGCAGGGCCAGGAGAGCAGGCCCTGCCTGTGGGACTGCAGGGTGCCAGGGTGGAGGGGGAGGTGCTGCCATCTCCCCACTTTCTCTTTAAGATTTTTGACCTTTGAACTCCAGAGGCTCAGCGGCATGGCTGTCTGGGCAGCCTACGGTTCGGGTCTCAGCTCCGCAGGACCGGAGGCCGAGCAGGCTTCCTTAGCGCTGGCCACCTTTTCCTCTGCTTGTGGCTGATGCCGTTGTCCCTCTGGGCTGGGGGTCCGCAGCAGTGGGGCGGACTGCTTTATGACGCTGCGGTGATGGACTAGGGGCAGCGTGCGTTCCCGCCATGCAGCCACGCCGTCGCCTGCTTCAGCATCCAGTCCTTCCGTCTCCCCAGGAAGAGCAGAGCCCCCAACGCCCTTGCGAGTCCCAGACTCACCGCCTCAGCGGGTTGGGAGCGAGGCAGCTTCATTAGCAAAATAAGAAAACTTAATCTCGTTCCGTATTGTTCACACAAGTAAAAATATACGCGTTGGCTGAAGATAAAAATGAATCACATGAGGCCACTAAGCAAACTGGGTGGGGGGCGGGCGAGGTGGGGGGAGGCGGCCCCTCCCCGCTGTACGGAAGGAGCCGGCTTGGGTTCGGGCCCCGGACGCGGGGACACGAGCTCCTGCAGAAACATTTCACACAGTAACGTGAAGATGGACAATTTTTAGGCCGGAAGGTGTTTGAACCGAGAGGAACATACTCCCCTCGCTTTGGCTGCGGCTTCTGTAACTCGCGGGAGGTTCTGCAGAGCTGACCGAGGCTGTGGATTTTAATAAACACCGTGGAAGTCAAGAGACAGAGCTTTTTCCAGCAATTACTTTTAAAAAGAAGTTAAAACCCCATCTTAAAAGATGACCACAGCAAAGTGGAGAACCCGTGTTCGTCGTTCCTCTCGACCAGCAGTCCGCTCTCCCCGCTCACACATTCCTGCTACGTGTGCGGAGCTCACTCGGAGGGAGCCCTCGCGACTCGGGCACCGCAGTCACGTCTCAGGTTCCGCAGGCGTAACTGGAGATGCACCTGGGCTTGCGGGGGCTCTCGGTACCCGTGGCCGGGCTACCAGGAGACCTGCTGCTGGCAGGTTCTGCTCAGCGTTTTCTGGAGCCACGAGCATGCTCAGCAGTGACCGCTGGGCACTCACACATGGCCCTTTGTTGGGAAGGGGCCACCAAAGACACCGCTGTCGGAACACCTCCAGGGCCTAGCCACACCACCCCGTTGGTCCACCGCCCTCGGCTCCCTGTAGTGGCAGGTGCCTGTCTCGGCCAGAACCCACGGTGGAGCCTCGGCCACGTCCTGAAGACGACGAGACGCACGTTGCATGGACCCTGCTGCCGCGGGCCCGGGCTGCCTGGCCCTCTGCTTCCTATTCACCAGGGAAGGGGCTCCCCACACCCGCTGCCACCTGCTGTCTCCCGCACGGGAAGGGCAGAGTGCTGGGCAGGTGTCCAGTCTGGGAAATCCCTCCAAGTCATGACCACGCTTGTTCTTAAAAATGGCCCCTTCATGGGGGGGACACGGGAGGACACGGGGAGGGAAGGCTCGGCTGCTCTGCTGGGATCTTTGCGACTTTAGACCTGGCTTCCACTCCCTCCTCTCGGGGTCAGTTACAACCTCAGTGTCAAACGGAGGGTCACGTGTCCCGAGAGCGGCGGGGGGGGGGGGGGGGGGAGGGTCCCCTCCCAGCAGGTCTCCTGAGCCGCGGTCCCTGGCTCTGTCCTTCGCTGCGTGGGGGTTCTCCGGACACGTGGCGTCATTTACGTGTGCGTTCTGGCTCCTAGGTTCCCTTCTTTCCGCCCAAATGTGAAAGGCCAGAGGTTTTCTCCGTGTGTCCGCTGACGGCGAACGGTCGGTGACGGACACTTCGGGGCACACGGGGGACGTCTGGGCATTTCTGTGGCTCTCGGGCTTGCGGTTCAGACTTGGATGCGAGTTACGTAAGGAAGTGTCAGCGCAGAGGTGGGAGAGGGACGTCGCGTCTGCCGAGGGCTGGCTCGAGCCGCACCGCACGGGTGCCAGGGGTCCCAGGGGTCCCAGCAGGTTGCAGCCTGGTTTTCCCCCTTAAATTTCGAGCCCTCCTGGGATGCAGCGTCACGGCCCATTTTGTAGACGAGGTGACTGAGGACAGGCGTCTGACAGGCAGTTGCTAACTTGCTGCGTCATGTAGCCGAGATCCACCCGAAGCGGCCTGGTTCCAGACCTCCGCCCCAAACCCTGGCCCCTGGTGGGTTCCGGAACCAGACTCCGGGGCAGCAGAGCGTGCGCGGCGCGGCTGTGTCCCGGTGCTGCCAGGAGAGCCGGCCCCGTGGTGCCTGTGAGTTGCACCGTGGGCGCTCTCTGAGGGGGGCCCTGTGCGAGCCGGCAACTACATCTGGGATGGGCAGGGGAGGCTTTGCCTGGCAGGGCCTGGCTCCCGAGTCAGGGACGGGGCCATCGGGCAGGCAGCCTGGAGGTCGCTGGGGCAGAGGGAGCACCTGGGGCGGGGGGCGGGGGGTGGCCAGAGTTCTCCTGGAAGGGTCACTTGTCTGGTCCTGGTGCTTGAGCGCCCCACCCACGCCTGCCGCGCAGGGAGCCCGGCCCCCCGCACTGTGAATGAACCCCTTCCACGGGCTTCTGAGGAGGAGGGAAGACGGACAGGCTAGAGCCGGCCCGGGGCGGCGGCTGGGCTCCGGGGCTACAATGTCTGTCCCGGGAGCTCCCGGCCCGTTTAGGCAGGATTCTGTCAAGTGTGAATTTTCTCATTTTGATCTGTTTTACCTACATTTCCCTTCTAAAGAGTTTTATTCTGAGGAACAAGTTGATTTCTCTGTTGAAGGGCTGCTCTGTAATTAAACTGATTGCTGAAAAAGACATCATTCTTCTTTTAATAAGTCAATTTGCATATTCAATAACTTTAGCCTCACTTGCTGAGACAGTTTGGAAGTTTGTGGATTTCTCCCGCTCAGCTGTTTTCAGAATGACGTACCTCCTTCTCAGTAACATGCTGGTAACGGGGAAAACAAGAGAACATGTCTTCTAATAAAAAATTACATTGTTTCAAAACACGGGGCAGTTACCAGACAGCAGACCCCACGGGAGAACGCAGACCGGAGCCCAGAGGGGGCCACACCCAGCTGCACCTTCGGCCACAAGTCAGCTGGACAGTGAGGATGATCTAGCACAGAGGTGTCAAACTCACTTTCTCCGGGGGCCACGTCAGCCTCGAGTTGCCTTCAAAAGGCCGACTGTGATTTGAGGGCCGTGTAAATGTAACTGCTCCTTAACTGGGGGCAAGGAGCTCGGCGCCGCCGCCGGGTAGGAACAAGGTGGAGGGCTGGGATTTGGCCCATGGGCCTTGTGTTTGCCACCTGTGACCTAGGAAACGGACACAAGGATATATATTTTTAATAACGATAACATACATAACAAAAATTGCCATTTTACCCGTTTTCCGTGGTTTTACTGTGGTAAATACACGTGGAGGTTGCCACCCTAACCATTCTGAGTGGCAAGAATTATGTCACACGGTTGTGCAGCCGCCACCCCCACCCTCTCTGGAGCCTCTTTGCCCCAAACGGATGCCGGGTCCCCCCTCGACACCCCCCACGCCCCGCCCCTGGCACCGCCGTCCTCCCACCTGTCCCTGTGGACCTGCGGGCTGCAGGGACCTGGAATAGGCGGGGCCGCAGGGCCTGTCCTCCTGGGACTGGCAGGCGTCGCCGAGCAGTGTCTGGAAGGCTCACCCTTGTGGGGGGTGCCAGAGCGCCCTCTGCTTTTAAGGCTGAGGGGTACCCCGCTGTGTGTGTGGAACACATCGTGTCTGTCCATCCACTGCGGATGCCTCGGCCGCCTCCGGCTGTGCTGGGCCACGCTGCCGTGGGCCCCCACGCTGCCGTGGCATGGGGCGTCTCCTCGGGGTCCTGCCCTGGGTGCTCCCGGGTCTGCACCCGGCAGCAGAATCTCTGGGTCAGACGGTCGTTCTGTTTAACACTTTGAGGAACTGCCGACGGTTTTCTGCAGCGGCTGCACCATTTTACTCCCGCTGGCCTTTGGGTTTTCAGCCAGCTCTCTGCTCGAACGGCGTCGGTCCTCTGTTCCAGTGGCTGCTGAAGACACTGTCTGGCCCAGGCAGGGCAGCGCACCCCACCTCCCGTGGCTCCCCCACCCCCCCACGAAGCCTTTTGAACTGGGTTCAGTGGGGTGACGCCTCCTTCCCACGTGCTCAGAGCCAGGGCTCCTCTCCAAAGTAGCTGGAGGTGCGAGGGGCCAGGCTTCCCTGCGGTGGGGTCGCCTCGCCCATTACGGGTCCCACAATGACAGCCACCGCCGCCCAGACTGTGCAGCCACACACCCGCATCCTATGCACCCTATGGGGGGTCGGGTTCACTGGCCCAGGGCCTGGCCCGGGCGCCCTGGACCACATGGAAGGGGTGAGTGGCTGGGGTGCTGGCTGAGGCCTCAGAGTCTGGGCTGACCACACCATCCTTCCAGAAAGGGGCAGGCCGGACACTGCTGAGCGAGCTGGCTGGCGGGGCCTTGGTCTCCGCGCCGCTGAGGAGGACGTGGCAGCGAGGCCCTGTCAGGAGCTAACCCTGCCTGTGGCCCCCCAGCGGGGGCCGGCCCCTGCTCACCCTGGCACCCGGCGTGACCCCGACGGGTGCGCTGAGACCCGAGAGGGCGGGCTCGGACCGTCGCAGCCTGGCCGCCGAGCACACAGGCTGGAACGAAGGCGTTTTGGCTCGGCGGTAGCTCGGATCTAATGAGGATGACAGATGATGCAGTGCTCCCCGCGCCTGCCAAAAAGGGGATATTTCCCAGGAGAGAGCACCTGGCGGTGCAGAAATAGACACTATGGATCCGTGATTGGCTGGCGCGCCCGCGCTCCTCTCTGCTCGGGATTCTCAGCCTCCCGAGATCGCATCCTGGATAATAACAGCAACAATGGCGTGAATAAAACCACTGCAGCGAAGGGGAAGCCGCTAGATCAATTACGTCAATTAGGCGCAGCCCTGTCCCCGCAGCGCCAGCAGAGAGGGTGGCGGCTCTCTCCCTTCTCATCAGTCACATGCTCGTAAGGGGCCCCTTGCCCCTCGAGGTGGCACGCAGACGTGGTCTCTCAGAAGCTCACCGTGGACAGCAGCGTGCCTCCGATCACGTGTGACTCCCCTGGCAGCCGGGACGCCGCCTCTGTGCTGCAGGGCCCGGATGGAGGGGCCACGCTGAAACGGCCTCACCTAGTCGGAGCAGCTTCCCTCGGCCCCGGAGGGCTGCTCGCCAAGCGGCTGTTTGAGCCCTGATCCTAGTAAAGGGCCCACATCTCCTAGGCCCCTTGGGTGACTGCACTCAGTGGCAACAAAGTGTCTCTTCAACAGACTGATACTGTGGCCGCGATGCCCTCTGCTCCCCTCCTGGCCCTTTTGGTACAGACACAGCTGAGAAGCAGCAGGGCCCACGAGGGGAACCCAGGCAGACCCTGATCTCCAGCCAGCTCCAGGCCCCGGCCACACCTCGGTCACCCCGCCTTTGAAGTGAGGGGCTTGAGTTAGGCACCTCCCAGCCCCCTTCCAGCTCTTGGATTTGAGGGGGAGGTAATTTACCCCAGTGGGCTAAGATGGAAGGTGATTTTGAAAGAGAAATACAAAATCATTAAGCAGATCAGTAAATTTGATAATGAATTGTTTCAATTAGACTCAGGTGCAGGCAGATGTTAAATTACTTCAGCAGCAGAAGCGCAGGGGGTGCGGTTTGCTTTCCTCACTCAAATGCAGGGACGCAGGGACAGGACGCAGGGACAGGCAGCTGGTCCCGGGGCCCCGCCGTGTGGCCCTCCTCGCACCTCCTGCGTCCGTCGGTCCGGGAGGCCGGTGGGGTTCTGCTCCCAGCCCCACCTGCTGGCGTTTCCGTGGGCCCTTGGGGACAGCCTGCCCCTCCCGGGGGCCAGGCCTCCTGTCTGGAAGCGGGAGCAGACCCGTCCCCAGCGCTCTGCTTCCTCCGGTCGCCGCTCACCTTTGTGGGGCCCGTTGTGTGTTCCGAGTGTGCCTGTCAGGCACACAGTGTGCTGGGGAGGGCGTGGCCTGTTTAGAGGTCAGATGGAGGCTCCCACAGGACAGGCACCCGATACACCAGGCACGCCGCCCCTGGCACAGGACAGGGGTGCATAGTGCTGTTCTGGGAAGGAGCCTGTGATGGTGGGGGTGGGGTGGCAGGGGTGGGCATTTCATCCGGACCCCAGATCTGGGAAGGCTCCTGGTAGAGGTCCCCCTGGGCAGAGTCCCACCTCCCACCATTGGCCTGGCTGCCCCCAGGGTGGGCTGAGCTCTGGGGTGCCCGGAGGAGGGAGACAGGGCAGGTGGGTCCCCGGCGGCATTTCTCACTCTGTTTCCTTCTGCAAAGGGTCCCAGGTCCTTGCTCCCACTCACCCACGCCCGCCCCACACAGAGGGGCAGGGTGGGCTCCGTGCAGGCTGCACCCCACTGTCTGTCCCCACAGGCCTCGTCCCTCGGGGCTCCCAGCCAGGCGGCTTGGAACACCACTCCACCAGGCTGCTGAGCTCCTGGGAAGAGGGCCCCTTTAAGAAATTGTCTCCTGTTTTCAGAAATTGACCGTGAGAGTTCCAAGTGGTGGTGTGACCACACGCACACGCCGCAGCTCACCCTTCGCGAGGGCCGGGCGCCCCTCTTCTCAGTGGCTCCTGGGATTGTCACCCACCTCGCACAGAGCCCACGGCCCCGAGCGCTGTCTGCTGGGATGACAGGCAGGCGGGGCGCTGAGCGCGGCGCAGGACTAACCGAGTTAGGGAGAGGCTGCCGGCGCTGTAATAAAGCGCTTAATGGACAGGCAGCCTCCCCCGCCTTCCTCGGGGTCACTCCGAATCCCTCTTTATTGGGCTTCGCGCAGATGTTAGTGAGTTACCCGGGCCCCTAATCAGACTGGAAGTTGGCACATCCATCTTAAGTCAGAGGACCGGCCCCCTTGCTCTCGGAGAGTCCTTTTTCTAATAAACTTGTGTCAGGCCGGGGCCGGTTTTACCAATACAAATACAATTCAGACAAATAAAAAGTATATTGTCCTGTGATGAGATTTATGTATTTATGTCCCTTAGGTCGCTTTACATTTACACGGGGAGCCCCCGCCTCACCCCGACTGTACTGGGGCCGGGCTGCGCCTGGACTCGGGGACGCACAGGAGCGCGCCCCCCAGCGGTCAGCTCCGCGCCCCGCGGGCCGCGGCAGAGCCGGCAGCAGAGCGGCCACGCAGATCTGCCTGGACAGAGACCGTCGGAGGGCACTGGCTGTGTGCTGCTTTCTTTCCAGGACTTCGTCGCAGAGACTCTGCTGCCTCCGGCCAGCGTCACGCCCGGCTGCGGCTCCGCACCGCCCAGAGACCTGGCCTCAGGAGGACATTTTTCAAACGGGTCCATGGAGCAGGAAGAGGGGTGTGGTTGTTGAAAGGAGAAAGGGGTGAGACAGCTCCCAGGCCCCGCTCCCAACTGCACCTCGTGTGCCTGGCAGAGGTCACCCGAAGTTCAGGCCAGGATAAATCACGGCCCTGCTGAGAGCCTCCTTCTCCCCGTCTGTGGACGTGTTGGGGTCGCAGCAGCAGCTGAAGTGTGGCAGATGGGTTGCCGTGGAAAGGTGGGGACGGGGCAGGGCCAGGGGTGCTCCGCAGAGGTCCCGGTGCTGGGTGACACAGCCTCCTCTGTCTCCACAAGTCCCGGATGCTGCGCTCATCAGGGCGGGCTCTCCCACTCAGCTGGGCCCGGGCGCAAGCCCAGGCTGCGGCGCCTTCGAGCACAGAATGACTGCTCTCCGTCCCCCCACACCCCACACCATCAACCCCCGTGAGCCAGACGCACTGTCTGTGCTGGGCGTCGGGGTCCAGTTGTCCACTTTGTAAATGAAAGCCAATGGGCTGTGCCTGAACCAGTCAGTGGTTCGGTCTCCTGTCATGAGGGGGGAGCCTTACTACAGCCTGTGGGGGGAAAGGGAGGACTTGGGGACACAGGGCCACCCCTAAGCCTGAAGCCAGCCGCAGGGACACAGCCAGAGGCAGGCGGCACTGAGGGTCTCTGAACTCACTCACTTACCACCCCCAATTACTGTGGAAAGGGAGACCCAGATGCACACCCGGCCCCTCTAGCAGGTCCTGGGGCCAGGGGCGGGGGGTGGAGTGCACAGGACAAGGCAGGACCCCGTCCCCGTCCCCATTCCATCTCTGTAGCTGTGTCTGTTTGAGAGAGAAACGGAGGGACTGGTTGGCTGGTTGGTTGTCAGGAAGAGGCGCATGTGGTGACAGAGGCTGTGGAGTCCCGTGACCTGCCACCTGCAAGCTGGCCCCCGGGGAGGGGGCAGGTGGTGTCATTCAGCCTGGGCCCCTGGGGGCCGATGGCAGGAACCCAGCCGGAGGGCAGGAGAAGGAGAGACCAGGCAGGAGGCAGGAAGAAGGGGGCCACTTCCTCCTTCCTCCACCGTTGCGTGCTCAGCCCCTCCGTGGACAGCTGGCACCCCCTCTTGGGGATGGCTGTGGGCTTCGCTGTCCACCAGCTCAGACACACATCTCTCATCCAGAAACGCCCTCGGAGACACACCATGCACAACGCTTCCCCTGGGCCCCTCGAGGCCCGTCAGGCTGATGCAGAAAATGAGCCCTCAACACCCTGGGCGTCCTCGGGTCCGCAGAGCCTCCTGCCCGGCTGTGTCCTCACCCCTGGGCGTCAGCCTCAGCTGCTGGCTGTTGGGAACCTCGGCCTCCTCCTCTACACAGGGAGCCGCCCACACCCTGTAGGCGCCCAAAGGAAGGGGGGCCGTTACTTCCCTTCCTGGAGTCCTGGGTCTCGGGGGCCTTCTGAGAGCCAGTGGTGCAGACGCCCCGGCATTGCGCTGGGCCCCCGGCCTCACTGCCTGGCTGCTTGGGGTTGAGCCGGCCTAACGGAGCACGTCGGACGAGCACAGCACACCCTTGATTTAGGGGTGACGAAGAGTTCCGATAGCGCAGGCCGACTCTGAGTGACCGTGAGCCACTGTGTGGACAGTGGAACCGACCGGGTCCCGAGGTTTCTCTAGCTCAGTGGTCAGGAGGTTCCCTGACCAGACGGTGATGCGTGCCCAGGGCTGGGAGAGGGAGGCGGCAAGACCCGGTGCTCACAGCCCAGGAGAACCCACGGCAGGCAGAGAAAAGCTGCTGGCATTTTCCCGTTAATCCACACGAGAGGTGGAGACCAGTTCTGCCAGGCCAGACCGCGTCTTCCCCTCTGCTCGCGAGCCCCAAACACAAATGCTGGTTCTGTCGGGCAGCCGGGTCCTCGTGGCGCGTGAATCGTCCGTTGAAGAAGGCCTTCACCGTTTCCTGAAAACATCTAATGCTATGTAATCACAATGTCATCTTTAAAATTTTTTTCAAGTATATTGTATTGATTATGCTATTACATTTCTCCAAATTTTCCCCCTTGCCCCACTCCACCCGGTACCCCCCTTTCCCTCCAGCAGTCCTCCCCTTAGTTCCTGTGCATGGGTCGTGCGTGTAAGTTCTTGTGCTTCTTCCTTTCCTGTGCTATTCTTACCCTCCCCCTGTCTATTTTGTACCTATCGATTATGCTTCTTATTCCCTGTACGTTTTCCCCCGTTCCCTTCCCTCCCCTTCCCTGCTGATAACCCTCCAAGAGATCTCCACTTCTGTGATTTTGTTCCTGTTCTAGTTGTTTGCTTAGTTTGTTTTCATTTTTATTTTTTTGGTTCATTTGATAATTGTGAGTTTGTCATTTTAATGTTCATAGTTTTGATCTTCTTTTTCTTAAATAAGTCCCTTAACATTTCATATAATAAGGGCTTGGTGATGATGAACTCCTTTAACTTGACCTTATCTGGGAAGCACTTTATCTGCCCTTCCACTCTAAATGAGAGCTTTGCTGGATAGAGTAATCTTGGATGTAGGTCCTTGCCTTTAATGACTTGGAATACTTCTTGCCAGCCCCTTCTTGCCTGCAAGGTCTCTTTTGAGAAATCAGCTGACAGTCTTATGGGAACTGCTTTGTAGGTAACTAACTACTTCTCTCTTGCTGCTTCTAAGGTTCTCTTCTTCTCTTTAGCCTCTAGCATTTTAATGTGTCTCAGTGGGGGCCTCTTTGCATCCAGCTTGGTTGGGATTCCCTGTGTTTCCTGGACTTTCATGTCTATCTCCTTCGCCAAATTAGGGAAGTTTCCTTTCATTATTTTTTAAAATAGATTTCCAACTTCTTGTTCTTTGTCTTCTCCTTCTGGAACTCCTATGATGAGAATGTTGGAATGCTTGAAGTTGTCCCGGAGGCTGCTTACACGACCCTCATTTTTGGGGGGATCTTTTTTCTTGCTGTTGTTCTGATCGGTTGTTTTTTTCTTCCTTATGTTCCAAATCAGTGATTTGAGTCTCGGCTCCATCCAGTCTACTGTGTTTCCCTGCAAACTGTTCTTTATTTCAGGTAGTGTGTCCTTCGTTCCTGACCGGGTCTTCTTGATGCTGCTGAGGTCCTCACTGAGTTCCTTGAGCTTCCTGATCACCAGTGTTGTCAACTCAGCGTCTGATAGGTTGCTTATCTCCCTTTCGTTTAGCTCTTTTTCTGGAGTTTTGATCTGTCCTTTTATTGGGGCCATGTTTCTTTGTCTCCTCGTTTTGGCAGCCTCCCTGTATTTGTTTCTGTGTATTAGGTAGAGCTGATTTGCTTTGTGTCTTGGTATCACGGCCTAATATAGTAGGTGTCCTGTAGGGTCCAGTGGCACAGCTTCCCCTATCACCCAAGCTGGGTACTCGAGGTGCACCCTTCATGTGGGCTGAGTATACCCTCCTCTTGTAGCTGAGCCTTGGTTACTGTTGACAGGTCAATGGGGGGGATTTACCCAGGCCAGTCAGCTGCAAGGACTGGCTGTGACCACTGACCACCAACGTCCGCCCTCCCTGGAGGATCAGCTGTGCAGGCGCAGGGCGGTGGTGCTCTGACATGGTCTGTAGTTGTCCACTGGGTGCTCTGGCCCTGGGGTTTTCTGGATGGTGCAAGCCAAGGTCAGCCCCCACCTGTGTTTTGCTGGGGCCACCCTGCCTGAGCTGTAAGGCAATCTGAGATGGCTGCCACCTGTGCTGGGCTTGGGGCTTCCCAGGCAAAGCCTAGCTGTGAATCTAGGCTGCTAGTTCCCGGCCTGGGGCCACTGAGGCCAGCTGCAGCCTGTTTGAGAGGATTAGGACGTTGTGAAGCGTGAGCCAAGACCAGCCATTCAGACGGAAAAGCACTTGGTGGGCCTGTGAGCTGGGTGGGGCGGAGTCTCTGGGGATCTCCAGGGCAGGTCAAACAGTGTCAGCCAGGGACCAGTCTGCCGGATCTATGGGGGGCAGGCCCAGAAAAGGGACAATGGCCTCTGCTCGCCCTGATGCCAGACACTTCACTTCCTCCCTTTATGCCACTGGTGCCTTTCAAGCTGCCACCCGGTGCTGGAGCTCAGAGGGAGTGATTCTGAGTAGGTGAGTCTGTGTGTGGGGTCTTTAAGAGGAACCGCTTGGGGCTCCAGCAGTTTCTTCCAGTGACTCAATCCCCACTGGTTTTTGCAGCCAGAGGCTGTGGGGACTTATCTTCCTGGCACTGGAGCCCCGGGCTGGGGGGCCTGCTGTGGGGCTGGGACACCTCGCTCCTGAGATATTCCTCCCAAATTGTTATCCACCACACGTGTATGAGGGACCAGCCTGTTCCGTGTCTGCACCCCTCCTACCAGTCTGGATGGACGTATTTTCTTTAATTCCGTAGTTGTCAGACTTTCGTCCAGCTCCATCTCTGACGGTTCTGAGTGACGGCTGTTCTGTGTTTTGGTTGTAGTCTTGATGTGGTTGTGTGAGGAAGTAAGCCGTGTCCGCCTGTGCCGCCATCTTGACCGGAGGCTCTGTAATGGGGTCTTTCACATGCTGTTTAGGCTCTGTCATCATCACTGAGTACCTACTGTGTGCCAGGCCTGGGTGGGGCTGGGAGTGGTGGATGCAGGGGGCGCTCACCGGCCCGGGAGCCGCGTCAGGCCACACGGGACGCTGTGAGCACGTCACTGGCTCCAGGACGTTGGAGCACAGCCACCGCGTGTCCCCTTTTTCGGGCTCCACAACACGAAGCAGCCGGTCGAGTAGACACCCGTGACAACGGCCTGCAGATTTCCGGAAACAAAAACCCAGGTTGGTGTGCGGCAGGGGTCGGCCCAGGAAGGCCAGTGGGCCAACCACAGACCCCTGCCCGCGGCTGGGAGTTTGGCCGAGACCCAGGGCACCTGTTCGCTCACACCCACTCTGGCGCAGGTCCCCACGGCAGCTGAGTTGGGGCAGAGACCAGCAGAACCTAAACTATTTACTCTCTGGCCTTTACCAAAACTGTTTGCCAAACTCTGGCTGAGGAACAAGGTAGGACGATTCCCATAATGCAGCGGCAGACTGGCCTAACGGGGCCCCACATGTCGGGGTGAGGAGGAGGCCGGGAGGCCATCCAGACACAGCAGCTGCCGACAGAGGCCCCGAAAACGTCTCTCCTGGTGCAGATGCTGCCTGGCCACGTGGAGGTCACGTAGATGTGAATGAGGAGCCGGAGGAGTATCATGCGTTGCCAGGAATGCGTGCCACTCAGCACTGTGCGGTCTGGGCTCGACCTGCTGTGGAAAGTCACGCCGTGTCCTGGCTGACCCCTGCCATCTGCGAAAGCAGCTGGGCCGAGCGTGGGCACATTGCTGGGTTGGCCCCTGCAGCCCTTGCCCTGGGGAAGGCCATGCCCCTCCGCCCCCTGCTGCCAGGCCAGAGGGGCTGCCTCCCCTGCAGTGGTGTCACCGTGACACAAGGGACCCCTTGGCCGGGCCACACCAGGTAGCGGGGGTCCCGCAGCCCCGTCCCCCAGGGCCCAGCCACCCCCTGCTTCTTGCTGGTGGGGGAGGTCTGTTCTGCAGGTCCTGGCTGAGGAGGGGCCCAGGGCGGCTGGAACCCAACACTTTCAGAGAAGGGGCTTCGGTGCAGTCACGTCTCATTAGGCCTAACTCACCAAAGTAGTGTACCGTATCTCACTGGGAAAGAAGCCATCCAGGAACCGGTGGGCTTTCGCTCTGAGGGCCCCAGGAGCGATGCTGGGATGCAGGAGGTCAGTCTGCAGAGGTGCGGCCCGCAGGAGAGGCGGGGCATCCACAGAGGCCCCTGCAATGTGCGGGGTAATGATCGGGCAGAGGCCTCTCCCCTTAAACAGAGGCAGTGGCCGTGGTGCCTGCCGACTGCTGGCCCAGCGGGATAGGCCCTGAGCTCCCGGTCAGTTGTGCAGAGGACAGAGGGCATGGCCACCCGAGTGACCTCTTAGTTCTGAAACATCTCGCCCCCCCCTCTGCCCCCAGCCATCCTCTGGTCCTCTCGGTTAGTGACACTCACTAAGCACCTGTCACGTGCCAGGCACGGTTCTGGGGAACACACCCTCAAATGCAACCGGGAAGGCAAGCTGCCTTCTCGGAGCGCGCGGCCTGGTAGGAGGGAGGCAGGGCCAGTGAGCACATGCACGGCATCTGCTGGTTCATTTTTATTGTACACCTACTAAGTGCCAGGACCTGAGAGGTCTGCAGCATGGTCTCCGGCCCCAGGAGGTGCGCCCTCCATGGGGAGGCAGACGGGTCCCAGGCAGGCAGGCTATGGGGTCCCCGGGTCGTTGCTCGGGGCGTATTCCCAGTGCACCACGCACGCAGGGCGTGGGCCGGCACGGGGGCGTTTGGGCTCCATGCCTTCTGCTCCAGGAGGTGGGAGGAGGCCCCGCTGGGCCCTCACTTACAAGGCTGAGGGGCCCTGAGGCCAGAGCTGGCCACCTGGGCCACCGGGATGGACTCTCAGGAGAAGTCTACCCAATGGGGAGAGGGTGAGGGCCAGGGCACAGGTCACCAACCACAAGTCACAACTGTGCTGTGCTCTGAGGGAGGGTCCCTCTCCTGCAGCCAAACCCTCCGGGCAGACTGGCAAAGAGGCACGTGGACCAGCAATCCCCTGGCCTCCACAGCACCATCCTGGCGAAGGCAGGCCCCCTGGTATCCCTGGCGCACTGTCCTGGCTGGAGGGGACCTGAGGGCAGGAAGACAATGACGTGGAACTGCCCACCCTGTTCCTGAGGCCTCAGGAAGTTCCAAAGAAAACCCAGGGTGGGACTTTTTTCCCCTCTTTTTTTTCTTTCTTTGTATTTTTGTGAGACAGAATTCTCAATCTGAAGAACTGTCTACTGAGAAATTTACAGGCAGAATTGACTCTTTGTCTCCAAGAAGCCACGAAGGAAACAGTCGAAGTGATAATTGTATGCACAGTTCAAAATATTTTAAATGAACTTGTTCTTACAAAGAAATAAGTTATGAAGTTAACTTTTGTGTGTGTGCGAATAATTAAACTATTGTCACCACTTTAAATTACCCTCCATTGTGAGCTTCCATCATGAAATCTTACCTCTTTGCTGGAGAATAATGAAAAATGCACTTAATTAACAGTTACTGTGGCTCCCAGCCACTGGTAATGTGGTCACAGCTGCATCTCAAGAGCGTGCGTGGCACTTCCTCCCTCGTCGTCACGTGGCACGCGGGGCCCTGGTGACGTCACGGCACCTTGCGTTGGCACAGACTCCCCCCGGACAGCGCTCTCCCCCGGTCGTCCGGTCACACGAGGACAGAGGTCCTGTGTGGGGCGGGTGCCAGGTCCCCGCTGGGCCTTCGCGCTCCTTGCCCAGTTTATGACGCGACCTCAGCCAGGCGCTCGTCCCGCGTCCTCTGTGAGCAGCACGTAAGTGACGCCGCGAAGACTGGGATTCACGAGTGGACGGCGGGCTCAGAGGAGGGAGGCCGGGGGTGCCTCTTGGCTGCTGCCTGAGGAAGAGGATGGTCTGGTTCATTTCCTTGTTGTTTGGCTTAAGGTGGCGGATTTTTTCTGGTGTTGTTACAGCGGCCTGCCAGGCCTGAAAGGAATGTGTGGCATTCTGCAGATGAAATAAGGCCAATCAGTGGGATAATGAGGAAAGTAATATCTCCCCAGAGAGGCTGATGGGGCTTTCATCAAATCAGCCAACCTTCCCCGTCACTGCACTCCCTTGCGCTCCGGGCCGCCGCCTCGCTGTGCCCCCTTTGTGAAGCCTCCCGTGGTTATCACTGATGACCACGTTCTCGGGGACCCGGGCCTGCATGGGCCTTGCGAACCTCCGTGTCCTGAGAAATAATGAATGATTAACTCTTCTTTCCTTTCCTCTGGGGCTCACCTACCCCTCACACCCTGCAGGAGGGGCTCAGAGACAGTGGGCAGTGGGGGACACTGCCGGTGGATGGAGGGTTTGCTGCACGGTGGCCTCTGTGTCCTGGGACTAGAGCCGAGGGGGCAGACCCACCAGAATCTAGCTTGGGCAGGGCCGAGAGGGTCCCCTGCAGGGGTACAGACAGAGCCTGGGGTCCGAGACGGCTCTGGTGGTGCGGGTCTGCCCTCAGCTCGCTTCCCGCTCCAACCCTGTGGACAGCAGGGGCTGGAGCTGGGGGCTCGGTAGGCTGCTGGGTGTGCAGAGCAGCAGGCCACGGGGGCAGAGGGTTGGCCACGCCTGGCCGTGTCTGCGTGGCCATGGGCTGTCCCATCCGTGGCTGGGAAGCTCCTACAGGCTCCACCCAGTGGGGGAGGGTAGGTGCCAGCCACGGGGGAGCAGGAGCTTCCACACCCAGATGCCACGGCGTGGCTTCACCACAGTTGTCCTCTCTGCGCCGAGGGCTCATGGGCTGTGAACTCGTGGGGACTTGGGCAAATGTTGCTGGCAGACGGGCAGGACACAGCGGTGCCCGCCCCCTCGGCAGCGCCTTGTCCACCGGACACCTGGAGAAGCAAGGCTGTCTGAGGCCCGGGCCTTCCAGCAGCCGGGGGGCGGGATGTCCTCCGCCCAGGCTGCGGCGGGCACAAAGGAGTGGCAGTCACAGTTGGCGTGGAAGTTCTCCAAACGAAACAGGCTCATTCTCGGGAGTCCTCCCACCGAGCTCAGCAAAGGCCTCAGAGCCCCCACGTGACTGCGCCTGTGCAGACTCTAATCCACTTACTTAATGAAATACATAATTAACATATTATAATTGCAGTAAAGATGGTTTTGACAGAAATCATTTCCCGTATCTAATACCGTGGTAATTTAATCTGTTCCCCACTCCCTAACACGACCCTCTATGATTAAGTTTCATAAGAATTTTTTGATTGATTGACTCATCTGACGGGCGCGGGCCTTGCGGAAGGAGTGTCTGTCAGCTCCGAGTGGCGGCAGATGGCTGTGGGCTCCCCCCACGGCCTCCCTGTGTGGTCCCGTCTCCCCGCTCTCTTCCCCTCCTCCCTCCCAAATGCCCCGTGGTCCACCCTCCCCTCTGCCCACCCAAGCCGTGCATTGTCTTTCCTGGGGGAGGTGATCCCCGGCCAGGTGGCAGGGCAGCCTGGTGGGGCCCAGAGGCCAGCATCCCTCAAGTGCTGTGCCCCTCCCTGCCCCCAGCCCAGTCCGCCCCAGCCTGGCTACCCAGGATGCTGCCCCATCTCACCCCCTACACCCGCCGGGGATCTGCCCTGTTCCTGGGCCCAAAGACCCCGCCCCGGCTCCCAGCCCTGCCCAGGCCAGTGGTGCACCTGGGGGAGAGCCGTCCCAACACCCCAGTGACTCCTGTGGTCGGTGGGGGCTGCATTCCAGAAGAGCCAGGGGTTGCAGGGGACGCTGAAGGTGTGGTCACTGTGAGACGTGAAATGTCAGGCGGGCTGAGGTGGCGGAGAGACCCCTACTCTTCACAGAGCAGGAGGTGGGAAGAGGCCTGCCAAGTGAGTCAGGAGGTGGCCCTGTGTGGAGGGTCCTTAGTGCCCCTCAAAGCTGTGACTGCAACTTGGGACGATGAGCCCCACTGAGCTGAGGGGTCAGCGGGCCTCAGCGGGGCTGACGGTGCTCGAGGTTCCTGGCATGCCAGTGGCAGCATCCAAGGGACTGACGCTGCCCAGGGTGGGGTGCCCCGAGTGGGGGGGAGGCCAGAACGAAGGCACAGCTGGCGTCTGCTTCGGGGGGTGCTCAGGGACACCCAGTGGCCTGGCGTCTCCTGTGGTCAGGGGTCAGAAGGTCTCTCCCAGGCCTCCTCCCTGACAGGGGCCATCCCTGCTGGTCACCTCCAGGGCCCAGCAAGCACCCCACCACCCAGCAGCCATGCTGCAGCCCCAGGGTTGCACCCTGTCATCCCAGGGCCTCGGTGGCAGTTCTTTGTAGCTCTGCTGCGCCTCCTTCCTGGGCCACAGGCCCAGGGACAGGTGGCTCTCTCCGCATCTCGGAGGTGTGGGCACCACAATATGGGGTCTGGGAATATGGGTGCCCGGCCTTCCGGCCACCCCGAGGGCCCAGCTCAGGAGCCAGGGTGGTCGGACTCTGAGACTGGGGTGGTGGCATATGGCCGCCAGCAGCCCTGCAGCTGCCTGTGGGCTTGGGGCCCCTCCTCTACCCCCACGGGCCTGCCCCTGGGCCCTGGGCCCTCGGCTGCACTGACGCAGGAACTCTCGGCCCCTGAAAGGTTGTGTTTTATTCTGATTTTAATTGGAATTAGAACTTTTTCAAATGTTGGTGCCTGAGAGCACTGTGGGCCAGGACGTCCGTGTGAGACTGGGCCTCCCTCCACCCCGACTGCCTGCAGGGCACCCCCACCCCTGCCCAGGCAGGCAGCCCAGACACGCCAGGGCGTGGCCGAGGTCTGGACCCCAGGATCCCTCTAGCCACAGGAGGCGGGGGGCGGGCAGGAGGCTTTCGCTGCGGGTGGGCTTGGCTGTTGCTGTGTGAAAGTGAGCGCCGGCCCCCCTCACTCCCCGGCATCTCACACAGACCCGGGGAAGGAAGCAGAGGCAGTGCCGGCCGCCTCTGTTCCAGGCTCCCCTGCAGCCAGCCCCGCATCTGCACGGGGCTGTGGCATCTGCTGGGACCAGGGCGGGGCCGTGGCCCGAGGAAGGGCGCGGGTGGGCAGGCGTCCGCCATGGCTGACAGCCGCCCGGCGTGTGTGCCCGTGGCCGTGGAGGGGGACGTGAGTGGCAAGTGCACGTGAGCAGCGCCGCGTCAGCTGCCAATATGCTGGGAGGCCTGGGTAGCAATCGGAGTCTCGGGGGAGCGCGCGGCAGTTCAAGCGCGCACCAGACAGAGAGAAAACAATTTCTGGTGCCAATAACGGAGCGCAGATGAAGAATGTTTTAATATTTGAAGCTGCTTTATGGCAGAAGCGATGACAGTGATGGACTCAATGTCAGCTTTTTTCCCTGAAATGCCATCTTTCCTCTGCGAGCGTTCCCTGCTCCGGAGGCAGGCGAACCTCGTGCCGGCACGCCGCGGCCATTGATCACGGGTTTTCTCCTAAATAGAAAGCTTGCCAGGAGACTAGAAATTCTGGAATTTATTAGGATTTCTTTAAGAGCCACTTTAGCTCAACAGTTCTCATTACTGTCTTTACAATGTTACTTATTTTTCTTTTTATGTCACATGATTTGTAAAGGGTTGGTGCTCGGAGAACAATGCGCGATTAGACCGGCGCGTGGGAGCCGGGCCGGGGAGAGGGGCTCCCGGGGGCGAGGAAGCTGCAACGTGGGGCCCTTCTCCCGGCGGAGTCTGCGTTTTGGAATTTGCTAGTGGGCTGTGTGCCGAACGGGGTTTTGGCAGAAACTGTGATGAAATGGGGTCGCTTACGCATTATACCTCTTAACTCCGTGCAGAGGGCACACCCTGATGCCGGGCCTGCTCCCGTCCTGGGTGGGCGCCCCACGCCCATGGCCGGGTGGAGACACACCTGCTGGGCCGTGTTCCGACTCTGGGTGGGCCAGGCAGGGTCTAACACCTCGTCACTGCATTTCTTCATGGGGACATTGCTTTGGGAACGCCGAAGAGAATGGATGGGCGCTTATTACGTACTCACATTTGATGTGCTGTAGGCTGTGTGTGGTGGCCGTTCTTGGCCTGGATGGAAAGAACCCGTTTGCCTTACACAGTCGGCTACATGTTTCTGTCTTCCGACGCATTTCGATGGGCAGGGGACCTGCGCACACAAGTATGCCGACCAGGGGGCGCTGCCTGACACCCCGTGTTTCTCCGAGCTGGCCCCAGGCGGTGTGAGTTGCAGCCTGTCAGCCTCGGCCTCCTTGGCACGTCACTCGTCTGGTGGACGTGGGCTCGGTTCTGGAGCCGGGGCCTCCAGGTCCCGCTTGGAGCGGGGTTGCCTGTCGGCACGGCGCCAGCAGCCCCAGAAGCCCTTGTGGCCGGAGGGAGGGAACCTGCAAAACAGCAGATGGAGCCCCAGGAGGAGTGGGGACGCTGAGGTCCGGCTGCGACGTCCGTCCAAGGCTGTGTGCTGTGCCCAGCTCTCTGCTGAGGAACGTGGCGCCTTGCTGGAGTGGGTGACAGAGGCGGCCAGCGCCTGACAGCCGGGGCCTGTGCGGTGACCCTGGGTGTTGGCGCCCTCCCCGAACCCAGAGGAGGGACCAGGGACACCTGCCGTCCACGCCACTGAAGGGCTGGTTGGGCCCCCACTGCACCGTGGGACCTGCAGGTGAGCTGCATGCAGGCCCCTCGGGGCAGCCTGTGTGGGGGGTGGGAAGGATGCGCCCCGTCCTCGACCCCCGACCACTGTGCCGGCGTCAGCTCTGCTGTGTGATAGTGGCCACGGTCCCTCCTAGCAGTCTCCCACGTCCCCTCCTGACCCGGCCCACCCACATTCTCTCCTACGCCATTTCCCGGCATCCCCCGTGCCCTGACTCATCCCCCACAGGGCAGCCAGTTGGCTCTGCACCCAGGACAAACCACGTGACCCGCAGCTCAAGGCCCAGGGGCTTCCTTGGCACCCAGAGCTGATGAGGGTGGGCCTCTGCTCTCAGGCCGCCCTCACCACCCACCCTTTGCCCTCACCCACTGCACCTGGGTTGTCCTCTGGGGGGAGTGCTTGACCAGGTGGCTGAAGGGAAGGAGGAACGCTGTCTCTGAGTCTGAGACCCGAGCAGCGGGCCCTGGGAGTGGGGACTCGCTGAGACCAGGCTGTGCCCGAGTCAGCTCCGGCAGCCCACACAGCCCTGTGCACAGCTCCTCCTTGGAGCCGGTCTCCCCTGTCCCTCATACTCCTTCCCTCACCTCCTCTCCCGGGGGTGCCCCTCGCCACACCAGCCAGAGCTGCCCGTCACCTGCAGCCAAAGCACTGGAGGAGTGCAGGTGCCCGCCGGCCTGGAGAAGGGCCTGGGTGACACAGGGCGGCACGGAGGCCTGACCCCGACTCAGCTCGCTCCTCCCTGTGTCAGTCCCCCCGTGTCTGGTCACGGGGCTCCGAGACATGTGCCCACAGACATGTGTCCACGGTGGGAGGGCAGAACAACCCCCAGGAACAAAGGGCAGCTGCCACGGGGGAGCTCGCTCTCAGCCCTGAGGTCCCCGGATAGGAGGGGACACATGCTCAGTCCCACCGCCTCCTTCCCGGGAAGGGGGCCAACGCTTGCCTGAGGGTGAACGAAACCGCCCCCGTAGAAAGTTGGGGGGCGGCAGGGCGGCGGGGCTCTGATCCTGGCCCAAAGGCACAGACCCCGCTCTCTCAGAGACAGGCTGCAGGCTGGCTGGTCGTGACCCAAACCCTCCCCAAGATGCACTCGCCTCGGCACACAGCGTTCCATAAATTGGAGTTCGGCTACGTGGAGTGAAGTGTGATCTCCACCCTCCTTCCCACAGTTTTCCCTGGGGGGACAGCCGGAGGGCGCTTCTGTGTGGTGCCCAGAACCCTCGTGAGCAGCGGGCGCCTTCCTCCTGTAGGCCGGAGCCCCACGCACACCCGGGCTTCCTCTGGGCTTCCTTCGGGCCAGACCCCCTCATCCTTTGATGGCACTGCCAGACGCCCACGCAGGTGGAGGCTAGCCAGGACTGCACACCTGCAGTGGGGCTGAGGTTTGAGCGGGAAGTTGGGCTGGGGGAGAGGCGGCAGCAGGAGCAGTGGTGAAGATGGTGGAGTGAGTCAAGCGGCAGAAGCTGGCAGAGGCTTGGCCTTGGGGAGCCTGCCGGGGGAGCCAGAGCAGCACGGTTGGGAAGCCACCTGCCAGGGGATCCGGGGCTCGGCCCTGTGCTACCCGGACTGGGGTGGCAGTGGCCACCGTGGCCCCCAGCCAGTGGAAGCTGACTGTAGGGGGCATGAGAGCTACCCAGTGAAGATGTGGACCGTACAGGGGTCAGGACCTGGTGGGGCCCACGGGTGGGCTGGGAAGACAGTCTGGAAGGTCACAAGCCCACGTGGAGACGTGGACAGCAGCTGCCGGTGTCAGCAGGCCCCCTCAGCCTCTCAGAGCCTCAGTTTCCTCACTGGGGGCTGTTAGGGGAGCATCACGCCACGTGCCTGTGCAGAGCTCCAGGCTTGCTCGGTCGGGGCCAGTGGGAGTGAGGAGGCATGGGGCTCAGCTCCCGGGGCTGTCCAGGAGCCGGTCGTGTCTACTTTTGGGCTGTGGGGAGGCCTCCGGGGGCTGGTGGGGTGTGGACCGCCCGGGACAGCTCACCTCCCCCACCGGAGAGCGAGCGCCAGCAGTGGGACCTGGGACTTCCAGCCCCGTCTGGGGCAGAGTGGGAACGGCCCAGCCCTCGGGATGGGGAGATGCCTGAAGGTCCTTCCTTACATCCCTTCAAGATGAGTTGAAGGAGGGCTGGTGGCAGGGAGACCCAGCAAAGAGCCACATTTCTCAGAGCTGCCAGCGAGACCCGTGGGCAGAGGGGCACCTGAGCAAAGGTGTGCCGAGTGCAGACCCCAGAGAACAGCCACGGCCCACGGGCTCCCCCAGGCTCTCCCGAAATCAGCTGTGTGGTGGGGGGAGGGGGCCCCTGTAACCGCCAACCGTCCCCTGTGTTAACCAGCCCCATTTGCTGCCGGGGTCACTGGTGAAGGCCCCTTGTTTCAGTGAGCGCGTCTCGAGTGAAGGTCGCGCACACGGTCAGGACGTGAGGCTGATTTTCCCGTGGGTGTGGCGGGTTCGGTATGAAACGCCTCTCTCCGGGGCTCCGGTGATCTCGTCCACAGTGTGTGAGGGCACCGACGCGATTGAAAATGTGCTTGTTGAAAAGAGAATGTGAGCAAAACATCCGGGAGAGTCAGGCCTAGACCTCCGCCCTCAGGCCTCCGGGCTGGGCTCGGGGACCAGGGACAGAGGGACGGCCCTGTGGCTGTGGGGATGCCATGGTCAGGCCCACAACACCGCCCACGGAGGCACTTGGAGTGGGGGCCTGGCCGCACTCCCCAGCAGCGAGTATCTCGGATGGGGGAGCCCCCGGCAGGGTGTGCGGCTGTGCCGGAAGCGGGTGGGCCGGGAAGGAGCTGGGCACAGAGCAGCTGGGGTCCAGCCTCAGCCGGGTCCACGGGGGGCTCTGCAGCCTGGGGAACCACACGGCTGTCCCGCCATAAGGCATGGAGACCCCTCCCCGAGGAGGACTGGCCCCCCAAGGAGTTCTGAGTGTGGGGCAGGGCGCTGCTCCCCAGAGGGTGCTGGGGTGTGAGGGGAGCAGGCGGCTGGCGGCCCTCTGACTTGCAGATGTGACAGCCCACCTAACATCCAAGGAAACTGGGGACCCTCAGGTGGCAGCGGCTCCCGAGCAAAGTGTGAGGGAGAGAACGCACTGCCCCCCGACAGAGCCGGTCTGTCACCCTCACAGCAGCTCAGCCGCCGCCGCCATCTGCCACGGAAGACGCGTCACTTGACACACACGGCTGTGTTTGATAAAGCTTTATTGACAGTCACAGGCGGGGCAGGGGTAGCCTTCAGCCACAGTTGCCGCCGCCCCATCTAGCCTAAGCTGACTCCTTGGGCAGGGAGGCCAGTGTCATTAAGGCAGAGAAGCCTTCCCGGGGGCCCCGCACGGGCAGCATGGGGGTCTGTGGCTGGGTCTGCTGCCAGCGCAGGCCCGGCGGGGCATGGGGTGACCAGTCCCAGGGCACAGGCCAGTGGGCAGCAGAGTGGGGTGTAAGAGCGGCACCCTGTTCTTGCCACCACGGCCGCTGCCTCTCGCCCAGGCACCTCCTGAGCCCAGCTCCTCCGTGCTTCCTCAGCCCGAGCCCGAAGCCGGTTGCCGGCGGCCGGGGACTGAGCTGGCTAAGAGAAAGTGCCGTGGAGCACCAGGAGGAAAAGGCCGATGGGGGGCGGGGAGCGTCGGGAGGGGTGCAGGGGCTGCAGTGGCGGGCAGAGTCCAGCTCAAAGACCGAGGCTGGCTTCCTAGCCACCGCGGTCCCCTGGAGGCCCCTCTGGTGCACCGTGTTCTCAGAGCAGGCAGTGGAGAGGCACCGAGTTGTCACAAGCTGTCACCAGCAACCGTCTGTGGGTCGGGGTCAGAGTGGCCTTGATGAGGGAGTGACAGGAGACGGGTGTGAACCGTGCCTGGTGACAAGAGAGAGAGGAGCCTGTGTCCTCTGGACGGCCCACCCGGCTCTGAGAAGCAGGGCGCCCCTCCCGAGCACCCCGGCCCCTCACGTCCGGGCCGCAGCAGCAACAGCTCTGAGGACTGGTTTCTCTCCAGGCACCGGCCTCACTGGGAGTCTTTCTGGGGAGCCGTCCCGCCTTGCTGGGGGGGGCGCTGGTGGCCAGCGGCCGGTACCTGTCAGGTTGCCTGAAGGGCGTCAGAGGGAAGCTGGTCGCCTGTCAACACTCCTCAGCGGCGACTCACATCACGGCAGCGAGACGGCTGTCATGGTGCGATGAGGCAGTGGGCAGGGTGGCCACGTCCCCCGCCCGGGGTCCAGCCAGGTGCAGGGCCGGCCCTCGGGGCAACGCCAGGCCCCCGCGTGGCGCCCTCGCTGCGGCTCAGGGTCCTGGGCTTGGGGAGCTTGCCCACACAGGACCAGCAGGGAGGCCAGCTTCCTCCTGTCGGCTCTGTCCCTTCTGTCCCCTCTCCGTCCCTCTGCTTGGGGTGCATCGTGCGAGGGGACATCAGAAGAGGACCCAGAGCTCCTCCTGGGGACCTACAGGCTGATTGGATTCGGAAATGAAAGCCGGACTGTGGGGACGAATGCCGTGCTGCCCGGACGAACATGGGTGCGGGTCTGCGTGGGCCCTGCCTCCCGCTGGGAACGGTGCCCAGTGCAGGGACGCAGAGGCTGCCGTTGATGCCACTGCTCTGGGGGAGACGAGCTCTTTCTCCTGAAGGGACGACAGGGGCCCGTGTCTCCCCAGGGCCACTCAGCGTCCTGCTGCCTGGGGCGTCTGTGGGCAGGGTCCCGGCCTCTTCTCCAGAACCAGCCAGGCCTGCCGTTTGGCTTCAAGGGCCCCGGGGGCCCCCTTCTCTTTGCTCAGAGGACTCTTGAAGTGGACATAGGGGCCCCTCCCAGCACCACACTTTGAGTTTGCTGCAGACGGTCCGACCTGACCCCAGGCTGCTCCCTGGCTCTGCCGGGCCGCGGACACTGCCCCCCAGTCTCGGCACGCAGGGGCACTTCCTGGCGCAGCAGCCGGGATGGCGGAGACTGGGCTTCAACACAGGGCTTCTAGCTCAGCGTCTGACCCCTAGACGTCAGTATATTGGCTAGATGCTCAGGACTGAGCTCTCGCTCTCCCCCATCTCTTTGACGGCCTGTGCCCGCCCTGAGCAGCCCCCTTACAAAGCCTGGCTGGGCAGAGACGCCCCTGGGGTGAGGGTGGGGGGATGAGGCTTTCCTGACTTGGGCCAGGCAGCTGCTCGCTAGGGGGACTTGCTTCATATGTTACTTTCTGGATGGGAACCTGTCCCGTTATCTGGGACACCCCAAACCTGCCCCAGTCCTGGAGAGTGGGGGGCTGTCCTCGTGTGCTGCGATCACCCCTGGCCTGTGCTCCAACGGCCCCAGGGCCACCCTGCAGGGTGCTGTCCTGCATGTCCATTTCTGCAGACGCATCCCGGACACAGCCTTCGCCAATTCCTTGTCACTCAGGTACGGCCAGCGGCAGTGTGGCAGCCCACCCACCTGCAGACCAAGGGTCTCCTATGCCCACCTGGCTCCCTCTGCGCCTCAGGATTTTGCTGGTGGGGCGTCTCCTCCTGAAGGCCCCTTGCCCCCAGCTACTGGCCCCACCTGCCATCCCTTCTGCCCCCTTCCACCCTCTGGGGTCACTTCCTTGCTCTGCACACCCCTGCCACCGAACCTCTGCTTCCCTCCTGGTCACGTCCATCTGGTGCCCAGGCCACCACTGTCCCTGGGGACAAGCCCTGTCCTTGGCTCTTAGGGGTGAATCACACCAACTGGCAGATTGACGTGGGTCACCCGGTGACCCAGGGGTTTATTCCAAAGAAAAGCACGAACCTCTCTCCTGTCCTGCCTTCCCAGCTTCTATGGGAGCAGAGAGCAGGTGAGTGTGGGCTCTGGGCTTCCTCCTCCCTCGCGGGTCCCCCAATGAAGGGTGTTTGCTACCCCAGTGCCACGCCCTCTGGGTGTGCAGCCATAGGCAGGGAGTTAGCAGTGGGTGGGGCCTGTGTGGCTGTCTCCCCTCCTCCCGAGAGTGTGGCTTCTGCCCAGCACCTGCATCATGCGCCTGAGCTGTACGGAGCAGACAGACACAGTGTGCAGGTGGTTGGCACATGCTCAGAGCTGGGTGGGGATGGATGCCTTGGGGGCACCAGCATCTGAGGGTGGTCCTTCCTGGCTGTTACAGACAGGAGATTCGGTGGCTGCAGAAGTCCCTCCATCTAAATCTTTCCGGTGTCCTCCAGCTCAGTCTCGTTCGTGAGCCCTGACGTTCTGGGACCCGCTGGGTTCTAGGTTTGTGCTCTGACGTAGGGACCAGGGACATAGACCAACCAAGGCTGAACTCTCAGTCTTGGGGAGGTGGGGAGGGCATGGGGACAGGCCTGGGGGCCCCGCTCCTGTCAGTCCCGGGCCTCCCGGATGTCTCTGTGGCTGGCTTAGAGCACACCGCTCTGGCCGGGCTCCTGTGAGCTTGTCCTCCAGGTGTCCCCCACTTATCCTGCCCCCAAACACTGCTTATCCCAGAGAACGAGGACAGGCGTCCCCAGCAGACAGGGCAAAGGGAAAAACACCTGGAAAACAAATTCCTTTCGTCTTGGAGGGTCTCCCGCCCCTCCCTACACTCCCCTCTATCTGCTGGAGGAGACAGCCACTGTGTTTGTTTTAAAAGCCTGTGTGCGTTGTTACACAGTTTCCGTTTAAAAATGTATCTATACATAAACTGTTACATTATCTCGAGCTGCAAGCATTACACGCAGTGTCCTGCCGGCCAGGGAGCTGCATGGGGTGTCACTGCCCAGGGCGGACGTGTCTTTATTTCCTGGGACTTAGGGGTGACGAGGGCTCATGGCTCTGAAGGTTGGGGGGGTGCAGCACCTGGGAAGAGTGGACTCCAACTGTCGCCACAGCAGGAACGAGGGGGGCAGTGCCAAGCGGGGCAGACCCCAGGGTGAGACAGGGCGCCAGGGAGAGGGCTATGTGGCCGTCATCCCCTGTGACCCCACACTTGCATGACCCCGAGGGCCAGGGCTCCTGGCTCTGCTCTGGGCGCCTGGCAGGCTGTCCTGGCAACCCCAAACCTCAGACCGGGTCTGGCCTCTGCCCCCACTCCCTCGTAGCGCCTACTCCAGGCGGGCATGTGACTTCTTCGTGGCTTCCCATCACCCCTGGGCCTGGGAAGCCTGGGCTGGTCTGTTCTGTTCTACATGTTGGCCCGCCTGCCCATACAATGGTGCAGATGCCCCAGAATGCGTAGCTGGGGGAGCAGAGGCCGCTCAGGGGCCAGCGCCAGGGGTGTGGGCTCTAGACCCTCAGGGAAGGCGCTCCGTGACCCCTTCCCCAGGAAGGTCCAGGTGGGCCGCGTCCCGGGACTGCGTTGGCAAAGCCAGAACAAGGAGAGGACAGCTGTGTGTCGGGAGGGGATGGGGAGCTGAGTCCCCCGAAGGCTGCAGGGGCTCAGGGAACTCGGACATTGCTCCCAAAGCCAACGGCCGGGTGCCATCGCCCCCGACGGGAATCCCGAGCAGACACGGCCATGCTGGCCTCGTGCAGCCTGCACCACGGCCCTGCTAGGGGCCTGTCCCTGGTCACCCTCCCCGGCCCCCGGCCCCGCCTGCGCGGCTCCTCCTACTGCCCGCATTCTGTCCGTTTGCTGGCGGCTGTAAATATCAGAGCAAAATAAAGCGAGACGGCTGGTGAGGGCTCGGGGAGCCGTCGCTGCGGCCCCCCCCACCCCCACCCCCGCCACTGAGTGACAGCCGGGCCAGGGAGCCAGCAGCCTCCTCCCGGCGCGTGGATGCAGCCTTGGAGACGGGCACCGTAGACCCCCGAGCCAGGATGGTCGGTGCCCGTCAGTAAATCAGTCGGACTGTAATTACGGGCAGATGACAGGGCGCCGTGACAGGCTGCCTCCTAAGCCGCCTCCACTCCCGCAGCAAGCGGTTCCAGAGGGGAAGTGAGGGAGCCGTGAACCCGCTCTCACTCCCAGGGGCTCCGTCCGGCCACGTCCTCCCCTGCCCCTGGCCGGCTGGCCTGCTCCAGAGCAGGTCTCCTCTCCCCCGTAGGCCTCCCCTCCCCTCTCCCTGCAGGCCTGCGATTGTTAATAGGTCCCTATAGCTCTTTGCCAAAGCAGCTGCTTGGTGCCAGGAAACCCACAGCAGATTTGTAACGAGGCGAACCCTGCTAATTAGCTCGATGGAGTTGCCTTTCTGACAGTGGCCCCGGCGCTGAGGAAGACAGTGCGCCTTGAAGTGACTGCGGGTGGCCTCCCCGCCTCGTCCCCCGCCCCTGCCCCCCGCCCCGTGTTCTCGGAGCCGTCCTTCCTCATCACGGACTCTGTCAGAGCCCTCCTTCCAGGGAGACCCCACCCGAAGCTAGCTGCTTGAGCCCGGCCTGGCCCCGGCTGCTGGGAATCGCCCCAGAGACCCTGGCATCACCTCTGGGGACACTGGCACCCCAGCTCCGGGCCGGTGGCAGGAAGGCGTGCGGGGTGTGTGGGTCCAGCATGTCTCCTGGTGTGGGGCAGGTGCAAGTGGTGGTGCCACCCTCCCACAGGTGACAGGGTGTCTCCTCTTCCGCTCCCTCCCCTCCCCGGGAGGCTCCAGGGCTCCGGACCAGCTACTGTGAAGCCCCACCTTGCCCATAAGGAAACGGGGCCCAGGAAGGGCGGGGATGGCCGCTGGCCCCTCCCCCACCAGCTGAGGCAGAGTTGGGGCTCCTCGCTGCCAGGTCCCCACTCCCGCTTTGCCCTGCAGTGTCACCATGGCAGCCATGCCTCGGGGCACACAGCCCTCTGCCCCGGGGCTGGTGTTTCTCAGGCTGGGCCCTTGGGTTGGTCGGGCGACTCCACTCTGGGCAGCAGGTCGGACTGGGGTCAGCTCCCCGAGTCCTTCATTCCAGGGCCCAGGCTGCAGGAATGGGGGCTGCCGCGCAAGTTTCAATCACGGTGGGTGTGGGAGTGGCCGAGGGGGGTCCGATCCCGCAACACCGATAAAGTCCTGTGGTCACATCACGTCTGGTCAGCGGTCATTGGATGAAGCAAACTGGGGCCGTGTCCTGAGGCTGAGGGTGTGACAAAGACCTCACAAAAGCTGGGGACAGAAAGTCCCCTCGCACGGAAGGAAGAAAAATGGGAGACCACCCAGCTTGTCACAGTCACCTTCCCCTGCCAGATGAGGGGGGTTCCAGGAGGCAAATGCAGAGCACGGCTTCCTTCTCTTCTCTTCTCCAGCCGCAGCTCCCTGTCATCTCCAGGAGCTCCTGGGCCGGGCTGCCGTCGGGGGCGCCAGCGTGGAGTCTCAGCCTCGCCTGACCATTCCCCAGTAACTCCGGGGTGACATGCAGTCCTGCCTCCCCTCTGACCCAGGGTGCGGGGGACGCTGCCCCTCCCGGGGGGCACCGACCAGGGCCCCGCATCCCGGGCGCTCGGGCGAGGTTTGCAGCGACTGAGTGTGTCCCAGGGTCGCAGGACTTTGTGCTCAAACCCGCTCACACCTGGTTCACCTGTAATGGCCTCCATGCAGTTTAATAAACTGAGTAAACTGACGGAACGTGAGCGAAATGGTTTTATCTCTTTCTGTAGAAACGAAGTTGAGCGCTTTGCAAAGACTCAACAGGGATGGGTCAGGATCAAAATCCCCGCTGGAGAGGCGAGGGACAGACCGCACATTCGAGACAGCCGCAGACCGACCCTGGGGCCGGACCCAGTGCATGGGGCCCCTGGGGACAGCGTGCCCTGGATGCAGGCCTGGCCCCCGCACCGCCCTCCGCCCAGGCTCTGGGCCCATCCCTACACCTCCCACACCCCTCCCACTCCCGGGGAAGCGGGGCCCAGAGTGTCCGTGGCCGGGGGGGGGGGCCATTACCACAGGTAGGACTGGCACCCAGAGGAGCCTGCTTGCTGCCGGTGAAGCCCTTTGCCCTGGGTGGGCCCCCAGGGCCCGGAGTGGCTTAGGCCCACGTGGGCCGTGGATGAGGGCACCTGGGCAGTGAGCCTGCTCCCTCCCTCCAGCCGTGGTCTTAGCTCCCCACGTTGGCCCCCATCCTCAGTCCCCACCACCTCTGCCCTCGGGGCGCCTATGCCCACCAGAGACCAGGAATCACAGCCCTGCCCTGGAAACCAGGGCAGCCCCTCGGGAAAACTGAGACCCATAAACATGTCTCCTGTGTTCATCAGGGAAGGACCCCAGGCCGGCGGATGAATTCCTCCTCGTGGGGGCTGGGGGTGCGGCTGCCGTGCGCCTGAACGCTGGATTCTTTTCAGCGATTTACACCCAACTTCAAAAATAATTTCAGTCTCTAGAGTTAGTTGTGTTGGGAGGATGTCGTAAAGGAAACACAGCGTTTTCCGAGGAGTGCGCCGACCAGCCTACGGTGGATGCGGCTCTCCCTGGCCTCCGCACAATTGTAAATATAATTTCTAATGAAACGAGGTCCTAATGCAAGCGATTATTTATGCCTCTTTCCCCTGTTTCGAGGGGAGAAAAACCTACCCGGCGTTTCTGCCTTTCTCTTTTCCTAATTCCTAAAGTAATCTAACAAAAACAAACACGTAAACTGGAGGGAACGGCGAAATAATCGGTAACTCTCGGAAGAGAACGGCAGCTTCTCAGCCCTGAGATGAATTCATTCCGTTCAATGCAGACGTGTTAAATCTATTCACATCCGCATATTCGAGATGAGTTATTTCACTACATTGTTGCACTGCACAACATGAGTTATTTTGGTGAATTAAATGCCGGGGTGTAATTTTCAAAGGAGACCGAGATCTGTAAATGCAGAGCGGTTGATGTCAGCGTTTCAATGTGATTATTAAATATTGCAGGAAATACACCTCGTAATCTTTACCTTTTCCCTTTTGTCTTCTTTTATGCGTTCTCAAGGTGCTGTGCAAACGTCAGAGCAAACGCACCTCCTGCCGTTCACGGACTTGTGTCTCCCTCCAAGGGCACCCACGGCCTTCCCGCCCCCAGAAGGAGCGCCTCCCCGGCAGACGAGAGATGCGTGAGACCCAGGTACACAGCTTCAGCGTGGGGCCCTCCCCTGGGCGCTAGAGTGTTGCCTCTTTGGGTGTTGTCATCCTTGGGCAGGTTCAGCGGGCGGGCAGGGGCAGCCAGGGCCCCTGGGTGTTGCCCCTGTCTTCCCGGTTTCAAGCGGGAGCTGCAAGGACTTGGTGGCTGGATCTGGGGCCCACCAGCTGGCCGCACCTGCTGAAGGCTCCCCTTCCGCAGAGGTGCGTCAGCTAATAAAAACCTCCTCATCCCTGGCGGACCCCACCCCCACTGCTGTGGAGCCTCACCTGGACTTGAGTGCCAGGAGGCCTGCACACAGCAGGACCGGACTTGGGGTCCGCCCACTTGGGCCGTTCGAGCTGACTTGAGCTATGATCGCTTCCCCAGAAAATGGGTGTCCCCGGGTACCGGGACGGGGTGCACTGAGACACCAGCCCTGACCGTGCAGGGAGTGTGGCTGCTGGCGTTGGCTGGGCTGAGTGTGAGGCGGCAACAGGCCTTTGGGGCTCTCCTCAGCGGGCCTCCGCGCCCCGGCCGTGGTGTGGGCACCTGCTGAACTCAGCGGTCCAGGTTGCTAGGGCCGAGCGAGTGGGCTTATGCGACGTGGCTCGTAAACATGACCTAGCCCCCCCCCCCAGCCCCCGGAGGCCATGGTCCCCCCGACACTGGAAGGGAGGCAGGTGGTGCTCCGTCCCCGGGCACGGTCCAGGCGGCTTTGATGCTGGGCCCCTCTCGCCTTGCTCACGGCCGTCAGACTGCAGCTCTGTCTGCGTGAGGTGTGGGCTCGGAGGCCCAGGACCCATTTGCAAAGGTGTCCTGGGCCTCGGCTCCCAGTCAGGGCCCCTCTAACGGGGAGGACAGGAAAAGACAGGCTTGCCCCCAACACTTGGGCGCGGCAACTGGCTCCTCAAATCCGGGTCTTGCTCTGAGTTTCCCGTTAATACTGTCTTCACGCGCCTGACTCTGCACACGGCACACGCCCCGCCCCTTTGGCGAGCCCGTCTGTCCTGGGACCAGGGCTTTGGGGGCCGGTCTTGAGCCCTAATGTCTGAGAGCTGCGGGGCCAGGGTCTCCACTGTGCGCACCGCACCTTGCAGGTGAGCAGGCCTTTGGAAACAGGCAGGAGCTCCCTCTGCGCCCGTTGGTCCCACTTTCCCCGGGGAGAGCCGGCCACCCCTCACCCCACCCCCTGCAGCACTGCCTCACCCACCCGCCTTGGGTGGGTTTCAGGATTTTCAGGCTCAGGTAGAACAGGTGTGGCCCCAGGCAGCTTCCACATGTGTGGCAGGCGTCTCTTCCTATTCCGGGCTCCCAGAGCAGCATCCCGGGCTTCCGGGCTCTGCAGACACTGCTATGCACAAGTTCACGGGCCTCATGCAGCCGCCTCACCCGCTCCTTCGCCCCCGTTTACCCTGCGATGTGACACTTCGGCCCCAAAGATCCCACAGGTCAGATGAGAAGGGAGCAACCCCGCGCAGGACCGCAGGGCCTGGGAAGGTGGGTCTTCCTGACCGTCCCCACTTTCTCCGCCCAGATGGGGGATTTCCAGTGATTAATGCCATTTGGTTTCATCTAGAAGCGTTTGAGGGAGTAGAGCTATTTGCTTTAAGAGCGACGCTCAGCCAGAAAGTGCAGCGTCCCCTCCAATTCTGACTTTATGCTCGAGAGCCAATGAACTGGATTCTTCATAAACGTTGGCGAAAGAGGCGCCTGTGCAGGCAGAGCCCCCAGGTGCAGAGGGGCCCTGGAGGAGGAGCTGATTTCCCACGACTGACTCAGCCGCCCATCGGGTCGGTGGAGGGGGCGGCGGACTAACCAGCCATGATTAGCAGGAGCTGAAGCCTCTGACTCCCACGCACCGTCCTTTCCTTCCTCTTCCTCCTTGTCTTCTGTCCTCCTTCCCCCGCTGTCCGGTCTCCTGGGGCAGCAGTTTCTCACGCACTTAACCGCCAGTCTGTCATCTCGGACGGGTCAGATCCAGTCTTTATGGACCTTTAAAATTAATACGAGACGGTCCCCCTGCGGCCTGCCCTTGCTGGTGCCGCCGCGCTCCGCTGTTTAATTGCAGAGGTGGCCTCTGGTGACCGAGGGCTCCCAGTGTTTAGCAAGGGCTGGAAATATGGATGTTCGGAGGGAAACTGGCAGATGGCTGACCAGGCACTTTTACTCATAACACACCAGTAAAACTTTAACTCGGAAGATTTAGTGTGGCGCGTTCCAGCCAGCAAGCTGCAGCCATATGCAGATTTTTTTTCAAACTTCTAAACTGATGGTTTTGCAAAGTGTGCATAAGCAGCCTTTATTGATTATGATGTTAAAAATTGAAGGCGTCAGTATCATTTAGCCCGAGACAGTTTTAAAGGAAAAATGAACATTCATTTTCATTATGAACTATGAAAAGGCCAGGGGCTGCCGAGGGCCACATCCATTACTCCTCAAAACCCGGAGAGGAGTTCTCTCAACTCAGTGTCTCTTCACAAAAATTGTGTGCCCTCGAAGGGCGTGGATCAAGTGCTCGAGGCTCCGAGCGGCTCTGAGGAGCGGCCTGTCAGCGGGGGTGGGGCACGGCCCGCCACAGGGGGCGGATTCAAACTCTGCTCCACGGGTGCGCATCCCACCCCAAACGGTACTTAACAGCTCCAGGGACCTGCCGGGAACCCCCACAACTGGGTGGGCCAGCACAGGGCCCCGGCTCCCATCCCATCCTCACGCATCCCGCCTGCAGGGGCTGGTCGGCCTTCGCCTGCAGGACACCTGGGCCCCTCTGTCTGTGTCCACCCGCCAGGAGGAGCCCGTGCCCAGGCCTGGGCACAGCGGCAGACCCTGCAGAGGTCAGCGGGACGTCCCTCCTCTCCTGAGGTGACATGAAAAATGCCCAAAGGCGCTTCTTTCTACTCCAGCTTGATGGCTTCATGTTTTTTTGATTTAAAAAGCAAGATTTTAAATCTTCACCGAGGATATGTTTATTGATTTGAGAGAGAGAGGAACATCCATGTGAGAGAGGAACATCGATGGGTCACCTCCGGTATGGTCCCTGACTGGGGATCGAACCCACAACCTTCTGGTGCACAGGATGGCACTCCAGCTGAGAGCCACCCAGCCAGGCAACGTATTTATTGTTCTTAAAACGGGAAACCGTGGTTCTGTCAGAGAGGACAACAAGGACCATTCGAGAAGAAGGCACAGGAGGCCCTTGTCCTTGGTACCCAGCACTGCAGAGAAGCGAGACACGGCCCCATCCCTGCACCGGCCGCTCCTGTGTCCATGTGCAGGCGCTGGACACGCCAGGGGCTGGCAGGGGGACCCTGAAGCCAGAGGAGCGCCCTGTGTTGTGCGGCAGACACGTGTGACAGACGCCGAGACACTCGCTCACACGCTCACTGGCTCGCAGCCGGAGCCGAGGCTGCCCCTGGATCATTTGTGCGTTTGCACAGGATCCCCCGCGCCCGGCGCAGACCTTGTGCTCAGCACCCGCCGAGCCGGCCCAGCGCTGCCGGCTCTCCCGACCACCCGCTGGCTCGTTTCCCAGAGGGAAGCCGTCATTTTGGGAGCGCTGGGTGCTGCGATTGGCACTGGGCCAGCACCGTGCCGCAGACCCCCGCTGAGACGGGGAGGGACCCCCGAGGGGCCCTGTTCTAGGGAGGCCGCAGGGTCCTGCTCTCGGTTCCAGCCACCCGCGAATTCCTCCCAGGTGCAGGCATGCCTGCTTCTCTGTGTCCCGGCTCAGGCCTGGGTCAAAGGGCCCGTCTTCACAAAAGACACAGCCGGTCACAGGGGTGTGGGGTCACGTCTCAAGTACTGAGAGACAGAACAGACTCTTTCTGGGGCGATCACGGGCTGCACCAGCTCTGAAGAATCACGGCGGGGCGTCTGAGGTTTTCGGAACCGCTGGGTGAGCAGCAAACGTTTGGGAGATGGGAGTGGCGGAGCCGCGGTTGTGCCTCGAACAACTCTGCAGTCGCAGGCCCACCCACGGCTGTGACGCCGCGAGCATCGCAGGGCCCTTCGCGGGGCGCGTTCAGTCACCAGGCCGCGTGGCAGAGAGTGCCTGACACGCGATGAAGTAACGGGCTGCTTGTCAGCGCCCAGGGCTGAGGCCACCGGGTCAGAGCACGGCCATCGAGGTGGGATGCTATTCTGGAGCGCGGGCAGGTGAGGGTGCAGCAGCAGAAGCCGATTCCGTCCCATCCTCGCTGGGCGCCTTGACGCCTCTGTGGGACAAAGGCGTGTCATTCTCTGGTCTGCGTCGGAGTCTGTGAGCGCTGACGTAGTGATGTGGAGGGACAAGGCTGTGACTTCTCTGGGCTCCAAATACTCCCTGGGGGCCCTTCCCACTCGCGTCTAGTTTGGGCTCCAGAAAGGCCCCTGATGTGAGGGCCATTGTGAGAACCCAGAGGAATAGGGGTCGTGGTACCCGCACGTCCCTGAGCTCTGGGCTGCCGCAGGGCTGGGGCGGCCCCTTTTCTGAGCCCACAGTCTGCCCTGAGTGGTGCCCATGGGGCTGAACTGTGACAGGACCCTGCTAACGTGTGGGAGGGCCCCCCGAATACCGAACACTCACTGGGACCGGCCGTTCCCCGAACACCAGGGGGAGCATGGTACACAGACCCCGTGCCCGCAGCAGACTTTCAACCAGAAAGCCCCGCCGTGCACCGGCTCTGGTCTCAGTTTGTGGAGAGCATGAGCCCCGTCGAGGAGGTTACATTTGCCAAGAGCCTACCCCACACCATGCAGGGCAGTGGACGAGCCACCCCACCCCTGCCCCCACCCCACCCAGGTTCCCATCCGCCTGTGGGGTCTGATGCCGGCTCTACAGGGGCCACGCTCTGCTTGGCTTGTCTGAGTGTTAGACGCCCATGGAGTGTCCAGCGTCACAGCACTAACGCGACAGGACAGGACGAGCAGGGACTCGCCCTCGTCCCCTCGGCTCTGACGCGTACTTCGGAAGGTGCTGCCCTCCGTCTCGGCTCACATTCAGGCCCTGTTAGTGGGCACTTTAAAGTGAAGCGTCGCTGGAGGTCCAGGCTCCATTTCTCTGGATGGACGTTTGGAATTCCATGGAGTCACAGGGCCCAAAGAGGTTTTCCAGCTCAGCCAAAAACCATTCAGTGTGGGACCAGGCTCCGCTGGGCCCAGGCTCGGGGGCCACACGAGGGATGGGCAGCACCCTGACTGCCCGCGGGCAGCCGGTGGCCGGGGTCGTGTGCTGTGTGCTGACTCTGGGCTGGGACTCAGAGGTGGCACCCGAGTTCCAGGCAAAGGAGTGGAGGTACCTAGAGGCACGGCACCTGTTCAGTGCCTGCAGGTCAGCGCAGGGCAGAGCCGGCGTCCAGGTGGGGCCCCGTAGCTGTGGCTTCGCTCCCAGGGCCCGGCTGCATTCAGGGTCCCACAGAAAGTCTGAGTGGACGTGCCTTTGAAAGGCTGTCCTGGCCGGAGCGCTGGGAGGCTCTGAAGGGTTAAGGACTGTTTCAAGCTCAGGCCTGACTTCTGAGGATTGGTATCAGCTGCTGCCTGGGGTCCGGTGTTGGAGTCCAGAGGCAGACAAGGTTCATGCTCGTTTGCACCCCTCTGCACCCCGTTCCCCTCACCACCCGCTCACCCTCATTCACAGGGGCACCGCTGGGCCCCAAAGTGGAACCTACCCTTCCCCCCCTCCTCAGCAGGGCAGCGGCACAGGAACGGAACCACATGTCTGTCCTTCCGTGTCGGGAAGACACGCCCCAGGGCCCTGGGAGGGGCCGGGCACCTGCTCCTTCATGACCTCCGAGTGCAGGGCCAGCCACACCCTCAGGGCGCCTGAGCAGCCTGTGCCCGCACAGCGGCCTCCGCCTGCACCGCGACCTGGCCGGTTCCCAGGCCTCCAGTTAGTTCCCCATCAAGAATTAATGCAATATCATGCGCACACCATTACTGAAAGATTCTACGCTGTTTTTTGCCAAGTGTCCCTATATAACAGTTTTATCACAAGTCTGACAGCCTCCATAAAAATTCCAGGCATTCCATATCAACAGCCCTCTTTGTACTAAGTTATTAAACATTAAATTTTTATTCGTCATTTGTATTCTGTTATGCAAAATAAGCTCCTTGATAAGATGTGTCTCCTTAATTGGGCCCTTGATGCTTCTTGGATTGGAGTTGTCAGATTAGCTGGAAGGAGAGGCGGTGTGCGGAGCCAGCCCGCTACCAGGAGACCAATAGCTCTGTAACAACGATATTAAGTTAGAGGGGCCAACCGGAGGGCAGGCCCGGCCCAGGTGAGGCTCCGCATCTGTGCACGTCTTCTGCTCGGCGCGTTTCTCCTGGCATCAGCAGGGCTGATGGAAATAGATTTGTTGGTTGTTTACAGCGTGCAGCTGTGGGCAGGCTGCATGGGAGTTGTAGGGGATGGAGGCAAATTTGTACTGAGACTAAAATATTGAGCTTTGCTCCCGTCAGCAGTCTGCGGAATCTTATTGTCGAAAACTTTATCTAGTTGTAACCTTCCCCAGGGTGATTTTCATTTGCAGCTGCCCTGTTCTGCCTCTCATCGCCCGTCCCCTGCCGCCACCGCGGCATCGGTGCTTGGCGGGAACCAGCCAGCCAGCCAGCCTGGCCGCGCGCGTGGCTACCCTGTCGGGGCTGCTCACAGGGCCCGGCGACGGGGTGGCCGTGTTCTCGCCCCGCTGCCGTCTCTCCCTGCCACGCGGGCTGCGGCGCTAGGAACCCGACTGCTGGCTGCCGTGTGTGTGGGCCAGGAGCCCAGATGTGGTGGGGAGCCGCACGGGGAGGGCTAGTCCTGCGTTGGGGGGTGCACTTGGTGCCCCCTGAGCTCATTCTGGTTCCCAGGTGAGGCCTGGGTAGGTCCCTGCAGCTGTTCTTTGTCCTTAGACGCTGTTGAGAGGAAAAGAAAAAGGGGAAATACACTGTCGGGGGGGCCGGGGCGATGTGGTCACCCAGAGGGAGACTCGTCGGTGCCCTGTGGGTCCCTCTGAGCCGTCAGCGAGATCAGAGAATTGCCTTGGTTTTCTGACAGTAGTGTGTGTGTGTCTCTGTGTACACATGCCTCTCTGCGTGCACATGCGTCTCTGTGTCTGTGCACGTGTCTCTCTGTGCATATCTGTGTGTGCACGTGTCTGTGTGTGTACGTGTGTCTGTGTGTCTTGGTGTGCACATGTGCCCATGTGTGTCTCTGTGTGCATCTCTGCATGCACGTGTCTGTGCGTGCATGTGCACCTGTGTGCACGTGTATCTGTGTCCATGTGTGTCTCTGTGTGCACGTCTGTGTGTATGTGTGTGTGCCTACGTGTGCATCTCTGCATGCACATCTCTGTGTGCACATGTGTCTCTGTGTGCATCTGTGTGTGTCTCTGTGTGCACATGTCTGTGTGCACATGCATCTGTGTGTGCGTGCACATCTCTGTGCACGTGTCTGTATCCACGTGTGTCTATGTGCACGTCTGTGTGCGTCTGTGTGTGCGCGTCTGCACACCTCTGTGTGCATGTGTCTGTGTGTATCTGTATGTGTGTGCCTATGTGTGCGTCTCTGTGTGCACATGTGTCTGTGTGTGAGTGTGTCTCTGTGTTTCTGTGTGCACGTGTCTGCACGTGCGTTTCTGTGTGTGTCTCTGTGCACGTTGTCTCTGTGTGAGTGTCTGGGGGCAGGAAGGACACTGGGTTTCTGATGCTCTCAGTCTTACTGATGATCCTACTCAGGTGCCTTTGGCTGTGGTGGGGGCGGTGTGGAGGGCGCATGACAAACCCTCTGGCTGACATCGGATGTCCCTGTTCTCACAGGAGAAGCCCCCGGCTGGATGGGCCTCCTGAGCAGGGGGAGACCCCTCCAGGCCCCACTGAGGAGGACAGACCCTCGGCGGCATGTCTGCTTCCCAGGCCAGTGGAGGGCCCTGTTCACTGCTGGAGACGAGCCCTGCAGAGGAGGGGAGCAGGCCCCCGGGCACTCGGGCCTCCCGCTCCTCAGACTCCTCCCTGGCGTGGCCCCAGCTCCCAGGTCACCTGCACGGACGTGTCCATGGCACGGGGGTTCAGCCAGAGCAGCAGAGAGGTGAGTCTCCCAGGAGAGACACCCTGGGTCGTGGGCTTCACTCGGAGCGCAGGCTGAGGTGTCCAGGTGGCTGGCCATGGGCCCAGGTCCCCAAGATGGCCTTCCACTGGCTGACCCCGCTGCCTGACCCCAATGCCCCTGAGGCAGCTGGTCTCTGGATGCCCATCTGTGGCCTGCACCCCAGCAGTGCCCATGCTTGGGACCACAGTGGGGCTGGGAGCCCAGGGCCTGTCTGCCGGAGTGTCGGCTCGCCCTCCCATGGGAAGCAGCTCTCTCATGGACACAGACTGGACGCTCGTGCGTGGAGCCGTCAGTCCACCACCACCCGTCACAGAGCCCGCAGCCCGAGTGCAGGTGAGTGGAAGACAGGGACGTGTAGGAGCTCAAAGTCCGCCCCTCCTGGCCCCTCAGAGAGCACGACACACTCTAAGTGGTTGTCATCTATGATGTTGAGGCCCCCCACTGCCGCTGAGGACAAAGGCCCCACACGCGTGCGCATTCCCGGGAACGCCGGGCCCTGAGCCTCTGGCCTCCCCGCATGCGGCCCGGTGAGTGATGAAAGACAGACATTATCTACATTCCAAATACACGTAGGTTAATGAAGGATCGCTCCTGTCTGGGAATCCATAACTCTCCCGAGATAAAGGACGCCTTCCCACGCGTTCGAGAGCCAATAGCCACTTGGACTGGAGTGGCCGTGGCCTCAGCTCCTGGCTGCGTCCTGACATCTCGAATTTGTAGAGGTCGTGCGCGTGCGGCAGGAGCGGCTTGCGGAGACCGAGGATAGTATTCCTGGCAGGCTCCGGCGGTGGAGATTCCGGTTTCCAGATCTCATTATCTGCAGGTGCCAAAACAGGAGCTGTCGATCACGGAGGGACCTGGGGAAGTGTGGCGGCAGCAAGGAGGCCTCCCTGACCCGCCCCCTCTGCTCGCCGGTGGGGAGAGCTCAGAGGAGCCGCCTTCCGAGCAGTACAGTCACGTCAAGCGAAACCCTGGTGGACTTGGCCCCGTGGGCATCAGGCACCCACACACAGCCCGGGGCGGGCGGAGCCCCCAGACTTCTGCGCTTCTCCAGAAACAAGCCTCAGGGAGGCAGCCTGGCCACAGGCCGGTCCTGCTGCCTTGGACCCTGGGTGTTGCACCAGGGGACCTTGCCGTGGGGCACCAGCAGGCATCTGCTACCAGGACTCCATGCTGTTGCAGGTCCCGGAAAACCAGCCCTAGCGAGTCCTGACCGAGCTTGGCGGGGGGGGGGGGGGGGGGGGAGGTCAGGGAGGGGGCATCTAGGAACCCCAGTTTCACCTGCCCACACAGAAGGTCCAGGCCAAGGCTAGCCCTGAGAAAGTCTCCACCATCCACAAAACAAAACTCAATTTGCTGGGCTGTGGCTTATTTAAAAGTGAAACTCCTACTGCAAAATGAAGGTTCAGAAAAGGTTCAGAAACAGTGCCGATAACCAGGCAGGCATGACACTGTTTTCGCAGAACCGGCTACCGAGACACTGAGCTGCCTTTGCAGAGACAAGACCCGAACGGCAGGTTGTGTGGCTGCAGCCTGCACAGAGGAGAGCACCCTGACCCCAGCTGCCCAGAACCAAAGTCTCACTCCACTCCACCACCCCGACCCGCAGGGAACCAAAGGACCTCACACGCCCAGAACCTGAACACGGAAATTTCCGGAAGCTCAGGGTCTGCTGTCCAGGGACATCGGTGCTGATGCCCTTTCACCACAAACAGCCAAGCTCCGAGGTCCCCCAGTTAAACCTGCCACCAGCGTCCCGCATCCCTGGTCCCCCAAACACTTACCACCCTTGGCCTGGCCCAGCGAGCAAGTGGGATGTGAAATACCAGCTGGGTCCTATGGTCTCGGCCGGCACCTTCTCGATCAGTAAACCTTTCCTTCCTCCAAACTCGGACCTTTGAGTTTTGGCCTTTGAAGCTCCAACACAGGCACCTGGGGCCGGTGACAAGTGTCATTCCCCTCACCGTGTCCCTGAGCTGCCCCCTGCCTGCCACCCCCTCTCCTCCCACTTCTGCACTTTCAGGGTAGGTCTGTGAGGCCCGGTTTTGGGGCCTCACAGACCCAAATGCTGAAGAAAATCTTCCTGCTTTCCTGAAACGGTTTTTATTTCTCCCCTTTCGCCTGTTGGGAATGGCGAGGCAGTCTGGCCGGTGCCCTTCAGCCAATCAGGAATGTCTCAGGGCAGCAAACATGAGGGTGATGGTAACCAGCCCGGGGGCCACACTGGGGATCGAGTGATGGGGGCCGGAAGGGCCCCCAGTGCCATCGGAAAGCGAGTACCGAAGGCCCCCCACTCGCTCCCTCCCTCCCTTCCTCATTTTAATGGAAGACAGTCCAGGGCACCTGGAAAGCAGGACTAGCGCCCTGTCTCACTGTGGGTGACTCACGAGGAGCCCAAGAGAAAGTCCTCCCTTCGAATGGGGACCTGTGGCCACCCCCAGCGGCCCCGGAGCAGCCCGAGCGGCTGAGGCCAGGAGGGGCCGTATCATGAAAACCTCCCCGCGGAGACTGATGTACATTTTGCTTTAAAATGTTGAAGTTGATTGATTCTTTCTGACAACATTTTCTTAAAGGCTCTTTCACCCGCCTAATGAATTTGAGTCTTCGCTCAAGGCAAGGGATTGACAGACTCACCGACAGCCAGCCTCCCATTTCAGCTGAGACTTTGCCGGGTGCGTGAGCGAGAACAGAGAGGCTGATGCGGGCCCTGCCTCATCCCCGGCCCGGCCTCAACCACCTGGCCGTGCTGCCGGGAATCATGACCCACCCCATGCACCCCAAATAAATGCTTCCTTGTTTTTTAAATTCAACTAACCTGTCTCGAGTCTCCAGGATTCACATGCTGGATGAGGAGTAGATGCAGGAGTGCATTTAATGGGCTCCGCCCTCAGGAGCTTGGTGCTGGCAATGGGGCAGAGACGGGGCCCTCCTTCGGGGATGTGGGGGGCGGGCCCTGGGGCACACACACAGGAGTCAGTCCTCGGAGGTTCCACTACCTTATCAGGGTCTGAGGCAACCGAATTCCCTCCCCCCCCCCCCTGCCACCCAATTCCTGCCTCCAGGGGATCTCAGCAGAAACACAGGCATCAAATCAGCAAGGTCGCAACACCTTTTCACTTCTCCAGGGAAAACCAGACCAAGGGAAAATGGTGGGCTTCTCCCCACCAAGCACCCTGACGGGAGGGCGGCCTTCAGAGAAAGCTGCACCAAGGCCCGGGTGGGCCCCGCAGCGCTTCAGAGAGTGACGAGACAGAGCCCGTGGATGACAGATCCTTCCGGGAGCCGTGCCAGAGAACTTGACATTCCACATTCCCTCTCCCATTGGCAGCTGTCACCACAGGTGACAGAATGCAGGCACTACCTATGGCCTAATAGGTGCCCGGCCCCCAGGATTGGGGAACACAGTCTCCGCCCCTGACAGCCCGGTGGCCAGGGATGTGGCTGCAAGCGCAGCTTGGGGACGCTTCCCTGCCGGCCCTCGGGGGGGCGTGAGCATGCAGGGTGGCTGAGCGCCGGCGGGGAGGCAGGGGCCCTTGGGGCACAGACCTGTGGCTTCGGAGGTCGCAGCACTTTCTGCGGGAGTCTCTTCACCAGCCCGGGACGCTGTCCTCGACGGTACCTGCAGATGAGAGAGACGAGGAAAAATGTGAAAACCCGTGTTATAACGTTATCACTGTGTGCGTGTGTCCTGGGCGTGTGGTGAGACAGAGCGACACATTTCACTGACAAACGTGTAGTGCAGTGTAATACTCTGCGCACACGGGCACACGGCTTTTCTCCTGAGTTCAGCGCCACCCCTGGCCATGGCCGTGGAGAGGGGCCGGCACCGGGCAGAGCGAGCACAAAAGTGGTTTGACTCGGCCAGACTATGCGTTCACCCTGCTGCTCCGTCCCCGGGTGTGTGTCTGAGTCGCAGTTACGAGTCAGGCGCTGAGTTTGAATCTACACTTTCTCCACATTCCGTTCCCCTCGGCCGTAAGCAGTCATGGCCACTCAGCGGGACTCTCCTTTTCAGAAAACCCACGACAGTGATCTTGATTCTGAGAGCTTCACACGCTCCTATGATTGCCGGCCTGTCCTTGAAGTGCGCCAGAGGCTAGTAGGGCTCGCTCCACATTTCCAGTTTGGTGCAGCTCTTCGCCGAACCTCTCTCCCGGCCAGCTCACACGTGTACCCCTGCAGACGGGGGTCTCCCCCGGAGAGCCCGTGGGAGGCTGCGGGCCGATGCAAGTTCATCGCCGTCAGCAGGACCCCGGGCCTCCTCTAACTGGGACACGCCTCTGCCCACCCCCAGGGACCTGGAGGTTTCTGCCACCTTCGATGGCACGGTCAGGTGTGTGGCTGACGGTCTTCTTTGTCCACGTTACAATATCGTTTTCATCCTGGGCAATGGTGGCCTCTTTCTAAAGACATTTCAGTTGATGACCAGCTGTTTAAAGTTATGGCAACACCCTCTCCTCAGGGCACAAGCGGGCCCTGGGCTGGTGGCCGTCAGCAGCAGTGGGGCCCTGGCACACAGGTCCCTTCCATCTGGAACCAGGCCTGCCCATGCAAACAAGGAAGACCGTGCCCCACAGGGCTCACCCCGGGGCAACCCGGCTGCTCCTGGCACTGACTGCAGGGGTCAGAGGGCACATGAGGAACCCTGGCTCGCCACGTGCTGGCGTGGGGCCTTGGGCAACTCCTCACACCGGCCTATGGGGGGCGCTGTGAGGACGGAGTGGTCACAGGGTGCAGCTCTGAGCCCGGCACCTCCCGCAGGCTCAGTAAGTGCTTTCTCCGCCCCTTCCTCCTCCACCACCCCCACCCCAGGTGACTGCATTAACTCGTTGCACCCCACTCTGTCTGACTGGCCAGGTGCTGTTACCCACCTTTACAGACGAGGGGACTGGGGCCGGGGTCGAGTTAGGTGGTTTGCCCCAGCACCCAGCCGGTCGGCAGTAATGCCAGGACCCGAGCAGCCAGCGCACTGTGCACCCTCCACCCGTGTGGAGTACGTCTGCATCACATGTACCCCCCACCCCCCACGTCTCCCGTTTCCCCCAACTCACCCTCTGTGCAGCCGACTGGGTGCGGAGCTGATGCTCCCAGCTCCTTCCTCACCGCTGCCTGTTTAGCTCATTTGTAATCATTCAGCCAAGGCTCGGCACCTGAATCCCGGCGCACACTTCTGACGGTTTTCTCAGAGCCAGCCACCAGGAGTTGCTGTGTGGCGGGGGCAGGGAGTGGGGGGGGCGTCCGTCCTGCTGTGATGGGGACGAAGGGGTCTCCTGGGAAATGGGACGCTGGGGGCAGAGCTGGACAGTCCTGGGCACGACCAGGGTGGTTGGGTCAGGAGACATTTCTGCCTCTCTGCTATTTGCTAGAATGTTCTGGTGGTTGTAGCCCCCACTGTGGAAATACGGGCGGCAGGGAAGGGGTCCGTCCAGATGGCCTTTGGAGCATGTCCCGACCGCCCTGGGTCTGCGGGTGCTCCGGCTCGGAGGCAGCGACTGGAGGAGGGGCTGCGTGGGGGCCCCGGGGCCAGTGGGCTGCAGGCTCACAGGAATTGGAACCAGCGTGGGCAGGGCATCCTTGGGGCCACTCTGTGAAGCCGGGGCCCGGGGACCAGGACAGGGGGGTACACTTTGCCCCCACCTGAAGATCCGAGTAGGTGTTCAGGGTCGGTGAGGTCAGGCCCACACTCTGCTCTCCACCCCTCCGTGCCCTTCGGCACAGCCCCTGAAGGCCTGTTCTCTGCTGGAACACGCAGCGCCTCCGTAAGGGGCCTCTTCCAGCCTGCGGTGCCCCGCCCCCCACCCGGGGCCCCCACAGTCTCCTCGTCGGTTCATTCATTAAGCATATCATCACTGGTCCCAGGCCCGTGGCAGCTCTAGAGCCTCCCTCTGTCCCCTGCTAAACATGTTCTTAGGGGAAAATCTCTGTTTTGGTGAATAAACTCTTTTTAAGCCCAAGATCATGTTAAGTGTTTTACCTTAAAACATACCTCTCCTTGTTAAAGGGGCCTCAAAAGCAGGTAGCAGGCAGCAGAGATGGGAGGCGGAGGGCCCTCCTGTCCCAGCCATGCAAACGGTAGCCCACTCTGGGGACAGTGGTCTGCTCCTTCCCAGGCCTGACGGAGGAGGGGGACCCCAGCCAGGCGAGATATTGGGGTGCGGCTCTGGGGAAGGGCTCCGCGCCAGCCGAGCGCCCTGACACCGGCAGCCAGAATCCCACTGAGAGCCGTGTCCCGAGGCAGGGGTCCTGGGCCCTGTGGCCACAGGGAGACGCTCCGCTCAGTTGGAGGCCAGGGGTCACTGAGCACCCAGGCCCCGTGCAGGAGGCTGTGTTTTTCAGAAAGGCAGCTGTGGAAACAGCGATTTCATTCATCTCTGCAAGGAAGTGTTCATCTGTCCACTTCTGCAGAGTTGGGATGAGGACCCCTCAGGCCCCCCGACAGGTAACTGCTGTCCGGCCTCACGGGGCTGGTTCAGTGCAGCAAACAGCCTTAGAAGTCCTCCCACCCCCACCCAGGTCTCTTCCGGCCCCAGTGCAGGGTCTCTGGCTGCCACCCCGCCCGCGCCTGGCCAGCACACACCCAGCACACGCCCAGCACACGCCCATCTCCTCTTGGCCCCAAGCACTGCTCTCCTCCTTGTTACGGCTCAGCTGAGGCTCGATTCCCCACTCTGCCCCCTAGAGAAGCCTGTTTCCCTGGCCCTCGCAGGGAGCACTCTGCCCCTCGAGGACCCTGAGCCCCTGCACTGGCGTGCTCTCTGCTGGCTTTCGAGGACATGTCATGTTCTGCTTGTGGCCACAAACCCACCCAAAGGGGCAAAAGAATTGCTATTCGTCTCTCAAAGCCGGCAGAGCGGAAGCCACTCAAGGTATCAGTTAATCAGAGACAGATGTGTTAATCAGAGACCAAACCCAGGTGTGTGGCCACCACACACCCTGCTGCTCCCGAACCTCGCGTGAGGCCCCTCCCTCGCGCCTAATGGCGGAGACCCGACTCACTTAATTCCACGTGTGTTTTAGAACAAGCTATAAATGGCTGGCGCTTGAAAGGCGAGATCTACATCGCCGGAAGTATAAAAACGAGGCGGTGGGAGGCACATCAGCTTGCAAGAAGTTTGGGCAGCAGAGGGCGGGGGGCTGGCTGTTCAGACCCAACGAGGAAATGACTTCTCTGTAGTAACAGATAAAGACGGCCTTTGGTGTGGGGGGCGGCAGCTTTTAAGCTTCCTGTGATTATGGCAAATCAGGTTTCCTTGACCGCGAGCCTCTCTTATAAAAGAGAGGGAGGGCGAGTGATGTGAGCACAGCATCTGCTGCGTCGATCTGCTCAGGAAGCCTGGGCGCAGGCGCGGGCGCCCCGTCCACAGGGTCCCGGGGCCCCTCCGAGTCCGGCCTTCCCCGCGGCTTATTATCTCCCAGAAACACATAATGCGTCGCACCAAGCGACCGCGTTACAGCAAAGCCCCTAAATTGTGTTTGGACAAAGAATAATTGAACACTGGACAGAATAACAAATGCCCCGGTCAAGTTTGCTTCAAGGGTTTATCGTGTTGTATTAACATGATAGAAATATGAATACTTAAATCTTATCTCAGGTATAGTTTATAACTGCATTAATCATTCACTGTATTATATATTTTTCATGTCAGAGAGGTGGTGAGGGAAAGATTCAATTTCACAGCAGAGTCGGAGAGTGGGTCCCAGATAAGTCGGGGCCGGGCTGGCAGCCTCGCAGCCGCAGACCCTCCTGGGGGTGGGGGTGGCGGGTGGGGAGGGCACGACGAGGTTCCAGGGCCCCTACCCTGCCACACGGCACCACACCCGCTCACACTCACACTCACTGGCTGTTTGCCTACCTGGGTCCTCTGCAGACCGGGCCCTGCCCTGTGCCGTGTGCTCGCGGGCTGCTGGCCTCGTGACCGTCTGTCTGGGCGGCTGCGTCGGGGAGAGGGCAGCAGGGGCTGTGGGGCGTCTCTGACACCTTCTTCTTCCGGAGTTGGGTCCCTTCCTTAAGGGATGGTCGCTCCAGAAAGGCCACCAGCCTGGCTGGCACATTGCTGGGTGTTGGCTAAGACAGCGCTGGGGCCGGCAGGGGCGGGGGCGTCTCCGCCCTTCTCAGGTGACAGAGAAGACGTTGCTTCCCACCTGGCCAAGTCCTCGAGGATCCCGTCGGTGCCGCGTTAAACCACAGCCGACGTTCTCTTGCTGGAGGACAGGCGGTTTTCCGAATCGCCAGCTGACGAGGGGTGAGGGCAGGGGGCTCTGGGCTTTGATATAAATGTCCCCAAATCCCCGTGCACCCGGCTCCCAGCGATGTGTCTCCACAAACCCCATCAGAGGTCCGTCATGCTTGGCTGTGTCCTTTAAACTTCCGCGTTTGCCCAGCCGAGTGAGGCAGGGGTCACGGCACGGGGGAACTTATTTCTCAAAGTTTAGGGGAAACATCAAACCAGCAGGCCACAGAATGGAAAGGTGAGCTGCGAGACACAAATCACCTCCCCGTCACAGAAACGGCCAAAAAATAGCAGCTGCAGCTGTGCACAGCGGGGACAGAGAACATTGAACACATGTTAAATAACAAATAGGAGACTTAAATGCAGCTAAAAACGGACCTTGTTCTGAATAAATCATGTGCGCTGCATCCTAACCATCCTGAGAAACGGGACGGGTCATGTGGAATCTGCCAGATTTGTATTTAAAAAAGTCCACAGCATGTGCTCTGCTTCTCAAATGGCACGAGGCTCGGTTCCGGGAGGACATTCCGCTTCCGTCCCCACCCCCGCCGCCCGCAGGACTACAGCTGGATTCGAGAAACTTCACTTCAGCTGAAGACAAGCTCAGACGTGCATTTGAATCAGGCCTGTTTTTCTGGGGGACGACGCTGCTTAACATTCACTCTGCGCAGCCCGAGCGCTTCACAGAGTCCCTCCTCCTTCCTCCGAGCAGGGCCGGGGCTGGGCTCATCCGTTCTGAGCCCGTCTTTGAAACGGCAGAAGTTCATTTCTCCCACATTCTCACCCATTTTTAGCCTCCATGGAGACAAAGCCCCCGCCTCGGGCATGGAGACGGGTCCACCTGCTCCCTGCCGGGCGGGGTGAGGACGTCCGTTAGGACACGGAGTCAGTCTCTGGGCGGAGCGTTCGGATCAGCCCGGCGGGCCAGTGTCCTGGTCAGGAAGTGTCTCGGCCCCCGTTTCCGTGTTCCCCTCATTCCCATGCCCTGGCGCCCTCACCACCGCCGGCCACACAGTGCGGATCCCGCCCGCGTCTCTGCTCCAGGAGGAGCGAGCCTCCTGCGGGGCAGCCGGCGGTGACGGGAGACTCTGGGCCTGGCCTCCGCTGAATCACGGGAGCGCGGTTTTGCTCCAAGGTGCTGCTGCGGCACATTCGCACGATTCCCGGGCACACCCGTGCACAAGCACACTGTGTGTGGCAAGCTCAGCCTGTGGCCGGGCTGTGGGTGCCCTTTGTCTCCAGTGAGGGGAGTGTCCTGTGCGGGGCTGGGTGCCAGAGGAAGACCCCGGGCCTGGGTGCGTGGCCTTCCGGCCGACATCCTGTCCCCACTCAGAACGTTCCGAATGCACCCAAGTGCCAACAGCGAATACGAGCTTGGAAGGCAAGACGCACCTGTGTGTGTGACGAAGAGAAGCGGACAGAAACGTCAAAAACGGGGGGCCAGACGCATCTAACAGAGCCTCGGAGAGGCGTGACCGGCTCCCCCTGGAGACTCCCCTCCCGGCCACCCCACACGGCCCCCCACTGCCCTGTACGTGAGCGTTTGCACTGAGCGGGGCTCAGACTGGGCTCCCCCAAGTCAGTGCCCCACATGCTGAGAAGCCATAACCATGGAGCACGCCCGCCGCTTCCTCTTCCCGAATTTCAGGGCTCGGGGTGAATTGCAGACGGTGGCATCCATGACGATGAGAGAGAGAAATGTGAAAGGGGAGGAAGAAAGGGATTCTAGTCAAATGAAGAGAAGGAAGGAAGGAGGGAGGGAAAAGGGGAGAAGCTGACGTCAGCCTCAGGTTCATTCAGGGTCCAGCCGCCCAGCAGCATTGCTCAGGGGTGGGGACCCATGGACCAGCCGCCAGGAGGGCGAAGGGCCTACCTGAGCCCTTTGGCCTCTCCCAGACCCCAGAGAAGCCCCCCAGGCTGCAGCCACCTGTCATAAATGGACCCTGGATTTTCTGGAGGGTGTGAGTCCTGGAGAGCGGGGAGAGGCAGGGCTGGCGGCCATGTTAGTGCAGCCCGACTAGAGACCATTTTTAAAAAGTGGGGCAAGGCGTGTGCTTGCTGCAGAAAGCCCCAAAGAAAGCCAAGCAGCTTCATCAAGTAACATCTTCCCAAATGAAACGACTTCCCCAGTGCAGAGTCCGTTTGCCACGGCCCCCGCCTGGGGTTTAAACACCCCCCACGCAGGCCCGAGCCGCCTGGGGACTCGGGCCGTCCCGCACTCTGCGCCTCCCTGATCTAACATTCCCTCTGAGTCACCCCCCGCCAGCCACTCCTTTAAGATCGCATTTTATTTCTGAGTCATCAATTACTCAAACTTTGTGGGCCTATCTGTCCTCAGCCATCTGGCCCCCGTGCCGTATTTTAAAGCATGTTCGAATAATGACAACCTCCTGTTCCCAATTAATTTATGGGCTGCGGGGACCATCCTTCATGCGTTATCACACACGCCCATTTGATCTCGCCTATCGTCCCCCTGCATCTGCAGCCCCGGGATAAATCTCCCCCGCCAGCCTGTCCCTCGGCCTGCGATAGGGAGGTAGGGCTCCCTATTAGTTCCACGAAACTGACCTTAATTTCTAAAAACGGTATCAGATGTGAATAAAGTTTGGTGAGATGATTTGTTTTGATTTACTTTGTGCCACTTATCTTTGCGTTTTCTCCTACTTTTCTTTTATCTAATTTAGACAGTGGAGTCTCGCCAGCGGGTTGCGGTTTATCCATTTCCACGCTGCCACGGCGAGAGGGGCTGTGGGCGATAATAATGTGGCTGCGGGCGCGCTCGAGGTTGGTTTCTGCGGTTCTCATCAAGCGGGCCTGCAGGCCTGGAGATCTCCGTTTTGGAAATGCGAATGCGCCGGAGCGGCGCGCGGGTTACTGCGCAGCGGGTCTGAGCCTGGCGCGGTAAAACTAAGCGCGCACCCAAGCGCCTCGCCTCTCCCGCAGCTCAGCTCAGGTGACCGTAGGGAACAGGGAGGACGCGACGGCACGTCCCAGGGCCTGTGGCCGAAGGACCAGAACCTGCGCTCCACGGAAACAGACCTCCGTCCACACGCAGGAACGCTCATTAAGCACAACGCACGGCCAGATGTTCATTCACACTGCCCAGCCTCATGGGATTTGGAGAGAGTGCAGTTTCAGGAACTAATTTAAAAAGGGGAACACCTTGATCGGAATAATGGCCAATTATAAGTGCCGACGTTGCCTCTTCTGGGTTCTGCCGGTGGGGCTGGGGGAGGGGCCCTCGGGGCGGAGGGGTGACGCTCCCGCGCGCCCCGCACAGCTGTCTCCGTGCGCGCCGCCCGGCCGTGGCCTTCCCGGCAGGCACGCGTGCCCCGCGCGGCCGCGGAGCGCAGCCCTGCAGACGCTCAGAACGGCCCGGGAAGTCTGCAATGCAGAAGCCGATTCTGGGTTGTTTTTTTAAATTGCGTCCTGAGCCTGCGCGGGAACCGAGCGGCCTGCGGGTGTCAGAGGGGACCTGGACCAGGCGCTCAGGACCGCCAGCCAGCAGTGGGACCGGACGGGCGGCGGTCAGGCCGCAGCACGGCGACTTCACTCGGGCCGGACTCAAACTGCGGGGCGATAAAGCCGAACAGCAGCACGTAAAGCCTGTGTTTGCTGAGACAAACCCCGCTCCGCGCCTGCGCGGCCCTGGCGCGGTCTGCACGGTGGGGAGAAACGGAGACCGCTTCAGTGGCCCCCTGGGACCCGTAAAGGCTATTTCTGAGTCTGAATCTTGCTGTTTAATTTAATCATTTATTATATTAATATTCAAATGGGCTGCATCTTATTAGCTACTGCAAGGATGTTAGTACGTGGGAAATAAATACCTAATTATGCTTTTGAAAAGAGGGCTTCTGAAGACTTGGGTGTGTGTGCTAATAAAACAGTTCATTTGCAGATTTTTCTGCACAAATCAGCAGTTTGAGGCTTTTTTTCTCCTTTAAGAAAATAAAAACTTGGAGCGAATGCACACCAAGAGGCACGCAGGCAGCCTTGGAACGAGGGTGCGGGCTCTGGGTGCCCGAGCAGGCGTCCGCCTGGCACTGACCGGCGGCTCCCTGGGCTCAGCACACCTCCACACAACGAACGGCTTTAACCCGCTGACCAGGACCTTAAATGCGTCCCTGCTCAAAGGCCAAACGTAGATATCCTCTTGAAAATGTATTTTTGAGTGCAGCCTGCTGGTATTTTTTAGCGTGACTATTCACTGTTTTCTGTCCGCGTGCCGGCCCCTCTCTCTCTCTCTCTCTCTCTCTCTCTCTCTCTCTCTCTCTCTCTCTCTCTCTCTCGATTCCCCGTGCAAAATACAACCATTGATTTTCACATCCACAGACAATGGACACACCAGCAGCTCGCAGAAAGCAGACCCTGCTGTTGGGAGACACCACAGACCCACGTGTGCGGGGGAGGGGGCGCGGGCTGCCGGCCCACCGTCTCCGCGGCCGCAGGGGCCAGGGCTGAGCATTCACTTCATGAGGATGGATGGTGCCGCCGGCGTCATATATACAAACGGCGAAGATAAATCCCCAACTAAATGCATCCACTGCATCCGGAGCAGGGGAGAAATTAGCGGTAAATGAAGAAGTTACAGTCTGAGAAACTGGGGCTTACACATTACTATCTTTCTAAAGTAACTGCCACGGGGTTGGCAATCTCTCTCCTTTACTTCCTGAGGTTGCGGAGATGTGTCTGCTGACACCCAGTCGGCCACCTGGCCGATTCCCCCAGGTGACTGTCAGAGCCAAAGGCCGAAGTCCTGAGCCCGCGGCCCGGCGCTGGGCCCCTCGCTGACCTCCGCTCAGCCTTTAAAAGACCTCAAATGAGTTTATTTCCTTCTCCTCACCTGGATGGCCGTCCCAGGAGAGAGAGCAGCCCCACTGGTCCTGGGTGAACAAAGGCCCTGTGGCTGAAATCCGCTTTCCACTGCCCTGGTGCTCAGCGTCTCTCCTTGTGGCTTGGAGAAGGCGCGCTCGAACACAGACATCCGGTGTGTGGCTGCCCCAGAGGCCCGTCCTCCCCACCCCACCCTGAGCGCTGGTGGGCACCCCTGCCTCACACAGGTCCTGGCGGCTGGTCTGCGCCTGCACACAGCCCAAGGGGATCCTGGCTGTGCCAGGCTCTGTCCTTGGGGCGCTTCCCTCCGGCAGGGTGGTCTCCAGCTATTGAATTCTCTCTGGTGTGTGATGGGAGTCCCCCAGGGGAACATACACAGGACCTGGCCTGCACCCCGCCACCTGGGGCCGGGACGGCGGGGGGTCCCTGAGCAGGGTGGCTAGCTGATAGTCTGTGGGCGGAGCCCCGGGCAATGGGTGCCACCTGCCCCAGAAACCGACCAGAAATGCCAGCCCTGGGGTCAGAGGACTCCCACAAGTCATGGGTCCCAGAGAACCGCATTGCCAGCGCCCAAAAGCCCAAGGATGTCCCCAGGGGCTGAGATGCCTCGGGGTGGCCAGTCCGGAAAGTTCTGTGTGGGAACCCCGGCATTTCCCATGTGACCTTTCTCGGGCAAATGCTGCCAGGCCCAGTCAGCAGAACAGGAGGCAGGACGGTCGGCGGGGGGCGGGGCGACTCACTGTCCAGGCTGGGGTGCAGGAGGCACATGAGGGTGGGGAGCCCCCTGCTCCCCACTGCTGATCTGATGGCCACGGGCAGAGGCCCCCGATTTCCCATAGGGCTGGAGGGGGCAGAGTCCCCGCCGGCTCCCGCACGCGGGCCAGGACAGAGGCTCGAGCATGTCCTCTGCCACCTCATTCAGCACATCTGTGGGGGTCTGGCCTGCCGCCACTCGTGGCTCCACCCAGGAGACCCCCCACACGGCGCCCCTGGAGGTCCCCATCCAGAGTGGCCCCTCCCACTCTCCACGCTGTCACACCGTCCAGTCCTTGGCCCCTTGCTTGCTTACCTGCTTCCTTCCCTCTTCCCCGCACCAAACGCCAGCCCTTGAAGGACGGGATGGGGCTGTGACGTGACCCCCGAGTGAGGCCCCTGGTTACAAAGGCGAGATTCTCAGGACGGTGACTGCAGGGCATTAAACCAGGGAGTGGCCCGTCTGAGCAGGGGACCTGAGCGACAACTCAGGTTGAGTCCCTGAAGCCGCCTGGGGGGCCTGTCCAGCCTGGACACATGGCAGCAGGGGTGCAGGTGTGCCACCCCCCCCACCAACCAGGCACCTTGTTTCCATCATTACAGAGAAGCCTGGTCCAGGGGGAGCCCAGGGGATTGGGGCTTCGTGAGGGCAGAACCAGCTTATCGTCCCCACTGCATCTCCAAGGGCAAGAGAGCCTTCTCCTCTGCGCTCGTAGGACGGACAGACAGACAGATGGGTGAGTGAGTTGGTGAGGGATGGCAGGAACACCCAAAGCCTCTGGGGTGCCCCGAGGGGGGACTCACTTCCGCTGTGGGGGCTCAGCCAGGGCTTCTGGGGACAGCTGTGTTTGTCATACTAGGTAGAGCGAGCAGAAGACAGGGAGCCACCGTGGACAGAGCTGCCGTGTGTCCCGGGACAGTGGGGGAGCCGCCTGGTCCCACCCAGCTCCCCAGACTCCCCCCACCCCCGGAGTCTCACCGACAGCCAGATAGCCAATCAGCAGCAGGCAGGTCCCGGCTGGGAGGCAGGGCAGCAGGAAGGGGTCAGGGTTAGGAGGGGCAGAATAGGCTGGGAGCTGAGGGAGCGCAGCACCAGGTGGGGCATCTTCCAACTTCCCGTGAAGCCTGCGCCCAGTTCAGGTAGTGGAGGGGATGTGGTCCAAAACCAGCCACAAAGGGCCGTGCTCCTCACCACGAGGTGCTTCGGAAGAGCTTCCCAGTCCTTTCGGGCTCCCCGTCATCCTGGGGGGAGGGCCGGTGAGGTTCAATTTACTCTTGGGTTTATATTTAAACAAAGTTTCCAGAGACTATCCCACGGATGTGCCTCGGGCCCCCAGCACAGGGCGCTGGCCTGCAGCGGCCCCGCCCCGCCCGCCTCACTGGTTGGAAGGTTGTAAAGGCCCCTGGACCACACCAGGGACAGTGGTTTCCAAAGAGGAAGCGCAGTGGCCTGGAGCCCAAGAGGCCCCGTCCACAGGTCGGGCCTGGGGACAGGCTCTGTGTCTGAGCCTCAGGGTCTGGGCCTGGCCCAGCCTGGGGTCCAGCCACCAGATCCAGGAGGCCCTCCCGGCCTTGGCAGCATGTGTGTCTCCCCAGGGCGGGTCCCAGACACCGAGAATCCGTCTCTGGGGACGAATTAGATGCCAAGACGAGGCCCTGGGAGATGGAGCCGGGGCCGGGGCGGGCATGGGGGTGGGGGGGGGCTGCCCTGGAACAAGCAGTCTTTGTCCCAACAGGACTGACCTCCGATTTCGCCGGGTTTCTGGGGCCAATTCTCTCCATTTAGGCCCCTCTTCCCCCCACCCCACCCAGTCTTCCCCAGACTGGACGGGCTTCTCTTTGGAAGTGGGGGTGGGGCCGGGCGGCTGTGCAGATGGGCCCCCCTGAGGGTGTCAGCGGTCACCCTGCTGACCCACCATCCGATCCCCGTGCACAGCGCTGGGGGGTCAGTGGGACGGTGGGACCACCACTCGGCTGAGCAGCACCCCCCACTGCCCAGGTGCCGCCCCCTCGGTATTTGGACGTGCGTCGGAATGTTGCCATCAGTGATTCAGGGCACACGATTCATCAGGAGGACATTTGCTCGGCAGACACGTGAGGAGCTGTCTGCCTCTTCAATCTCACTGACAGCGCAAAAATGCTGATTTATAGTAAATCATTAAAATCTGCTTATTATGGCACGGCTCTCCTCTTCCCCACTTCAAGCCCGCAACTGATCTGCATCGCGTCTCGGCAATTTTACACCACAGCCAGCAGCCACTTAAACAAGAGAGGCGAGATCCTCAGTCTTTATTAGCACATATGAAAGGGCATTTTGTTTAAAGAAGAGTAATTAAGAATGCAGGCGATTTTCCTGCTCAGCGTAAGGGCGGGGGGAACCTGAAGATTTAAAACGTCCAAGCGGAACAAAGAATTACTGTACTGAAACAATACTTAAAAACGATGACTCGGTCCACATTTTAAATCATCCGAAAACAGCAGTCCACATGGGGGCGAGATTTCTGGGGAGGCCGGGGCTGGGGGCCGGTGGCCTCCCGGTGCGGCCGTGGGGCCTCTGTGAGTGACACCAGGCAGGGACAACGGTGTCCTTGTGTTCGGCCCCAGTATTGTGACGACCCTCGCACGACTTTAAAAATCACCTGGGAAGTTTTGTTCCTTGTTCCTCGTAGGCAGAGGTTGGGGGTCGGGCGGAAACACGCCAGGAGAATGCGTTGCTTGCTAGGTAAACAAAGAAACCACGGGAAAAGGGTCTATATTTCGTGTGTGTGTTACTTACAGGAAAAGAAAAAAATTAATTTGATGCCCGGGGACAGAAACCCTTGCCACTGAATTACAGAGAAGTGAATAAACGGACTCGGAATTAATCCATACAGATCTGTCCCCTTAATAAGACTAATTCCGGAGAACAAAGCAGCGCATAATGCATTTTAAATTAAGTTGGAAAATGCATAATTTATATTTGTTTTATTTCTTCATATTTTAACACAGGTGCGTTCCGGAATGCTAAGAACCGGCGGGCAAGGACGCGCTCTGTCCGGGCTGCACTTCCCCTGACGGAACCCCGATTTCTCCCCGCATTTGGGAAGCGGGAGCAGCACCAGACCGAGAGGAGGAAACCAGCCAGCGGGGAGTGCGGAGGTGTTTGGCTAAGTTTCATTTCAAGAACTCCTCATTCCTAATGTAACATTCATTCAGCAACAGAAAAGCAATTGCATTACTCTGGGTGAAATCCTGTTTTCTTTTGTCTCGAGCGGCGGTTTTAAGAGAAGCTGGGGAGGGCAGGGGCGGAGCTGAGGCCACCCTGTGGGGCGCACTGGCCCACCCTGCTCGGGGCGGGGCTGGACTGAGGGGCAACCGTCCTATTTTGTCCAGCTGCTTTTCCCTCCCTCTTCTCCTCCCCACCTTCATCCCGACTTCCCTCAACTTGGGTTCTTCCCAGTATTCCTGTAACTTATAAAATGTGTCAAGCCAGTGGCTGTAGGCTTCGTTTCACTCATAAACTCTTTTTAGCTGAACTCTTAACATGGTGTGCTTTTTGTTTAATTTTAAATCACACAGTAGACGCAGCCTAGAAGTGACTCCCAAAACGAAATTCAATGCTCTAAAATTATTCTCTAAAACATAACTGGTCCTGAGAGGGACCCTTGCTCACCACTACATCATTAGAGCCACCCCTGCGAGGTCCTGGGCTCAGCCACCGGGTGCCACACGTGGTCTCGTCATCTGGTCACCAAATCCCTGCGGGCAGAGGTCAGGCGACTTTGCAGGTCACCTAATGTGTCCAGGCCCAGGGTTGACACAGGACTCAGGCCCTTTGGAGCCTGTGCCTGGGACCACCATTCCCTAGGAGCTCCGATGTCCGGGGTGGGGGTCCTGGGGCCGCTCTGAGGTTGCATGGGCACGGGCAGTCCTCTGAGGGCTTCGTGAGCTGGACCCAACACTGTCCCAGAGATGGGGAACTGGCACGGGACCTCTCCTGAGTCCCACAGGGTTTGTGTTGGACCCTCGCTGCTGGGACGGCTCAGTGTTTCCTCACGGGCATTGGAGCAGAAGCTCCGTCCGGGAGAGCAGACGAAGGGAGATACATCGCGCGAACATCAGGCTGCGCTGCGTACAGCCGCCGGCAGGCCCTCCCCCGGGGTGCCGGCCTCTCTCCCCATCCTCCAGAGAAACAGCCGTACAAGGATGGGTTTAGGTAACCCGCATGTCCAGTGAGTGATTAGAGTCTGCATCCCAATCAGCCAAAACCACCTACAAGAGACTCCTTTTCGAGTCTAAGTTAAACACTAACAGGGGCTTCTGCTTTCAGCTCCAACTAGGGAAGGAGCTTAGCGGTCAGTGTTCCTGCCCGAACAACGAAAAGTTGGACAAACTGAAAATCAGCAACTCTTCCTGGCCGGGTTAGAGAAAGGAGGAGGCAGAGCAAAGCCCCTTGGCCACCTGGAGGGACAGGTGCGCCCAGAGAGGAGCAGCAGCAGAAGTGCGCTCACCTGCAGCCGAGCCCCTGGGGCCGCACACCTGCCGGAACCCTAGAGGGACCGCTCTGCTGAACTGCTGAGTGTGGGCGAGTGTGGGAGTGAGGGACGCACTCCCCACCCCTCCCCCAGCTGCAGGAGCATTACCTCCAGCCCCCAGAGGAACATCCTTGTGGCACTCCCGCAGCCCCCTCCCCAGCGAGGCTTCTCCAGGGAAGACGGCAGGGCCAGGGCACAATTCTAGAACTGTATCTCAGCTGCAAGACGGCCGGGCCCCTCCGCTCACCCTCCCTCCAGACTTCCAGTTGCACCTCAGGGGGGTGGTAGGGAGGGGCCATAGTCAATGAGAATCAGGGGTTCAGGGAAGTTGTTTGGGTCTGCTGCAGGCAGAGAGGGGAGCAGGGGCAGAGAGGAAAACCTCTGCCACCCCGGAAACACTTGCGGGGGTCACAGCACCAGTCACTGAAATACCGAGACTGGATCAGAAATGGCGGAACTGCCCCTCCCGCACACCGCACCACCGCATCCACGGGCTGGCGCAGTGACGGTGGGACACACTGGTGACAGCGCCCATCTGAGGAGGGGTCCGCAGGGAAGCCGAGGCCACGTGGGAGACACAAACCAGGGCACCAGACGGACGTAGAGCTGCTGGCACACACGTCAAGCCCCGCCCGGGGCCCGCCTGGACGTGAACGCACACCCTCGGGGCCGTGCGCCTGCCGCTAGGGGGCCCCCACCCGCCGGGTGTCCAACAGAACCTTCCACGGCAGGACACGCAGGACGGGACGCCGCCCGAGAGACAGGACAGATGAGCACGAGGAGCAGACTCTGCCCAGACGCGGGTCTCGGAGTCGCCCGACAGAGGGTTTGAAGAAAGGGTGGAGGCAGGCCTGCTTACGGTTTCCAACACGCAACACCGTGCTCGAGTCTCTGCTCCTCCGGCCTCACAGAGCTCCTGCTGGCGCGAACGTCTTCCTGTGTAAATCTAAAATAACAAAGGAAGAGTGTGGCAAACACACAACCCGCGGACCATAAAACACACAACACGGGAACCAGTGGGGGGAAACACTTTACCGAACAAGGGGACTGAATTAACACCCATCTCTTCAGTGACCAAAAAGTAACAAAGTAAATAAGTCAATCTTCCGTATGGGAGACACTATGCTTTTTCTTTGCTCAAAACCACTAACTGTTTAAAAAAGAAAAGCTTAAAACTTGACAAGGGAAATCTAAAATTATAACGATGGAGGAGAAAAGGATTTACTAGAATTCAACACTAATTACTGATTTTAAGGAAAAAACCCACAGAAATCAAGAGAGTGTCTTAGTGAGGCAAAGATTATGTGTCTTAAATGGACATTTAGCACTCTTCCCAAAGGTAAAATCCTAGAGAGAGGATCCCTGACCCCGTCGGGGACTTGGGTGGTTCTCGGGAGCCGGGAGGGCTCGGAAAGCTCAGGCACCCGGGACGAGCTGGGTGAGGCTGGCTTTTGTCTCGGGGACTCGGGGAAGGGTCGCGTCTCTCAGCAGGTTTTCCAAGGGGCCCGACCTCCCCCACACAGAAGAGAAGTCAAGTCACTAACACCCACCAGTAAGACAACTCCCGAGCGAGCGAGAAGAGCAGAGGTGAGGCGAGGCGAGCACGCAGCACTGTGCCATTTGGTCCCACGGCAGCTGCACCTGGTCTCAGCTCCTCCTCTCGAGGGTGGAGGGCTTTTAAACGCCAGGGGGCAGTTTTGCAAACGGAGCATTCAATTAGCACAGCACCACTTCTTGGTTCCCCTAAAGAACTTGTGTTTGAAATTCTGAGCCATCGAAAAGTTGACTGTATTTTAAAATCCCGGGAATAGAGTTTGAGAAAGACCGAAGCACGTTCAGAAAGGTGGCTAGTTACAAAATTGGAATCCAGAAGGCATGGGCTGTTTCGTGTGCCAAAAGTAACCAAGTACAAAATTAATGGGAAAAGAAATTTCTTCTCAGTAGCACTAAAATGTATCATAACGAGGAAGGTGTCATTAACCAGAAATATGAAAAAACTTACGTGAATACAATGTTAATAACACAAAAATAGAAAAGTGTTTAAAATGATAAAAGACGTCCAGCTTCGATTAGAAAACACGTTAGCTCTTGGGTGCGGCGGAGGTAGCGGTTCTCCGTGTGGTCACTCACGGGGCCAGCAAGGGCCCATCGACCCCGCCGCGGGGCTTTAAAAATTACTCACTTCTTGATGGAGAGTAGGCGTGAGAACTGGAAGCATTACGTCTAAGGTTAATGAGGAACGAGGGTGCCCAAGAACACGTAAGGAAGGAAGATGCATGAAGAAGAAACCGTGTGACCAGACAGAAAACACAAGAAACAGTGCAAGGCTCTCCAAGCCCCGGGCGGTGGCGCAGGACATCAAAGGGGCTAGTGGCTGCGACCCTGAGCCTGAGACGCTCGCCGCATCACGCAGGCCATGCCCCAGGTCCTGACTCCCAGACCGCCGTTGTGTGAGAGACGCGGGGCTGTCCTGGGTCCCGACAGCAGGAGAAAAGCCCCAGGGTGTGTCCAGCAGGAACCCCGACAGCATCCTCAGCACACTGTCCCCCAGAAAGGAGCCACCGTGCAGGTCGGGACAGTGAGGGAGGGGACCTTCTCCCTGTAGGCGGCACTGGAGCTGACACCCCAGTGCTGCGGGGACCTCGGGTCGGAAGCCTCCCATGGCCCCGGGGGACGGTGGAAACCGGCACAAACCTGAAGCATTAGCTGTCAGGTCAGGCTGCCGGCCCTACAGATCCTGAGGGGCTGAGGGGACAGTGTGCGTTTCAGGAGCAGTCGGGTGTCAAACACACACGGCCCGTGATAAGGACGGTGCCGCAGGTGGTGGTGGGCCACCCAGGTGTGAGCCTGTGGCTGCAGGTGGGGGCACGGCCTACCAGCCCCGCTTCCCCTCCTGACTGTGAGCTCCAGCCAGTGGGGCCTGGTGTCCAAGCCACCACCACACACGGGGCCACCAGGGGAGGACCTCCGCCATTGCTGCCCTGGGCGCCTATCACCTGTAAGTGTCTTGTTCTGACCTGTCACTCACCGCCCCGCCCACTCCGGCCCCCACCAGGAGTCCTCGAGGTGGAGTGTTCCCTTCAAAAAGGACACGCACACCACCCAGTATGGCGTAGAGACCTCTCTGCCGGCCACCACCCCTTCTCCCCGACACAGCGTGTCCCCTGGAACGGTGACACTCCCACCACGTCGGGTGGGCCCGGGCCATGCGTGCAACACAATTTCATTTCAGTTTCACAGGGATTCTGGAAAATCGACGTGACTTTTTTTTTAAATGAGGAAACTGAGTAAAGCCGTTCGCCCGAAGTCGTCCGACTAGAGAACGGGAGCCTGGGCCTGGAAGGGGCGCAGAGGCGGGGAGTCAGGGGGGGGTCACTCTGAGGCCGGCCTGGGCCCTGGCGCCCTGCCCCCACACCGCGTCGGCCGTGTTACAATGCACACGCACCCCGCATCATTTATTCATAATGTACAGAAGCGTTCGTCTGCAGCTGCTTGGCTGGAGTGGAGAATGTGACATTGCAGATGCATTTAAATATTCATCAACTTCGATTTCGTTGGGTGCGCAAGGTGCTGTCCTCAGGGCTCCCCCAGTGCCGACCCCCGGCGGCCCCGCCCAGGTTCCTCTGTCCAAGGTTCCCACCGAGGCTCGGCCCGTGGGCGGCCCAGGTTTCAGGAGAGGAGAGCAGAGCCATGAGGGGTGTCTCCTCACCAGGGTGCCGGTGCTCCTCCTCTGGGACCACCCGCCAACCCCTGCTCAAGCCCCATGGTCCCAGCTGCCACAGGACGACCTGGGCGGGGTGCAGGGTGCCTGCGTCTCCACCCTCCAACTTCCGGAGTCTTCTCAGCATCTGCAGGGTCTGTGAGGCAAATTCTCCACTGGGTGGTTTCCCAGCGGGGCCCTGGCAGGCAGAGTCTCCACTGTTCTGCTGGGAGGTCTTGGTGGCTACGTGTCCGTGACGATCGTGGATGCCCTGGGGGACCCTCTCCCCAGCTGCGCTGAGTGTGGGTCGCCAGTCCTCTCAGTGACCTTCTGACGTGGGTGACAGAGCAATGGGCTCCAATACTGCACCCCTTCCATCCGCCCAGCCCCCACCCGTGCATACACCCACAAACATGCTTGCTGGCCACGCACTCTGCCACTCTGTACCCCAGGGAGCACCAGGCCCTGGTCCTGCTGGTCCTGTCTCCCCAGGGCTGAGTGAGGGGCACTCCCTGGGCCAGCGTGCCATGGGCAGAGGTGACCAAGGGCTCGATGCCCCAAGCAGAGCTGCCTGCTCACAGCAGCTCTGACCCAAGGACGTCCCCACCCAGCTTCAGGCTGGGAGGCAGCAGGTTTCGGGGAAGGTCAAGGAACCCGCCTGCAGAGAAGGCACTGGGAGTTTGTCACACAGGAGGGGGCCAGGCTGGGTACCTCCCTGGCTCAGGAGGCTGACGGGGGGGGGTCCCCGGTCAGGATGCTTACAAAGCTGTGCCCCAGGTGGGCCACCACATGCCCCCAAGAGGCCCCTGGGGTCTCCATTCGGAGCTGGACAGAGGGGCCGCAGCGGCCTGAAGCAGCGGCATTTCCGACCTCTCCGGAGCCTGGTGAGAAGAATGGCAGCTGTACGACCCCCGATCGGTGACTTTAGAGATGTCTGTGCTCTCGTTGAGGGCAGAGTGAGCTCCCCATGGGCTCCGAGGGTGCTGACTCTCACAGGGGGCGCCACTGCCCCCGTCACCTGGGGGTGACCAGGTGACGTCAGGGTGGCTCTAAGCAGCACACAGCCCCAGGCCTGGGGACCAGGACAGAGTCAGGCCGAGAGGACGTGTGTGCATGGTTCCTCCAACACACCCCTGCCTCTCCGTGGGGAACAGGCGGGTCACCTCAGCGAAGGACATTCCGGAATCCCTCCAGAAGAGCGGACTGCTTTTTCATGGGCCTGTTTCTATGGCTATTCCGATTTGCATATTTGAGAACAACCGAAAAAGCAATTAATTCAAATCTAAATAACTTGCATGCTCAGAATTACGTTTATGGTCTCCCTGCAGACAAATTTATGGGGACGTCGGGGACCAGGACTCTGACACAGAAGCCTCACCGGTATCCTGCAGGGACTGGCCGCGGGCACGCTTCTCAAACTCATGCGGAGTGAGGAGCGGGTCTGGCGTGTTCTGGACCCAATGGCCATGGCCTGCTTCAGCACTCTGGGGCCAGGGTGCCGTGGGCAGCACGGCCTAGGCCGCTCTCAGGGTTCTAGCCGAGTGGGGTGGTACCCAGAGGGTGATCCCCCTGCAGAGGAAGACGAGCGCTGAGTTCCTTACGCCTGCTGGAGGACGTCGGCCCCGGGAGGAGGCTTTTGGGTTTTTTTAAGACAATTTACACAGAAAGGTGGGCTGCCGGTGTGGTAACTAGAAATACCTGCGGAAAAGTTCCTCTATTCATTCAGCATGGGAGTGTTTCCTCCCCAACCCTCCTCCTTTGAAAAGAAAAAAAAGTGTGAGAGAAAAATTTAAGGAAGGCAGAGAAAGAGAAGGAGCAAAAGCCACCGGGAGAGCTGAGATGGGGCTGCTCACATGCACAGGGACCAGGGCCGGGCGACAGAGCAGGGCCGCCTGGGGCAGGGCGCTGCAGGAGGCCCTGCTACCACCTCCCCCCAAACAGCGACTTCTCTGGGGACAGAGGGACAGGCAGGCAGGTCCCAGAGTCACTCGGGTCCAAGCACCCCCGTCTCACAGAAGGTGCCACCCAGGCTGGTGGCAGCAGCGTCCCTGCCAGTGAAGATGAAGACGCCCCCTTCAGGACAGAATCTCCCGCGGGGTCGTGTCCTCGAAGGTGAAAGTCCAGGGGACCGGTGCCCTCCCTCTGTGGCTCCTGCAAAGAAGAAAACTGTACTCCAGCCCGGGCTCCACGCAGAGACAGAGGCCCCCAGAAAACTCCCCACATGCGAGGAGACGACACTATCACCCACGCTCTGCTGGGCCCCTGTTCTGCGTCCCGCGCCCCACCCACGGGGAACATCTCGGCGTTCGGGAAATTGCAGAGGGAGGCCCAGATGTGTGTGCCGGGCCCCCGTGAAATCAGCCTGGGAGCAGGGAGTTGAATCCAAATGCATTTCGAGAACAGCGGTTGCAATTGTTATAAACTACGGAACAAACGGAGAATCCCTGGAGAAACAGATGTTAGGTCTTCTGATGGCTGTAAAACACCCCCCAAAATTCGTGTAGATATGAACGAACTTGGCTCGCCGACTATTCGGCGGTGAAGGAGCTGGGAAGGCTCGGCGGGTGTCACTCAGCTTTGTAAGATAATGGCACGCGTGTCATTAAAAAAAGAAATATTCTTTTCAATGTCTGTTATTTAGTTTTAAAATGAAAAATATGGAATAGTTAAACTTTATTAAGTGTAAAATTGGTTTTTAGAGTGCTTTGGAATGTTAGCTACCAGGAAACAAAACTTGAGAAGTCACTGCAAACAGCTGTTCTTAAAAAAGGAAAAAAAAAAAAAAAAACAATTCAAGAGGCTAATTTTTAGCGTCGGGTGTGAGGTGAGGCCCTGTGCCTATCGAAGAGGGGGTTTCAGCCCGGGCCTCTCGTCCAGGCGGCTCTGCAGCGGCGGGCGGGCGACTGGCCCCAGGACCCTGCTCTGTAAGAAGCTCAGGCCAGGGGCTGGGACCGGGAAGATGTTGGCCTGGCCAGGCCCCTCGTGAGCCCTCCTCCCTCCCGCTTTTCCCGGACGTGGAATTTGCTCCTGGACTACGAGGAAGAGGCAGAGGTGGGAGGTGGGAGCTGGGCGTGGCCAGGATTTCGGGAGGCCCCACGTTCTTTCCGAGGTCGCGGAGGCACGCGGTCTGCTGTAGGTCTCCACGGCAGTGTTGCCCGCATGCCGGAGGCGGGAGAGGCGGGTTAAACGCAGACGGCGGTGGGGCTCGGGCTCTTGTCTCGGGACCCAGGAGGAGGCGGCTACGAACAGCAGCTCTTGCACACGGTCGTCGCAAGTGGACGCGTGAAAGTGATGTAGCGTCCGACTCACGTCACTGCATCCCATGCGCCTGGGACCCAGCGCGATGTCGAAGTCGGAGCACAGACCCGCCCCGCAGCCGCTCCCTCCTCTGCTCGCCCGCAGGGCCTGGCTTGGACTGTGGTCGCCCATGACCCTGTGCAGCGCTAGGTTCCCTGGGCAGCTCTGGCTGCCTCCTGGCCCTAGTCTCTGCAGGCCCGCGCGGCGCTGCGCTCTGCGGCCGCAGATCCAATCAGAAAGCAGGAGCGAACGAACCAGCCAATGACAAACAAATGCGCGATGTGCGAATGAACGAATGAGCAAATGAGCATCCGAATGAGCGAGTGAGCTAACGAATGAATGAGCGTAACCGCAGGCGCGTTTCTCGCCGACCTAGAGGCCCAGTCAGCCCGGAGGGCTTTCCCTTGAAGCCCTTCGGTCACTGCCCTTGGGCCGCTCGGAGGGACCCCCTGAGGGCTGTGTCACCCGGTTTCTCTCCAGCACGGAGGCGGCGCCCCCCTGCGGTGTGGGTGTGACCTCAGCCCTGCTGGAGGGCGGGGCGACCACGCCCACTGGCAGCTCTGGTCAACCAATAAGCAGGGTCAGGGGCTGTGGACGGGTGTCTGCGGGGTGCCTGGAGGCACTTCCCCAGGCTGGTCACCTCGATAGGGGCGACGGGTCCCCAAACCCAAAGAGCCAGGATGCCCCAGAGAGGCCGTTTTCTCAGGGAGCCCCACGAATGGCCCATCAACTCATTATGTAGCTGCTTTCACGCTGTGACCCACGGTGACAGGGACAGTGACCAAAACTCTAGACTGAAGAAACACGAGCCTCCCCAGTCTGTGGGCCGGTTTGTTGTCGGCGCGGATTCGTCCCTCCGTGCGATGCAGGCAGGAGCGATGGGCGGCAGGGCCACAGAGGGAGACAGGCCCCAGTCACCTGCCGTGCCTGTGGTTACCGAGGGGTCACACCCCACACTTGCTTCCAGTTAGCTGGGAGCCGACACAGGCAAAGCGACCTTCCGGTTCTCTCCATTCGGCTCCAGGTGGAGGGGTCGGAGGCAGGAGGGCAGTGCCCACCTGCAGCTGAGCCTGGCCGGACCCCAGGCCGAGTGACACAGGGGGGCCGACAGTTCATGTCCCACAGAGAAGGTGCCGCTCTGGCCTCTGCGCCCCGACGCCCCACGGTGCACCCGCCAGGCTCTGGCTACTCATCTGGGCGACTGTCGGCCTCAAAAGCAAGACTGGCCCAGCGCCACAGTCAGCACCGCCCCCTGCCCCCAGTCTGCTCCTCAGGCCACCAGCCCTGAAAATGCTTCCCATGTGGGGCCCTGGCTTCCCACCCAAGGGTGTTCTCAGGCCTGGGGCGTGGGCTTGGGGGAGAGGACCGGGGGCGGGGGCGGCGCCTGGCATGTTTTCTGCTGACTGTGGTGATTAAAACAAAAAGCAGAGAGAGGAAGACTATCCTCATTCCTGCAATTTTCTCCCTCAAAATTGCTTCTCATGTATTCCGTAGTGTTCCCGACGAAAGGGGCCTTCCTGGAAATGCCCGCCGACACACACATTTGCAGAGCCAGCGACGGCGATGCCCAGGGTCCCCAGGCAGCTGGGCCCCTCCGGCCGTCAGCCCCCAGCGCTGCCCAATCCCGCACCTCTGCTGCCGCCCCCGCTCCCTTACTTCTCTCCGTCTCTCCTTCTCCTTGTTCTTCTTTATTCCTCTGGCCCATTCTCCTGTGCTCAGGATCTGTTTGCCCTCGGGGCCTCCCTGTCCCTACACCAGGAACACGGGCAGCCCGGTCCCCAGGGTTGCCTGGGACTCTCACGTGGTCACTCCCTGTCCCACCCCAGTGAGGGCTCTGGTGTTACTCCTGTGCTTACTTCTCAGGGGGAAAGAGAGAGGTGGCCTGCATGTGGCTGGGGCCCTGCGGACAGGCACGACCCTCTTCCTGGCAGACGGAGCTGGTAGGAGCCGCTCCTTCCTTTCCCACCTCTTCTGTCTCCAGCCTCGCCCCTCCCCACTCTCCTCACAAGGTCAGGGCCCCAGCGGTAGCGAATTTGTGCAGATTTAAGGCCCAGCTGAGTGGGGGCCTGTGGGGAGAAGGGTTGACTTCACTTCCAATTCCCTAAACATCTTAAACCATTTCGGGGGGTGGAGGAAACCCGGGCTGCATTTTGCCAGCACACTCCTTCCATTTTCATGCCCAAGTGTCTCCAGAGGAAATGAGGGCCACATGTTTCTGACCGTTTGCACTTAAATCATCAAAATACTGACTTCCAGGGGCTTCGAGTGTCGGGAAACCCTTTGAACCTGGAGAGCAGCCGTTTCTCGGCCTCGTGGAGGAGAAGCAGGAAGCGGTGGTCCGGGAGGACTCCGTGCTGACCCGGGACTCCCGGGAGCACCAGGCCGGCCCCTCCCGGTGGGCGGGTGGGACCTGGGGAGGCTGCAAGCCTCCCACCGCCCAGCGTCTGGACCTGCGAGTTGTTCGGGGACATTGGGCACGGCCACTTAACCTCTGAGGGCCCCGGCTTCCTCCTGGGTCAGAGGGACCTGTTAGAGAACCAATTTGATTAAAACATCTAGGAGGGAACCGGAAAGGTGAAAAGAAACTTCAGAGGCACGTCCACCAAACACGACCTGGGCCTCCCTCCAAGCCGACTCAAACGACAGGTGCGTCGCAGCCGTTTGCTCCCGCTGCGCCTCGAGGGCCTCTAACACACACAACGCCTGACTATTCGGTCAGCGGCACGGACCTCTTCTCCCTGAGAGCGTCAAATAGAAAAAACAAAGCAAAACAAGAAAACAACAGCAACAGCCGGCCCGTGTGGATGAATCAAAATGCGCCCTGGCTGGTGTGGCCCAGTGGACTGAGCACCGGCCTGCAAACCAAAGGATCGCCGGTTCTGCAAAATAAATATTTAAAAAAAGATTATACCTATTGTTAAAGAAGATTTTATTTATTTATTTTTAGAGAGGGGGAAGGGAGGGAGAAAGAGAGGGAGAGAAACATCCATGTGTGGTTGCCTCTCCCACGCCTCCTACTGGCGACCCGGCCCTCAACCCAGGCTTGTGCCCTGACTAGGAATCGAACCAGTGGCCAGTGCTCAACCCACTGAGCTACACCAGCCAGGGCTACATCTATTTTTTATTTTTGTCAGATTGGCAAAACCTACATTTTGTGTTGTGCTGTGGACTTTTAGTAATTCGTGTATGTGCCGTGAGATGAAAAAGGTTGAAAATGCTTCGTGTGTGGCCTGAATCTTTGATGGCATCTCAAGAGGTTGTTGGAGCCTCCAGCCACACAGCAGGCTCTCCCAGACACAGGACACCGTCTGCGTGGGGTCAGGAGGGACGACTAGGGCATGTCCGTGCCAGGCCCCATCACCGTGCCTCGGAGTCCTCAGCCTTTGGGTTTTTGTAGCCTGGGGTCTGTCGGGGGAGAGGTCAGGCACCCACCTCGGGGTAGGTGAACTGAGTCTGGGACCTGTTAACACCCTTGACCGCCGTCTTGTGTGGACAGGTAGCAGAGCCGGACGCTGTGGGGCCGCCTGCCTGAGCCTTTGCGCCCCTTCTGCCGCGGAGGTGAGACGCAGCACCCACAGTTCGGCAGATGTGGTGGAGATGTCCTGCTGTCCCTTGCTGTGGCGTGGCCAGGCCTTCCTGCCACTCGAGTCCAGAGGAAGCCAGACTCCTCCTCCTGCCATCCTCCGGAACAACGTACTTTTCCACTGGACTTACATTTCAGTGACGAAGAGAAGAGACAGAGGAGGACGGCCCCTAAATCTGGCTTTGACGTAGGGTGATCGGTTGTGTGATTTAAGGCAGACCTGGAGATCGTGCCGCTCGGCAGCGTCTGTCTCCCGGCCCCGGTTCAGCAACGTTGGCGGAAACCACCGATGCTCTGTCTGTTTCTCCTTTTCCGTTGGTTCACCCCGGTGGCCAAGGGCGGCCCCGGTCTACACCCTTGCATGGGGGAGGCTCCTTGGACTCGGCTTCCTGGAAACACACACCAGTCTTGACTTCCCAGGGTTCAGACGAGGCCTCGAAGGTCGTGGGTCGCACACGGGCAGCCCCAGAGGGGCTGCAGCGCTGGCCTGGCCTCCAGGGAGTAACCAGTCCAGTGACGCCGCTCTGGAGCCCACGCCATCCTGGAGTCTGAGGGACTTAGACGCGGGAAGTGAGGCGTCTGCAAAGGGAAGAAGTGATTCTGAAGCCACGGAGCAGATCTCCCTCGCCACACACCCCGGCCCCAGACTGAAAAGTGAGGAGACCACCAGAGGAGACGGGAGAGCGGTCCTAGACCATCACGGCCCACGCTGGCTCCGGGTCCGTCACGGCTGAGCTGGTGCCACCAGGTGAAAAGGACAGATGTCCGCAGTTCCGCTCAGCAGAGGAGTGACCACTGTAGTTCCTTAGTGGCCCTGTGTTCCTGCCACCTGGGTCATGGTCCCCGCCACCACCTGCGGGTTACGTGAGAGGGTGAGTGGGAGGAGAGACCACGGGGGGGCCCACGGGGGGCCGGTTTTTATCCGAGCCATAGTCGCTGTTACGGGGAATTTTTTTACAGGATTCTACAGCTTTCGACAACAGGACTGTATAAAATCGCACAGAACCTCCCGCCTGTGTCTGCTTTAACTCGAAGGGCCCTGGGAAGGGGGCTCGGAGCCCCGCTTTATGGCCGCCACCTGTAGGGGTCACAGAAATCCCCAGGCCCACACACTGGGTCTGCATGACGCCTCCCGTCCCCTCCCAGGTCTCCGCATCGTTAGCTCGTCCCTTTGGCATTTTCCAGGCCCTTTGGCGTTTTTCTTTCTGAAACAGAAAGACAAAGCTTTGGATCACTATTTGAGGCAGAGAGACCAGCTTCCCATTATTTTTAAAACCTGAATTAAAACAACAGGAAAATCGTCTTTGGGGACAAGTCTTGCCCCACCCCCAACACGTATATGGGAACTCGAGGGTCTCAGATGTCATCAGAGCTGGGGTTTTTCACATTTCAGCAGCAGAATCCATCGAAAAAAGACAGCTGGGGGTGGAGCTGCTGATTCAGGCCGGGATAGGGGCTCGGATGACCCCCACGCCCCACCCTTGCCACTGCCCTTCCCTCCCGAAGTGCTCCCGGGCCCCTGGGGTCCTCTGCCCTCATTCCTGCTTAGGTTTCGCTTTCTTCCTCCCCAGGGGCTGGCGGGAAAGACTCCAACATGCCACAGATGCGGGATGGAACAAGCCCGAGTCCCGGAGTTATCCCCTGAAGAAACTCCCCCACGAGTGTCATCAGCCCACCTGGGTTTTCAGCAAGAGTGAGCTTCGCTTAACGCCCGTCTCCCCAGCACAAGGCAGTGTGTCCCCCCAAAGCCAGAACCTCGTCGGGGCTGCACTTTTACTGGGCAGGTGAATCCACGCCAGCTTCTGGCACCGCAGTCCCCAAGTCAACTGCTAAAAGCAGTCACAGAATCGTCCCACGAAGCCACCCTGGCCCGCGGCACCCTGGTTTCTCCCACAGATCAGCACGGCGGCCTCCACAGACACGCACTGGGGAAGTGATTGAGTGAGGGGTGTAGGCATGTGAGAACACAGAGCTCTTTCCGGGGGGCTGCGGCTGCAAGAGAGGGAGTGGTGGGTAAACCTGCCTGGTGAACCTGCCTGGGGGTCCTGGGGGTCGGGGGCCAAGGCGGGGGCGGGGTGCTGCACTGGCTGTGACCTCGGTTTGCTCAGAGGAGCGTCGCTTCCTTCCAAGCCTTTGTAAGGGGTCCGTTGCCCCCTGCCTGCCCGTGCCCTGTGGGGTTGACCCCCAGTCCCTGGTGCCCGCTGAGGGCTGGACCTGGGCTCCGGGGGGCTGCTGGGCCAGTCTGGCCATCTGCCTCAGAAACAGGAGGTCCAAGAGCGAGAAGTGCTGAGCATCCAGAACTGTCCCAGGGAGCGCTCCGAGGTGGGAGGGATTAGAAAGCAGCTTTCCTACTCATTATACTTGAAATAGGTGCCTCTGAGGGACCGCGCAGGTCCCCAAAGACTGGGGGCAGGCGGCGGGCAGAGCACAGCACAGGGAGTGGGCTGACCCCATGGCCTGCTGAGTGGCTGGTCAAGGGTGCCCTTGTGGTGACCAGACCAGACCCCGCAGGGCTGACCTGGGGTGGACCTGACATTGCCCCACACCTGGCGCAAAGCCTGGTCCTCCGAGGGAGGCCTGGGAAGCTTGGCAGGGGCTTGGGGACGCTCTGGCCGTGAAGCCATCGGGTCGAGTTCGAGGGGGACGAATGTGTTGAATGTCACCTTCCCACCCAAGAGGCCTGGCCTGGTTACTCCTGGGAGGGGCCATCCGGGCGGGCACCCAAAGCCCCTCATTTTCAGTATTATTCTAACCAAAGATGTCAGGCCCTAGTTTATTTTACTTTACTCCACGGAAGGCCCCTTTTTGGGTGTTTTCCCCACAGGCAAGCTGCTGTCCCCGCCCTCCACCTCCCTGTGGGGCTGGTGGACACAGTCCTTCACAGAACAAAGGACTCTCCCGGCTGTGGCTTTGCGCCCTGCACACGCCCCCGACAACAAGAACACAAACGCCTGGCCGCTCCCAGAAGCGAGGCGCGTGGGGACAGAGACGCACGAAGTGCAGACCACGGCTTCCAGCCCAAGAGAACGTGGGCCCTGCTCCTCTCCTGGTGCTTGGAGGGGTGCGGAGCGGGGACTGCTCTCCACAGTCACAGCTGCGAGCCCGTCAGGTCTGCCATCGCGACGCTGCTGTCTCCGGAGCTCCCTGCACCTCACTTGGCCTCTCGAGTTGCCCCTGGCCCAACACCACCCCTCGGAGGAGCCCGGGGGTCACCCCTCAGGGCCACACTGTGGGGCGCAGGGACAGCCCCCGGGAGAGCCTTCGCTGCACACCTGTCCTCACGGCTCATCCTGCCCTGGGACCCCGCAGGGAACAGCTGGGCACCCGACACCCCTCTGCTTGTTCCGGTTGCAGCGGGGCGTGATTTCTGCCCTACAGTGCTCTCTTCTCTGTCCAAACCAGTGACAAGCCAGCGGCACTCTGTGGCCCAGGTGTGCCGGGGGATCTGACCTGCCTCTCTTGCGGTGCCTTGACCTTGCCGGGCTGTGGCTCCTGGCTCCCTCCCAGCCCGGAAGCGCCACCTGGCCCTAAACAATGGGCCTCTGCACCCTGGGACCCAGAGCGCCTTTCCCTAGCATGTCACCCGCACGGATAACCAAGTAAATCTCGGTGTCACTGCAAAGTGCCAATCCCAGCAAGGCCCAGAATCATGGGGGCAGGGGACACTCTGGGCCACAGGACACCCACAGCCGGTCCTCTGGCTGGATGGGCTGTGGGGGCTCATCTGCCACCAGTTCTAGTCCCAGGGGGGTGGCAGAGGGGGAGGGGGCAGCCTCGAGGTGATGGGAGGGAAATGAGGACATGAACCAGCACAATGGAAGAGGCTGCTCACCCCGAACCCCACCCTATCAGCCCCAGGCAGCCCCGGGCGCCCCGGGGGGCACCCCCGCTGGCAGCGGGCTCTTCCCTCATTCCTGAGTGCTCTGTCACAAACGTGGGCCAGATGGCTGCCTTTACATTTCTTTATTCTTTCTTCTTCCTTTTCTCTCTCTCTCTTTTTTTTTTACTGCAATACTAAAGCCACCATAAAAAAGCAAAGTTGAACAGACAGAGCTAATAATATAATCATTCAAAACACCTGCAAACGGTGCAGATGGGCCGTTTCTGGCTGCAGAATCAGCGGTGCAAGACCGCCTCCCCATATGGGCCGTTCTGGAAGCTCGGCGCGCCCGGGCTCCGTCCTTACCTTTGGAAAACCTGCACGAGCATATGCATGCTTGTTATAGCCGAGCCGGAGACGTGCTGCCGGATTATTTATGTCCTTCTGCTGTGGCGTAGAGCCGGGCAACCTGCACAGGCTCCGTGCCCAGCTCTCCAGGTACAGCGGGGCCCAGGGGCCGAGGCCCGGGGTGCAGCCAGGCCTGCTGCCGGGTGCCAGGCGTGGCTACTGTCTGGGTGTCGAAGGCCACCCTCTGCCTGCCTCCTCAGAGCCAGAGCCCTGCCTCCCACCCACCCCTCAACGGGCGCGCGCCACGTGAATCTGCAGCGAAAGGAAAACCTCCCGTGCAAACACCGTCCTGTTCCCTCAGACGGACGCCTCACGGGGCCCCTCCCGGTGTCCTGCGTGCAGCTCGATTCCCTGGAAGATGAGGCGTCTCGGCCGTGAGGGGCCAGGCCACACCCCACTGCAGGGACGAGCCTCAGAAGTCAGCCACTCCCCGTCCCCACCTGTCTGACAGGGGAAACTGAGGCCCAGAGAGGCAGGGGTGTCAGGGGCAGGGCTGGCCTCCCAGCTGGTAGCGTGTTCTCAGGGCTGGCGCCCCTCTCCCTGCCCAGGGTGTCAGGCGCCCTGTGGGTGAGCACAGATGGGGGGCTCGCCTGCCAGCCAGGGAGCAGCGTGCCCAGAACCGCTCTTCTCCTGGGCACACAGGCAGCTCCGCTCGGCAGAAGCGGCTGTGTGTCGGACGCTGGGACAGGCAGCGGCAGGTGCGGGAAGGGCGGGACTGGCCTCAGTCCTGAGAGAGCTCGCAGGGCACTGGGAGGAACGGCCGTGTGTGGCTCAAGACACAACCAGTGCCCACAGAGGAGGCCACACTCCGTCACCGCAGAGCTTGGTGGAGGACGTAAGACCAGGATCGGGCTGAGAGAGTCGGAGGAGGCTTTCCGGGCGGGGCAACGTAAGGGACTTTTCTTCCTAAGTATACACAAGTCCACTCATTTCTCCCTGTCACTGCCGCTGCTATCAGCTCCAAGATGTCCTTGTCCCTCTGTGGGCTGTTTCCACTGGATCCCTAGCCACCCCGTTCCCTTCCCCCCAACTCACTCTTCACACTCTAGGCCGGGTGATCATTTTAGACCATAAGCGAAGCATGCCAACCCTGTTCCCTCCCTTTAAATTAACCAGTAGCTTCTCATCACTCAAACCCAGTAAATACTCAAATCCATATTGTGGGGACTTATTGTGCAGTGTCCCCTGGGTGGGACCCCAGGGACAAGGACGCCTGCAGGGACTCCAAGCATCACCCCGGCAGCACCCAAAGCCAGAGCACAGGAAGTGTCTGCCCCGGCCCTGTGTGAAGTCTGGGAGCCATTTCTGGAAGCCTCTCCTCCCTCTCCCACCTGTACATCCACTCCCCAGTCTCCGCCCTCTCCTGAGTCTCCACCCACTCCCGAGTCTCCGCCCACTCCCGCCTCCCCACCAGCAGGTTCTGTTCAGGCCCCGTTGGCCAGAACTGTGCCACCTGCCATGCTGTAGCCCATCAAGGCAAGGAGGACAGCATTTCTATTGGTCGAACTGGGGCCCTGAGCAGATGCAGACCAGTCACTCCCCACCGGCAATCACAGCTTCTCACCGTGGTTGTGGAAGGGAACCGGGAGGCCCCGGAGGTGCGGTGGCAGTACCCTGCCCTGCCGTCGGGTCTTTGCCTCGCATCCTCGCATCCTCTCAGGGTCGTCTGAATTCTTCTGAAAAGCAAGGATAATTTGAATAATTACAAAACTGAAAATACTTCATTTTCCATGTATTCTGTTTTCCTCCAAGCGAGAGCGGCGCTTTCATCTGAGACATAAAAGAGCAACCGTTCTCGGATGCGCTGAGACACATGGAATCTCTAATTAACATTAAAATATTGTCTCCCGTCGTCAGCTTCACTGGCGCGGGATGTGTCAGTTCTGGAGAAAGGAGGGTGGAGGTGATGACCCAGTCTCATGTTTCAGAAAGAGAAAACCAGGCAAATTACAGCAAAAAGGACAGTGTGACTTGCTAAGCCCCCTGCCTGGATGTGGCTTCCGACCCGCAGCCCTGCCTTCGATGTGTCTGCGGCCGTTCCTGTGCGTGTCTGTTGTCTCTGGGTGTTTGAGGAAGGGCCAGCCAAGCCCAGGGTGTCTGGGGCCGTTACACGAAACCACGCAGCTCCAGCCAGAGGCACAGAAACCGAGGGACACATTAGGACAAAAGCCCCCAGCTGCCGTGTTCAGCCCCATGGAGCCTGCAGGTGGACAGGCCCAGGGAGCCCGAGGGGTCACCGGAGACTGAGCAAATGGCTCTTCGGAAACAGCCTTCCGAAAACGGGTTAGAATATTCCAGCAAACGTTTGTCGCTGAGAGAGGTCCAGAAGCGTCTGGAGTGAATTCCCATAATGACTAAGAAGCTCTGTAAGAGCCCCTCACTGGTCAGCCCAGCAGCTGCCTTGAGAAAATAACAGCCTACATTTCTGCAGCCAGAGGGAGAAAATAATCAAAGAATTGTCGTTTGACCTGTCTGCTGGTTCCCTGTAAGAGAGCGCTGCAAAGTTCTGTCTTTACTTGACCCGATGAGGAGCTCCTCGTGGTTAAAATCTCATCCCAGGCGCAGTTTGTCAAAAAACATTTGTAAGCAAGTGTTTTAACGTAGCGGCTGCCTGAGGCCACGGATACCATTTGAGGCAACCAGTGGACCAGCTTAAAAGGACAAGTTCAGGAAGGAGACATCCGAAGGGGCTTTAAAAGCTGCAGCACATGCCTGGGACTCCCACGGGATGCGCACACGGGCGCGCAAGAGGCCGGAGCAGCCCCGAAGTCCTCACTTCCGGCCGGCTTTGCGGCTCTGCAGGGGCGGGACGTGAGAGCTGAGGGCCCGCCGTCACCCACCCGGCTGCGCATTGAAAGCCTGCTTCCACTCTGTGCGCGGCCGTCAGCAACGGTTCATTTACAATAGTTAGGAAAGTTCTGTCCAGCTATTAGCTGGTCACGAAAGTCACTGAACACAGTTAGAGTCCAGACTTTACACAATCAGTTTAGAAAAACTACTAAACAAACAACAAGTACAACGCGCATCAGAGACAAGAAACCCTGGAAGGAGGGGAGGATCCGGTTTGCAGGGGCCACGTTTTATTTAAAATACTCCCCTTTCAACAGAAAGCACCCAACACGAACAAGCAAGAAAGTGTGGGTTACACACATTAAAAAAGCAACTGATAAAGATGCCCAGAAACACAGGCCTTGGGTTCGCCAGCAACGCCTTCAAAGCAGCTGTTTTAAATCTCTTCAATGAGCTCAGGAAGCCCAAGTCTAAGTAACTAAAGCGGGAGAGAATATGTCTCAACAAATACGGAGTGTGAATAAAGAGCGAGCAATCTAAAAAGTAACCAAGCAGCGTTGCTGGCCTTAGAGCGTGTAACAGTGGCACAGCGGACTTTGCCGAGAGACCAGCAGCAGATTTGAGCAGAGGAAAGAATCAGCGACCTTGCAGACAGGTCAACTGAGACTCTCCTGTCCGGGGCGCAGAAAGAAAAGGAATAAAGCGAAATGAACGAGCATCAGAGATCTGTGGGACAACGTGTCCAAACAGGCGTAACAGGAGTTCAGATGAGAGGAGAGGAAGAACAAGGATTATGAAAAAAAACCTTCCAAATTTAAGGAGAAACGTTAACCTACATGTTCATGGAGCTCAGCAAACCCAGGCGGGAAAAACTCGATGTCCACACATAACACGTCATAAGGAGCCCACTGAAGGCCCGAGACAAGGAGATGCCCCAAAAGCAGCAGAGGGAAGCGGCCTGTGATGGGCCGGCTCCTCCGTAAGACGGACAGCGGGTCTCTCACCAGGAAGCAGAGCCAGGAAGCTGCCGAGTTCAGCCCGCAGCAGCCGCCCCGGCCGTCCCACCCAGTCCCAGGCCCACACCTGGGGTCCGTCCGCAGGGCTGCCCCGCTCTGAAAGCTGCCGCTGACAGTGACAATGATGGTGATGACCTGTTCGGACCATGGTGTGACTGAGAGGACCCACATGTCTGTGGGTTCTGTGTGGCCGCCCTCAGCTGCCCCAGAACTGACCAGTTCTCCAGCCGCCCCCTGGTCAGCAAGCTCCCTGCTCGTGTTCCAGGACAGAGAGGTGACCAGACAGGGGGCCAGGGCCCGTGTCCTGTGGGGCAGCGGGGTGCTGATGACCAGGCCGCTGTGACTGCCACTCACCCTGTCCTGGGGAGGCGGAGCCCAGGGCCACGGGCCCCACCTCGTGGGCCCCTGACGCAGAGTCGTCCACACCGCCAGATTTGGGGCCGGATTCCCAGTCTGAAGAACTGATTTGTGTAATTAGGCAAGTGACTTTGCAGGAAGATTTTGCATCAATTTGCAATATAATTTTCTTTTTCTGTAACTGTTAATTGAAATCATTTATCAGGTTTTTGAGCTGAAAAAAGTTAACTTTAAAGAAAAAGGTGCGAACTGCTCATTTGGTATGCAATCCCGGCATTGTCTTCGAGGCGCCATTGCCGGGCTGCCGGGCTGTGCGGGGCGGGGCCTGGCCCTCTGTGGGAGGCGGGTTCAGACCCAGCAACTGGAATCAGCTGTCCTCCCTCTCCCCTCAGTCCTCGCCCCGGGCAGTCTGGGGCTAAAATCACCATAACAACCATCAGGAGAACCCTGATGCTCGAACACTAGTGTTTAATAAATTTAACTCCGTTTTCTGTAGCCCATTTGTAACACCCCAGCTGAGCGACCATTCCACGGGGCTGTTGTAGAAATTCACCTTCCGTGCAGTGCAGGCTCCACCAGCCCCTCCCCACGGGGGCCCTGGGTTCTGCGCCTCATCCACCTTCACTGAGCTTCCTGCCCCCGGTGTCTCCCCAGGGGCCCGGCCGGGACCCCGCTTTAGGGGCTCTGTGCATTCTTCTGGCTGATCACACACCCCAGGGGGCTCAGCCTGGGGTCGTTCCGGCACCACCAGGCGGTGGAGGTCGGGCGAGGGCGGTTTCCCCACCATTGCTCATGGCTTTGTGGTGTCCATTACATGGACTCACCCGGCTTTTATCCTCCTGTGAATGTTTGCGTGGCACCAGGCTAGAGAGGAGGGACAGGACAGGGACGCAGGCCAGGACCTGGGCCCCCGTGAAGCAAGGGAATGAGCCAGGGAAGGCGTGTACACGTGGAGTGTCATCCCGACCCCTTCCACCTGCCTGGCCAGCCATACACATGTGGATTCTCTGGCCCCTGAGCCGTCTCTGGGGCCCGGCCACTCCTTCGGGCAAGCACACGACCCAGAGCGGGGGACGTCGCCCTTCTGCCTCCCACAGACGTGCAGGGCGCCACGTCCTTCTGCCCCCAGACCACACGTCCAAATGCAGTGGCCTCCCATCTGTATTTGCGGTTGGGGTGCGTGAGAGGAGAGGCTGGAGATGGGTAGAAAGATACAGTTTTCAGTTGTATAAATTCTGCAACATCAGATAACATTTCTGGAATTCTTAAAGTGTGTGTGTTGTAATCCTGAGTCTGCAGTTTGGTGCAAATGCTCTCTTCTTGGGAGGAGTGGGCACCATCCGACGGGAGGGGTGGAGGCCTGGCATAGCGGGGGACACCCACCTGCTCCGAGGTGCTGACCCAGGCCTGCTAGGAGCGTCTGGTGGCCCTCAGAGCCCTCAGTGGGCACCAGTTTGAGCGGCTGGCTTGGGCTGGCCTCACGCCCGTTGAGAGGAGCTGGAGCCTTAGGTCATCGAATCCATAGGGCGTGGCGGCACCTTCAGTACAAAGGCCAGATCCAGAAACTTCTCAATGGCAGTCTCGTTCCAAGCCCTGGACACACGGCTTCGCCCAGGCCCAGCAGCCCCTACCCAGCATTGTCTTGTCTTTGCAGCTACCCATTTAGGCCACACTGCTGGGCCACAGGCTGTCCACGAGCAGACCAGCGTCACCTGAACCTGTCTGCCCAGCATCACTCCTCTCGAGTCACCGTCCAGGAGAAAGCCTGTGTTTGGCCCAGGCGAGTCACGTGTTTGGCCATGGAGCTGAGAAAGACCAGGACCAGGGCTCTGCTGGAACGTGTGAGGAGGGGAGAGACCTGGACCCTTGTCCCTTAAAACCGCATGTGATCAGAGAGAGGACGTTCCTTCAAGGATCCCCCACAGGCACCACCCTAACCTGCAAGCCCCCCACAGGAGTACAAATATTCTTCAATGTTACAAATCAAGTTACAAACTGTTAAATAAAACATGTTACATCCTCCTACCTGGATATAGATTCACACAGCCGGCGAAGTCGGGTTGGGGTTCATAATTCCCAAGGGCCTCAGAGTTCCGGCTGCACAGGGGGACACAGCCAGCCCCTCCCACCCCCTTCCCCCAGCCTGGGCAATAACAGGAGGCCAGAGAGAACAGGCATGCATGTGAGGCAGAGCAGCGAGTCACAGATCCAGAAACACAGAAATCTCTAGAAGGTGGACCTGCCCCAGGCGGGCCCGAGGAGTGAGCAGGACTCGGAGACATGGACTGGGTGTAGGAGAGGCAGAACCCAGCACTGAAAATCTATGGATGTTTCCAAAATGAATTTGCCAATTCAACCTAGGGTTTACCAAAAGACCAACAGGAGGCGTCGCGGAAATTGACGAGCTGATTCTACTATTTACACAGAAAAGTCCACGTGGAAGAAGAGCTAAGAAAATGTGATCGTTTAAAACTGGAAGGGGAGGAGTGGGGTTTATCCCTGATGTGTTTCCCCCTCGCCCTGATGGCGGGCAAGCCTGAGGTCTCAGCCCGGGACAGAGGCACTGAGCCACGGAACCCGAGGTGGCTCCTGCAACAGACCCACTCTGGGCGGGGCTGGACTCGGCCAGCGTTAGGCCAGGATTCGGTCGGATTTGGTCAGACTTGACCAGACTCGGCCAGGACTCGGTCAGATTCGGCCAGACTCGGCCTGACTCGGCCGGGATTCGGCCAGACTCATCTAGGATTCGGCCAGACTCGGCTAGAATTTGGCCGGACTAGGCCAGGCCAGGACTCAGCCAGTATTTGGCCGGGACTCGGCTGGGATTCGGCCCGACTCGGCTGGGATTCGGCAGGGACTCGGCAGGGACTCGGCCGGGACTCGGCGAGACTCAGTCGGACTCGGCCAGAAGTGGGTGCAGGTGCGAGAGGAGGCCTCTCGACGCAGCAGCTGGCGCTTCCGAGGAACTCACCCCTCGGGTTCCCCTCCCAGCATCTCTGTCCCTCCCGTAGTCCTCCTCGCTGGGAAGAACTCACTGCCAACCAGCTTGGTCGGACACCTGTTGTAAGAGCATTTACCACGTCCACACTCAGTGTCTCTCTTACCTGTAATGAGCTGACAGCCTGCTCTCCTATGATAGATGCACTGATTTCTTCTAAACCATCACTAACCAAGCATGTCATTTTTATACAGTAAGTGTATATTCAATTTTCTACACTTTTGTCTGCTAAACAGGCTTAGTGGCGAGACAAATGACAAATATGTGGCAACAGTACCAAAGGCTGGCTTACCCCATGTACGACGGAGGCATCAATGTTCGTGCCCAGTCTCCTTGCTGAGAGCCGTAGGTGGGCCTGGTGGGCGGGGCTCCTGACCACGCCCCCCCCCCCCCCCCCCCGACAGGGGCCCCCTGGCCGCCCCACGTGTGGTGGCTCCCAGGTCCGGAGGCTGGAGACTGGGGCACGGCATTGCCCACACTCAGTTTTTATTTGGAAAAGTGTTCTATAGCCGTGGCCATTTTCTGTCCTTTCCTGGTCCCACCACACCAGCTCCCAGGACGAGAGCTCCTGCGCTCCTCCCTCACACCACCATGTGCAGGCCTAGGGGCCAGGGCCCCCTCGGGGAAGCTCTCTGCACAGCGGCGTGAGATGCTGGCACAGTTCCCTCAGTTCTCCACCCTCCCAACTGCCAAGTCTAAAAGCAAGTGTGGGGCGAACCCCTGGAGGAGGGTGGGATGAGGAGGGCGCCGGGGTCACGGGGCCAAGGCCAGAGTGAAGAGGAAGTTCGAGAAGGAGGCCGGGCTGGACGTGGCTGTGGCGCCAGTTCTGGGCGCTTCTGGGCTGCAGCGCCGCGGCGGGGTGATGGACGAGGCTTCTCCCTGTCGTTGAATCAGGTCACTGGGCCCATTGCACGCGATGCAATGTCAATAGGACTGTTAGGTGTTATTGATGCAGTCATAGAACGGATGAAAACATTATAAAAATCACTTTTGTCCCCATTTACATTTTTTTCATAAATGGTAAAAGGCATCGGTCCGCCCGGCCAGCGAGTGAGGCAGCAAGGGAACAGTCTCAGTGCGGTGGCTGTGGAATCTTGGGAGGTCAGAAACAGGGCACCCCCACCCCCCATGAAAAATGACGGCAGACCAAGGCCGGGGGCCACGCGGCTCCTCGCCATTAAAGGAAGGTCACAGGAGGGTGGACAGCCGGCTCAGGGAAGTCCAGGCTGGGGGGTGGGGCCAGCTTCTTTCACTCAGCTAGCACCCAGAGACCCTGCGGCTGCCGGGATGGGGTGGGAGACAGCCCTCCCTGCCCCTTGCAGCTCTGAGCCTGACCCCCTGTTGGGTCATCTTCTGGTCACTGGGGACCACAGAGGCCCCCAGAGCTGTGAGGGGCCAGCAGGATGTGCAGCGGGCAGGCACCACGCTCTGCTCCCTGACGGGCGTTATTGCTCGGGCACCACGTGTGAGCAGCGTGAGAGTTCCTGTGTGCATCTGGATCGTGCTGGGAGCCCGAGAGTCTCGTCCTGGGTGCCCTGGCTGGGCTTCCCTGCTGCAGAGCAGTGGCTCCAGCTCCATGTGACACAGGAAGCCCCAGGGGAGTGACAGGCACAGCCTGGTGAGGGCCAGCCCTGCTGGACCCTGATGCGTGGGCCCGTTTCCCTGCACACAGCTGCATCCCCGTGTGAGGGGATGTCCAGTGTGCCATCCCGGTGCTGCCGTAGCCAGCACTCCGGAGTCCTGAATCCATTCAGATGGAGGCTGGAACATGGATCCTCTGACCCCTGACCCCTGACCCCTGACCAGAGCCTCTTCTCCTGGCCCTCAATGCTTCCCTCTCCGCTCGCCACCTGGACAGTCCACACCCAAACCTGCCCTCACAGGCTCCACGTAGAGACAGGCAACAGGTCTCCAACAAGCCAGACTCCACACTCAGCCCAGCTCGGCCCCACCTGGTGCTGGGAGTGTCTGTCAGAGTCAGAAGCCCAAGTGCTTGGACAGGATGGGTGCGCCTTCTAGGTTCATTCCTGCCCTCTGGAGCGAGCAGAGGCAGAGCTGCTGCTGGAGCCTGCGAAAGCGAAACTGCTCGTCTCTGTCACCCAGGCTGCGTGCCCTCCCTCCCCATGTCTCCACAGCAAAGCCCAGGAGACCAGATGGCCCCACGTGGGGTGACGTCCTCTCAGAGATATGGCCACTGGTCCTACCTGCTGACCTCCACACCCACCAAGTGCTGGCCCCATCGGGGCTTGGTCTGAGCTCCCAGGTGGGGACTTCCAGCTTAGGACAGGGCCCCCCACCGCTCAGCCACAGGGCACTTTTGCCAGGTGTGGCCCCAGGCTCCAGAGCCACCACCCACGTAATTACAACCTGAGTGACAATAATCAGCTGAAAGGGACCCAAGGTAGCAGGCCAGCCTACCACAAAAATATACAAAGAAAGAAAGCACAGGGGATGTTAAGAGAAACAACAGTGAACCGGTAAATAACAACATCCTTTCTAAGGATAAAAATTGCCCAGACTATGAAGTTCTTTACAAATAAAACACCGCATCTCTTCTGACGTGTTTCCCTACGTACCGAACAATGGTTGTGTAAGAGATGCTGAGCGAGAGCGTGGTTTTATCAAGCAGTGTGTTAGAAGTCGGTAACAGAAGGCAGCTTTGAAGGGACACACTTTTTATCAGCAGTAGCCAAGTAGAAATGTGGGCTGAACCTCAGTGGTGGAGCCTGCAGCCACCCCGCACCTCTGCAGCCCACTCCCTTGGACTTTCCACTGACCGCTGACCCCTCTCGAGCTGCTGGTTCTTGGCTCTCCACTGAGTCAGAACTTGGCCTCTCCTAGACCCCTGATAACAAAATAAACAAATAAATGACAAAAAAAATCCCAATGAAATAACAACTTTCAAACAAGAATTCTATGTTTCTCAAAATATTGTTCAAGAATGAAAGTGTAAGACATTGAAATAATAAATCCATTTTTCCCCCCAGGAGAATTCTCCTGCTGGCAATGTGGTGTAGTAGCTACTATTTAACCACTTTTAACATCAACAATACTTATAGTCTGGAGAAAATAAAAAATCCACAGGGAATGATGATCACCAATCACAGGCATAACAGGAACAACCACAGAGACTCGGTGACCTGTGGGGCATGTAATTGGAACCCAAGAATGATAGGAGACAGTCGACGTGACCAAATATACTGGAAGAAATGCGTGAAATTTTTCTGAATCTTGTGAAAGACAGATTTATAGGTTTCAGAAGTTCAGAAAGCCTCAAACAAACAAGCAAAAAAAAAAAAGCAACGCAGGAAAAATCTCACTAGGCACAGCAGACTCAAAGCACCGAGAATCTAAAACAAAGAGAAATCTCGAACTCCACTAGAGCAGAACAGCACGTTCCATTGAGGGGAACAGCAAGGTTAGTGACGGCTGACTTCTCACCAGAAGCACTGGGAGCCAGAAGGCAGTGGAACGGCATCCCTCAAAGACTGAAGGGGAAAAAATGGTCAGTACAGAATTCTTTCGCCAGTGAAAGTACCCTTCAAGCCTAAAGGTGAAAGAGCCATTTCCTGATAAATTACAATTAAGAAAATTTGTAGCTAGTAGACAAATAGTATAAGAAATACTAGCAGAAATTCTGCAGGTTGAAGGTTAATAATACCAGATGGGATCTTGGATTTTTCAAAAAGAATGAAGAGTCCCATAAATTGTAAGTATGTAAAAATGTAAAAAAAAAATTCTTCTTTTGATTAAAGAAAAGTTGTAAGTCTATTTGAAGCAACATATATAACGCTGAATTGCGGGACTCATAAATTGTGTAATTGTTATATATGTATCCATAATCAACCATTGCATTAGCATAAAGGAGAGCATGGGGAGCAGAGGAAAATTATATTAACAGCTAGATACATAAATCTAACTCCCAGTATTCTATGAAAACACAGGGATGTGTACCCTAATCCCTGGAGCAAACAGTAAAGAGTAAAAAAGATACAGCTAAAAATCTAATGAAAATAATAAATGAAACCATAAAATGTATCTAATTAAACAGCAACAACAACAACAAAAAGACAGGAAAGAAAGACAGAAATAACAAAACTCAGAAGGAAACAAAACCAGAACAGAGCCAATGGCCCGCGAGCGTTTGCTGGGGGCTGTGGAGGGGAGGGGAGGCCGCTTTTCCTCCCAGCTGGACTGGCAGCGTCACTGGCCTCCGGTCCTTCCTGGGACCCGAGGGGGATACTATTACTGCCTGTTCCAGCTTCTAGTGCTGGCCCACCCCTTGGCCTGCGGCTCACTTTCCCCAGCTTTAGACGTGGTGGCCAAGCCCTTGCCACGTCCACCCCTGACCCCTCCTCTATCGCCCTCTGTTTTTCTGACTCAGCTGGGGACGGCACTCCTCAGCTAAGGACTCATGGGGCCGCACCAGTGACCCCGGGTAACCAGGCTGGGTCCCATCTCCAGGCTGGGCCCTTAGTCCAACCGCAGAGTCCCTGTCACCGTGCCGGCAGCTTCAGGAGATTAGGATTGGATGTCTCAGGGGCCATGGCTCTGCCTACCACACAGGGACATTCAAAGGGTGACCCCCAGGCAAAACCTCGCTGGGAGTCCAGTCCAGACTTGGCTGCCGGCACCGTGCTTCCCTCTTTCCTTCCGGAGCCCAAGTCCCGGGACAGCGGGATTCCTGAGCCCTGCTGGCATGCACGCCTTGGGCACCTTGATCGACAGCAGGCAGTGAGGGAGGGGTCATCTCCTCCCAAACTGGGATGCTGATTCGTAGAGAAGGGGATCGAATGGTGGGCAACTAAAACAATAAGGCAGAAATGGCGCCGCACCAGCCAGCGAGCATCCCTGTTCTTCAGATGCAGATTTACGGGGCTCTGGCTGCAAACCAGCGACGGGGACACCCAGTGGCTAGGCCTGGGTCACTGCACCAAAACCTCGGACCACGCAAGCTGGAATGCGGGCCGGGCTCACACCTTTACTTCTTCCTGAGAGCAGGGGGTGTCGTCCCATTGCCTGTGGGGTAAACTGAGGTCGAGTAGGACAAATGGCCTGTGGTACACAGACAGACTCTCGCAGGACGCTGTTCTCCTTAGTCAATGGGTGGACACGTGGCTTTTATTCAATGGAACGTACTTGTTGTCTTAAGTTCTACACATTTTTCCTTAGGTTTCCACGGACACCAGTGTGTCCCCTTGGTGACCAGCAGACACCACACGTGTGTGAGCTCTGTAGGACCTGTGCCTAATTAGTTCTTTATTGTCATCTTCCAGCTCACGCTTCAACTGTACAAACCGTGGCCACTTGACTCACGGGCTCCATGGATATGCCTCAGCCCCGGTCCAGCAGTAGACAGGAGTCATTAGGGCGTGGGTGCTGCCCCCGGGCCTGCCCCTCCAGGTCTGGGGCCCAGTGAGTGTGGCACTCAGAGGCAGCAGCGGTGACCAGGCCCTGTGAGGGCCCCCCACCCCTGCCTCCCTCGCCAGGCCAAGGCTAGCCTGCCTGTCCGTCACAGCCTCTGCCAGGCTCGGCTGGCTAAGTGAACACCGGAGGGGCGAGCTAAGAGCACCCGCGTCCACATTGCCCAGCTGATTGCTGTTCCTCACAGGTGCAATTAGCTGCTACAAGCCCTTGGAGGTGGCCAGGGCCTCTCTCAGGCAGCAGCTGTCTCCGGGGAAAGGCAGGCACTCGCCCCCATGAGGGAGACACTTGCTGACAGCAGTGCCACAGCCTGACAATGACACGCTCCTGTACACAGGCACTTCCCAGAGAGACAGAGGACCCAGAGGGAGACATGGCATTAAAGGGACGGGGCGCAGGCTGCTCTCAGCCCCGGAAACCGAGCTGAGATGGTTCCTCCCGCAGCTCTGGTTCCTCCCGCTCTGCAAGGCAGCCCAAATGCTGCTCCCCTCTCTCCGTCTCAGAGCCAGATCAGTCACAGGGCCATTTCCTCGTCTTCTGTGGCTTGCAGAGAATAAAGTCAGCCGGATGGACGAAAGCTTGCTGTGGGCGCATGTAGAGCCCTTCAAAGTCTATTCATCCAGGACTGGCCGCTGCATCTCTGCCATGGACGCTCCAAGTGCACCATGACCGCCATTGAATTTTGAGGAGAAAAAAATAATTCACAGAGAGAGGCAACGTCGTAGCTGGCCACTGCAGAGGTCGAATGCTGGACACGACTCTCCTGGCAGAGACGGCCACACTCAGCACCATCCCCTCCCACCTGCAGGGCCGGTCACTCGTGGGCAGGGCAGTTAGTGCCCAGCGCCTCAGTGTCACCAGGCTGCGTCCCACAACCCGCGTCCAGAAGCCGGACGCCAGTCCTCGCGGTCCCCCTCTGGCATCCCCACATGCAGAGTGCAGGGACAGTGTACAATGGCAGCAGAGGACGGATGGGATATCTGGCTGCTGGGGGGCGGTGATGGGGCGCTCGCCTTTCAGAACCCCGCGCTCACATTCGGTCCACCCTTCGTCCACTGAGAAGACTTTTCCCAAGCTGTCCTTGTTCTCTGTGGGCTTTACACAGCGAGCTCAGCTCCTGCTCTGTCCCCGGTGCTGCCCACGTTGGCACCTCGAGCCCAGGGGACCTGTCTGTGTCCTGCACACAGCGACCTGTGGCAGCAGTCCCCATCAGGGTATCACTCCTGGTCCCCCAGAGCACCTGCCCCTGGTGAACCCGGCCAGGATGCTGCTTGGAGGGATGGCCACCTGCCCTCGGCCGCGGCTACACACTGGGGACACGCCTGTTCCACTCTGGCCTCTTTGACAGGGGCAGAGAGCAGCGCCACACAGCACGCCGCCGTCCCTGTCCCTTCCTGGTCCATCCCCCCATTTCCCAGGTGTGCGGCCTCACACACGTGCGTGCTCGCGCACACACACGGGACACCTTTCCTCCCCCACAGCCCCTGCAGCAAGTCTGGGCGCTAAGTCTGCAGGCGGGGCTGCGTCTGGCGGCGTGCCACTCGGCGAGATGCAGACAGAGACGTGTGAGACGTGACTCCTGCCTGGTGACAGCCGAGAGCTCCGCTCTCAGACGAGAGCGCTGCCGGCCACGGCAGCCAGTGGCCCCATCCCCAAGATGGGCTTGGCACCCCTGCACCCGGTCCCGAGCACCCTGACACCCTTGAGAAGTCCCTGGTGGCGGCAAAGCAAGGGCACGCCCAGGTGACATAGGTGAAGCTTGCAGTTGGTGGCAGCGAGAGCCTGGTGCAAGGAGCGAGTCACCAGGGGCCCAGCGGCAAGGTGGACCCGGGAGGACCACAGCGGGAGGCGGGCAGGGCTGAGAAAGGGCCTCCGCACCCCGAGAGGCCCGAGCACGTGTGAGCGTGGCGGAAGGAGGCGGGTAACCTGCGCTGATTCTTCGCTGTGACGTGCCACCCACAACCCTAAGTGTTTTATGCCAATTAACCATCTTCACTGTCGGAGTGGCACGTTGGCAGGGACCGTTGTCACCTGCAGGTGGGACGGCAGGCACAGGGAGGCGGTCGCTCTACAGGGAGCATCTGAACACGTGCGAGATGCACCCTGCGTGGAAGGGGAGGCCTGGAGGGAACAGTGAGGGGAGGTGGTCCCCTCGAGGGCGGAGGGGTGAGCTTGGCCAGAGGGACTGGGCGGGGAGATGGAGGTCTGATGTGAGCGGCTGGCAGGCTTCAGCTTTGCCTTTAAGGAGCTCAGAGCTCGTTACTGGGAAGAGGGCAGGAGGGGGTGTCGGCTCAGGGTGGGGACCCGGGAAGGGTCACCAACTGACGGAGGCTAAGGGGGCTGTAGGCCAGCAACAGGTCACAGAGGGTGACATTTCAGACGCCCTTCCCACTGCCTGTCACTTCCAGCAGCAGATCCTTCCGCGGGCCTGGCTGGGCCGGGGAACAGCCCCGTCACTGGGCAGCAGGCCCGTGGTGGAGCGGGATGGGGACGAGAGCATCCTTACCCGGCTGGGAACGGTGCCTGGAGATAAACAGGCCGTCCCCTGATGAGACCTCAGCGGGTGGGGGATGGGGGGATGACTCTTCCTGTGGTTGGTTTTCCTTCTCCACACCGTGTGCTCCGTGCTGAGTGGACGAGCCGCGAGTCCCCAGCACAGGAACACCGTCACCCTCTTCACTGCTGCTTTCTGGGCGCCTCCTCTGTGCCCAGGACTGGCCTTCCCTTGTCACCATCTCAAAGTCTGGTGGCAAAGCATCAGCCATTGACAGGGTGGTTCCAGGACCCTGTCCCCGCTGCATGCCTGGCGGGACACCCACCCCTGGCTGGCGGTGCCCTGATGTACTCCGACCTCTCCACCCACCTTGGAGGTCCAGGAAGGAGACCCAGGCACTGAGGATGCTTGCAGGGCTGGGCTACCCCAGCTGTATTTTGGATTTTTTGCCTGCTTAAAAAATATTTTTCATTGTTTTGGGTTTGATGAGAATGTGTTTTCCCATTAATTTTTAAGCCCAAATTGGATCCGTATGTTTTCTGAGTCACGTCTGTCTCACTCATCCGCTGTGTCACAGGGATTTGATGTCCCAGAACGGGGTCGCCAGCCCGGGGGATGGTGCGGGGCCCAGGAAACACCAGGGTCTATTTCAAATGGTTAACCACACACTCCTTCCAGGGCAGAGGGTCTCTGGGCCCCTTTTTGGATGGGGAGGCACCCCTGAAGTCAGAGGTCAGACCTGTGGGCCTGGAGGGGCCGCTGTGCTTCCTGGGGAGCTGCCCAGGAGACAATGGAGCCTGTTTCCCGCCGGGCTCCGCTGTCTAGTGGCCGTAGTGGGGTGACCTCCTCAGGGTCAGCGAGCAGCTGGAACTGGGCCCCAGACCTGGGGCCCCAGACCTGGGGTACCGCGGTGGGGCTGTCATTCTGGGTCCTGCTGAGGACTAGCGGGGTGGCCCCAGGGGCCCTTCGAGGGGATGAGGTACCACCTCACTTTCTGGCCACCCAGCAACCTGCCGAGCGGCCCCGCAGATGCCACGGGCCGGGGCCAGCCCACCCTCTGTCTCTCTCCCACGGCGGCTCAGTTACAGGTAGAGAAACACGTCTCAGGAATTCACAAACCACGGATGGACTTAGAAGCTGTTCTGAGTATTCTTGAACAGCTGTTTCTGTTTTGTTTGGGTTTTTTTGTCTTAATCATTGGAGAACAGCAATTCCTTTATCTGTGGAGTTTTCTCATGAATATTTAGCTGCGTATCGTTGAGAGAATACGTTTGGGCGAACACTCCGATGTTGTAAAATGCAGTGGGCAGCCTTATGACAATTAGGTCATGCGTCCCGGGCGTAGACAGATGGGCACAGTCCCCCCCAACCCCTGGACCAGAGGGGACCCCCAACCGTGATAGCAAGGCCCCCAGGCAGCAGGAGTCAGTTCCTGGGTCTCCCCAGTGCACCTCTGCCACCACGGGCGCGGCCTCTGTGTTTGGTGTTCGAGGCTGCTAGCCGTCCAAGCAGAGACGCCGAGTGCTGGGGACCATCTACAGCGTCACCCGGGGTGTGACGCAGACGGGTCCTGTTGATGTTCCCTTATAGCCTCTAGGAGGGAGAGTCCGGGTCGAAGGGCCGGGACCTCAGGGTCCTGCACAGCCGGGGCAGAGTCCCCACCGCCAGCAGCCCGGCACCGGCCCCAGGAGGTGTGGCACCGCCAAGCCCGCGAGGAGGCGTGATCAGCCCCCAGATGGCCGGCCTCCCTTCCTCTCTCCGCCTGCCTTCACCGGGAGGAAGTGGAGGACAATTTATGCACAAATTGGTCACATTTTCACACGTACCTCCAATTATCTCCAAGAGGTTTCACATTATATTTATATTGATAAGCTGAGCGGTGTCAAGCCGCGACTCTCGCTGGCCTGTTACAACTCACATCCGCGGAGACCAGAAGGAGCGGCTGGAAACCCTCCAGCCTCTGAAGAAATAGAGGCAGCCTTGGCGGAGACGAGAGCGGCTGCTCAAGGCCTCGCTTTCACTGAGATTACCACATAAATTCCGAATGAAGGATGGCCTGGAACATTCCAGCAACTGCAAAGTCTCTGCTAAAGACACGGGCCGCTCCCAGGCGGGAGAGCGCGGGAGGGAGGGCCGGGCGCGGCCCCGCCGACGGCTCTGACACACTGCCCACCGCAGACTTAGCGCCCACGGAGACGCTGCATAGGAAATTTTTTGAGTTGGCTGCAGTTTCTCAGCCAAATCGTCGAGTTCTGGGCTGAGAGTCTCACAGCAGACAGCTCTGCTGTCTCGCCCGATAATACACCTGCCCGGGAAGGAGCCGCCACCGCCATGGCTGCCACCGCGGGGCTTGCTGCTGCCCCTCACCGACCGCCCTGTGAGCCCTGCGGCTCCAGTGCTCTCTGGTAGTCACAGGCCATGTGCAGCACCAGCTGGCACAGGATGGGGACCGGGTCTCTACCCTTGACTCCCACGGATCCTCCTCCAAGCGAACGGCAACAAAACAGGGTCGCGCATTTGCGAGCAGACAGCTCTGTGGGAGGGTGGGGACAGAGGTCTTTCTGTCAGAGCCAGTCCGGCAGGGACAGGGCCCTGCCTGCGACCTCCCTGCACCGGACACCTCCCAGGACGCCAAGGACACCACCCCAAGCCGGTTCCTGGTCCTTTTCCGATCCACCAGGGCTCTGGAAACAACGGAGACCTCATCAATCCACACGCAGACGGCCCCCCACCCCCACTGGCAACACGGTGCCGGAGGGCTCCCCGCAGTGCCCTTGGCCTACGTCCGCGGCTGAAAATCACACCTCGTGCAAGAGGAGAACGGCAGGCTGTGATTTTTAACACTCGTACCTCTTCTTTTAAACACGAAGCATCGCTTGGACGCTAGTTCATGTAACTGGGCAGAAAAGGGCAGTGTGGTCTTAGACCAGCTCTGCTTAATTAACTGGCAGCCAGAGCGCGGACCTGACAATGGGGTAGCCGCACCTACAGACAGGCCACGCGCCCGCCTTCCGCCCTGCGCCGGGGCAGAGCCGGGTGCCCGTGGGGACGGCCGCTGAGGAGCGCAGAGGCGAAACTCCGAGGAAAGTTTGTAAACACAGTATCGTATGGAAATTCTGATGCATGTTGGCTTTCCCGAGCGCGGTGAAGTGTTTTATTATGAAAAAAGTGGATAAGATACTTATCTTTTAAATTGGAGTTTAATATTTTATTAGTGCCAGGCACATAATTCTCATCAAATGGCAGGAAACTCTTTTTCGTATGGATATAAATGCCTGGAGTTTAATATTTCAAAGATAAGTACCTACCGCCACATCTATCACACGGCAGCTTAATGGAATTTACTTTTTCTTAAATATTTATACTGTGTTTGTGTTTGCTACTCAAGTGATTAGAGAGCCCCAAGTGGAGGCAAGACTGCCGTCGAGAAGGCAGGCCGCCCGGGCACCGGGCGGCCTCAACCCGTGCCCTTCACCGAGGACAGGACAGATGCGCAGAGACACCCGGAGACGCCCAGAGCCAGGGCTGCAGGCAGCGGGGCGGTGAGGCAAGTTTCTTCAGCCCAAACGGCCAGAAAGTTTCTCTGATTTCACCTGAGCTCGCAGACAATGTCTCAGAAGAAATTAAGTTCCAGGAATTAGAGTGGAAGGAGGCCCAGAGAGGCGTGGGGCTGAAGGAGGAAAATCGCATTGTGTGGGGGCCCCTGGCTTCACGTGGAGGGGCCGGCAGCTCCCCGGGGACGGAGCTCGGCAGCCCCCTCCTTGGCCCTGCAGACTCCTTCCCCGGGCCTGAGAAATGCTTTCTGATCCATGCTGATACAATTACCGCGCCTTTATTGGCAATTTAGACCTGCTTTTAGGGACATTTTAGAGCAAATGATGTTTTCTTGATATTTTAAAAAAAGTGGCACTATTCCCTATACCTTTGGGATAAGGTAGAAACTGAGTTAGATGCTCATTAGGGGCTGCTTGCTGCAGTTTCTTCTGTCCTTGATGGGCTGGGGCTGAGCTGCCCAAACCGGGGGTACGGCCGGGGGAGTCCCAGCCCCGTCAGCAAGGGCTTCTGGTCTGTGTGTTTGGTGACCTGCAAACCAGGCTTCGTGCTTCTCAGGAAAGTCCTAAAACCCTTCCACGGGTGGGAGGCCATCACAGTGGGCTCAGAGCGTTTTGTAATGTGCACAGGCCAGGCCTCGGCGGGGCCTGCTCCTTCCTTCACAGTGGGTCCAGGTCACTGGACGGGGGCCTCCTTCCTGGTGGCGGCCAGGCCGGCCTTAGCCACGGAGCAGTTGCGTGGGCAGTAAATAAAACCAGATGTCCTCACAGGCTTTCTGACAGCATTTAATGGAGTGACACTGGAGGTGCATGGTGGAATCAGGGAGGTTCCTGCCCACCCCCCAACCCCCGCCCCCATCGGCCCCAGACCAGAGGCCCCGGCGTTCAGACTCTGCTTTGGCAAACCACATCCCAAAGGGTCCCCACCCCTGGCCACTGGCCGCAGCGAGCAGAGGGCAGACGCCACGTGGCCGCCTGCAGTGTGCAGGGCCAGCCAGCAGGGCACAGCTGGCCCGGGTCCAGCTCTGGGCCTTTCCCCCTTCCCCTGCCCACTCCGGCCAGTGGCAGCGGAGCGACAGGGGACAGCCCTGGCTGAGGACACAGCCTGGTGCTGAATAAAAGCTGACAATTTAAAATTCTCTTACAGGGGGCTGTCTGAGGAAGACAGAGCACCCCCTGTAACTAAACCTGTTAACTAAACACGTATCTTTCCAAGAAAGCCGAGTCCCTGATCCCCGTGCCCGGCTGGGTCCGCCGCGCCAAGGGCAGCTGTGCCAGGGCTCCTCCCGAGTGATTCCCGGCACCTGGCTGAGCTCTGTGGCTGGCTGCTGGAACCGCTCCATCTGTGCCTGGCACCGGCCATGCTCAGGGGCCCCGCTGGGCCCCGCTTGCGCTACACGCCCTCTAGGACGCCCCCGAATGTGCAGGGGGGCACATCCCCACCACATACAGTCACCTCCGTAGAAAGACTCTGATGGTGACCTTGTCCCCCACACCCAGTCCCCACCCTTTGCTACCTTTCACTCCCGCCCTTCTCACGGTCTGGGATGACCTTTATTTGCCTGTGTCGGGAGGCCTGTGCCCGAGGGCTGCGCGGTCCACGACAGCAGGAGGCCTGTCTTCTCTCACCAAAGCCCTGGCTCTGAGCCTCTGCAAGGTGCACCCTGGGTGCTCAGTTCATCCCTGATGAGGAGCTGAGGAACTGGAAGGACTTCATCGAGAGGCAGGGCCAGCACCCACTGAGGCATCTTCCCCGAGAGGGGGCTGCCTGGTGCTCAGATGGGGACCCACCCCTGTTCCATGAGGGATGTGGCTCAAAGTGTGGAAGGGGCCGCATGGGGGGCGCACAGCCCATGCCCAGCAGAGCCCGCGGCCGCCCCACCTCTGCCCACTGCAAGGCTCCATGCCCTAGGCCAGAATTTCGGCAACATTGGCTGGGTCGCTGGTGATTCTAGTGAGCCTGGACCCCCTGTTTCTGATGTACTTGGTTCCCAGAGAGGCCTCCGGCCCCCGCCCCCCATGAAAGCACAGCTTCCCCAGCTCCTCTCTCATCTCTGGGCCACGTTTTGGAAAAATAAATTTACCATTTTTGCGTGGGGGGAGGCACAGGGTGTGAGGGACAGAATTCTTTTGTGCCCCAGCCATGTGGCGCTCATGCAGCTTTCCCCATCAGAGGGTCCTCCCGCCCATGGCTCTCCACATTTCCGGAAAAACGCAAATAAATAAAATAAACAGCACAGAGACGGTGCGGGGAGACCTCTGGGTCGGGCAGAGCCTGTGCAGCCGGAGCCGGCTACAGAGCAAGGGCTGCCGGGCCGCCTGCCTGCCGCCTGCCTGAGGGACACGTTTGGGGACGTAGGTCCAATTTCATAAAAATGATTTTCAAGAGCCGTTTTGTGAGCAGTTTTCTCCCTTCCACCAAAATGAATAAAAACTTTATGTTCAGTGTGGTACTTAGGTATTGGTTTTGTTAATTTCGTAAAACAAATGGGCTCCCCAGTAAACCCCCGCCTGGACCCCCGCCTTGGACAGGCACAGTAGGCTAGCAGTGGGGGGGCGGTCTGCGCGTGATTATCCTGCGAGAGAATTCCCAGAATTTCATCCAAACTGTGATTTGTTCTGTTATAAAAGGCCTATAAAACCCAGTACAGAAATTCCTGCAGGAAACTCGCGTGCTTGAATATCTGCGATTACTCTCTCGTGATTAAAGAGCGAGATGAAGGACGGGACGCCGGTGCCCGCGGGGTGGCACCAGGGTGGCACGGTGATCCGTCTCGGGTGACGCGGGCGGCCCGGAGGCCAGGCACTCTGAGACGCTCCGAAGGGGGTGGGGGTTGGGGGTGAAGCCTGGGGGCGCCCAGCGTGCCCCGCACCCGGCTGGTGGGCTGCGTCTGTGGCAACTTGGGGGCAGGGAGGCCGGCGGCCCAGAGATTGACAGCGGTGCTCGGAGTGCGGAGTCGTGGGTCTGTTTCCCGCAGGAGCTGCCACGCACACGCGCCGTCACGCCTCGAGGTCGCATCGTGCACGCACGCCACACTACCACGTGTCTGGGCGCACACTCCACTCGAGACCCCAGGCTCAGCTGCTGGGGCCCCGTGCATGTCCTTCTGAGCCAGCGTGGGCAGCCGCTTCTCCCGACGCACCACCTTCTGGCTGGTGACCTTTGACCCTGCTCCCCACGGCGCCTGAGGAGGCTCCCTGGACGCTGCCCCGGCTGCCCCACGCTACCCAGAGTGTCAGGGACACCAGCCCCGGGGAAAGCCCCCTCCTGACCCCTCGCCTCCGGGGCATGTGGGGAACTACCCTCATCTTTGGGGTCCCCGGCCGGACCCCAGGGGACTTTGCTCCCAGCGGGATGTTCCCGCCCTCACGCACCCACCGCCTTTTGTCCAGATGGTCTTTGATGGCCACTCGGCGGGAAGGGCTCCAGAGAGTGAGTGACCATGTGCGGGATCCCTGACAGCCTCGGGTGCCTGGAGGGTGGCATCCCAGCAGGGGGCACGTCACCTTGGGGGCTATGTCATGCCCGAAGCCCCTCCGCACGAGGCCCAGCAGCCTGGACCCCTGGCCATCACCTCTCCGTAGAGCTCCGGGACATCCTCCCTCCCTCCGCCCCTCCTTCCCTTCCCCACTTTCCCTCCCTCCCCGCCACCCAGCCTCTCCGAACCTGAAGCAGTATTTGGAGGCTGGAAGGAGGGGCAGGTGTGGCCGTGCAGACACACACAGGACAGTCTGCAGGCGCGCTGGACGCCCGTGTCAGTCAGTGATGGCCAACGGCAGAGCCCGAAGCTGTGCGACCGATTTACTGATCCCTGCCGTCCCCCCTGCCCCCCACAACCCTGTGTTGTAGGGAGAGAGATTCTTCAGGCAGAAATTGTACAGGCAGGACCCGGGTTTCCCGTTGGCCACGCACCTGAGGCTGCTTGGCCAACATGTAGAGCCCATTACCGGGCATGTGCTTCCTGTCGCCCTGCGGACAAGCGGCCTCCCGAGGGTGGCCTGGGTCTCCAAGTTGCTGGAATGGCCGGCAGCAGCAGCACCCCTTCTCTGGGCCCCTGGTGTGCTCGCCGGATGAAGGTCGGGGTGCGGGGTGCAGTGAGGGAAGTGCCAACGTGCAGTCAGGGTGAGGAGTGGCCGTCTGTCCCCACGACCCCAATCCGAAGTGGGTTGTGCTGGTTTCCCAAGCCCATCACTGACTTGCTGAGTGGCCTTCACCAGGTGTGTCCTCGTCTGGCAGATAAGGTAGCTCCACGTCCCAATTCGGCCCAGGGAGAGAAGCGGGCCTCTTTCTGAGGGGGCCTTCCTGCCTGCTTGTCCCTCTTAGGAGCGGCTCCAGTGGGATTTGGAACGTTGGTCCCCAGACCAGGGACCAGAGAGCGGAGGGTGGGATTCCACTCGGAGGGGCAGATGCTGTTCTCATAAAGGGCCAGATGGCAGAGGCATATTCCGGGCCTTGTGGGGATCTGTGGCCGCCCTGCACCCCGCAGGCCAGATCAGCCAAGTCCACAGTGAGGGAAGGGGCGCAGTCGAGCCCCAACCACTGGTCAGGCAGCGTGGGCAGGACTGGTCCACAAGCTGCAGTGGGCCAAACCCGGCTGAACCGGCCAGGCCCACCCCCCACCCGCCCCTCTCCAAGCATCACTGGGACGTGGTTCTGAGACTGGCGGGCAGACACTGCCGTCTTCCCTCCCCTGTGCGGGGTGCGCACACAAGACAAGGCGCCCTGGCCCAGACGCGGGACTCTGAAGGACTGGCGGTCCCTCGCTCACACACGACGGGAGAAACAGCAGACACAGTTAATGCCAACAACACAGGCGGTCGGTCCCCGGAAGCGCCCTGTGGGGTTCCTGGGGCTCCCTCCCGGCTGCTTGGCCTCAGCCCTGGCCACCGCAGGGAAGGTATCCAGCCGCGTGGGGGTGGCGGCCCGCGTTTCGGAGCGACCCGGAGCCCGGCCGGCCTTACCCGTTTTCGCAGCATCTCCTTACCCTTTAAACAAGACGCCTGGGAGCGGCGTGTGTTCCGCCAGGCTGTTTGAGTGTGGAAGGGGCCGGCTGCCTAATCGCATCAGGAAATTGAAGTTTAAACATTTCTCTCACTCTCGTCTTTGACGAGAACGGGGTAGGCTGGCAGGTGAAGCAGAGAGCCATTTTTCAAGTTAAATGCCAACTCGTTATACAGCATAATGTGCAGTCAAAATTAACCAGCTCGCCGCTGCGGGACCCAGCGCAGTCAGTGCCTGCGGCGGGCCTTCGGCAGCGCCCGAGGGAGGGGAAGGAGCTGTTGCTAATCCTCTGATTACCCAGTGGGCTCGGCTCTCTGCGTGGGGAAAAGCGGACTGAAGCGCAGATGCCACGTGGGGCCAATTGCCCCACCTTCCAGGCCCCTCGGGGCCTCTGAGCCAAACCCTGGAAATGTCTGGGTTCCCGTGGGCCTCGGGCAGACTCTAGAAGAGTGGAGTGGATCCCCCCTGTCTACGCCTTGGGCACAAGGCGGCACGGAGTCACCCTGGGTGGATTTAGAGTCTGCACAGTGGCCCGGGGACCCTGTCAGTGGTGGACAGAGGGCAAAGGCGGCCCCTGGTGAGATTCCAGCTCTCCCCGCTGGGCCTGATTTTCCAGGCCGCAAGCCAACGCCACAGGTGACCGCCAGGGAGCAGAGGCCTCCGACTACAGGCACAAAGCAAGCGGGCTGTGGGGCCCCCGCCAGGCTCTCTCCACGGGACAGTAGCCTGAGGGCCCCTCCGCCCCCTGCAAGGCTGGGGGTGCTGTCCAAAGCAGTGGCCCATGGTGGCAGCTCCCGGGCCAGATCCAGGCGTAGCTGGTGCTGGTTCGACTCCCCCAGCCCGAGGGTGACCTTGAACTGCTTCACCTCTCCAGCCTGTCATTCCCAGAGCAGCTGTTCACGGATCCCTCAGAGCTACTCTGAAGGACAGGAAGGGGAGGTGACGGAGGGCCCAGGGGCCCAGCAGCCTCAGCATCCGGTGGTGGCTGGGCCCCCTGCCTGCAGTCCTGGTCCCTGGGGTCCTTGCTTCCCATGCCTCCTTTAAAAAATAACTGACGTTAGAAATAATTTTTTACAAAATGAAACACGTTGAGGGAAAACATTTTTTTCTGTTAATGTTTGTGTTTGAGAACTTGGATAGTAGAGAAAACTATTAAAGTAAATTGTAAAAACACACAGCTGGCTTCCCCCACAGGTCTCATGCTCCCTCCCGTGGGTGGGAGGGGGGTGGGGGCGGGGCGCTCCTTGTCCCTGAATTTGAAATGACACGCGTGGCCTACGTCACTAAAATTATGAGGCCTGTCCAGAAAGTACCCAGCCAGGTCGTGTGCGGAATCGAGACTGCCCGATCAGGAGCTTCTCCAAACCGGCTCTTCACGTTTCTGGTAGGTGGGCAGACCATGAAGACACTGTTCTGCGGTCGGATGAATTGGGAAAACCATGAACCAAGAATTAAGTTGATGTATCGACTCAGAACCTCTCAGAGCTTTTAGTACGTTCGTCCAGGACAGGAGGGCAGCGCTGCGCTGAGCTTTCGCCAAATTTAATCGATCGTGGAATTCTTCCTCGTCCATCATCTGACAAAACGTCCCGAGTGTGCTGGGGCTCAGATCTGGGGAGACGGGAACAAGGGACCTTTCCGGGGGATGAGGGCCCACTGAGTCCCTTTTGAACGTCTGGCACCCTCGTGGCCCTGCCTCTCCCAGACAGACGCCGCCGCCGCCAGGGAGCCCTCCGGCTTCGCTGCTGGGAGAACAGAAGTCCTCGCTCCTCGAGAACGTGGGGGCCGGGGGAAGGGCCTGATGGCAGGGGCTGTTTCTCTTTCTTGACATTGTAAATGGAGTTTTTAAAAGTTAAAAGCACCCGTTTCTAACTGCCTCTCACGGACGGCCATCAAAGACCCACTGAACACAGGATGAGTGTCTCACTGTTCAAGGCCGAGCCCTTAGAAGTCCGCTGACAGGTGCCCCCCTAAGCTGTGGGGGCAGAAAGACACAACGGGACCCGGCTGTGCCAGGGGGCCCACCGGACACACTCCCCGCCTGGCCGTGGCCCACGCGGACGTAAGGGGAGGCTCGGCCGTTCCTGCACCGCGCCCCACGCTTCCAATTGAGTTATCACGAGGGGATTGCAAAAAAGCCACAGGAGCTGGCAGTGGCTCAGTAAATAAAATCACCACTTTAATTGCTCCAGTGTAACAGGTCGATCATTATCAAGAAAGAGTTTGATATATTTTTTAATTAAATGGTGCCTGTGTTGATCGATTTCACTGATAATCAAGCAGTCCCCTCCCCAGGCTCCGAAACAGCTGGCTTCCCACAGGAGGGTCCCTGGGTGGCGGGGGGGCGGGGCCTGCTGCGCAGCCCCAGGCAGCTGGCCTCCCCTCTCTGCGCCTGTTTCCAGCCTGTGAGGGGTGGTGGGGCGGGATGTGCTGAGCCCTGTTGCACTCTGGAAGGCACCGTGTTGTCTTCCAGGGCGATACTTCCGCAGCTATGGAAACTCCTTCCTTTCCAGGAAACCTGCACACACCCGCCCTGCGCAGGACCCGCTGAGGGGCCCTGGTGCCGGCCCCCCCACCACAGCTGGGGCCCCCCTAAGTCAGGCTGGCTCTGGTTGCCGAGTGTGTTGCAGGGTGGTTTCTGGCCAATGTGCAGGTGCCTCCCCCCGACTCAGGGAAGGACAAGCCTGTGTCCCCGGGGCACACCGCTGGCCACAGCACAGCCCCATCCCAGCCTCATTCACGTGGTCCCCACAGCAGGGGCCGTGGCAGAAACCAGATGCCGCGCTTGCTAGTTAAGTGACTTAGGCCTCCTGAGCCCTCATTATGTGAGGAGTGGGGAGCTGAGGTGCTGCGGGACCAGCAGGGGCACCTGCCGTGTGGGGTGCAGCGAGAGAGAGTGGTCCCACTGCGCAAAGGGCTTAGCACAGGCCAGGCAGGGGTGTCACAGCCATGTCCCCATGGTGAGGACGGACTGTGCCCCGCCACACCAGGACTCCCGAGAAAGCAAGCTCTCCCACCAAAACACTCATCCCACGGTGGCCTCGGGGACCCCCTGTCCTTGCTTCCGGCCCCACGGTCCCACCTGCAGGTGCACGGGTCACCTGGGGAGGCCTGGACAGGGGTCCCACGGCCCACACCCCTGCTGCCCCGGCTCAGCCCTCCCTGCCTCTCAGGGCTGGAAAGCGCTCCCTCCTACCTTGTTTTGGTGACTTCTCCACGATGCTGGATGACAAACTGAATTCCTCAGTGAAAATCGAAGGTGTCAGAGGGTATCTTCCCTCAAATGCTGACCCATCGGGGAGGGCGGTGACCCCAGCAGGGCTTCCGACTGCAACCGTGCTTGTCGGAGAGGCTGCCCTGGAAGCTTCTTCCGACAAGGAGGAAGGGGACTCTTTTGGACTGCCTGAAGAGGGTCTCAGGAGACGCCTGGGTGGCCGGCATGCGGTGGGAAGTTTGAGGTCAGCCCAGCTCCTCGGTGGCACAGAGTTCGAGAGAAAATCCCACCAAGGAGGCTCTTCTGGGCACTTTAGTCCTCCCCGCCCCCTTCCTCCTCCACGTGGGGAAATGCAGAGGAAGGGAACGCTCCAGACCTGACGGGAACCGGGAACCTCCGATCTGGCCCCGCCCACCAGGTGCCAGCAGCAACCCCTCCAGGGTGACGGCCAAAATGCCTCCAGATGTGGCAAACGTCCGCGGGGAGAGAGAACCCCCACCCCCCAACACCCCCAGTTAGGACTGCTGCCCCCAGCGCCCCCACCCACACCCTCAGTGGGCGGCCGGGGCTCCTCTGAGTCTATGCAACAGTTTCTAATTCACAAAAGGGGCCCCCAAACCTCTTCCCCTGGCCCTTTCCCCACTGCTGGGAGTCACAGGCTTTCCTGTGACCACGGCTTCTGTGCGCCCGGCAGGCAGGCTCTCCCGCTGAGGTCTTACCCGCAGGAGCTCCACGGGTGACTGTACTCGGGTCTTGAAAGAGGAAATCGATTTAAAATGCAGGCTTTGGGGTGGGCCCTCCCCCTGGGTGGGCGGAGACCCCACCCGAGGAAGAAACCTGCACGCACCGTCGCGCCACACGGGGATGGGGGGCGGGAGGTCGCCACAAGCCCAGGAGCCAGGCCGCCGCGAAAACGGTCTCCGTGGCCACACGCTCTCAGACGGCAGCCTCCACACTGCGAGACGGCAAACGTCCAGCATTGAAGCCGCCCGGGGCTCCAGTGCTGTCTCGTCCCCTGAGCCGGCCACCGTGCCGTGGGCCTGGCCACAGGAGCTCCCACATGACAGAGAGCTGAGAGCCATGGCCAGAGGCGCTGTGCAGTTCATGGGGTGGGGGCTGGGCAGAAAATAGGGCCTTCCGGCACCTTCCGTAAAGCCTTTTAATACCTGTCTGCTTGTCTCGACGGGGCGACAGGAAGGTTTTCCACTGAGGAAAACCCCAGGCTGCTTTCTCTCGCCAGCAGGGAGGAGGAAGGTCCCGCTTTGAAGGTGGAATTTTCACTCGCCTGGAATGTCTCATTTCATCAGTTTTTGTCACCAACCTGGATTTTATTCTCCACTCCTTGGCACTTCCTGAAGACGGAGGAAGCTCACATTACTTGGAATGAAGATGCTTCGCTGAAAATGTTTAAATGTTTCACCATCTTTCCCTGACTCCGTCTCACATGTATATGTTGTGAGCCTTCCCTGTTTTGGGAAGCCTGGGACAGACCCCATTCGGCCACCGGGGTGCAGAGTGGCGGCCGGCGGCCTCCTGGGTTCTCCCAGCAGCAGCGTCCGTGGAAGGGGGCCCCAGTGGCCGCCTGGTGGCTCCCCTTAACCTCTCTTTGCTCCTGTGACCCAGTGAGGTCACATCCTGTTGACTTCATCCACACACCCTCTAAACGGAGTTCCCTCTCTCCACTGGATACGCTCTGAGCCCACATGGACAGTGTGTCCCCAGACCACCGCTCCTCCCTGACAGCGGTGCCGCGGGCTCGGCATGGGGACTTCCACAAAACGCTGCAGAATCAGGACTCACGACCACTTCTCCTGACGCGGGCTTTCTGGCAACACGGGATTCTGTGTCTGTGCTGTTTTTCAGGCCTTGTTGCTTGGACACTGAAGTTTAAAATGGGCTGATAGCAACAGACACACGGCCTGGCTTTAGGGTTTATGGAGGCTGGGACAGCGGAAAGAGCCGTAGATTGGGGTGTGTTTTCCTAGAAAAGGTGCATCCCACAGACGCGGGCACAGAGGTGAAGGAAAGCCAAGGGATTCCTCATGGAGTCGGATGGGGGGGCAAAGGGCCCCATGGGGCCACAGACCACCCTCCCCGCTCCCACCCCTGCCGCTCGAGCGCGGCACACCCTCATGCCGCACGCACCGTGCCCCAGTCCTCTGGTCAGCCGCTGCAGCCTCATGCGGTTGCAAAGTCCACCGAGGAGAGTTGACCGCCTTCTCAGAAAACGCCACCAGGAAAGAGCCGTAGACGCTGTGTTCATCACGCCGTCGCTGGAGACAGTGCTCCCTGTTTTCTCTCTCCCTCTGTCCCCTTCGAAGAAAATAGCGCGCCTCCTTGCTCTCTTCAACAAAAGTACCAGGGGCCCTTGGACGTCAGGGAGAGCGCGTCTGCCTGTTAGGGCCTCGTGAGTGATCCCCAACGCTCCGTGCCCCGTCATTAAGGCACAGGTAACGAGCAATTATGTAGATTGTGAATTAATTATATTTAAAACAGAGGCCATTACAATCAATATCCACCACGTGGCAACTGCGTTCTGGAATTAATAAATCTAATTAAAACTTTCAACCAGCAGCGACCTGTTTACGCCGCCTTTCTGAAGAGCCCCGGAACAGCTGTCGGTGAGCCTGGCGCATCGAGCAGCCACACGGCACCGCGTCCGGGGCTGCTCTCCCTTCACACGAGCCTCTCCTGGAGGGTCTTCGTCACTTGCCACGTGTCTGACACAGCAGCGCCCGGATGTGGCTGGTGCTGACTTCAGTGGAGCTGTGGGACAAGTCACCCTTACACAAGTAAACGCCCCGGCCAGAAGTGGGGGCTGGCCGAAGGTGACCAAGAGTGGGCAGTAGACGAGGAAGGAGTCTGGTCTCACTTTGAAATGGAACATCTGTGGGTTAATGTCTGCTTTTTATTAACAATTCAAAACACATTTTCAAACTGTGGGCAGGACAGCTCAGAACGATGACGCTGTGTTCCCCGGGCCGCAGTGTGGGGCCTCCTCTCTGCTGTCCCCAGGGTCCTGGTGACAGGCCACCACGTGAGTCCGTGCAGGCCTCGGGCGGCCTGGGAAAAGTGTCTCTTTCTGATTGATCTGTGGGAGGGAAAGGGGGGTCGCCTGAGGACGCGTGTGGCCCCCTGCCGTCCGTGCTGTGGGGGGCAGCTACGCTGGCCAGCCCCTCGTGAGGACAAGTCTGGGGACCTGCAGGCTCGTCTCAGCAGAGCGTCGGGAAGCTCGGCACTCCTCCCCAAGGCAGGACATGGCACTGCCTGGGATGGGGCTGAGGCTGAGGGCCCTGAGATTCCAGTCGCCACCACTTCACTCCGGGTGAGGAAAATAAAGGCCCAGCAAGTGTGCCCAGCTGTCCCTCCTCCGGCGTCCAACCCCCAACACGGCGCACACAGGTGGTTTTCCCTCGAGGCTGGTGTGGCCGGCACGGGTTCCTCCCGAACCTGAGAGGGGCCTCAGGGACGCAACCACGCGGTCACGGGGTTCTCAGGATTTTAAAGGTCTCACCACCGTTGGGTGAGAGCACTTGCCTCTTTTCATTGGAACTTCCCTGCACCCCAAGTTCCCCTTGAGTAGGTCGGAGCAAGCGGCCCTGGCAACTTGGGGTCTGCCTCAGGGCAGATGAGTGTGGACATGTCCACTCTGAGGTGGGAGGGACATCGCTCCTCTGTATACACAGACCCACAACCTCCCCACAAGGGCACAAGCCCTCCTCCTGCCCGTCCACGCTCCAGCCACGGCCGCCTCCCCCAGCGTTTCCGCCGAGGATGGGCCACCCCCGCTAGGTCTCCACACGGCATCTGGAAGGCGGCCCGGTCTGGGGGTTTTACGCTTTGCCTTACGTTTAAATGAAAAAGAGCAGGTCACGAATAACCCGGAGAACCCACGCGGATCCGCCGCCGCCTCCCGCCTGTGTGGGGGGTCTCGCCGCCCGAGCGGGCCGCCGAGTTTCACACCCTGTTCCGTGTCAGCGGCTCGCCGTGCGGCTGAGCATCAGCCCCACTTAAAGCTGCAGGGAAACAGCTGCTGGTGACACCGCCTCCCTTGTCGCTCCGGCGTGTACACACACCAATAATTGGGGCTCTTGACCCTGTCTGGGCCCATCCAGCCCTAAGTACAAACTTGACATTTTGATACCGCTGCTAGCCTTTCTCGCTGTTGGTTTCTGTTTCAATAATCCATTGCAGGTAGAAAAATGAAAGAAGGAAGCATGAATGATTAATGCTGTCAAGCTAAAATAATGTATTTAGAAAAATCTATAAATCTGTTATTTGTGGCATTTTAAAACTGAACACCACACTCCCTGGTGCGGCCACCCGCTTCCTGGAAGAGGAGTGTGGGTCCTCGGCAGCTCCCGGAGGCCAGGGGTCAGGCCCTAGCAGAGCTGTGGCTGCCCTGGGACAGACCCAATGGGCGCCTGGAGCTTCCCATGCCCAGGGTCCAGACCGAGGCCCCACAGGAGGGCTGGCCACAGGCTGCTGGGCTGCCTGGCACTCAGGGGACGGGGAGGCCGGGCTTGGCCCCCCACGGTCCCCGGTTCCTCCCACAGGGGCTGCAGCCCACAAGCCTGGGCAGCCCCGTCTCCTGCTGCAGCTCGGGCCGGGGCAGCTCGGGCCGGGGCAGCTCGGGCTGGGGCAGCTCGGGCTAGCCAGGGTCCAGGGAGGTCAAACACCGCCCCATGCGCAGCACAAGTTCTTATGCCCTGGCCAGCCTCTTCTGGCCGGAGCAGCTCTGGTGGAGAAAGGCCAGGGCCCACTGGAGACGGTAAAATGGTCTGAGATCCAACTTCCAGTGATGCCGTGGTGGCCCCATGGACCTGTCTACCTGCCTGCTGGCCAGACTTGCTGAGAGAGCGGCCCAGACTTCCGAGACAAGGCAGTCAGCAGCCCACACCCACAGGCCCTGCGGCGCAGCCTCCCTGGCCCCCCTGAGCCGGGTGGGTGCTGCCCAGTGGCCCTCGTGTGAGTGCGAGCCCTCCGGCTGTGGCTGAGCCTTGGGTGCTGTTGGCTCATCTGTGGGTGGCGCTGACCCTCAGGCTGCCTGGTTGTGCGGACGGACCATGACCACAGAGGACGGCTGTCATGCGGGGGGCTGACCCCGTGAAGTGGGGTTCGCTTTAGTGGAGCTCACATGGGGCTCTTACGTGGTTGGAGCCGGACCCCGGCTGTGGGGTTTCTGGGGCTGCTGGGGAGGGGCTCCAGTGCAGGCCCAGGTCAGCCCAGGGACACCTGGTAGGGGCTCTGAAGTGCCCAGCGGTTGGTAGCTGCCTGTGCTGGGCTCGGGGGCATCTGGGAGTGCTCATGTGTGAACCAAGGCCAGCCACCCCCAGTGCCACTGAGCGAGAGTTGTGGGACACGCTGAGGCCAGCCGCTGCTTTTGGAGGTTTGGGGACCTTTGAGACATTTTAAGAAAGTCTTCAGCATGGGCCCAGCCGGTCACTGGTGTGGCCAAGACTCTGAAAGAGGGTGGGCCAGGTGCATGAATAGGGCCAGGCCTCAGACCAGCCCCAGGTGGGGTGGTGGTGCCAGCCAGGTGAGTGGGAGGCTTGGATTTGGTGCCCACCTGTGCCGGCCGACTGGATGGGGCAGGGCCCAGCCTTCACACTGAGCCAGGCAGTCCCTCCTGTGTGGCCTTTGCCCCGTTCGAGCCACTGTCACTGCTCAGGAGCCGAGGCTCCCGCAGCCCCAGTGTCATGGGACAGAAAGCCCCGCTGGCCTTCCGCGTCAGCTGTGGTGGGGCTCCCCTTCCCGGCACTGCTGCAGCCCTGGGCTGGGACCCCGCGCTCCTCAAGGGGCCCCCCACAGCCCAGAGATCCCTCCTGATGGCTGACCCCCACAGGCGAGTGTGGGGCCAGCCCGTTCACATCTCTGCCCTCCTTCCTGTCGCAACCTGGCTCCTCGGTAAATCCCTCCTCGCAGGACTTCTGTGCAGCTAGATGGCAGGTGGGTCTCCAAGGTGGCTGTTCTCCGATTGGCGTCATTCTGATGTGGGGGGAGGCGCGCCCAGGTCTGCCTCCTCTGCCATCTCTGCCGGAAGTCCCTGCCTCTGGCCTGCGATTTCCATTTGTCTTATGCAGTCTCGGAGTCCGGCACCGTGGCTGGTGAAGAACAGGGCTTGGCGACGCGAGGCCCCCGCTCCCCACCTGGGGCAGGAGAGCAGCTCCCACCTGTGCAGCAGCTTCTGCAGAGCCTGGCCTGCTTCTGCCGAAACCCCGCTCTGGCGAAAGAGCGGCAGCACCAGGCCCCGGGGCACGTCCTGAGTGAGCCTCTGGCCGGCAGAGGATGGTCGTGGATCCAGTAGGTGTCCCTGCGCCTCGGAGCGAGCCCGTGGGTGCCCTGGGCAGGGACGGCCGCTTCACTCAGGTGCGGCCTCGATGCTGTCAGGGAACTCAACTCACTCGGCGTGAAGTGTAGCGGCTGTGTTGGACCCACTCGGGCGGCTCACTCAGGGTTTGATGTGCTAATTCAGAATAAAGGGGGCATCACGGTCAGAAAGGGGTCTCACTTCATAGGCAGGAAGGCGGCCATGAATTAGGGGACACTATCCAAGTCACACCCTCTGTGTCCCAGGCTCCAAGATCCTGTCCCCCGCAGCCTGGGACCCAGCCCCCCTAGCCCCCCACGACATGGGCCCTCACGATGGCCCCAGAGCCACTCCTGTCCAGCCCGCTGCTGTGGACGTTCACACATCCGGGGGCCTGCCCGACCCCAGGACGGGGCTCTCCAGGCCTCTAACTCTCAGGACCCCAACAGCGAGGCTGACTGCACAGGCACTAGGCTGCCACGGCCCCCGGCAGCCCAGGAGCAGGCTGCCCACTCGCAGTCTCCCACAGCACCCACCTGCCAGGCCCTGGCACCCCGGGAGGCCACGGTGCCCAGAGGGACAGCCCTGCCCTGGCCACCGCCCTGGCCGCTGCTCAGGCGGGAGAGGAGGCTCCTCCATGCTGTCCTCCCGGGGACCAGGGCGTGAGCCCCACCCCGGGCGCAGAGCCCGCCGCCTGCTGCGTGCCGGCTGCTGTCAGGTGAAATAGAGTGAAATAAATCTCGGGGAGCAGGAAAATTAAGGCACCTAAATGTGCTATTGTTTTTGATTTGGTCCTGGACTCATAAAATGGTACTTTTCTTCCCTTCCCAAGTGGTCAGGTAAATAAATTCTCTGTAAAGTCTAAAGGAAAACATGTTGGCGGGGAAGTGCTCTGTAGGTGCTCCGGCTCTGCTCCATCCCCACCTCCACCCTCAGCCCCTCACGGGCCCTTGTCCCCGGGGTTGGGTCCCCAGGAAGGAGGTGCTGGCTGGGGGGCCCCAGGTTGTCTCCACCCCAGGCCTCCCCAACAAAGCTCCAGTTTCATGTCCCACAGGGGCCTGGTGTCCCCCTCCAGTCGGACCCTCTGGGCCCATTGGATGGCACCTCATGTGCCCTGAGTGGGGGTACCGCATGAGCGCTGACAGCCCATTGGGCTGGACGCCCCAGGAGGCCACACCCAGCGTTGTCGCCTTTGGGTGTGAAATTCCTAGGAACTTCCTCACCTCCCAGACGGGGGGGGGGGGGGGGGGGGGGGGGGGGGGGGGGTGGCCCAGAAGTCAAGCCCCAGCTGTGAGCAGAGCCTGTGTCCCCACCCCCGGCCTCAGCACCCCCCCAGGACAAAGGCATCTGTGTGCCTCACAGCCAGGCCACAGCTCAGACCCTCGGTGTGGGGTGTCAGGCAGCAGGCTGCCCACTCCTCCTCCAGAAGGGCACCTGCCTGGGGCTCTGTACTCCAGCGGCTCTGGGGCAACCAAGCTGGGTGTACCGCTGTGCGTGGGTGGGGAGAGCAGACGGCACCGGGGGCGTGGCCGTGGCAGGAGTAAGCAGGGACTGGCAGCAGCAAGTGTGCTCGGGCTGGTCTCCATGTGCTGCCCCCGCTGAGAGATGCCTCAGAAGTGAGGGCGCCACCACAGAGGCCACCGGGGCCTCTTGTCATCGGACCTGCCTGCTGGTGCAGTCTCAGCGCCTACCTCTCTCTGAGGTTTCCTTCTCCGCCTCGCTCCGTGGGCGAGGAGGTCTAGGTCACGCCCACTCCATGCTGCGATCACCCCCTTCCCCAGCCGCGGGGGTTCCTCGCTCTGCACTTACAGCCAGCATAGGGGAGGAAGGCGGGGGGCCTCACACCCGGGGGGTCGCAGGTAAAGGTCCCCAGTCTGGGCTGTGAGCGTGTATGTCGATTTGTTCTGTACGTTTTGACTTGGTTCTTCCAGTTGTCCAATGGGCTGAATCAAGCACACGCACGTGTGCACACATGTACATGTGCATGTGCACATGCATGTGAACACACACACACAAAGCTAACCAAAACCAATATCCATGCTCAAGGCCGCAGTCTGAGGTACAAGGAACATTCTCCCAGCCGGTCCCCGAGGTGCATGGGAGCCTCTCCCACCAAAGCAGCACCTCTCAGCTGCCCCACCCTTCCAGTCCTGCCCTCACGACCGGCCACCTGCCTTCCCGCCAGCAGTGAGAGAGGCACACATCGCAGAGCCCCCCCAGGCAGCTGTCCTGGCCACTGGTGACACCCTGCCCCTGGCTCCCCTCCCTTCCATCTCTCTGCAGGTTTCCATGCCCCTGCACAGAGGGTCCAGGACAACCAGTCTGACCAGCAGGACAGGAGGCAGACCTGTGGCTGACTTCCTGATAAAGGGGATGGGTACGGAGCAGAGTCGGCCAGCAGGGCACCTTCCTCCTTCTTCCCACTTTGAACCCAGATTTGATGCCTGGAGCTGCAGCAGCCATCTTGTCATCATGAGGCAACAAGCCCATGTAAATACCCAGTCGCCTAAAGATGGAAAATTCTGGGAACTGTGATCACCTCGCTGAGCTGACAGTCACCCTGGAGACGCCTTAACAACTATGTCCTCGAAATCCAAGCACTGTCGGTCTGGTTCTCTGGACCTAGAGGGAAAGGGCCCTCCCCTGGTGAGACACTCCTGCAGGCCCCTCTTCCCCCAGCATGTGCCCCCAGACAAGGGATGATGATGCCCCATCAGTTGTCCTTTAGAGCAGCCCAGGGCCATCTCTAGCCCCGCACGGAGAAGGGGAGACATAGGTGGGCCCCTTTATGCATATCTTGTCTCCTCAATGCATTTTTATGCTCTTTTTTCTCCTCAGTAGCACCCCACCGCTGTCTATGTGCAGAGAGGCCTAGGCCGTCCCGCGGAGTTGTGCTGAGCGAGCGTCCATTAGTCCTTCTGTAAAACCGATGCAGTCAGCTCCCCTTCGGTGGGTTTTCTCTCTGAACGTGTCCCGTTTCCCTAGAATATGAACCCTCTCTGGACATCTGTGGGTGTCTCTTCGTCTCCCCTGGGGCACCCCGTAGACACTGGGGTGCAGAAGGCGTTCGACCCATGGCAGCTGAAGTTTGGGACAGCACCCAGGAGCACGCCGGGCCCAGGGGTCGACTCCCTCAGCCGGTCCCATCACATCACCCCACTTTCCAGCGGCTGGTGCAAGAGGAAGCATGAAACCCCAAACTGGCCAATGAGAGGTGAGTGGGAATCTTCTGTGCCCTCTGGGAGCGGGGGCTCATCCCTAAGAGGAACACGGGGCGAGGTGGCATCACCTTCTTCTGCCCGGGGTTCTGGGTGTGAGGGCCGGGCCACGGCAGCCACACTGTGACCCAAGGGCCCTGGCTGGTGATGAAGCAGGTGCGGAATGGGGGGCGGGGAAGCACCAATGACCTGGACAGCATCACCACACCACAAGGTCCTCCCTCACCTCCGGCCGCTGTGGCCCAAGTTTCCTGAAATAATTGATTTTCATTTCAGCATCCCTGGAAGTCAAGGGTATCTGCTACTTACAACGAAACCCTCCTGAGCTGCTGGATTAGACAGCGAGGAGACGTCCTCCGTACAAGGCAGCACTGTGGAAATCCCCGCTCAGGTCCCCGGGAGTCAGCAGTTTCACAGACAAAGAAAATAACTGTGCAGGATGCCAGCAGCGAGGGAGGGGCCGGGCCTCAGCTGGCCAGAGCTGCGCGCACTCAGCTTTTCTCCGGCTGCTTCCTGTTCCCAGGGGCCCATCACGACTGCATTTGCATCTTGAAAACGTGTAATGACTCACACCAGTGATGGGTCAACCGAGGGAACAAGCCAGGTCTTCTCCTGAGTCCATCCCCTCCACTCTGCGACGCTCCCAGCCTCACTGGGGGGTTCTCGGGGGGTCACCACAAACCCGTAGGGCCCCTTACTGAACACCTGGGTTGACCTGTCCAGGCCCGTGACCCTGACCTCCATGGAAGCGGGCGTTTGGGAGACAGTGACTGCCCAGGGCAGGGACCCTGAGGAGGCACTCCATGGGAGGTGCCCTCGCTGTCACGGACAGAGGTGGAGACCTGCATCCTTGGCTCGAGTCCTCGCCTTCCGGGGCCTTCTCGGGCTGGTGTCCCCACGGCAGTGAGGGGCGTGGTTCTGAGTCAGTCATGTAACCTTCCAGCTCCGAGGGCAGCGGCCTGAGAAAGACTGGCCAGGAGCAGGTGTGTGGGGCCTGCACAAAACCCTCTCATACAACGGCCACCCAACACCATTCCCAGGCCCTCGCGGTCACATGGGGCTGTGGGAGGAGGGACACCGTGGGCACGGCTCGTCCGCTGATTTCCAGCCGCCGCCTCCTGGGGCGGATGCAGACTGCAGCCTGCCCATCGGGTCCACAGAACTCTCGACCACGGGGGGAGGGTCAGCCTTGGGGCTCACGGGTAATGTTTTGGGTAGAAATGGTGACAAAATTCTCAGCCACGGAGGCCTTTTCAATGGACTTGTGTCTTGAAAGCTCTGATATTTTACATCCACACCAAAAGGGTAATATCAAACTTATGAAATATTTACTAACTTGGCCACATAAACAACAAATCACCCCTTTCCCATTAAATTTTTTGTGAAAGGTATTTTAGTAAAATACTGCAGCTTGCAATTTAATTACAATGAGTAATTAAAACTTAGAGCATAATCATTTTTGGCAAAAAGTCAGTTTTTGTTAAAATTTTAAGATAGAAAAAAGATGCATATTCCGGCCATAATACTGTTAGTAATTAAGATAAATGCATCAATTATTAAAGATGCAAACATGTCAAGCCAGCATAACTAATTATTTGAGCATGTTAACAGTTGTTTAATGTTAACAAGCAGTGAATTATTAAAGACCCCATGTGCCGCATTCTGGACCAGCTGACATAGAATGTTCCGGAACGTTATATGATTTTCCAGGTTTTCCTTAGATCTTCTCCACCGGGTTGGCCATCAAGTTAAGATAACTCGTCTTTAAAATGTATTTCTAAACTATTGAGCGGGAACCGGGCTCACAGAGGCCAGAGCCTGGAGGTAGTGCTGCAGAGAAAAACATTGCAGCCGCCCCAGAGAGAAGCCACGGGCCCAGAGCCAGGCCCGCAGGCAGGACGAGGAATCGGGGGCCATATCCCACCGCAGGCTCAGCTTGGGGCCAAAACACGGGGCGTGGGTACAAGCTGCAGGGGGCCGCGTCCGTGCCGGGCCGTGCCTTGCCACGTAGCCGCTGTGGGTCCCTCCTGGATTCTATTTAGAGACACACCTTCCTGCTAACAACGCTTCACACAATCAGATAATCAAGATGCCAATTAAGACACTTGTGCAAATCACATGCAAAGCGGAGCTGGGTTATTTCTGACTGTCAAACCGCGCGTCAACGCCGGCGCGGCGCTCCCTGGAACCCACCCAGTCCCGAGTCTGCTTCCCCCGGCACCGGGCAGGGCCCTCGGGAGCCCATCTGCTTGCGGGCAGAGCACCAGTTGGGAACGTGTTATTGGGGTCCTCGAGCCCCCCATGTTCTGAGCTTCCTTGGCCCCTCACCCTCCATTGTGGGAGGAAGGCATTTCCGAGAGGCTGGCTGCCTCTCTGGGCTGGCTCTCTGGGGGCCGAGGCTGGACAGAGGGCAAGAAGAGCAGAAACGGTAGTGGGGCACCCCAGCCTGCCCCTGCCTGGCACCCTCAAAGCTGGCCATGGCGTGCCCACCCTCTTTTAAAGGCCACCAGAGCCACCCCTGCAGACCCACCCCCTCCTGGGCACAGTCTGCCTCCTGGCCCACAGCAGAGACGTGTCTGCTGGGGTCGGCTCTGCCCCGGCCACAGGCTCTGCCCAACCCAGCCCTGGGCGTTGGCAGTTTGGGCAATGGAGCAGCCCGGAGCAGAGCCTGGGAGGCTGTGCCGGTCCTTCCCCTAAACAAGGCTCTCCCAAGGGCCTCCGTCTCTTCCTTCCCCCGCCATGGAACCAGCCCTCTACCCACCCTTCACTGCGCACACACTGTCCCCACACCGTTCCGGGTACAGGCCGTGGGGGCTTCCCGGGAAGATGACACCGTGCTTACTCCTGAGAATCACGGTCTGGCGGGAACCACCAGCTCAACTAGATGCCTCTCCTAAAGTCCCACCGAAAACGGGGGCAGGTGGCTGAGGATGACCCGGATAAGGAAGGGTCAGTCAGAGAGACAGGTGGGCACCGGGTCCCCTGCCTGCTACTCCAGCCAGTGCTGGTGCCAGGGTCACCATGAGGGGTGCCGCCTCCTTGTGGGCACCCAGCAGGGTGCAGGCGGGGCCCCTCTCCCAGGAGGGCCCACGGTCGCCCTCACAAAGGTCTGAGAGTGACACCTCCCGCCACCAGCCACACACATGGCCTGTCCCCTGCTGTGCCCCGCTCCCCATGCAGCAGCCTTGGGACCCTGCCCCACCAACCCAGGCACGAGTTTGGGGGACCCTAATGTTTCTGGGTTCTAATTTGTCATTTTTTCGTAGAGAGCCCCCACATTGCTTAAGCGTTACATCCCCCAAAGCTGGCTTTTCTTCCAAACCCACCACTGGCCACCTCACCCAAGGGACCGGTTCCCAGGTGGCTGCAGCCACCTCCAGGTACAGCTGGGGTGCAGGGGCCGCACAGAACGATGGCAGAGGGGCCAGCGCCCCCATCCTCACCTGGTGCTGGGCCCTGTGGAGACTGGGACTTCACCCTTTCTGGACCCACGGTGCCCCCAGTGGCCGGGGCGAGTCGTGCTCCCCGGAGGCCCCGCTCTGGTGGGGATGCCGTGCCAGGGCTGGGAGGGAGAATTCTGAAGGGACGGGGATCCAGGCTGAGCCTAAACTGAGGTTGGCTTGTAGAGCTGGAGTTTCCCCTCATCCCAGATCTCTAATTATGAGAGGCTTTTTTAAAAAGATTTTATTTTATTTATTTTTAGAAAGCGGGGAAGGGAGGGAGAAACAGGGAGAGAAACGTCAGTGTGTGGTTACCTCTCGCTCGCCCCCTACTGGGGACTTGGCCTGCAACCCAGGCATGTGCCCTGGCTGGGAATTGAACCTGTGACCCTTTGGTTCTCGGGCTGGCACTCAGTCCACTGAGCCACACCAGCCAGGGCAAATTATCTGAGAGGTTTTCACACAGGAGAAGGGCCGGCAGGACAATGTCTGGGCACAGCATGCGGGGGGCGCAGCCCAGAGAACTGGCGATGAAGCTTCGGGGTCCCCCAGCCTCCGTGGCACAGGGCTGAGCCCTGTGGAGGGAGGGGCACGCCTCTCACTGTTGCTCGGCACGCGGGTGACTCTGGATGAAGGAGACCAGACCGCTGGCACCGCAGGGCTTGGCCGACCAGCGAGAGCCCCTGTTTTCCACGGGGTGACGATCAGAGGCCGATAGTCCTGAACCTAGGGACTGCCTGCTGGCCACGTCGGGGACACTGTGGGCCCTGGACCGCGTGCAGCACTGTGGGACCACACTGTCCCTCTTGCCCCTTCCCAGCATGTGCCCCCATGCACTTTTTGCCAGTAGAGCACAAGAGGCAGGGACATGCGTGTCCTTGGGAACACAGCTTGTGGGTGCAGAGGTGACAAGGCCTCCCTGGGTGGTGGAGCTGCAGGTGGACGGAGCCCGGCTCCCCAGGTGCACCCAGGGAGGGCACCCCGGCACCCAGACGTCGAGACTGCCCCAGGCGTCCACAGTAAATGGCTGTGCACTTGTGTGGTGACGTTTTGGGGTCTGTCTGGGAGAGCATTTTAGTCCATGACGACGGCCACAGCCCATCAGGAAACGAGAGTGCTGTGGCATTGGGGTGCTCGTGGGGACGGCGGCAGGCCTCACGCAGGAAGGTGTTGCCCCCAGACAGGTTCCCTTGCCTGCCCGTGTTGCTGGCACCAGGGTCTCTCCACGTGGCTGTGATCCCTGTCACAAACGCCACTTTGTGCCGAAGGCCTCTCCTCCTGGCCCCTGCTGGTGGCAGCTTGCGGTAAGAGCCAAGCTGCCCTCAGTCACAGGAATCTCCGGCCTTGGCAGCCCTCCACTATTGTCTCCGGGACACACCCAGGAAACCCCGAGCCCCCTGCCGGAGCGGACCGCCACCCGAAAACACCGACCACACGTCCTCCTTGGGCCGGACGGGAGATGCCGGGACCCACTGCCTGGTGCTAAATCCCGCAGCCCGGGCGCTCCAGGTCCTGAAATTGCGGGTCTCCCGTCAAGCTGGAGCTGGCGGCTGAATGAGAGAGCTCGCTGGCGCCGGGCCAGGCGCATCCCTTCACGCGTCAGCCCTGCATCTCTTCATATGTTGGGGTGAGCTGCGTGCGCGCTGGTGCCTCCTCTTCCAAGGCGGCTCCGCCATCTGTCTGTGGGACGGGAGTTGATGGCACAGAGTACCTCCGGCGCCCGCGCCTCGGCTTCTTCCCTGGCGCGCCGTGAGAGCACTTCATGAGCAGAATGATTAAAAGGTAGGGGCCTCCTTAATTTCCCCCCGTTTTTCTTGGCACGCTGTGGAATTCAGAAGGAGTTTTACAGTGCGTTTTACGAAGATGAAAGGGGCTTTGAAAGAAAATTAAGAAATTATCGGGGAATGTCAGTGTGCCAGCCAGTCAGCTTTTAAAAATCCTTTAATCTCATCGTGATTAACTGGATTTTTCATACGGTTTCCTAACTGCACATCCTCAGGAAGGCAAAATTGAAGCACATTCTAAAATTTGCAAATTATGCTGGAATTTGGTATGGAGAGACTCCGGGTCCGTGTGTGTTAAAGACGAAGATTCTAACCATGGCGCTCTGTTCTGGGACCACACGCCAGCGACCACACTCGCAGCTTTTAAGGGGAGGCGTGAAGGGACTGAAACCCCACGTAAAAATCTCACACCCCGGGGTCATCCTGGGGCACAGTTCGTGTCCAGGGTCCGAATACTCGTTTTCCTGTGTCTCAGTGACGCGCTGTGACTGCGAAGCTGCAGGTGGCCACTCTCTGCTGCCCCGGGTTTCGTGGGGGCCACGGTGCGCCTCTGAGGACGTCAGAGTGGACAGTGCTGGAGGCCACGTATCTGCACACGGGGGCGAGAATGAGCCAGAGCCCCCGACTCACACACGACACACATCTCACAAAGCCCCCCAGAACCTCCTCTTTGTCTGCAGAAAGGCGCTGGTAGGGGAGTGAGTGGGACTCGACTGAGAGAGCCCTCACGGACTTTCCGGAAAGGGCCCGTGTCCACGCTCTCCGGGAAACTCCTTCTTGTTTTAACGCGGCCAAGGAAACGGTGGTGGAGAAGACAAAGACCAGGAGCCGGGGCCCTTCCTGGCTTCCGTACGATGTTCCTTATTGATGATAAGTTGTGTGACATCACACCCACTCCAAAGATGTCGCGGTCCAGGCTGCTTCCCCTTCCAGGTCCACATGCCGCGGTTCTAGCCCAGAGGGACCGCAGGCGCTGGCAGCATCACGGGGCACAAACACCCCCGATGGACCCTTCTGCCCTCAACACCCTGATGGCTCCTCTGGACCGACCTTGACCCCCAGTCTCCCATCCCCCTCCCTGACCTGCTCCAAGCTCCAGCCCCGCTGGGTGGGGGCCGGGTGAGCGCCCTGCCTCCCCTAGGGGGGGGAACCCATCTCCCACATGTCTGCTCACAGCACCCAGCCCTGGGCGGGCGAGGGGTGAGCCCCCAAAATGGAGGGCCCTTCCCTGCTGGGGCGCAGGCCCTAGTGGAAGCAGAGACAGGGTCCCTGAGTCCACCCTGGGTGAGAGTCAGCCCAGCTCTGCTGCTGACGGGGCGCTCCCCACTTCCCTGCCAGGACCCCACGAACAGCCAGGGCGGCTTGAAGGACAAGAATGTCCTTGGGAACCGAACAGCAGACACGAGCACACGGCACTGCACTGACCGCAAACACGCTCCCGGCCGCCCCTCGCGGTCAGGGAGCTGTGAGAAGTGGCACGGTGCCTTCTGAGTCGGATCCACAGGGCGGGGCCGGGCCACGCGGCGGTGGGCCCCTGCAGACGGGGTCGTGCTGGGGGGCTGCTGCCCCCAAACCGCCCAGTCGGCGTCTCCTAGGCCCCTCACAAGGCAGAGCCCGGGCCGTGGTGTCCCTTGCTTCGTCCTAGCTGCCTGCCATCCTGCCACACCAGGACTTGTCCTCCTGCCTCGGGCTCCACGCTTGGCCTTTTCCCCGGGAACTGGGCACGCCAAGGGCGGCCGCCTCCTCAGGTGCCCGTCAGGACCCAGAACTGCAAGTGCCCGGCCTGCACCAGCGTGGCGGGTGGCAGCCTGGCCCCTGCAGGGCCCCCCTCTGGTGTAGGCATCATGCCCCTGTTTGCCCAAAATGAGGACGCACATTTACAAAAGGGCTCCTCCTCCTCCTCTCCCTCCCAGGAAAAACCATGGGGCTCACCAGAGACAGCCGAGACCTCTGTGGATGGAGGAGGTGGCTTTGCGTCTCCTGGTCACCTCCCCGTCACTGGTTTCCCCACACGTTGTTGGCCTTCAGCTGAAGACGGCGTTTAAGCCAGAGTTCTATGCCGCGTCCGAGAGCCCCGCCCTCTCTGGGCATCTCCTGTGCATCCAGGGGACAAGCCTGTCAACAGGCTTTGGTCTGCTCTCCCTCGTCCGTCGCTTGATACAGTAGGATTCGGAGTCCCGGCTGAACACCCAGAAGGACCCCGGGAGAGTGACGTTTGCTCCCTGTAACAGGGTCCCGGCAGGCACGCGGCAGCCTCCCCAGTCCCTGGGACCAGGTTCTCCAGCTTCCCTGACCAGAATCATCGTCAACGCCCCCAGGGGTCTTAGTCACCCTGCAGATAGGCTCCACCCGCCGGGCCCCATAGGGTCAGGGAGAACTGGTCTCTTGAGTCTCTGTATAGGACTTCACTGGGTGTGGCCCTTGTGCCCGTGAGGAGGGGACACTCAGAGGTAGTGGGCCAGGGGAGGGGACGCGTGTGAGCACTCCAGGGGGCCGAGATGCGCTGGGTAGAAACTGGTCCACACATTCTCACCGCCAGGAGGGAAGTGCCTGGGGGGCTGTCACCGGACATGTGTTTGCCCCTCAGAAGAAGAATCCCTGCTCCCTCATTCTGAGGCTCAGCTGCGTCCTGGGGGCTGAAGGGCTGTGCACAGGGGGCTTCGTCCTGCAGCCCTTCCTCACGGAGCTTGTCTGTCGCAGTGTGAGGAGGCCACCCTGCTGTCTGCGCAGTGGCCGACCGTTCCCCTCGGTGGCCCCTCACCGCAACAGCGAGAGCGCCGCTGGGATGCGCGTCACCGATCCTCACCTGGCAGGTCTCGGTGCTGGAGGCCGGGGCTAAGGCAAGGGCAGGCCTGAGTGGAAGCAACTTCTGGGAGTCGAGGCAGCAGGGACAGAGGCGACAAAGTGATGACCCACCCCTCACTGCTGGGTGTCCGTCACTCACTCGGTGCAGGAGCTGGGGGGTGCGAGGCATCAGTCACCTCCCTCAATTTGCTTTTCTGCCATCGCTCACAACTTAAAGGGGGGCCGTGAGGACCCGCCTCCCCCACACAGTCTGGCCGCCTGGGAACCCTGCGCTGGAATTCCAAGTTCAAGGGTTTGTTTCTCCAGTGCTGCCCAGCAGAGCCCACTGTTCCCAAACATTTCTGGACATTTACCCGCCTCGTTCTAAGCCGGGATTACACTGGAATTCCAGACCCCTCCTAAAACCCCCGGTGACATCTTGGAAAAATCCAGGGGCTGTAAAAATCCCAACGGAAGGCACTTAGTGCAAAGCGGCCCCTGGTGAGTGACGAGTGCACGCCAGAGGGTCAGTGACGACAGGTGCGGACAAGCTTGTCAAGGTCAAGTTTCTCCAGGCCCCTTGGGTGGCGAGACCCCAGGACTGCGGGTCGGCCCCACCCCACCCCAGCCCACCCCACCCCACGGCCCCTGCTGGTAAAGAAAGCCCTGGCCTGTCAGTGCGGCCACGTGACGTGATTCGAGGTGCAACAGCTTGCTTCCTGATTTTTCCACCACGAAATGCTCAGGTTTTCCCAGCAGCAAGGCAGCTTTCTGTGCCAGTGGGGGCTCTGCCGCCAGGTTGCAGCTGCGGACGCCCCTGTGGGGCAAGGGTTCGTGTGTGCACCTGGCACTGGGAGCGTCCCCACTCTCCCCCCGCCCTGAGGGGTGTAAGGGCACGGCTCCCTGCACTCCCCGGCCTTCCCAGTCGGGCTCCGGGACCCTGCTGTTTCGCAAAAGGCTCTTACAGACCATATTCTCAGAGGTGACAGGTAAGGCCAGTGCCAGGTTGTACCCTCAGCTCGGGTGGGCTCTGGGACGGGTCCTGTCAGCCCCGGCATGGCCGCCCTAAGGCCTGGGCGGGAAGCCCCCAGCATACGGGTCCCGGGGGGAAGGTGGGAGGCACCGGCCTCCGCACAATGCCACTCTAGATGCAGGCAGACCTTCCAGTTGCCAACATGTCCCCAGAGGTGGCTTCACAGGGACCACGGCACTTCCACCCTCTGTAGGGCTCCTGTCCCCGTCACTGAGGCACAGCACGCGGGCTGCTGGCTCACATCACAGGGGAGGCTGACTCAGGACCAGGGGCCCAGCTGCCACCCGATGCTGTTGCGCCAGACCACCCAGCCGGCCCCTCACATCGGCCTCAAAAGTGGGAGCGGGAGGGTAGCAGCCTCGGAGGGTGACCTGGGGTAGAGCCCTCCCACCTGCCTGAGCTGGGACAGGTCACCCGACATCCCTCAGCCCCAGGCCCCTTCTGTACCGAGAAGGGGTCAGTGACAGCACCTCCTTCGCAGGGTTGTGAGCGAGGGTGTTCACGGGAGCTCAGCAGGGTGCCCAGCGTGGAATCGGTGGTCCCTCGCGTGGGTGGCCGCCGTGTGCCTGCACCGAGGGCATTCCCGTGAGACTGGCTGCACGTGCCCAGGAGGAGCTGGGGGTGGGGGGGGGGGGCGGCACGTCTTATTTTCAGGAAGGACTGGGGTGGTGTGGAGAAATGCCTGTCCATCGGGTCTCCAGGGCGAGGCCTGCTCACTCTGCGCCCAGCCCTCAGCTCAGGCCCTGGGTCCCCGGCAGACCAGCTCCGTGTGGAGTTAAACAAGGATGATGCCATGTTCTGTCAGAACAAACCACCCACCCTTTGCGGAGCAGGAGGTCACGCCTCCCTTTTCAAAAGGAGTTACAGGAAAAGAGGCCTGAGACTTTCTCCAACAGGGCTGCACACCCGGCCGGCCGTTCCCACAGCCCCCACAAGGCTGCCGCCCGGGTGGGCGCTGTGGGGTCTGCCCCCCGAGCCACGGCCCCCAGGCAGCAATCCGCGGGCGGTCTGCAGGTGGGAGCCACGTCTCCTGTGACTGCCCTCGATCCTGAGAGGACACATGCCACGTCTTCCCACGTCTGGCAGCCAGCATGGCCGGCACGGTGATGCCCCTGAGGGGCAGGGGGTAACGGCACAGATGATAACAGCGCAGAGGAGCCTCCGGCTGCATTTCCAGCTCAGATTGCAGAACACATTCGAGGGTTTCGTCCTCCTGAGCCTGCAGCCCCGGGAACAGCACTGCCAAGCGGGCCCAGAGTTGTCCGTTCAGCCGGGAAGTCTTCAGCAAAGCCCCCCGCCCCGGAGCAGCCCTCCGGCTGGCTGACCCATGTGGGTCAGGCCACACCCCAGCTGTCCCTTCCACGTCTCTGACGGGCCTGGCACACGAGCCCGTCTCGGGATGAGCAGGGCCCAGCATGGCCGTCTCTCGGTCCCACAAGGCCCAGATGCTCTGTGTGTGCCCACTCCTCACTCCCAGCTGGGGAGGTGACGCGGCCCCTCCCCCAGCTCCCCAGCTCCCTGCTCCCCAGCCCCCTGCTCCGTGGTGATTTATGGCAGGCTCCGGCCCTAAAGGGGACTGACAGTCACTCTCATTTTCTTGTGTTCCCCCTCACGGCCAAGGTCATGAGCGAGGGGCCCTCCAAGTTTCCTCGGCGCGTCCTCCCTCACCCCGCTCCCGCGCGGCCTCATGAATCATTCCGGCTTCACATTGAACTCCCGACGCTTCCCCAGCACCAAACTGCCCGACTTCCGCAATTTTTCTTCATTCTCACTAACAATTTGGTAATGAAATATTGATTTTTAGTTAGATTCAAATAGATGTTATTAAGTTTGCATTGATAAATCGTTCCCTTTCTCGGGCTGGAAGTTCCTCAGTCAGATTCTAACTGCTTTCCTACCTGGTGATGTATTAATCCGCTGTGTCGTGGGCTGGGCCACCGGGCCAGGGCCGGTCCCCACCTCGGTGCGGCCGCCTGGTGGCTGGGGTGCCAGCGTTTCAGCCTAAGGACCCCTGCGGGCTCACCCTTCCTCTGGGGCCCCACTGTTGACGCCTGTGACCAGTTCTCCATGAGGATGGGGGATGGAGAGGGGCCTGTTCCATCTGTTGGCCCCCAGGCCTCTTGCTGGCTACACGAGTGTCAGCCTGGACATATTATAAACGTTCAACGACTGAGAAGTGTGCTCAGAACACTCCAGGCAAAGGGCAAAGGGCAAAGGGCGGACGCTGTGGCCCCCCAGCTCTGCACCTGGGAGACCACCCGGAGAGCGGACCTCACCCAACACCACCCCCACTGCCTGCAGACACAGCCGGGTGCCCTCAGGCCCCTCCAGTCCCACTGCAGCTTTGAGAGCAGGGTTGCTTCCCTGAGGATGGGAGCCTTTGCCCCCAGCCTGACCGGCTCTGGGGGAGGAGGAAGTGAGGTCCCTCTTACCTGCAGGGGCCGGCAAGTGGGATGAGAGCAGGCCAGGTCCTCAAGCTGGGTATCTGCTCCTGGGCTGCCTCCCAACTTCCTGGCCCAAGGGGCAGCTCCGTGACCCCAGTGCTGCACAGGACAGAAGGGCAGGCTCCGGGGACTTACGCCGCGGTGGGTGGAGCTAGGCAGGCAGATGCAGGGGTCCCCACCAGGCCCATTCCTGGGACACAGGCCTGAGCAGATGGCTCAGGAGAGAGGGTGGGTCAGACACTCCTAACTGGGATTATTGTGCCTTCACCTCCTCACCCCCCAACAAGGTCACCCAGGAAACCAGGGAGCAAGGCAGTGCATCTGGGGCGACCGGGGGCAAGGTAGACGCTTGCCCCGCCCCTCTCCCCCACCCCCCAGCTGCAGCCTGTGCTCACCTGTGCAGCCCAGGTGAGCCCAGGCCCGTTATCCTGAAGCAAGCGGCCGCTGCGGCCTCCCCAGCCCAGTGGGGGCCTGCTGCTCTCGGGCCAGGCGAGCAGACGGGGAGGGATGGGGAGGCTGCCCGTTTGGCCCCTGCTGTCTGGGCTTCCCTCTCCTGGCTGCCGTGAGTGCAGTTTCGATCTGATTGATTTTATCTGTGAAATGAGCTGAAAACCCCTCCCGGGGAGAGGAGCACACCTCCCTTCCTCAGCCCAGACACTCCGGATAAATCAGTTTGCCCAGCACCCGCCCAGAGCTCTCGGCTGAGGCCAAGGATGGGAGACAAGACCGGAGACACCCGGAGGGACTCCCAGGACCTCCTCACGCTGACCCCCGGGTGCTGGTGTCTCAGCAGCCTGGAGCCCCCGCCTGGGCCTGCACTCGGCACATGGGGCTGCCTTAGTTTGGGTTTTTACAGAGGTTCATCTGGAGAGGATTCGGGGCAAGGTGTGGGTCCCAGGAGGTGGTCCGGGCGTGCTGCTGAGGACACAAGGAGCAGAATCCAGGAGAAACTCCAGCCCAGGGTGACTTACGGGGCCTCGTGGGCCGACTCTGAGGGGTGTGTGTGCCCTGAGACCGTCCCACTATGGCATGGGTATTTATCTGCCCTCTGCTCCTCTACAGGTCTGGCCTGCCCTGGGCGTGGACCACTTGCACTTCCTTGGCCACAGCGCGCCCTCCACTGTGACACAGAAGCCACTGGCAAGCTGGTCTGCTGGTGACACCACAGTGGCCCGGTCCCAGCTGGGACAGCAGCGAGGTCAGCTCCTCTGCCTCCTCCCACCCCTTCCTTCCACCAGCGTCCCCACAACCCTGAGATGATCGTCCATTCACGGGGCCTGAGCGTCCACATTTCCCTCCTCCACACAGACTCAGAGTCTCCTGCTTCGTCAGGAGCAAGGAGACAGATCGGAGTGTCTGTGGGAGGGCAGAGAGGGACACACTGGGGTCAGGGCCCACCGGCTCTCCTCCAGGTCTCGTGGGACATTGATGCAAATGATGGTGGTTCTCCTCGTGGAGGGGACCCTGGCGCGGGGTCCGAGAGCCACTGATGAAGCCGACGTGGAAAACTCAGTAATCGGTTGCCAATATCCAATTACTCCAGGGTGACAAGAAAGCGATGGGGGGGCTGGCCAGGAGGCCACCAATGGGGACCGTCAGGAGCAAAGAAGAAGCTAGAGGCTTGGCTCAGGGCCAGTAGTCACGGCTTTGAGCATGGGGGACGGGGTGGGGGCCGGGGAGCCCCCATCTCCAGAAGTCGGAAGGCTGCTCAGCCTCTGCTGGAGCCCTCGGGGAAAGAGACAGCATGGGGAGGGGGGAGGTCACAGACAGCGTCGAGGGCCTTGCAGACCTGGGAGACCCAAGTTTCCCCTCGGTGGCAGGGCAGCCACCCCCACCTGCTGTTACCTGGATGTGGGAATACACCTGCCGCGAAGGCACGTTTGCAGACAGAGTGACAAAGGACGGGACGGTCGGGGTGCAGGGTGCCCACTCGCCGGCAGCCCCCCCCACCAAGCTCAGGCCTGGGAGAGGGGCCCCAGGGACGGTCACTAACCAAGCACGTAAGTGACAACAGTGCAGGCATGCACCTGCCTGCACTGGCCCGCTGAGCCCAGAGGCCGCGCCCCGGCTCAGGTCGAGGTGAGGTCAGGGGCGGGGGAGGCAGGACGCCCCCTTGGCCGCCCTGCACCGCATCATGTCTGCAAATAAAAGGGATAATCCAGTTTCCAGGGCTCTTAACCTTTTCACTTGGCATAAATTGTGATCACCCAAATAAATGCAGGCAAATCACATTAAAAACATATATATACGAAGCTCATTTATTCAAGACATTTTCCAACTCTGAAAAATACCCGTAACTGATCAAGGGGGAAAAGAAAAGGCGTTCACTTCGGAGCCACACGCATCCGTTTCTGCCCGAGGTGGCAGCGGATGCAGCCGCTTGGGTTCCTGACGCCCCTGACGGCCGAACGTCCACCTCAGACAGGTCAGAGGTCACAGAAACCATCTGCCCTCCACTCGCACTCGGCAGAGGGGGCAGCCGTGCCGATCGCAAATGACCTCTCACCAACTTAGGGCTCCAGTGCAGGGCGTTCCGTCGTGGGGGACGCGGCCCAGAGCAGTTTACCAGGACTGCGAGTGGCCGGAAACGGTCACAGAGAGGTGCCTGAGCACCCTGGGCAGCGCCCGAAACCTGCTCCGCTGCTTGGAAGGAGTCAGTGCTGATAGCAGGCCGAGGCCTGGAGACACGGCCTCCAGAAGGTGCCCCCTGGGGGTGGTGGCAGCCACCAGGACTCGGCCCCAGCCAGGCCTGTGTCCCTCCTGGGCCCTGGTTCACTGAGAGGTGCGGTCACCGTGCTCCAGGGGACGGTTGTGTGCAGAGGACCTGCCGAATGGTGGCCTCCCCTTCCTCACGCTGGCTCGTGCAGTTTCCGGAGAGGCCAGGCCTCATGGGAGTGCCAGGCCAGGGGCAGGCCAGGGTGCAGGGTGGGGTCGGGCACTGCCGCCCCCTGCGTGTGCCTCTGCTGCTGCCCCCGCAGAGCACTTGCACCCCTGAGCGTGGAGCAGAACACCGCCGAGGGGCACACTGCCTGGTGCGGAGCAGCGCTCGGTACACAGCAGCCCCGAGGAGGAAGGCAGGGAGCTCAGGCTCCAGGCAGGAGCCCCAGGGCCGACGCCTGCTTCGGCTCTTGGCCTGCGTTCCCGGGGAAATACAGGAAGGACGGCTGTTTCCGTCTGTCCTTCTGTTGGACACTCCATGCGGGCAGCTGGTAAAAGCTGTGAAGAGCCCTCATGTTCCCTTCCCCCAACGCCTGGCGCTCACCCCTGAGCTGGGAGGAGGTGGGAAGGGGGGCAAGGCCAGTCAGGGAGCTGAGCCTGGGACCCAAGGGGCTGGGGGACAAGGTCGCACATGCCGTGCCTGCAGGGGCTGTGAGCATCCAAGGACGCAGACAGGCAAGCCTCCTGAGGCTGCTCAAGCGATGGTGTCCTTTGCCCACAGGCGCGGGTGGTGGCGGTGGCGGTGACAGAAAACCCTGCGCTTGGTCTCTGCTTGTTGCTGCTGACCCACTGCTCACCCACACTGGGCCTGCATTCGGGTCAGCTAGGGCGGAGCTCAGGGGGCTGGGGCCAGCGTCGCCCTACGCTTGGGGGGAAATGGCGAGATGGGACCGGCCTCAGAGCCAGCCTGGCGCTAGAGCGCGGCTGCAGAGCTGCCGGGAGAAGCCCTTTGCCGTCTGCAGCTCCCAGGGGAGACGGCTGCAGAAACCGGTCTTCATCTGTAGCCATCAGCCCGCGGCCCCCAGCGTGTGGCTTCTGGGGAGGCCACACGGCGAGGAGGACAGAGATGCCCGGCTCATCTCCCATGGCGGCGGCAAGCACTCCAAGCTCAGCCAGCAGCTGGTGGTCACTGTCAGGTCACGTTCGGCTCCCTCGGGACATCTCCCACAGTCCAGCCGAAGGGACAGGAGGGCCACAAAGATGGCTGGGTGAGGCGGGAAGCCCAAGGGGGCTCTGCACGGTGGCACCTGCCCCTGAGAAAACAGAGCCCACCCCTGCCGAGGGGAGCCAACCCAAGGGCCCTCTGTCCATGGTGTCCCATGGGGTGCCTGGCTCTCCTCACACCCAGCAAGTCAACGTTGGGAGCCCATGATCCGCGGGGCCAACATCACCGTCCTCAGGGGCTCCTGTCCTCCTCACAGGTCTGCTGCACCCCAGGTGGCAGCAGACTGTCCCCTTAATTACACCCAACTTCGGCGCTTGCTGAGGGATCGCTCTTCTCTCTCAAAGCCCCCATTTTTCCCAGAGCGTTTTCTCACTGTTATTAGAGCCGTCTATAAAATATGAATCCCAATTCCATGATAGTCGTAAAAGCCATAAAATTCTATGTCTGCCATGAAAATATCCCGTGATTTATCTTTGAGTGACACGCAGACTAAATCTCGGTACTGGGATAGCAGTTCGGCTCTCCAACACCACGAACTTTTAATAACACACGCTTTGCCTTAACTTGCTATTATTTTAAGTTTCTTTCTTCATTTTACAATAGCTGTCCTTTCAAAGTAGGGCCGGAAAATCGTCTTGGTCTTATTTATCAGGGAAAGTTAGTATTCACTGCAGCCTACATTCTGCTCCCTTTTTCTGTGGTGTGCGTTTCTCTTCCCTCTGTGGCAGTGCCTGCCTCCGATTCGTTTTGTTTTCTGCCAAGGCCTTTGGGGAACATCAGGTGACCAACCAAAGCCTCCGACGACAGGCAGGCACCGCCCTCTTGGGTCCCGGGCGGGGGATGGTGGTTGGAACAGAGAAGGGCCCCTGGGACCCCCAGGCGTGGAGGGGAGGGGCACGTGTGAGAATAGCTCTCCCCTTTGTCTGAAGCCCCTGTCCATCGTCAGGGTTAGAAAGTTGCGGCGTCCGTCAGTCAGGGGGATGTTGGCGGGGACGCACAGATGGGAGGTGAGACTAGCCCAGCAGTGGAGCAGGGTCTCGCTGGCAGGACGGTGCCACTCTCACCGGACATGCTGGGGGACTAGGGTGGACGCTGGCATCACTCAGGCCCCTCTGCGCAGGCATAGGAGTGGAGTTGGGCCTGCAGGGCGGGGGGCGGTTGCAGCAGCTGCGGACACGGGGGCCCCACATGAGCCCCTCCCCTCCCGCTCCCCCACCCACAGGCCCTTCAGAATTGGAAACAGTATCAAAGGTGGAGGGAAGATGGATGTTCAGCCCGCAGGATACATGTGACACTTGCAATGAGTTGAAACTGATCTAAGTTTTCATTTCAAAAGACACCCGATCGCACGTGTCGACGGGGTGTTGCGCGCACCTCGTCGGAGTTCAAAGGCACAGCGCGAGGCTGGGCGCCCAAGGTGGGGAGCAGATGTGTGCTGGGGTGGGGGTCTCGGCCTCTGCGGGCTGGGCCTGGCGACGCCAACCTCATGGGGCCAGAGCCCGGGGACAGAGCTGCGTGTCACCGAGGCCGCCCTGCGCCTGCCGCCTGGAGGCAGGGGTGCAGGCTGTTCGTGCTCCAGTCCCCTGGCCCGCTCTCCCGTGTCCCCAGACACTTCGGGGCACAGTCCTTCACCCAGCAGTCCCTGCTCCTCCCGTAAGATGACCGACGAGAAGCTGACAAACCCGGTTTTTCTGACACCGCTGGGCACCCACTTGCCTGCCCCCCCAAGCTCTGGAGCCCACGTAACCCCACCTGGGGTGAAAGCCGCTGTGTGGCCACCGTGTTGGGGACCGTGAGACCAGGGAGAAGGGGGCTGCAGGGACCAAGGCCGGGCTGGGGGGGGGTGGCCAAGCCAACGTGAGTGTGCGTTCTGTAGCCGGTCACCTCCAAGGACAGCTGACGACGTCCCTCGTAGGACCACCGTGGAGAAACCGCAGCACGACACGCCTCACGACCGAGCCCGGGGCGGGTGACAGCAAAGCTGGAAGGGACTGTCCACTTGCGGGTCAAAGATTTGTCCCCAGGACATTCATCACCCCTCCTCTGGGACACACAAGCAGTGTGTTGGCCAAGTCCCAGAGGTTCCGCAGTGGGGACCGAATGGAATCTCTGCTGCGGGGTCAAGGCCGCCCGGCGCCCTACAGCAGTGGGGCTGCAGGAGAAGCTCCCCCTCGCGGCCGCAGCCCACGGCACGAAAACACCCACCAGGCCAATCCCACGGCCCGAGCAAGCCCTGAGGCTGGTTTCTAAACCACACACCATCGACTACCACGTTTTCTGTCATCCAGACGAGAACCAAGGCAACTTTTTTTTTTTTTTTTGGAATATTGGGTAATGCTGCCACCTCAGCTAAAATAACAAAATAGTAAAAAGACAAAACAAGTTAAAACTGTAGAAAGGAGAAGCTACACGTGCTTCTTCTGGTCTGGTTTCCGAGGAGCCTTTCTTATGGGAGGGGCAGGCGGACAGACACAAGGTAGAGGCATCTGAGAAATGTTAAGTTTTGTGAAAGAAAACCAGTCTAGAGGACACACAAACCCGGCCGGGAGAGAAGGGCCGTGCGCTGTATGGTGTGGAGCCCCAGTTTGCGGGGGCTGGTCCCCCAAGACAGCACCCAGCCGCCCGACGTGTGGGTCCCTCTGCCCACACCCCTTCTCCGCATCTCACCTAGAAGCTTCTCCCCGCCACGAGCGCTCTGCCGAGGGAGACCGTTTCTGCCGCTAACTGATCTCGCTCCCCAGAAGCACCCGCAGCCGTGGCTCCGCCCTGTACGGAGGGCCTCGCTGGGGCGCCGGGGGACGGTGGCCTTGGCGGAAGTTGCACGTCAGGAAGGAGCCACAGAACAGCCTTTCAGGCCCAGGGGGTGCGCACGGGGCTGGCTGGAGGTCCCCAGGCCTGAAGAGCCAGCAGCAGGAGCAGGAGCAGCTGCCTCCCGAGGGTGGCGGAGCTCAGCCGCTGAGAAGGTGCTGCCGTTCCCAGGACCTCGGCTCCCACAGTCCCAGCGGCCGCGGTGTCGGGTGTGGGCAAGTGAGCGCGGGCAGGTGCGCTCCGGCCCAGGTGATCAGGCCCTCCCACCGCTGCTGCTGCTGCTGCTGCTGCTGCTGCTGCTGGACGCTTTGCCGGGCTCTGACCCTCCAGCCCCCCGAGTCCCGGCCCTTCCGCTCTGTGTTCAGACACTTTGATACCAAAATTCAAAGAGGACGTGAAGAGGTGGGCGCGCGAACAAAAGGTGTTGACTGCCACCTCTGCCTTGTCCAGCCCCAGATGAAACAGCCCCCACTTCCTCTCTACTCCTCATCGGACAGACAGGAAGCGATCTGAGCGTCTGACCTGGGCGCTTGTTTGTTTGCAAACTCAAACTCCTCTGCCCTGAGAACCACCCGCCCCCTCACCCCATTGGGTGGCCCAGGTGGGAAAGCGCCATCCCAGCACTGGGCTGGCGGGTGCGCTTGGTGTCCCCACGGACCCGGGGGGAGGGCGCTGCCCCCGCCTCTCACACGAAATGAAATGCATGTTAAAGACGCTCTCTCACACGTATCCTAATGAGGCCTTGTGCCTACATCTCTCCCCCTTTTTAAATAGAAATAAAGATCTCATATACATTTTCTAATTTATTATCTACTATTTATTACAGGAAGAGGTTGTTGTCACATCACAAGCCATTAAAACTGTATATTATTCACAATAACCCACCGCTGAAGACTCATCACGGTAGCAAAAAAGAATAAAAATTGTTTTTAAAATGAAACTTCATTTTAAGCATTTCTCTTTGGAGACCATCCAACATGTTGAAGAAAAGAGTAGAATGCGTGTAATAAAATACCTCGGCAAAGAAAATTCGCCAGGAAAAAAAAAACAACAACACGAAAGGGTAACATCACAGAAAGCTAAAATCCTCTGCAGAAAATAAGGTGGGCCCACGTGCTTCTCGCCCATCCCGGTGGAGAGGGGGGCGGAGGAGCCAGGCCCGGCCTCACGGGCCCCCGACTGCATCGGGCACGAATCTCCCTCGCAGGCACCTGGTTAGCGGAATGAAGCGGTTCTGTGCGTCCGCCATGTTCCGGTCAGAACTGGTTTTCGGAGGTCACCCCGAGCCCACGGAGGCCACAGTGAGGCGGGCGTCTGCGTCCCTCCCCCGGGGGTCTGTCTCCGGTCGCCGCGCGCTCCTGCCCTGGGGCTGCGGACGCTGGGTTTACCAAGTGGGGCCTCCCGGCCCCGGCCCTGCAGAATTTTCCGCACGTGTAGCCTGAAACAAGACATTTGTTTGGACTCTGTGCCTCCGTGTACTTTTTTCATGCAATAAAATTGACAGATGACTCCTTTTTGCAACAGGTTTGGAGAAAGAAAATGCGGGGCGGCCCCCTCCCTGCTCCTCGGCAGGGCTGTTCAGACAGCAGCCTTAACAAATCACCGGTCGCCACGATCCCGCATGCCCATTTCATATGGTGTTGATTCATATTAAATTCATGACAACAAAAAAGCAACTTGAGGCAGTTTTGGAAATGACCGCTGTTGAGTGTGCCTCCCCTTCCTCCAGGCTCGGCGGGCCCAGCGCCCATAAAGCTGCCTGCTGTCTCATGTCACGAAAAGAAACGGCTTTGCCTGGGAACGCCATTACCGGGTAATGAGGCGTGCAGCGAAATATACCTTCAGCAGCCACTTGATGAAGGCTGCCTGACACACCAGACCAGACAGAAATGTTTTTTTGTGTGTTCTTCCTTATTTTGTCCATCAATCACTTCATTAGTCAAAGCAGACAAGCCTGTCAGCCGGGCCCAGATGCGGAGTGGCAGGCGATCGGCGGACAGGTGTTCCGGCTCCCCCAAAACGCAGCTCTGGAAGGAGCGAGAGCCAAGGAGGGCCCTGTTTCAAGGGCTGCAGTGTCGGGGAAGGGAAGAGGCGCCGAGGGGAGAAGTTCAGGGCGGGCTTCAGAGAGAGGGAGCCCGACAGGGACTGGGTGGGAGGAATTCAGAACAAAGTCCGTGCCCTTCCTGAGGCCGGCGGCGGCGTTCAAAAGCGATAGAGACAGAAAATAAACGTATCTCCCCCAACCCCCCCCCCCCCCCCCGCACCTCCTCCGGGTCCCAAATGCACAGAATCCTGCTGTGGGGGTCAGAGCCTCGGGCCACCCAGGCCCTGCCAGTGGGCCTCGGGGGGCTGGGAAGTGTGGGCTCCTGCCCAGCCCAGCCCAGAATGTCTTCCTTGGCAGCCCTGGTTTTGAGGCGCCTCCTGTCTGGAACATAAGAGGTTAACGAAACCAGCCATATGGAGTCATCTTTGACGGTTAATTTCTAGCTTTTCAAGCAAGCCCTGAACGCGTTTGTGTAAAGAGCTCGTTCGGGGCTGGGTTTCCTCCTGGTTCCCGAGCAGGACCAGCTAATGAGGCCCCACCCCACCTGGCCGGGGCCTCCTGGGCTGAGCTGGTGGTCCCATGCCCCATGTCAGCGTTGTTAAAACAGACGTTGTTTTTTTTTTAAAAAAAAAACAGTTTCAGATACACAGAAAATTTGAGAAGATAACACAGAGAGTTCCCCGGTATGAAGCGCGGTTTCCCGTATTATTAGCGTGTTAAATTAGGGCGGTACATTTGTTACAATTAATGAAGCCAGCGTGACACGTTGCATTAACTGAAGTCCGCGTATTACTCAGGGTAGTTTGTACCTAATGTCCTTTGTCTGCTCCGGGGCCCAGCCGGGAGATCACGTTGCATTTCGTCACCACGTCCCTGCAGGCTCTCCGTGGCAGGACTTCCGCACTCTCCTTGCTCCCGACCACCTCTGCAGCTCGGAGGAGGACTGCCGTGGCCATTTTTAACCTGTCGTTTGTGTTTGACAATTTAGAACGTGTGTGTGTGTGTGTGTGTGTGTGTGTGTGTGGACAGAACAGCCTCTTACACTCCCATAGCTAGCTGTGCTCAGATGGGGGCAGTGGAGAGCTCCGGCCCCCCAAAAGGTCAGAAGTCTCTGCACAGCACCGGGGAGACAATTCCGACACCCCACTCTTCCCCGGGGTTGACCTTTCCGAAGGTACGCTGTGCAGGAAGGGGTGAGACCCGGGACAAGATCCCAGCACACACGGGCGCCTGGGATGAGAGTGACCACAGCTATTTCTGCTGGGGGCCCGGAGGGAGACATGCACGGCATCGTTAAGCTAACCGGCTGTCAGATGCCACCACAGCTGACCTGCCTCAGCTTATCGGGGCCAGCACTGGTGTTCAGGGGGCTGTGGGGACGTCAGGACAGGGTGACATGAAGGTGTGGGCCCACGAGGGCCAGGGCTGTGTGTCACCTGGGGGCTTCCCGGGATGGAGCGGACGGCGGCATGTGACCCGCCCCTTTGCTGATGGTCTCGGGCGCCTCTTGTCCTCTGTGGCTCCCCACGTCCCCTCTCACCTTTTCATCCTCTGCACAGAGCTCACGGCAGTGAGGAACAGCAGCCGGGTGGGAAAGCGGGCGGGCACTTCTGCCGACCAACCAGGACGATTCGCTTCCCCTTTCAGTCCGTCTCTTGGCTGCAGGAGAAATAAAGTGCAGTGTCTCTTTAGGGGCCTGCGGCAGTGAGGCACCAACCCCACAGCAGCTTGCACCATGGCGCCCCTGGGAGCCTCGGCTGGGCTGAATTTTACTGTACGGTTCATCCCTGAAAGCTCTGGCTTTCCCGGCTCCCACGGTCCTGGGCCTCCTCTCCCCCTGACGGTCTGCAGAAAGCACCCCGAGTGAAGCCACCCTCCCTCACTGCCCAGGTCGCCTGATGTCCGTACGTGGGACAGGGGATGAGGTGGAGAGCTGTGCTCACACTGCTGGAAGCTTCCAGCCGGATCATTCAGGGTACGGGCAGCCGTCCATCGGCCAGTCTCAGGGAGCTCCTCCGTGGGGCAGAGGCGGGGGCTGGGGGCTGCGCGTCTGCCCTCCATGGCCGCCGGTGGGGGGGCCGGGCAGCAGTTCGCCCGTCGGCGGCTGACTAGATGGAGCAGTTCCCCCGACCGGAGTCAGGTCTCTGTTGGCTCCTGGATGTGAGGCCGGGTGAGGCCAGGGCTGGGCTGGGCCTGAGGCCCCGGGGGAGGGTGAGACGTAAGATGGAGAGAGACAGAGAGAGAGGCAGATGGGGAGCAGACTTGCAGAGAGGCTGCTCGAACGTACGCCAGGCCAGGCGACCTCAGGGCACCCGTGGCAGCTCCCCGATGCCAGGGCCTTCTGCTGCCCCCGGGCCGTTCCTACCGGCGTTCCAGGGAAAGACCCCCACAGCCTTCCAGCTGACCCCCATCCTTGCTTCCCAAGCCTGGGGCGGGGTGTGTTTTCTTCCTAAGGCCACACCTGCCAGCGGACCCTGGGTCCAGGACGGTGTTCGCTAAGGCGGAGGGAGAGGTGGAGGGGGGGAGGCAGCGGGGAAGAGCGGTCAGCCTGCTGGGGGTTGGAGAGACTCAGTCAGAAAGGCGGGGGCTGCTCCACCCTCAGAGCGCCGGACACGAAGGTGGTGTCCACTCAGCGGTTTCCACCTTCCCAGACACCGGTGGGAAACGGCAAAGATTCAGCGACAGCAAAGATGGGCCACGGCATCTGAACGTCTTCACCAGGACTGGAGGCAGCTCCAGGTTCCAAGCCCTGTGGGCAGGTGCCCCGCGCCCCAGGAGGGGGCGCCAGGGAGCCACTCCTCTGTGCAGGGCGAGGCCGCCAGAACTCGCTACCAGACTCCACCCTCAGGGGCAGCGCCCTCGGCCTTCCCGGAGACACGCTCATTTTCAGTAAAGTGCTGAGTGAAGGACAGGGATTCCAGAACACACAGAGAGAGGCCTTGGAAACGGGGGTTTGGCTGTGTGCATGGGAGCGGGTTTGCTGCAGGCGCCCTCCAGGCGGGCAAGTGGCCCTGGATGGCGCTTTCAGAAGCCCTCTCCATGGGTCCCAGGGGGCCTGTCGGTCTGCCTCCCCAGTGTCCTGCCTGGGACGGCGGGGTGGCCCGAGGCTCCCAGGCAGCCCTGCGTGACTGTCTATCCGGGTCCTCCGAGTTCTGGCTGGTGCCGGAACCTTCTGAGGGCCGTCTGCTCTCTGAGCACCAGCCAGACACAGTGGCCGCCGGTGTCCCCGCCTGCACGGGGGCTCAGACAGGCCACGGAACTCACACGCAGGGACAGTTAACGTGGGGAGACTCGGCACGTCTGCCGGCTCAGGCTTCCGGCCTCTGAGGACTCTCCGGGGATGTGCTCTCCCTTACAAACCACCTAGTTTCATTCCCAGACACCTTGCACCTTTTCTGCTAGCTGTGTTTCTACATATTACGGGGTTTGTTTGTTTGTTTTTTACCATCAGGCAGATACTTTTACAATTATTTCCTAGTTGTTCTTTAGAGATGTAACTTTCGTATATTTGTCTCGTATCCAACTACCTTCAAATGATATTTCCAAGGAATTTACTTTGATTTGTGATGTATGGAAACATATTAGCTAGAAATAGTGGTAGTTTTGTTTCTTCTGCTACAATAATTATCAACTCATTTATTTCCATTTTTGTATTTAGTGGCTGGGACTTAGTGAGTGTCTTGTCTAGTTTCTTCAAGCAAAATATTTCTGATTTTGCATCATTAATTTGGATTTCTTAACCTTTTTATTGGGTTAAGATAATTTCTTCCTTTCTAGCTTCCCATGGCTTTTAAAAATCATGAAAGATAGATTAATTTTACTTGATGCCTATTTATAACATTTCTATTTTAATCTGTTAATTCCATTAATTATAATAATAGATTTCTGAAGGTTTAATTCTCCTTTTATTCCTTTAAAAAGCTCAACTTCATAGCAAGCAACATGATTATATTTTATTTAGAGTTTTTGGACTGTGCTCATACATAAAATTTCTAGTTTTATTTTTATGCTGGTCTTGTCTTTTTTTTACTATCAGAGAAGTATCCCCATTACACAATGAGTTGGGGAGGTTTCTGTGAAATACAGTAGTATAGTTTCTGAAGTTTTCGTACGGCTTACCTACAGATGGTCCACATCTGATACCATTTTTTAAAAAGGGTTTTTTTACTATTTTAAAATTTTTTCTTCTACAAAGTCTGGTATTAAGCTTGTGCATGTGAATCAATCTTGGTGATTTGTATTTACTGGGAAATTTCCTACTTGGCTACATTTTAGAATGTAATAAAGTTCATTTAATTTTGTAATCTCCTCATTCTCTGAATTGCAGTCGTCCCCTCATTTCTAATGTTACCTGTCTTTGCATGTACTCTCTGTTCTGGACCCTGCTACCTTGACATTTTCATCTTTCCAAAGAACCAGCTATTAAAGTCAATGGTATTTTCTCTATTCCGTTAGTTTTGAATCTGTTATTATCACCAACTTCATCCTAATTTCTTTGGGTTGATATTGGCAGTCTTTCACCAACTTCTTGAGTTACTCATTTAGTTCATTTAATTCGAAGCATTTTTGTCTCCTAACACCTACACCCAGCGGAGGTTCAACGGGTTACCATCGTGTAAATATTTGAGTGACTCTTACTTTTTATAAGGAATTTATCATTATTTTATTCTCCTCTTTGACTCAACAGTGATTTTAGATGTCTGAATTTCCACTTTTTAAAAATCTCATGTGTGTTTGAAAATCGTGTGAGTTTTCCAATTGCTTAGAAAAAGTCTGTGTGTGTGTGTATATATGTATATATATATATACACACATATATTCAAGCTAATTGTGTTATTCAAGTCTTGTATAACATTGCTCATTTTTAAAATGTTGTTTTTAATTTATTGAGTTCTGAGAGAGGCCAGGCAACTATCTCCCAGTGCAAGTAAGGATTTATTACACTCTCTGTATTCCCATTACTTTCTGCTTCATAGTTTTGGAAGCCAGGTGGCTGTTCCACAAAGTCGCAAAGACGCTCTGCTTTGAGCTGGGACAGGCAGAGTCCGCTGCGGCGCGACTGGGGCGCCAGTGGAGAGAAAAGTTTGGCGGATTGGGGGCGGGACGGTGACAATGCCCTTTGGGTGACACGCTGCCGGTTTTGGCTCTTGCTCCCGGGCGAAGATGTTCTCAGTGGGGTAACCATGGCTGTGATGGGGTCAGCGCTTGTTCCGGAAAGATCCCTCTGGCTGAACCCGGAGGAGGACGCCGTGGAGGGCGGACGGACTGGCAGCCGCAGAGCGGCCAGGCGGGACTGGAGCTGCAACTGGAGGTGCTGGGCCGAATGAAGGTCAGTGAGCCCAGGGAACCGCGGCCCGTCCCCGGGACACAGCTTCCATGCGGCCGCTGCCCGGGACGCCCACCTGGCCAGGGGGCACTGAGAGACCCCGAGGGCCCAGGATGGAGGATGACAGACTTCCATGCACAAGGGGCTTAGGAAGCCCCTGCCGGGAGGGGCAGTGCAAGCTGAAAGTGGAAGAAACTCTGAAGTGGGGAGCTGGCTGACGAATGACACCTGGGAAGATGAAGTAGAGCATGACCCCCCACACACACACGAAATAGACCTAGGAAGGGACAGGTGCCACCACCGCACTGTGGGGGGGTGGGGGGCTCTCTGCTTCCTTCCGACCCTGGAGGAACCCAAGTGGCAGCGATACCAGACAGCCCGTGCCGTCCCTGACTCCTCCTCTCTCCTGCCCAAGGGGACACATGGGCAGCTGACCTGGGCCCCGAACACCAACAGCCCCAAAGTTCGCATTGGACAGAGTGGCTGTGCTCCGAGGGGCATGCCATTCCCCCGTTCGGGGACAAGCCTGTTCCCCTCCAGCGCCCAGAATAGAGGCCCGGGCAGCCCTGCACCACGGCAGGCACCCACACAGGCGCCACCCCCTGACAGGGGCCCCTCAGACTCTCGGGGACTCCCACCCGCCCCAGGGGCCGTCCACCATGAAGCTGCCTCTCTCTGGCAGAAGCCAACACAACACGGAATGTTGGGGGAGGGCAGAGGAAGAAAACAACAGAATGAATTAAACGTGCAGTCTCCGGGTGGACCCTGAGTGCGCCGTATGCTTTCAGAATGTGGGGGTCAAGCAACGTCTGTGTCCAATTAATTTTATTCTTTATCATTTCCTTAAAAGGAAAACATGCCCATAGAATCAAGAACTTCTCTGTATTAAAAAAAAAAAAAAAAAAGACCAAGACAAGAGCCACCATGTAGAATTTGCTTTTTGACACAGAGAAATGTGCAAATTTGCGACAAAGGGTTTAAAGAGAACCGTAAGTGTCTACGACTGTTTCACAGAAAAAAACATTTTCAGGCAAGTTACGTAACTGGTGATTTTGAAAAGACAATCAGCGAGTCGCATTTAGTCAACTAAGTAAACAAGCGTATATTGTGTTTGACCTAAAAATGAGTTTAAATCCTTTTAATTCTTTCTTAGTGCCACTGTTTTAAAGTCGGACGATTTCACATAAAGGTCTGAATTCCTTTCATTGAAAGACAGAGAGATCTAAATATTTCACAAAGCTTGGCGACTGCCCTTCCGGCCGAGGGGCCCGGGTCCCCGCGACCCCCGGCTCTGAGGCCCACCTGCAGGACCGTCTGCGCGGAGTGAAGGAGAAGGTGGTGCCCCGGTCGCTGCCAAAGTAGAGAAACGAGACCTCAGCCACGAAGCTCGAGGGTTTTGAAGCAGCTGGTGGTGTTTTATACCCAGCTGCTCTGCATCCTGGGTGGCTCCTCTGGCCTCGTCTCCTGGTGTTGGTGGTCACTTCTGAGCACACAGCCACCCACTCAAGGTCCTTGGGGGAGGCTCGAGGACACTAGTGAGGCACTGGACACTGGTTCAGGAGTGGTCTCTCTATCGAGGACGTTGGCTCACATGCCCTTGGGTTCTCCGCAGCCCAAAAGGCGGCCCGCGGGAGCGGGCGGAGAACCCGAGATGACAGGCCGAGAGCTGCTGCAGAAGATAGAACGTGGGTACGAACCACAGAGCGGAGCTCGGAGAAAGGGAGGCCTCAGGGGTCAGGGGCGGCCAGAGCGGAGCCGGCAGGGTGGAGGCCGTGGCTGCCCTGGGGTGTGGATGGGACAGGACGGCACGGGACCGGACGGTGCCTGAGTGAGTCCCCGAGGCCACTGCCCAAACCACCACTGGCTGAGCGGCTCCCGCAACAGAAACACATCGTTTCCCAGCTGCGGAGGGCAGGTGTCCAGAGTCAAGGTGGTGGCTGGTGGTCCGTGGACCCCCACTGAGGGGGCAGATGGGGAAGAAGGACGGCCCACAGCCCTCTCCTGGTGTCTGAGACCCCAGCAGGATGGGCGTGCAGGTGGGCTCTTCCCACCACCCGTCTTCACGCTGCGTCCCCAAGTGTCCTCACAGTCTTCCTCTGATGCGGCCTCTCTGGGTCCCAATGACCCCTTTGGCAAGGCCACCAGCCTTACTGGAGCTGCCCACCCTGAGGACCTCTTTCCCACCTGATGTCTTCTGTGAAGACACTCTTCCAAGTAGGGCCATATTGGGAGGTGCCGGGTGGGGGCTGCAGCAGAGCCTTCCTGCGGGGCAGTGTCTGCCCGTAACAGCACCTGGTGGCCCAATCCCGGCTGCCACTGACCAGGGTGGGGGGCCTGGAACACGATTCCTGCCTGAAGGCACGACCCTCACAAAGCTGGACTCTCCATCCAAGAAGATGCTCGCAGATGATTCACAGACCACCACAGAGAAAGGGGGCGGGAGCCCCTCAGTGGCCGGCGCCTAAATGCTTGCTTGCGAATTCAAACCCCCTGCCTAAAGCTGGCTGTGGTTCGCATTCGCAACTTCTAGAGGACCCTGAAGACTTCAAGGCCCCAGAATTAATATAAAAGCTGTCTTGGGCTCGTGATACTCTTGGGGCATCGAAGAAGCGAAGGACACAAGACCTCCGTGGGGGGAGGACCCCGAAGCTCAGGCTGCCAGGCATCCCACATGGGTGCTCCCACGTGAGTGTCAGTGAGCAGGTGAGGAGGCCCCGGGTTCGGAACGAGCGTTCCAGAGGCAGGAAGCAGGGGGAGGGTCCGGGCCCCGCGTTGGAGAAATAGACTGTTAGTTCTAAAGGCCTGATGTAAAGTAACAGTTTTAAAGGATTTTTAACACAAGACATGCTCTTTAAAGAGTTAAACCCCTGTGGTGGGGGGCAAGACAAGACACGTCGGAGCCAGAACACATGGACATTTAAAAGGAGCCAAATTCACAGCATCTCCAGAAGTGGAGACATCCGTGGCCGCGATAAGGGTGGATTCGACATCGCTTAAAATAAAACATCAAAAGCGCACACCTATGAGCTATAAACAAAGCTGGAATTACGTTTCTTTATCTCCCATCATCTGTGTCGTGAGAGGGAAGATACAAAAGGACCCACCCGATGCAACCCGGCCTGAACTCGCGGCCTGTGGCCTGGCACTGAGATGCTGACAGTGGACGCGGGGACAGCAGAGTGCAGCCCAGGCACCCGGGTGTCTGAGCAGCATGCCTGGGGCTTTTTTCATTTTCCCGCATCCAGCCATGTGCCGGGTGGGGGTTACCGCGTCCCCAGGCTCCCGTAATGGGTAACAGCTCTCTCGCTTTTTTTCCTTCTCACATCTCTAGCGTTGATACTTTTGAATCCATGCCAGTTACCCTGTGAAACGTTGCCAAATCTGGATTTTTCTAGTACATCCTTCCGAGTGGACACAGGCTACACGGAGTGCTAAGAAAACGACAGAGACCACAGACCACCGCAAGCCTAGCTTCAGTCAGCAAGCTGGTGCCGCGGGCGGCGTCGATAATTAGTGGCTCTGAAATAATCGTGTGGATGTTGTTGCTCAGAGAAAAACCGAAACACATATTAGTGCTTCCCTGAGTGAGAAAGGAGGGACCGCTGCAGACGGGGCGGGGGGCGGGGGGGAACTGCCTGTGTGTTTGGGATTGAATCAGAGACATTTGTTTGGAATCACGATTGAGTCCAAGAAAGAAAAGAAACGGAAAAGGAAGAGTCCAACTTCCAGCTCCACCCTCGGGAAGGGCTGAGAAGCACCGGCCCTCAGCAGCAGCCTGTGCACCAGAACGGGCCCTGGGCAGGACGGGCCGCTGGGCTGGGGAGAGCTCACTGCAGAGAGTGCTCAGCGCTGGGGGCTCCCCAGACCGGCAGGAGCCGCCTCCGTTGTCCAGCAGCAGCCGCGATGCACGGACGGTGAAGGAGCCCGAGCCCATGCGGATGGCATCCTCTCTACGCATTGCCACCTGCCAGTGATGCGGCAGTGGCGGCTGAGTGAGAACGTCACCGTTTCGTAACACAGCCATCGTGACTGACTCAGGCGTGGTGGCTCTAAAATCCCTGGTCAAAACCTCACTGGGGTTTTTGCAGGACATTTACGTCATGTCCAAGTGTCAGCCCCAGACTACTTCCTGGTGACAAACCACGTAAGGGACGTCTGCCGTGGGGGACGCGGCAGCCACCACCTGCACCAGGGGAGGGACGGAGCATCACTAATTCGTGGTCCAACAGCATCCCATGGCCCCTGGTGGAGCCATAGGAGGTGCACAGTGTCACCTGGGTAATCACTCCTGGGGGGACACTCTGTCCCCAAGAGCTGACGGAGCCTGTCAGACGCAGAGCGGGGAGACAGTACTTTCACCAAACAACGGCGCCGAGGTCCCCACACTTCTAGAAGGTCAGGCTGATATGGCGGCCCCCACCATTTTCAAGACAAGGGAGCAGGGTCCTGGCTGGAGCTGCTAGCCCCACCCGTGATAACGGGCCTTCCTCTGGCCCAGGAGCTCTCTGCTCAGACCCAGAAAGCAGGTCCTTAGCCGCCCTGACTTCCGTGGAGGGGACCAAGTTGGGTTCTGGGTTTCTGCTTGTGCCCAGGCGCCCCCCAGCCCCCCGCCCACCACAGGCCAGGTAGGGTGATCCCAGGTACACCCAAGGTGTCCACTCCCTCAGGGGCTGGCGGGAGGGCCAGGCCTCCCTGGGACAGCTGCCCCCCACCTCTGCCCCCCACGCCGAGCACAGGCGATTCCTGGACGTCAGGGAAATGGCGGGGGGGGGGGGGGGGGGAAACGCTGTCCAGGGGCTGCCGTGGAGGGTAGAGGGCATGGGGTCTGCCTGGGGCTGTCCAGGGGCCGGGCGCCCACTCTGCCGCGGGGGAGGGGCCTGAGCCTCTCGGTGGGCCCTGATTTTACCTTTGGCAGGATCTTTTCTGGCAGGTAGTAAAACATATCCTCTCTCCCCAGGAGAGTCTCCAATGCAGTCCATCCAAACAAATATGAATTTACAACGGTGCTTTTTAAAAACATGCATTATGTGCCTAATAGACTGAAATGACTCTTCGGGGGAAGTGCGGCCGATCCCAGCCGCGTTCTGTTGTCTGTAACATCCACCTCTTTTATGTGGCTGTTTATTTTTCTGCTGGTTTGGGTGGGAAGAGGGGCTGTGAGGGAGAGAAATCATGGACCCTCAGATGCAGCGCCGTATATAAAGGCCGGGAGACAGGCACGCGGCGCTAATGATGCCGCAGGTCGCAGGAATCTGAGCTCCATTCCGCCAGGGGTCAGGAGGCACAGCCCCGCCCCCGGGGCCGACAGCGGCTCTACAGGCTTCAGTCCTGGGGGACGTACCTGCAGCAACACGCTCTTGGCTATTCGGTGGAGGAAGGACCCCCCAAACGGCCCCACCCCTGGGAGCCCTGTGTTCCCAAATACCAAAGCCCAGGGACGCGGGGCCAGGGCGACCCGCCCTCCAGGCTACCACTGCCGACAGGGACCCAGGACCTTCATTCGCCCACTTCATCACCTGCATCGCGCCGGTGGGTGGTCCCAGGAAGCCCGCCGAAGTCCTGGCATCCCTGAGGACCCGACGGGGCCCGTGGAGGAAAGACGCCATCCCACGACTTAAGGGGTGCTTCCGAAGCCCTGCCTGCTCTGCTCCTTTTCCTTCCGGCCCAGGCCGGGGCCCAGGGCTGGCGCCCTGAGCAGACGGAGCCGCAGTGACACGCCCTGACCAGAGGGTGTCCAGGCCACTTCACACAGGTCACGCCTGTCAGAAACGCAAACCAGGAGCGTAATGTCGTTTGGGGAGACAGAGCTGCCCGAGGCTAACAGAAACAGCACACCGTCGCAGAAACCACCGTCTTTTACAAAATGAAAATGCCGGGAGAAGAGCGGTCTTGTTGGAAGCTGCGTGAGTCGGCCGGGGCCCGTGGAGCGGGAGACACAGTTGCAATCTCCCAGCTGGCTCCACAGCCAGCCCCTCGAGACAGGTCGCTCGGTGGGAGCGTTTGAGGACCTCTGGCCTCACACAGCTCCGCGGTGGCGGAAGGAGGGGCATTGTGTCAGGCTCTTTGGGTAACAGTGGACATTCTTGGGTACAACACTGAAACTCAGCAAGCGTAGCTTTTGAAGGGTCGGGTGCCGTGCAGAGCCACGTGAAAGGACCACCCCCGTTCTGGGATGTCAGACCCTTTGGCCGTGGAGTGGCTCTGACCCAGCGCCCTTTGTGACATCTGGACTGAGCACGAGGAGACGCCGCGTCCCTGAGCCAGGGACAGCTCCCGAGGCTGGCGTGTCCTCTCGCACACAGTTGAGACATGACTGTCTCCACTAACTTCACCTGCCTCGTCAGGAAATTCTTAAAACATTGGGAAGCTGCGAAGCTCACAGAGACAAAGTTTTTCTGAAAATTACACTTTCTTTTTCAAAAGCTTAAATCCCGCCCCAAACAACAATGCTCTTGGCTGTTCCCCTTTGTTAGTATTTTTTTTGAGAAACGACGCCCCCCCCCCCCCCCCCCCCCCCCGCCCCGGGGGAGACCCGGGGTGAATGACTGCAGTTATCAGACACACCACAAGGGGCAGCGGTCCTGCCCCAGCCCCAGCCCACCACGGTGACTCGGAGAGTGGTGGTGTGCCCTTCCCGTGTCCCCGGACTGAATAACACAGTGACATGTACTTAAGCTTCAGGCTAAATAAGAATCACGATGTACTGTGTTAGGAAGGGTATTCTCCAATAAGAAGCACGGTAGTTGCCAAGGATCACGCAGAGCCCAACTGGCCAGGTCAGGGTCTTCCTTGTGGTCCTAGAGGCACAGCAGGGGGAAGAGTGAAAGCCCCCGCCCACAGTGGGCGGCCCTGCAGAGGTCCTGGCAGCGCATGACGGCCAAGCCCTGAAATTCGCCCGTTACCTCCCGGGGCATCTCGGCCCGAAAACAAAACGTCCAGGAGCAGTGAGCTGCCCGCAAATCTCAGCAGGTGCGATTATCAGCACGACTCTTTAAAACTCACCGCGATTAGGTCATCAACCCTCCTGGGGGACAAGACCCCACACACCAAGGGTGAAACACTGTGAGACCTGGTAAAAGCCTAAACCCGTTGAATGAATCTGGGCAAGAATTTACCTTCATGCGGTATATGACAGAACCCTCCTCAAACGCAGGCCTGAGGCCACGGTGAACCTGCCCCAAGGTTAAACACAGCGCCCACGGCCACATCTCTGCCCTGTTTCGGGAGCTGCCGCCCCATGCAGCCCGCTGAACCTCTGTGGGCCCCTTTCACACCCAGTTTTGCTGTTCGTTTCAGCCAATTTCATACCAGCAACAAGGAGGGCATTGCCCCCAGACGCGGCCGAGTGTCGCGCAATTACTGCCCACGGGCACGCTCACAGGGACAAAGCGTGCCTCCGCGCCACCGTCTTCTGCCAGCCACCCAGCGGGTGCGGCTTTCACCTGGATGTCTTCTCTGGGCGGGTGCTTGATACACTGTGTCCCCTTCATTGGGACAGGGCGCCGACCCCGCTGCCACTGTCCCTCACGGGCAGGGAAGACAAGGAGGGGACAGGGCAGGTGGGGAAGAAACATGAGCTAAGGCATTTGGGAAGGAGGGCCTCTGGCGGGAAAATGAAGTGGACACTTGCCCTGGCCCTTTGCTCTTTCCAAAATAAGAGAGGACAGGAAAGACCAGGGACAGTAAGTCAGAGCCTCAGGCCCCTCCCCCAGAGCCACCCCCCAGCTCCTCCCTCCAAAATGGAAGGACCACCGTTGCAGGGGGAGGGAGAAACAAGTAAATCTCAAAGGGAAATCAGGTTGGAGGATGGCTTTAAAATCGCTTGTGTGCTCACCTGGCTCGTCAGCGGTTCTGTGCCGCAGCTCGGGCGGCGGACACAGGGCCACTCTGCAGGCCTCGCACCCCTCGACCTCACAAGGTCCAGCCACGCTCCTTGGAGAGACTCTCCTCCGGTTGCTGAAGGCCTTCGGTCAGCGTCCAGGCTCTGGGAAAGCTGAGCTCTGCCAGTCGGCTGCTGCTCTCAGGAGGAGGCAGTTCAGAGACCCAGCTCCCCCACCTGGAAGTGCTTCCCTCCCCGGGTCTCGCCCCCGATTTGCACCCCCCAGAACCACCAGCCGGCACCTGAGACATTACCTCCCTGACCTGGGCAGGGCGTCTGGATTCTCCCCGGAGCAGCCCGTAGTGACAAGTCAAAGCCTTTGACTTAAAAACAAAGCGGTAGCAATCAAAAGCAGCCAATCGACATTTAACTAGAAACATGGCTCGGATGAAATTCCACGGGCGAGAAAAATGTGTCTGAAAAAATACAGCACAGCCCTGGGCCGGACGGCTCAGTTGGTTGGAGCACCGTCTCGTGCACCAAAAGGTTGTGGGTTTGATCCCCAGTCAGGACGCAAATGGGAGGCAATGGATCCATGTTTCTCACATCAATGTTCCTCTCTCTCTCTCTCTCTCTCTCTCTCTCTCTCTCTCTCTCTCTCTCTCTCTCTCTCTCTCTCTCTCTCTCTCTCTCATCAATACACACATCCTCAGGTGAAGATAAAAAAAAAAAAAAGATACAGCCCAATGCTCTCCAATGCTGTGGTATCTAAGAGGCCCGTTGATTTCCGACACTAAGAAGGTTGTTAATAAGAAATAAACATTACAATGTAACATTAAAATTACCTCCAGCAACCAACTATAGTTGCACCTGAAACTTGCCACACCATCAGCAGCGGCCCGGCCTCTGGGGCAGCCCCACGGGGTGGGGGCCCCACTCTACTGCGCTCCCAGCGCCGGGGTCCCTTTGCTTCCCAGACCAGGCCAGAGCCCGCCTCGGCCCCGGGTGCCACAATCCACTGTCTCGCAGCCATTTTTCTGAGCATAAGCAGCCTGCATTTAAAACTCCCCGGCTCATCTGTCTTCATTTGAAGACCGAGTTAAAAAATAAAATTAATGATTGCTATCAGGGGGAAGACGAGAAGCCTGTTTGGTGAAAAGTAGCTCTGCCACGTTGGGCCAAGGCTGACATCTTTCACCGGCGGGAATGGCTGGGTATACTTGTAAACATTATTAAAAATAATAACTTAATGTTTCCTTCCTGTGACTCGCTGGCATTAGCAAGGTAGTTGCAATTAGTATTTCCCCTGAGCGAGGTGGGCCTCCGACTTTGTTTCACTTAAAAGAGGATTTGTTTTCTAATTTGGACTTCTGCGGTTGTCAATAACAGGCCCGAGCCCGAGCAGGGCGGCCTGCCTCCCATCACTTACGTTCTGCAAAGAGCCACCGCAGAGGCCTGTGCGTCTTGGGCTTTATTTGTTCCAGCTGCACGTGTGCGGGGAGCTGGGAGATGCGTTCCCGGCCCTGGGGTCTGCATGCTGAGGCTTTAAAATACACGTAAATCACATCGAGAGACTAAATCGTTGTGTAGGACTTTGAGAGTGGAGACGAGTATTTCAAGATGAATTAGTATGAATGGCTGAGGTTGGGGCCCTTTCCCTGGAAGGCAGCACTGCGGCTCCTCAGAGGGGTGCCCTGCGGCCCAAGGAAGGAAGGGAAGGTGGGGGGCACACGGGCCTGGGTGCCCTTGGTCCAGGCGCCCCGCAGGGTGCTGGTCTGGCCCACCCTTCCCTCCTAGTGAGTGTCTCTTTAATGGACTCCTCCTGCTTTATTTACTCAAAACTCGAAACTATGTTCTTAAATGCTGAGTGAAACGCATGTTGTTGCAAAGGTGCAGCTGCAGGTGGTGTTTGATCTTTTCTGGTTTCAACAAGAAGTTGGGGACTATTTCCACAGGTCACATCGGGCGATCCAGCCACCATTTAACCTTATTAATGCACCACTGGCGTGTCCACCCTAACCTCACTCGCTCGCTCGCTTACCTTTGCCCCCAGAGAGCCTCACCAGGCAGCAGGCACACATGCACGAGTGTGCACACACACACACACACACACACACACGTGTCCCACGGCCGGCTCCGACTGTCTGTGCGCACTGGCATAATGGAGCTTTTTAATGGCACGACAGAGCAAATCACCCCGCAGAAGACAGGAGGCGTTATTTCCAGCCCTGGCTCACCCAGGGGAAAACGGGCCGTAGAAGCCCCTTCATTTCTCCTCAGAGCCCCTGCTCAGGAGCCACGTCTGGTTCTTCTAGCGACTTGGAAAGTCAAGCGGAGCGCACAGCGTGGAGTCTCCAACTCGTCCGGGAGTCACACACGGTCGCTTGCCCCGGGCCCGGGAGGGCCACAGATCGCAGAAGCCAGGACGGGAAACGGGCAGCTGGCTTGCGTGCGGAGTGTGGGCAGGCAGCCAGGGCCACGGCTACTTGGGGGGCAGAAGGAGGGGTGTTGAAGCTCTCCAGGCTCTGCGAGCTCCGGGCGGACGGAGCCAGGAGAGAAGCGCCAGCGTGCGAAGACGCCCCACCGGGCCTGCTGACTGGCTGGGTGTCTCCGTGTTTGTTCTGTGACGAGTCGGACTTTGGTACAAGGTCAGCTCCTGAATCTTGATTATGTTTTTTTTCCCCCTTGAGCCAAGAGACATTGATCTGTACATCTAGTTTACCTTGTTTTCTTAGCCATTTGTGACACACTACAACAGTTCCCATCGAAAAAAGTGTCATGTAAATAAATTACAACGTAGGACGTATACATTAAATAATTTTATAAATGAACTTTAAAAATGAAGGAATAAAAAATGCCCGGCCCGGCTCGTAGAGCGAGAGCGATTATTCTGATCATGTTGTCATGTGTAATGGAGCACAGACCCGCCATTAATCAAAAGAACCAATCAGATAACTAATTTAGGCAATATTCTTTACCACAGGACATGTCGGTCAGTAAAAATGCATTAAAATAGCGCAAGATCAATAGCAGACACCAGGGACTGTGTTTACACACCGGTGTTAAACTTTAGGGCATTAAATTCTCCGTCATATTGGGCATCTGCTCGGGAAAGATAAAGGGGAACTTCGGAGAAGTGGGAGTGTTTCCGGCGCACGGCGCGGTCATAATGTGGGTTGTAATAAACGTACGGCGCGTTGCGCTATTGGTGACAAACGGCGAAAGTGTCCCTGGCTCCCTTCAGAGCCATTATCGGGGCTCAAAAAAAAGGACCGCAGAACGAGCGGGGACTGACAAACTGGCCCAAACTCGGCAGCGGGAGGCAGGCAGGTCCCCGGTGTCTACGGGTGCTGTGTGCTCTGCCCAGCTGCAGCCGGACCCGGTGGGCGGCCGGGCAAGGGGCAGGTGGCGCGCTCGGCGGCCCTGCGCTGGACGGGGCCGGCGTCTCTGCAAGGCGACCTCAGCCTCCCTGCAGGACAGACGCCCCCTTGCAGATGCCTCCGTTCGGCCCCTTGTTAGAACGTGCGCTTCCACACACACGCCCAGCCACACAGACGGCCCCTCGGAATTTCCTCCGACCCCCCAACAGTGTGGGTGTCTCCTTTCAGACCTTCCGAAACGCAGGAGGATGCCCCCCGGGGAAGCCTCCGCATTGGGGTTCCTGCCACGCCAGCCACGTGCCACGCACCCTTCGGCCAGCACCGGGGAAGCTGCAGGAAATAGGCGAACGTGTGCACCGGAGACCCACCGAAAGCCCACAGCGCAGAATCGCTCAGACAGCCAGAAGTCATTTATTAATAAAGCTATTGACATGGTTTAATATTTATGGTTATTTATCTTGCAAAGGAACTGAGTGGGGAAGTGCGGAGATCCAGTCTCTCAGGAGAGTGGGTGTTTACCCAGCTAATTGCTTCCTCCCGGGCGGAGCAGCCGAGGGGCGCCGGGCTGCGGGCCCAGACCCCTTCTGAGGGCTCAGGTGGGCACCTCCTACCCCTCGTCTGAACTGCTGGACACGGTCCTGCAGCCACACTGGGATGGGCACCCCGGGGCCAGCCTGGACACAAGGCTTCGCAGGCCCCCCGCGCTCTGAGCTTCCAGAAGGCATTTTATCTCCTCAGCTTGCTCGCAGACTCCCGGAGGAAAGAGCCCCTCACTCCCCACCACTGTGCCCTCCCAGGCAGCAAGGGCTGCCCCCCAAAAGGGGCTCTTGGCCAGCTTTGGTTTTCATTGTTAAAGGCCTGTTGGCCGAGTGTCGAACTGACTCCAGGAAAAGTGTAGCCAGGGACAGTGAAGCATCCACTTTGCGGGCAGAACCAGCTCGAAATGGCCCTGACCTGTCTAATGAGGTGCTGACCTGCTCTTCACAGACAGCGGCCCCAAACCACAGGCCCTGTGGCCACAGCCGGCCCAGAGGAGGACACCCTGACCCCCAGCTGCCCCGGGACCAACCCGCAGGGACCCAAAGGACCAGACACGCCCAGAACCTCAACACAGAACTTTCAGGAAGCGGTGCTGATGCCCTGTACCACAAATAGCCAAGCTTTAAGATCCTCCAGTTAAATACTTCCACCAGCGCTCCCACATCCCTGGTCCCCCCAAATTTTGCAACCCACCAGAGCTCTAGACATGGGGCTTTGGAGCATGAGCTTCCCGCTCACCTGGGTGGTCCATCCGCAACAACATAGCCAGTCTTCCTCCAGGGACGGCTCTGAGCCTCAGACCGGCACTCACACTGGCAGGAATGGTCGGCGTCCGTCCCCAGGTGCACGTGTCCCCTGGCAAGCTGCCGCTGAGAGATGTGGTGACAAACACGTTGGACAGGTGGGTTGGGGCCCAGGCTCCTGAGGACAACTCGGTACCTGCTGAGCATCGTCTCAGAGAAACGCCTTCCAAACGCTGCTCCCCGAGCCCGACCGGGGGGATAAATGTTGCTGTTTACACTGCAAACCACAGCAGTGGGGATCTCCATCTCTAGCCAGACACAGCAGGTCTGTATTTTCCCTGAAAGAATGGGAGAACAGCCCTGGCTGTGTGGCTCAGTGGATTGAGTGCCGGCGTGAGAACCAAAAAGTCACCGGTTCTATTCCCAGTCAGGGCACATGCCTGGGTTGTGGGCCGGGTCCCCAGTAGGGGGCGCACGAGAGGCAACCGCACACTGATGTTTCTCTCCCCCTCTTTCTCTCTCCTTTCCCCTCCCTCTAAAAATAAATAAAATCTCTATTAAAAAGAGAATGGGGGGACGTATTTTTATTGAGCATCATCAAGCACCTTTATCTCCCCCAGAATGAAAAGAGCTCATTCCAGTCACACCGGGTCCCCTTTCCGTTTCTGGCCTGGTGATGGAATCTTCTGTACCCAGCTAAGCAGTCTTGCAGCGCCTGGCGGTGCCCCTGCCTGGAGGGCAGGGTTCGGAAAGAGGCGGCGTCCTTGAGCGGGGGCTGCCGAGCTCTCTGCTGGTCAGCAGGCTCTGTGATTAGATGTGACAGGCTGGGGACTCCTGGCCATGAGCCGTTCCTAATGGGGAAAGCCACTCTGCTTCCCTTGGAGGGCACCCCTGGGAGAAGGTCCTCTGTTAACCCCGTAACGTCTCTAGGGCCTGTGGACACAGACCTAGGGCCCCACGGAAGCCAGCCTGCAGCTGCCACACCCAGGCATGCAGCCTCCTGCCCTGTCGCCTGGAGAGCATGTGTGTGAGGGCTCACAGCAGCCCCCCTGAGCTCAGTGCCTGGACACAGTGGGCCGGGCAGGCAAGCAGGCTGTCTGTGGGGGGCCCGCCTGGCCCAGCTCAGGCTGCACACAGCCGGGGGCACAGATGTCCCACAGCCGCAGAGGCAGCGAGGGGAGAGAAGAGGGCAGATCGGCCCCCACCACCAGGGGGCCCCGCTGGGCACGATGGCAGCCTCGGACCCAGAGGGGTGTCTGACAGGTGTCTCCAATTCCTCCCTGTCCGCCTCACCCAGCTCCTTTCACGGAGCTAAGGGGAAGCTCTGTAGCAGGATGGCTATTTTTTTAACTGAATTCCTTTAGGCAGGTAAGGGGAGGGTCGAGCCTCCTCTGGAGTCTTCTGTTTCTTTCAAAATAACCAGCTTAAAACAGTCCACATCCCCCAAAGGCACATTCGGGCAGGCAACCTGCGGCCCCTTAGCAGCTTCTCAGCGTCAGCAGCGCCAGCACCACGGAACCTCAAGCTACGTCATGCCCCCAGGGGGAGTGGCAGCTGGGACGAGGCCACAGGTTTCCCCCGCAGGGAGCTCCCAAGCCAGCTCGGGGACAGCAGCCTCCAGAGCCAACCCCGGAGATGAAGTCCTCCCCGGGGCAGCAATGCCGTCTCACAGGCATCTCCTTAAAGAAGAAGACTTCTCAGGAATGTGGTGGCGGGGGCCGCAGAGCTGGCCGCGTCGTCCTCAGGAGACTCGAGGGGAAGACAGTCTCCGTGGGCAGAGCCTCCCTCAGCCAGGGGATGACACGCCCAGGATGGTCGCTCATGTTTCCACCTCTTGATACCAAATTTCAAAGACTGATGGTTTTCACAGTGTTTCTCCCTCTGTCTCTCCTGGGGCACATGTTTTTTTGTCACCCCCAGCTTTCCCAGGGCGGTGACCCCGGCTGCGGTCCTCCCTGCCACGGGACGTAGCATTTCATATGGTGGCCGCTCGTCCCGGGAAGGCTGCCCAGCCTGCACAGGGGGCTGCTGGGAACAGGCATCCCTCTTTCTAAATCAAAGGGTAATAAAATGCCTAATTAGTAACGTCTAGCAACGGTATTTTTACTCATCTGTACACTTCTAATTAAAGTTACGCCGTTCTTAAAAGTCGCCAGCTAGCACACACAAGCCCCTCATTCCCCAGGCACCGTGCGTGAATGTCCCTGGGCAGTGGGGGCTTCCAAAGGCGTGGCGACCCAACAAAAGGAAAAAGACAGTGAGCCGAAAGCGATTTCTGTTCAGAAAGTGTATAGGATTCACTGATTAGAGAGAAAAGCGATGCTGAGGTATAAAAAAAGGCAACCTGGGAAAACGGAGCACTTGGCCCCCTGTGCTCGCTGCCAATCACAGTGTACCTGGGGTGAGCGACTCTTCGGGTGGCCGCTGAGGCCATGGGAACAGAGCGCGGCCTCCCTGCACCCCGGCCTGGCTGCAGGAGGGGCAGGAGACCTCTCCCCACAGTCCCTGGAGAGGTGGCCACCAAGGGTGCGGGTGCAGGAGGCGGCGCCGCGAAGGAGCCGAGCTCCATCTCCAGCTGCAGGATCACAGGGACCAGTAGGGACAGGTGTTTCCTGACAGTGGCACCTCCCTCCCACGCTCAGCTTGTGCCGGGTTCAGATCCCACTCGGCACCTATCCCAACGCTTTTATCCCCCCTTTCCCTTCAGCAGCCGTAAGACAGCAGGGAAGGCAGGGTGGTGTCTGAGGGAGCCCTGCCTCCTTGCGGGCGCCCCCTGACCCCAGCGCCTGGGGGAACCGGCACCTGCTGGCGTGAGCTCCACGTACAGCCTGAACAGGGAGGGAACACACTGGACTTTGCTGGGCCCAGCCCCCGAGGCCTCCCCTGGATAGGACCTCACACAGGGCTTGTCCAACACGAAGCTCTCCTTGAACTCTCTGGGGACTGCCAGCCGTCCACATACAGCCCCCCGCTGACCCTTGGGCAGTAGAGGAGGGGGCTGGAAACCAGGCCGGGAGCAGCAGATGAGGTCTGGGCAGCTGGCACCGAGTCTTTCGGTGCTGGGGGGACGGCCCACACCCAGGGGTCAGGCCAGGCTACCAGGCACCAGAGACCCCAGCAGGCAGCCCGCTGATGCATAAGCACCAGGGACGATGTTTCACCAGCGAGACTCGAGGGTGGACTCCGCACAGACCCGCAGGGCCCGTGCCTCCCATCCGCACCCAGAGCACGTGTGTCTTCGCCAGGCCACACGTATGACCACGCGTGTGCCTGTGCACAGAATGCACACCAAACTTAATAGCCCCACTCTAGCTACAAATTAATTCAAATCTTGTACTCACATTAAAAATGAACTCTATTTTATGTTGATCATTAACTAAGAATATTTCACACTGGAGATTTGTCATATTAAGGAGAATTGGAACCACTTATATCAATTAAACGTACAGCATTACACTTAATCTCAGCAGAGATTACCAAATACTCTGAGCGTGGTCTCACAGAAACGGGCAACATAATTAGAGCGGGGAACACTGGCCTGCAGACGTGCACCCCCCGCCCCCGGGCTCACCCAGAACTCTGGCTGCCTGCAGGAGGCCGGCTGAGGGCTGGGAGACACGCTTCAGCAGGAAGCTCCTGCCAGTCTGGCCCACGAAACTCCAGGCCTAGTCCGTGCAGTGGGGACGGGAGGAGAACACTTCAGGCAAAGGCCGCAGCCACGAAGAAAAGAGGAGTTTCCAAGAGTCTCTGCAGAAGGCACTCGGGTCGGGCCTCCGGCAGGAAACGCCGGGTGGGTGCTGTGCCCCACCTGCTCCCCAGGAACGCAGAGCCCTGTGAGCCCGGAGCACAAACCTCTGCCCGTGGACGAGGCCGCCTGCACCTCGGGGTGGCCCCTGAGAGCGCGCCAGCCTCTGAGTGAGGCAGTCACACCCGATACGCAGACACGTCCTCCACTGTGTGTGCTGAGCAGGCGGGTCTGTGTCCCCTAGTTGGCATTTCCGGTTTCGATGTTTTATAATACACTTTTTTCTGGCAAAATTGTCTTCACCATGTGGCTGCTATCAAATATCACAAAAAACACACCACCTGTTTCTGACACGTAAAAACTACCAAATCACCTGCCTTTCCCGGCACGGCGTTGGTCCCGCGTCGGGTCGGGGCTTCGGGCGGGGGGCAGCGGGGGGCGCAGTAAGTGACGCGAGGACTCGCGGGCGACCTGGGCGAGCGGCTCCGAGAGCGTGGCTGTGGAGGCAGCCGCCCGGCAGACAGCTGTCCTCCTCGTGTGGCCTGTCTGCGGTATTAACAAGACTTTGATTGCCCAGTCAGCATGAGCCTGGGACTTGTCACTTGTCAGGTCTGCGCTGACAGTCCCGCCTGATGAAACAATCGCAGGGAGGCGGCCTGTGCGTGAGGAGAGCTGGGGTCAGCCACCCGAGGTTCTCTCTGCGTGGCCTTGTTAAGGCTCAAAGAAGACAGCTGAGGAGGTGGCCGGAGCCCCGAAGAAGGGACAGCAGCTAACAGCCCTCTCTGCCCCGTCCACCCGTCCAGCGGAGATGGCAGCAGCCAGGCCCCCCATGCGGCTCCACCCACTCAGTGTCAGAGGACGGGGGACTGCTCCCCAGCAGCCTGACATGAGTTCCCCTCATCAGGGAGGAAGCGAGGCCGAGACTCAGCGGCCGGCGGCAGCTGACATGCGGGGAACAGATGAGAAGAACACGGTGCTTCTTGTCCCCGGCAAAGGGGCCGTTGTCCGAGACCACGATGCACCCTCCACGAAGCCCTTCGGGGTGCCCAGCACCATGGTGTGCACGGTTCTCCGTGACTGAGCAGCTCAGGTCCCGTGACGGTGGCATCTGCAGGTGCACAGACCAGGGCCCGCCGGGCAGGCTGAGCTGGTCGGGTCCCCTTGGACCCCAAAGGTCGGCCGTGCTCCATGTGTGTGGGTGGTGTCGGACACACCCGCCTGACGAAGGCTCCACCACTCTGAGGCAGCTCACGAGCCGGGTCCATTGTCTGTCCCTAGTGCCTTTCACGGGGTGACCCTGACCTAGGTCAGCACACCGGGGGTCCGCGGCCCCTGCCTGCAGCACAGGGGCCGGTCTGAAAGCTTCCGCTCCAGGAGAGGGGGCTCCACCGGGTGTGGAGTGGGGAGGCGCCCCTGGGCAGCCACCAGGATGGGAAGGAGCAGAGCCTATGACCCTGGGGGTGACGGCACCTCAGCCAGCAGAACAACAGCCACTCTGCCCTGCCCACTGCGGGCTGCCAAGGCAGGTCCTCACTCTGCCAAAGAACCGTCTGAAGTCCCCAGGGAGTGTCCACCTAGGAGCCTGCAGGGACTCCTGGCCCCACATAACCCACTGTCCTGTGTCTAGGTTCTGGGACACTGGCCAATCCGTGCTCTCGGGGACAGGTGCCCCGCGGAGGACACTCGGGGTAGCTCCCGGGCATGGAGAACCCGAAGACGAGAGCCCTGGGGAGCTGGGGAGCCAGTGGGTACAGGGACCGGAGCCCAGGGCAGCCACAGAGCACCCACCCCACCCTGCCCGGCCCCCGCTGCGACTCTCCCTGCCTCCGGTTTGCTCCAATGGCTGTGCCCACCTTCTGTCCCCGTCACAGCAAACCTTGCTTGGCTGACACTGCAGAGACGCCTGGGGCCCACGGGCCCTGTGGGGCAGGACAGGGGCTTGCCATCTGCACTGTGAACACAGCTCGTCTTCCACCTCCGAAATTCTGCCCCCGTCTCCCCAAAACGTGTCTGCCGGGGTCCGTGGTGACGTGCCCTCCCAGGCCTCTTCTCAATCCCTGACATGTACCTACATTCTCGCAGGAAATTCTTATATCTAAAGACGGGCATTGACCAAACCAGCACAGTTTTCCACGCAAACGCTTCACCTGGACTGACTTCGGGGCCAAGGGCAGAAAAAGCCATGCCCCCTCAAAGGTCGGCCGGGTGGCCTCGCGGTGCCGTGGGCGAGCCAAAGGACCCACCCTTTAGGACCGGAGGGGACGTCTTGGGTAAAGGCGAGACAGACCCAGGAACTCCTGTTGTGGGCACTCCTGAGGACAGAGCCCACAGCCCCGTCCCTCTGGGAGGAGCTTTGTTCAGACCCCCGGGGACCGGCCCGCTGCGGGGGGGGGGGGGGGGGAACGTCAGGTACATAGCCCAGTGAATATCGGGGAGACCCTCACACCTGGGAGCCAGGCACCCCACAGTGCCACAAGGCTCACACTCTGGCGGGAAGGCCGACCACATGAAGCCCGAGACACAAAATGGTCACGACAGCCACTTTCCATAGCTCTAGCCTTGCCTCAGACAAGGGCCACCGCTGCTCTGTGGACGTGGCACCAGCTACTCCATGGTGGCCAAAGGTGACAGCCCCAGGAAGGCCGGGTTCAGGTCCCCCCCATCACCGAACTCATCAGCTTGGAGGCTGGGCATGGGCACATGGACCCCGTTCCCGGCGATGGCCATGTGCTGCCCACCCAGCAGCCATCTCGGACAGGGCATCATGCTGAAGGAGGCCGTGTGGACTTGTTCTGGTTGGGGACGGGGCAGACGCACAGGGCCTGTTGGTAGCTGCTCTCGGTGTGCCTACTGCTAGGACCCAGCAGCGCCTGGGGCTCCAGAATCAGGGACATGCCCCCAACCTGCCCGTGTTGTTTGTGTTCTAACTGCCAGGGGACCCTGAAGGCAGCCAGCTCGTGGCCTCCGTGAGCTCCCCAAGCACTGCTCGCCCCTCAGCCACCACAGCCCCACCACCCACAGGAGGGCCCCTGCCCCGGCCACCGCCAGGACACAGGACTTGCTCCCCGCCAACCCAGCCCCCTCTGGGGTCTGAGAGAGGGAAGGGCCACAGTTCTAACACCGCAGATGGGACAAGCCAGCCTGCACCCTGGGGCCACAGCTGAGGGTGGGGAAGAGAGGACCGAGGGGAGGAAAAGTGGCCGAGGACAGAATGCTACCTACCTGTCACCCCCTGAACAAGGAGCTGCATGGGGCCCAGACCAAAACCAGGAGTAAATGGGTCAGACAGTGGGGGTCTCTGGCCCCAGGGGCTGGTGAAGAAGGTCGGCCGTGAACCAATCGCGGAGTGAAGGGGTCAGGTGGAATCGGGGCTGCTGTTCTGGGAAAGGCAGGGCATCCCAGAAAGGCTTCCTGGAGGAAGATTGTCTGAGTGGACACCTGAAAGCTAAGCAAGACTCAGGCAGTGGAAGAATAGGTGGGGGAGAGAGGGGGGAGGCAGAGCCGGCGTGATGCCGCTGAGGCTGCATGGAGGCTGTGTGGAATCCCCACTGCTCACGCAGGGCAGATGGGGTGGTCTGGACCCTCGGGGAACTCCCACCCAGCTGGGGGAAACCTTCCGAAAGCAAGGGTCCCACAGGTGAAACAGTTCTGCCTCGAGAATCCTGAGAGGCATGAACGAGGTTTCTGCCCCTTCGTGTGTGACTCGAAACCGCAGGCCCGCCGCCCCAGCCTGACTCCCCAGTGGCCGTCCCCAATGGCCCCTCTGCCCTGCAAGCACCCAAGCGTGGTGCCCACTGGCTCCTTCCCACCAGACCTCCTCGACCCTCGCTGAGGCCAGGGAGCAAGCAGACGGGCAGCTGCAGTGACCCCAGGAAGGGGCTAGCACCCCGTTCTTCAGAATTGAGGTCTTCTAGGCGGCACAGTGGCTACGGAAGGAGCTGGCAACTTCGAGATCATCGGTATTGATTCCAAAAATACTATTGCTTTCAGCAAAATACATCTTTAATTACTTTCCTACTATCTGTCATTTTCCATAGAGCAGTCGGGGCGACTCATGCCAAGTCACGTGGGCTGAGCTCGGTGACGCTCCTTTTCTTCCGATCAGAGACCACAGGGGGTGCACCAGGCCCCTCCCAGGCGGCACCCCACCACATCCAGTGAGCGGCGCGGACGCAGGGGGACGGTCCCGTGCTCCGTGCCACACCCCACCCCACGGGGGCGCCCGCATGTGGTCTGGGCAAGATACACGCATCTGTGCCGACAGCAGGCACGTCGCTTTTGCTTTTCCGCCTTGCAGGTGATTTTTTATCCGCAGGTTCAAACCGCCTCCCCCGGGAGTTCAGGACAGAGGTGGGACGCACCTGTCCGCCGAGGGCTAAGAAACGTCTCCTGCCGAAGCAGCTCCTGCTCTCCTCATCGGTGGAAAAGGCCGCGACGGAGCGTGGGCAGGGCACCACGCGGGCAGCGCCCTGTCGTTGTCCTGGGAAAGGGCCGGGACGGGGTCAGAACCAGGAGGAACTGCGGCAAGATGCAGACTGATCCAGAAGAGAAACGATTGACCACTGATGAATTCCCTGGACAATTTCGTTAACACGTGGGAGTAACAAGTATCTATTTGGCACTTCTGACGACTCAGGGGGTCCCCAGATCCCTGGCAAAGGTGGCATCCGACTGATGTTGCTGGAGGCCAGTGAAACCTGACAGGGCGTTAGTGGGCGGGCAGAGGAGGGGCCAGGACAACCGGCAGAGGCCTGACTGCAGCTCCCTGCCCAGGGCCCCCTTGGTGCCCTGCCTCCGCACAGCCCTCTGGGGGTGCGTCCGGGCCACCACCCTTAAATCTCCAGGCTCTGGGACCTCTGCTGATTATGCAGACTGGCAGACGTCCCCCACCAAAATGTGGTGTAAAATATATCGAAATCACTGTGACTTGGAGAAGGTAATCACCCAGAGAATTGGTTCTGAGGGAGCAGGCGTTACAGCGGCTGCAGTGGGAGGTGGCAGGGCAGGCCCGGGGCTTTGCATGCAGGGTCAGTGCTGTCTCAGGGCTGCTGGGACACCCCCCAAAAGCCGTCACCCACTAAGGCTTCCCCAGTCCTCAGTCCCCACTGTCACTGGGGGACGGAGCGGTGGCGCGTGGGCCCACCTGACAAGTGAGAGGGATGCGGGAAGGGGGTGTGTGCCCGGCAGTCACTGCCTCAGTTTGCCTCCCACGCTGGGAGCCATGGTCTGGATATCACCCTAACCCTCGATCTGCTTCTGTGGGCAGGTTGGTCTCTAGCCCAGGGGAGCCGTTCAGCCCTCGGGGCCAGGAGCAGTGAGAGAGGGGACACAGCGCCCCCTGAGCCCTGCACGAGGCCCCCGAGGATGGCGTGTGGGCCATGGGAGCGTCCCTTTCTCCCACTCCCGGCTCAGAGCACCAGGCGTGCGGCAGCCACTGTCTCACAAGCCTGGTGCTCCTCTGCTTCCCACTCAGACCGACGCCGGCCACCGGGGCTGAGCCACAGCTGCCAGACCTGCCCATGGCCTCGTGTGGGGACAAAGACCGTCACTTGTGATGAGGATCCAACCGGGGACGGCGACCCCCAGCACTGGCCTCTGCACTCTAAAATTTTTAAAAGATTTTATTTATCTTCAGAGAGAGATGGAGGGAGGGAGGAAGTGAGGGAGAGAAACAGCAACGTGGTTGCCTCTCCTGCGCCCCCTACTGGGGACCTGGCCCACAGCCCAGGCCTGTACCCTGACTGGGAATCGAACCAGCAACGCTTTGCTTCTCAGGCCGGCACTCAATCCAAGAGCCACACCAGCCAAGGCACACTTTAAAAAAGTAATACAAGAACATTTAAAGATGACACAGAGAAAAGGTCAGGGGGTTACAGTAGCCTACGCAAAGCGGGGCTGCAGAGCCCACGGTGCCCAGAGCCTTCTCCCGGCTGCCGGACGGGAACAGCTCAGCGGACCCGCCTCCTCCTGTCCTGAGGTCAGCCAGGTGCATGGTGGACGAAGAAGCAGGGTTTGCTCCCAACTGTTTGTCGGAAATTAAAAAATAAGTTTAAGGAAAGGACTCGACAAAACAGACGGAATCGAGTGAAACAAATCTCCGGTCCAGCTCCAGAAATGCTTGTGCGTTAGCCTCGTAAACCTGCTGTTGACTAGCGTCGCTCTGTCACTCAGCGGCTCCGTCGGTGGCCTCAGGACGGTGGCCGCACGGTCAGCTGGCGGATGAGGGACAGCCCACGCACCAGGAGGCCAGCAGATGGCCCTCGAGTTGTTCGTAACGACAGGAGAGGCAGAGCGATCTCCTTCCACGAGCGGGCAGCGCGCTCCTGCCGGGAAGCCCTCGCTGTGGGACCTCCTCGGGCCCAGGTCCGCCCGTGGCAATCGCACAGCAGGCCGGCCTGTCCGCAGGCACCGGGCGCCCACAGGCTCCCGAGGACCATGGCGACGCTTCCTGCCCCCGACTCACCGCGCTCCCTGCTCCGAGAGGCCTGCTTTTATCATCAGGAGAAGCCGCTTCCCATCATTTTTGCATTTGATCTTAATTGTCTTAAAAAATTAATCAGACACATGTTCACTATGTGTTTTATCCAACTGTCTCCAGAATGTTTTTTGACAATTTAGAAAAATGTTTTGAAAAATAGTAAAGGGAAATATTTAAGTAATTATGATCCTCACGTAGTGAGGCCAAGTGAAGTAAACTAATGCAAGGCAAACATGTTTTACAGATTTCTTTAATTACTTTAAGTACAACAAGGGCGCATTTCTCGGGGGCATAAGGGAGAGTCTGGACCCTCTCTTACGTACTCGGGGGCCGCAGGCAGCACTGAGGAGCACCGGTGGGGCTGGTGGTGGCCTGCGGGGGGACAGGACAGAGCACCCCCAGCCTGTGACTTCCATCAGCCCCGCCCGAGCCTGTTCGAATAAACACACAATTGAAGTCAAGCCATCTGCTTGCTGTGCGGTGGCAGCTTGAGGACGCCTCGGAACCAGACTGTGGTCCCAGGGACCTCCCAGCACAAGCCCTGGGGCTGCCGCTGGCACCGTGGCGCTGTGCTCACAGGTCCCAGAGGCCCGTCCCGTGCACTGGCCAACCTCTGTCTGTACAGGCGGCCCCCTGGAGGCAGCATGGACCCCGCAGGTGAACCCGAACACACCAGACCGCCCTCCCTTTGGACAGCAGCCACAAGTTCAGGGTTCCCCGTCACTCACATGTCTGACCCACTGACCGCAGGCCTGGGGTTTGAGAACTTGCTAGAACAACTCAGAACGCCACACTTACGACTACAGTTTTGTCGTGAAGGAAGCACACAGGGGCCAGCCAAATAAAGAGGCATGTGGGGGGAGGTGTGGGACTGTCCCCAGCATGGCGCCCGCGCCCTCTCCCCTGGAACCAGGACGCACTCCCATCTTCGCCCCGAGGGGCCCCCGAGGCTGCTGCTCAGGCTTCATCTCCTAAGCCCAGGGGCTCATGGAGAACGAAGACACTCCTCTCACATGGGAAAGTTCAAGGACTTCATCTCCTGTCCAGGGACCAGGGCTCAGGCCAGTTCTTGTCACACAGCAAGTACCCAGGGATGTCCCTGCCCCTCAGAGACCTCCCCCCACCGCCACCTCCGCAGTCACTGGAAGTACAGGTACGCCCCGATGTTGCTGCTCACACACGCTTCCGTGTCCAAAGGGCTGTGGCCCGTCCTGCTCTGGGCGGCCGCCTTGGGACCCCGGTGAGGAAATCTGAGTTGGAACGTGACTTTATCTTGGCTTCCCACCGCAGCACTGATGGCAGGCCTGTGGGGACTCGAGTCTTGTTAGCCGAGGGCCTGGGTTCCAGGGAGGGCGTCTCGGGCAGTGCCGTCCCTCCTGCTGTCCCCACCTCGCTGGCCCCACTCAGCGCGGCTCTCTCTCAGCCCAACCCGGGGGGCTTGCCCTAGAGCCACACGGCCAATCAGTGCATTTCTTCTAATTAATACAGAGCCCCTCCAGGAGCACTGGTCCCTGCACACTGTTTGCATGCTTCTCACGGCACAGTCCCTGCACCCCCTGCACCCCCGGGTATGGGGAAACGTGGGGCCTGTCCCCAGAGATGGGACGAGTGTGCTGCAAAGGCCGGCTGGCACCCCTGTCCTGCCACTGCATCTGCGCAAGCACGGGGACCAGAGCCCCGCGTCAGCTGGGATGAGACAGGACTCCTTGGGACAGCCGCTGGCACTGCTGGCTGTGGAGGCTGAATGCAACATCACTGGTGCAAAGCCCCAACGAGGAAGGGACACGGCCAAGGAGGCCATGGGCCAGGTCCGGTCAGTCTGGGGCCCTTGCTGGGCCCTCACGGCCCCCCATCCCTGGCTCTCTCAGCACCTTTAATGCCTGGAAACCCTGGCACCCTCTCCCTGTCCTGCGTCCCTCCCCAGGGGGAACTCAGCTGGGCACCTGGTTCCCCAGGGTCTGCAGGGGGCGGAGCAGGGCAGGACTTCCCCTCCAGGTTGGCCGCTAAAGCCCCATCAGGCCTTCAGTGTGCTCTCCTGCTCCCGGGGGTGTTCCCAGAAGCACACTCAGGCGGCTGCACAAAATGATTGGCAGGCGCGGGTTTGGAGGGGAGCGCCGGCTGGAGTGCAGGGGCCGGTGTGCCAGGGCCTGGAGCAGGCGAGGGTGGCAAAGATGGGACAGGCGGCCAGTGTCACGTCAGGTGCCTCCGGGGAGAAGGAGGAGGCACTGACGCCAGTGTGGGGAGGGGCAGACGGGACCTGAGGACGCCCCTCCTCCTCGGCCTACCCGGGGCCTCCACCTCCCCGCCAGCACAGAAAGCCAGCCTCGGGTGGTGTCCCTCTGATGTCCTCTTCTGCCACCAGCTGGAAGACTCTCTCTGCTTTCCAAGGATTCATGTCATCAAGTTCGTCCCACCTAGAACATCTTCCTGCCTCAGGGTCAGTGAGGCCATGTGACCTAACTTGACCATGGGCAGCGACCACCCCAGTCATGGTGGGGGGACAGATGGCAGGAGTTCATGGTCCAGACACCACGTCCGAGAGGACACCACGCTGGCAGTGAGGCACTGTTTCGGCCAAAGGTGGCCTGACTGGGTGAGACCCGTGGCTGCCTGCCTCGGCAGTCTCCCACGGCCGTGGACAAGCCTCGTGGCCTGAGGAAGTCCCGCCCTCCTTCCAGGCCTCAGTTTCCCAGTGAAGAAGGACATGGGCAAGGGTCTGTCACCCCCAGCACCTCCCGAATCTCCAAGGGCTGAGACAGAAGCACAGGACGTGGGGGGCTGCTGGCCCGGGGGGTCGCCAGATGGGCCCGCCTCCTCCTCCTCCTGACTAAGCTCTTCTGTGGCCGCAGCTGGGCGCGGGGGCACGGCAGCGTGCGTGGGGGCTGGGTGTGGCGTGCAGGACGCAGATGCTGTGTAAGCACATCTGGCCACCCCTGCTGGGGGAAGCTGCTGACAGACTGTTTGCGATGACGACCGTCCCGGCCTAATAACCAGCAGGCAGCCCCTCGGCCCAGCGCCATCCTGGCCGCCTCTGTCCCAGGACCTGAGGCAGAACAGCCGAGAGCCAAGGAGGCTGCGTGCTTTCCTGAGGGCGGGGCGTCCACGCTGCGGTCTCTGGCCTGCAGGGAGCTCCCTGAGATGGGCCCTGTTGGAGCCACGCCGTCACTGGCCCGGGGCCACGCTGGCCTGCGCCCCGATGCCCAGGGCGTCCGCCCGTTCTCCCAGATGGTCTTCTGCCCAGGCGACTCCCTGGGTTTGAGCTTCGTCTTCACAGCAGGTCAGACTTCAAGCTTCCTGGTGGCAGACTGAGCACAGCAGACGTGCCCCGGGGTCCGATTTCATCTACAGCTCCAGCAACCCCATAGCGGGGGTGGGATCCCGAAACGGGGAGACGGGAGGAACCAGGCAGCAGCCCGCGGGGCCAAGGGGACAGTGGGGGATGGACGGGGGTTTGCAAGTCTAGAAGTAGACTCGACCTCTCACCTGCAGGCCCAGTAAATAAAACAGAGAGGCGTGACCCGGGGTGGGAGCAGGGCCTGGGGGGCCAGTTCACTCTCTCCTCAGCTTCTCTGTCCCCAGGAACACCCGAAAGGCCATGGGGACTCCACTCCCCACATCTCTGGGCCCACGTGGACACCCTGGGGTCAGCCCTCCACTGGCCTCCTGGGGCCCCTGCCTCCTGGTGGCTCCAGGCGAGTAGACGCCTCCCCCGGCCTTCGCTGGCAACGGGAAGAAAAACGCAGAGACATTCTACGGGGAAGACGTCTCCTTCCTCGATGCGGAAACCCTGGGTTCGGGTGCCAGCCCAGCCACCTTCCAGCTACGCGACCCTGGGCTTCACCTCTCTGATCGTCTCCTCCCTGCCTTATGTGAACACAGGACGAAGCGCAGCTCCTGCTGAAGCAGCGGGGACACATCCCGCATCGACAGACCTGCATCTGTGGGTCTGACCATGTCCCTGGGACGAGGCGGACAGAAGCCCCCAGACCAGACCAGGAGCAGGGGATCTGAGGGGCCGCCACGAGCAGGCAGGGCCGTGGGGCAGGCACAGCGAGACAGCTGCATGCCCCCGCCTGGGCCCTGGACACAGCCCTGAGGCCACCGCCGGGCACCATGTGCGATCCATTACGGGGACAGGCAGCCAGCCCAGGACAGTCATCGCAGACCTCAAACTGCTGTTTACAAGCGCAGGGAGTTTGGCGAGACCCAAGATGCTCCTCCCCAAACGCATCCCTCCCCCATCCCGCCCGCCCCCTCGGTTTTTAAACCCATGTGGATTCCAAAGGAAATTGAATCCATATGTTTCTGGTTCATTTACACTGAACTCATCAAAATGCAATTTTGCAACATCTAGTTGACGTCCAGGATGCCTTTAGAAGCCTCGTTTTTATGCCTTTTCATAAGCCCCTCTCCCTTGGAGACAGGAAGCTATGCCTCGCCAGGAGTGGGCGGAATCCCAGCCAAGCGGTTCTTCTGAGAGCACCCACGGGGCCAAAAGGGCCTCTCATCTCAGTCCTGGGGACCGGACCCACGTCTCCACCTCCCTCCTCAGCGTAGGGAGGTTTCCTTCCGGAACCAGGAGGTCCCTGGTGCCCTCCAGGCCAGCCCTGCGGCCCCCCGCCTCCCCCATGGGCAAGGAGATAAAAACAGCTTACCCCAGGTTGTCCACAGGGACCCTGAGGCCCAGGCAGTAGCTGACTTGTCCACCTCAGCAGTCTGCCTGGGTGAGCAAGGAAGATGAAACATCCCCACAGGCTGAGCAGCCTGGGTGAGAAGGTGCCAGACACCTGCGGGGCGGGGCGAGGGGCGCGGCCTCTGAAGGCTGCTCTGCCAGGCAGGTGGGCAAGCTCTGGACGCCCCGCACCTCGGGCTCGGCTGCGGAGGGGCCGAGTGGGCCATTTACAAGTCAGATCCTGACTAGCTGATAGGGCTGCGGCCACACCGTGCGGCTGACTCACAGATCGGGATGCAGAGCAGCAGGCCTGACCACAGCCCCCAAACAGCTGGTCCTGGGCTGCTCTCTGCAGAGGAAGGAAACAGGGGGCCCCACAGCCTATCGCACAGGTATTTGCTGATTTCGACGCAGATTCCTCCTCGGGGTGGAGAGCTCGCCACCTGCTGGGGCCGCCGTGGCCCCTTCCCGCTCTCCTACCGCCTGCCCCCAGCTTTGCTGGGACTGAAGCGACCCCCCACCACCCCGAGTGACCCAGAAAGGCTCTTTGGAAGCAGGAAGCTTCATTTCTCCATGAGGCCATTTCCGAGACAGAAAGCCCCCCGGGTCTAGAGGTTTTACGGGTGATTCTACCAAACATTTAAAAGGAGAAATGGTGCCAGTTCCCTAGAATCTGTTCCCGAAAGTAGAAGCAGGGGGATCGTCTGCCGCTGCACCCCCTCCCAGAGCCAGACAAAGACAGGGCAAGAAAGGAGAGCCACCGACCACTGCCTCTCGCACACAGACACTCGAAGATCCCCGACGAAAACAGCAGCACACCAAACCCAACAAAATGTTCACAGAATTACACTCGCAGCCAAAGGGGTATGCAAGGCTGGCCCAAGATTCAATAATCAACTATTATAACCCATCGTGTGCACAAGCCAAAAAAGAAAAGTTATATAATCGTGTGAGCAGATGCATAAAAAAGCATGCGACACACTTCGACACCCATTTACGATAAAACGTCTCGGCAAACACAGCGGCTCTTCCTCAACTTTCCACGCGTGGCAAAACCTGCGCCACTCCAGGAGCGGTCCCGAGTGTGAACTGTGGACGTTCACGAAGAGCAGTGGGTCGCTGTTGCTTCTACCCCGGTCACAAATGTCCCCACCCCCACGGCCCAGAAATAGCGGGGGAGACTGTGGGGAGGACGAACAGGGACGGGTTAAACCCAAAGCCAGCAGAGGAAGGAAATAGTAAAGATAAATAAAAGAAGATTAAAAGTCAGGAGAGAAGAAGCAATAAAAGTTGATTTCTGAGAGGTTAAAAGAAAAGGTGACCCTTTAGGCAGGCCGACAAGGACTAAACCCGAGAGGCGGCATGTCTCTTACACAGCAGAAAGGACGGGGCGCATCGGCGAGGGCCTCGCAGGGATTAAAAAGTCAGTAAGGAAATGCCATTACTGCCCATTATGCCCATTAATTTATGCCCATTAATTCAACAACTGAGACTAAATGAACCGATTCCTTGAAAACCATAAACAGCCAACATTTACCCAAGAAGAAATAGATAACCTGAATAGTCTTGTAATGATCGAAGACATTGAATTGGTAATTAAAACAAAAATCTTCTAAAACAAAAACAAAAACGCCAGGCTCGGCTGGCTTCACTGACAGGATCCAACAAATATTTACAGAAGAAACGCCGCCAGCCCCTCCCCCACTCTCTTCTGAAAACCGGGCGGGGCCGCGCTGGTATCCAAGCCGGACAGAAATAGCGCAGAGCAGCACCCCTCCCACCCCCAGCTGCAGCGGTCTCGTCTGTCAGCAGGTTAAATACAGCAACGCATTCGAGTCACGACGCACCACGACCACGTGGGTTTCACGCCGGAGTGTGGGGCTGGTTCCATGTTTGGAAGTCAGTCCGTGGGGTCCATCGTATCAGCGGTCCCGGGAAGGACAGCACATACACACACATGCATGTCGGGAAGAATTTGACGGAATTCAACATCCATTTATGTTTTCATGGAACTCTCCACAAAATACAAACAGAACAGAAATCCCTCCACCCAAGAAATACCGGCTAAAGGCCAGGCCCAGAAAACCTGCCGTTAACATTATACTGAACGGGGAGAGCCTGGTGTGCCCCCCATCCCAGGCCCCCAACTCTGGAGAGGGAAGTGGGCAAGGGGTTCTACTCCCAGCAGCCCTCTGCACCTTCCTGCTGGGTGTCTTAGCCAGTGCCACACAGCAAGAAAAAGAAATAAAAGGCCTGAGAGATTGGAGAGGGAGAAATCAAACTAGCCTTCGTCACAGAACACACGACTGTCTACCCAGAAAACCCCAATGAATCTGCAAAAGGATGCACAGAGCTGGTGAGTGCTGTTACCAAGGACACAGGACACCAGTCAACATGAAATTATTGACCCCGTTTCCGGGCACTGGCCATGAGGGGCTGGAGACAGGGAGTTTAAACCCAGTCCGTTGACTGTAGTTCCAATAATGAGACACTGGGGTGCAAATATGATAAAACCTTGGCCGTCCCTGTAGGTTGAGGAATTTTAAATGACAATAAAAGCAATCAAAAACGGCTTCGATAAATATGTGCGATTGTCAACATTATCTGACTTTAAAACTCAATGTAAAGGCACAGCCACCGAACGGTGTGTGACTGGTGAGGCAGTGGACACAGAAATCCACGGAACCGGACCGGGTCCAGAGACAGACCCACACGGATACGGTCAAGGTCAAGTCGGTGGAGGACAGAGGTGTCTGCCAAGGGTCAGCTGTGGGCAGAGGAGACCCCAGACAGGGCCCGACCTCTGGGGAGGGGGGGCCTCGTTACCATGGTTACCATGAGCTGAGCCCAGAGAAGCTGAGTGGGCTGTGCCCTCTGATGGCCAAGAACATCGACATGCGACACATCGGCATTCCCGCAGGACCCCTGGGCTCCGGGACTCACACCGACTTACCCCACTCTGCAAGCACGGCTTCCTGCTCCTCAGGAACCGGAGTCGTGCCCCCCTGGAAGGGCCGTCAGAGGGTCTCTGTGAGCTGCGGTGTTGCAAGCACTTCTCCAAGTCTCCAGAAGGGGGCGCTGTCATGGGGGGGCGAGGCGGTCACATAGGACTCGGGTGGAACATTCTCGGTAGAAAGGCCCTTCGGTCAGCAGGTGAAAAAGTCACGTGGCCAAAGTTACCCGTAACAGTACTTAGGGTCACCTGTAAGTCGGCCTCGCTGGTTCCGGGCACCTGATCCACACACGGCCCACCCGCTGCACACCGTCCATTAGGTCCTGTTCACGCGGTTTGGGGCACCTACAGCACACAGCTTACAGTTCTCTGGCAAACAGGCATTTCAGCTCACTCTGCCCAGCTGACCCTCCCGCTCCAGAACCTTCTGAACGGGGCACCACGTCTTTAAAAGGAAAGGGAGCCGCCTCAGGGTGCCCACACCTGAGAAGACGAGCTAGGCGGGGGGGGGGGGGGGGGCCTCCCTCGTGGACACCCTGCATGCCCCTATTCTGAGTGGCTAGGTGCTTGGGGGACGCTGCCCTACACCCTGGAGCACCCCATTCTCCACCAGGCCCGCCTCCGGGACGCACCTGTGAGGGCCAGAAAGGGCCCAGGCACACCCCGTGCTGAGCCCTGGGTCCCAGGGGTGGGCCGCCAGGGCCCGGGAGGGGGTCTCTGCAGGGTCCGTCCAGGCCTCAGCACCCGGGGTCCCATCTCCGCCCTCTTCCTCATTTACAAGATACATCATTTCAAGATGTAACTGAAATCATTTGACAATCTTTTAATCACTGGAAATTGTATATAATTATTTTACCTCCAATCTAGTGCCAAGAAGTGCTGTGAAGCACTTGGCTTCTCCAAGTGCAGAGAGAAAACGCTTCCATTTTGCGTTAATTAAAGAATTCCGTCCCCATCCCTGTCCATTAGCCGCCACCACATTCTGGCTGCGAGTGGCTGTGACAGCAGACAGAAATAGGGACATGAAGTCCCCACTAACGAAAATGTCGGGGACACGCCCGGCAGGAAGGGTCTGGGATGGGGGGACTCCCACTCCCGTTCGGTACCTTTGTCCAGTCCCAGGGCGGCTGCACAGAGCGGGGAGTGTCTTCTATTTCTAGATTCCTGGAAGTACCCTCGGCGGCAGACTGAGGACTCTACTCAGACTTTAGGAAATATTCCACTGATTTTAAAAGTTGCTCCTTTTCTGATCAGCCCCGTCAGGGTCTCGGCCTGGGCCCCTGGCCGGCCTCTGCATCCCTGCTGCCCCCGGCTTGCACACCGCTGCAGGAGGTGGGCCCCCGTTCCTGGCTGTGCTCTGTCCCCACTCCCACGGTGTGCGGAGTCGCCTCGCCCACCTTGGCAAGAGCTGGTTCCCAAATACTCGCGATCCGCCCATGCAGAGGTTGGGCCCGAGTCGGACACGGCCTGCAGCTCCCGGGGCCAGGCTGCCGTCTCTATGGGGGGAAAGCCACCTCCAGTCCAGAACTGCAATCCCGAAGCCCGTGGTTTTCCCGTGACAATCAGACCCTGTCACACTGCATCGTCCCCAGAGAGAGAGAAAACGGCGTCAGGAGGTATTTTTTGAGAGCAAACACTTGAAAACCTGTAGACCACGAATCTGCGCCTGGGCCTGAGCTTGTGGGTCTCACCAGTATCTCCTCATGGGGCGGGGGGGCAGCCTTTAACACCCAGAGTCTCCCTGCAAGGAACCGTGGCCACCACGGCCGGTCCCTGACATCCAGGGCCGTTCAGCAAAGCCTGCTGGCAAAGCGGGGGGCAGGGGGGGCTAGGACATGAGGTGACTGCTTGCTAGTCGCTCTCCACACAACTGTGCCGGCCTGGCTGTCAGAGGGGGCTCCAAAAATATCTGCTCCCCGGAAAACTCCCAGACAGGGCGCATCGAATCACTTTTGCAGAAATAATATGTGAACACGTGAAAATGGCCACTACAAGCCCCCACTCGGGCAGATGAATGGACGCGATCGATTTCCTGATCAGCAGGCCATTGGCTCCCGTGGCTGCCGGCCGCTGCTCGCACTCAGTCTCTGGCATTGCAGGAAGACAGTGGGCTTGGTCGGACCGCAAAGTCGGGCGGAGAACCCCCGTCCTCACTCAACCGAGGGTCAGGAGGAGTCGCCACATTAGCCGGGGCACGCCCTCCACCTCCACAGGCTGGGTGTCCGCTGTGTGGTGGGTCGTCCTCCGGGGAAGGTGCGGGGGCGGGGGGGGGGGCCCAGGAGGCAGGAGGACTCAAGAGGAATGAAAGGTGAGAAAAGCCAGAGCCAAGCACAGACATGGACCCCAGATTAGCGGGCACTTCATCACGTCTCCCCGAGGGGAAACTGAGGCCCACGTGCCCTGGGCTTAAAGTGCCAGGAACAACAGGGACCAGACAGGCAGAAATTGCTCACATAGCCAAGCCAAAGCCAGCAGCAACCAGAGAACTCAGCATCTCTTCAGGGTGCAGCTGCCCTGGGAATGGGGAGGCGTCTCGGCCCCAGAAAGGTGCCCACAGTGCCGCTAACCCTCCCAGGGGCCGGGATCTCTCTGCAAAGCCCGGGGCACCTTCCAAACAGCCCGTGCCTGGGGCTACCTCTCTCTGGAAGAACCTCCATCACCACAGGGCTCGGAAAGCGCTGATATTTAACAGGAATCACACCAAACAGAGCCATCTGGAAGCCTCGAGGCACCGAACCAACTGCAGAAAGGAGGCACGTTGGAGCTGGGCGCAGCCTGTTTGCCCGCTGCCTCCTCCGGCCTCGCAGACTCGCTTCCTGGCTGTAGAACACTCAGCCATTTTTTACTGAGTCCTTGCCCCGTCCCCGGGCCACGCTGGCCACTGGTAAGTGGCTGTGTCCACATGAGGCTGTGAGGGGGCTCACAGACTCATCAGAACATGAACCCAAATGGTGACGGCACGAAAGAGGAACAGGACGCCCAGCGTGCCCGGCGGGCGTCGGAGGGAAGGTCCTGCCAGCCAGGCACAGGGCTGGCCGGGGCGGCTGCGGGGAAGCTGCTGCATGCGGCGCCCCCTGGAGCCTACCAGGGTGGGAGTAAGGGTGGCAGGGGGCAGCCTGCGCCCTTAGGATTAAGGGAAGTTCTGTAAGAAGGAACATGAGATTTCCCCCAGACTTCAAGGAGCTCGGCATGGGGTCTCCTGGGGTGGTAACCACGACCGTCCAGTAAGAAGGTGAGTGCCCCCAGAGGACCGGCACGGGCTGGCTTTACCCAGACGCATGTGCAGAGGTGAACACCCAGCCCGAGGGCTGCCCAGCCGCACCAGCAGTCGGCCCAGCAGGTGGGAGCTGAGCCGCCGTGAGCAACGAGAACAGCTAACGGTGGTTGGCATCCTGTGCTGAGTGTTGCATGTACAGCGCGTGGCGTCAGCCTCACACACTCACACACGCACACGGAGGCTGAGGGAAGTGGGCCCTCAGCCCCCACCTCCGGGCACGGGGCTGGCACTCGGAGGGGCAGGCACCTCCCCCGGGAGCGGCACCGTTGCTCAAGGAAGACCCCTGCCCTCTGCCCGAACTCCTGTCGACGAGGTTGCTCACGGGGCCGCGTCCCGGTTTATTCCGGCATCACTTCCCCATATCACTTGCTCAGCACTGACTGTATCACACAGATCAGCACCGGGCAGCAATTTCCTGCCCCACAGAGGACGGTGTAGCCACCAGGCCTGGAAAATGGGAGACGTCGGGTTCGACCCCGGCTGCTCGCCCTCCCTCTCGCCTTATCTCCTGCTGCGTATTGACATATTCCGGGCCATTCGACAGCGTCCAACTTGTCTTGCCCGAGAGCGAATCAGATTATCGACAGGGAGGGCCATTTAACAGGTTATTTAAATGCTGGGCTCCTATCTCTGTGGGATCTGCTTCTTGACCTGCTTCTACCGCAGCTCGGTCGGCTTTGGTTTGAGGGGAGCCAGGGTGCCCCCATTCATGCCGTGGGCCATGTGTGGGTACGGCAGGAGGCCTGCTCCAATGTGGGCCGACACCTCTGACCACCGCGTGCCCCTGCCGCTGCATCCATGCTGGGAGGGGATGGGCCAGGTGGTGGGCCCGGTGCTGCCGTAGCACAAGACAGAACAGCCACCAGCAGGGCTGCGCAGCATGTCCGTCAAAGGAACCCGGTCACTGATGGGGGCAGGGGGCGGGCGCCCCAATAAAAAGTCACCGTTCCTTGTCTGCTTTTCAGACCTGGAGCCTGCCTCATGAGGATGCAGTTGCGTGCCCACCAGGGAGGGTCCCGCGGCATCTCAGCAAGTGCGCCCGGCATTGTCCCCAAGCAGTGTCCCCAAGTCCTCCTGGGCAGAGCCGCACTGCACCGTGGGGAAGAGGAAGTGCCCAAACAGGCACAGGTCCCTGGACAGCGCGCTGGCCTCGGCCAAGCTTGCTCAGCCCCTCGCCTCCCCCTGCTCGTGGGCCCGAGCTCTGTCCTCTCAGGATTCCGGGATGAAGGGAGGAGGGAGACCAGCCCCCACGCCACTCGCGGCTCCTCCTGTAACACGATTCTAACAAGGCAATGCCTGTCCACACACACCACTCTCAGTCGCGGTTCCAGCTCTCTCCCCAGGGGGGAAATGCCCCGTCCTTTCTTGGGGGTTCAGTGTCCCACCAGGCCCTGGGGAACGGGAAGCGGGGAGAGGGAGACATGAAGCCTTGTGTCCTGCAGGCAGCATCCAGAGTAGCCTGAGAATTAAAGGCGCAGAAACAACACAAGCCCAGGAGTGAGAAGAGCCTGAGGAGCCGGCATCTTTCAGAGGCACCCAGGGCCTCCCTGGTCGTCCCCAACCACCTGGTCCTGTCACGGTGGGCTGCACACCTTCCTCCCTCCACACCCTGTGGGGACTCTCCGGGGGCTCCAGGAGCTGCTGGCCATCCTGGCTGGCCCACCACAGGCCCCGCAGCCCCGGGATCCTTCCACCCCCAAGCACGAAAACCACCCTGCGCTGCCCGCTGCGCCCGTGTGCCCCCGGCCTGAAGCCGAGCCATCGCCTCTCCATCACCCGGCCTTCGCGAGTTCCTGGCAGCTGGCATCTGTCTCGTCGATCTCATTACTGTGATACCGTCGAACCCTCCGCCACGCCAAAACTGATAGTGAGGGACGTGGCATTACATTGTCGCCCCACCCAGCTCTTCCCAAAAGGCCTTCACTCTCTGTTAATTTATTCTTTTATTCTCTCACATGACAGGAGGGACAGGCCGTGGGGTGTCAGGCTCTGAGGTTGGTGCGAGAGACTCAGGGACTCCGGTGGCTGCCACCCTGCGTTCCGGAGCCCTTTCCCGGAACAGGCCAGTACGTCACTGTGCGCGAATTAAGGGGTAGTTTGGACCAAAAACAAAAAACAAAAAAACAAAACCAGGGTTCCTAGACTCTCAGGGTCTCCCCTCATCAAGAAGCAAGCCCCCAGCATTTCCCGACTCGAGGAGAGTGCACCCCCACCCACAGGGCCAGCCTGGGCCTCACGGAGCTCACAGGGGGAGCCTGGAGGGGACAGAGCGGCGACAAAGGCAGGCAGGTAGGGACGCTGCCCAGCCAGGAGGAAGCTGGCGGAGAGCCCAGGAGGGGGCTGGCCCTGGGCTCCAAGTCTCACCGCCGCTGAGCTGGTTGGTGCGGAAGCTGCCAGGGCTGGCAGGGGGCTGATTCCTCACTCCAGCGCCCCCCTTGAGACAGGCTTCTAACTACAGCATTTCTCTGGGGAGAAATAAATTCTTTGTCCTTGGGTGGCTCCCACAGGGGGCCTGGGGACAAGAACATGGGCCCCTAGGGGCTGTGAGCCCACCCACGTGCACTGGGCCCCTCCAAGCCCAGGGCCCCTCCTCCCAACATGCCCTGCAGAGCTGGAATGCGGGCAGTTGCCTTTCGAATGAAGAAATTCAGATATTCCCGGCACGAAGAAGCCCGAGGAGCGGCCCGAGAAGTGGGCGACGTAGCCCCTCTTACCGAGGGACGGTATGGAGACGTGCGGTGAGCAGAGGGGCGACTTTGGGGAGCGGTGGACCCGTAACCGGCCCAGGGCGGCCTTCTGCACCCCGGGCAGTGTACAGGCACCCGCCGCACCCACGCAGGACCCGGCCAGGGCCCAACGCGGGAAGAACACACGCGGGAAATGGCCGCTCGAGTGCGTCCTGTCCCACCGAAAGGAGATAAAGCCGGGGTATTAATGAGATATAATTATATATTTAAGATCTTCTCCCTTGTGCGGGATGCGGGATTAATGCCAGTAAACTCACAAAGTGCGGCATTCTACCCCATTACATCTGCAATGATTGGAGATGGTTGGAACATCTGGCGTGTAATCTGTGATAGGAAGCAGCGCTGTGCTCTCTAATGGACGTCTGGAGGCTACACACATCCGAGTTTATTTCCTCTGTTAACTCTTTCCTGGGAGGAGGAGTCTGCTGCCAGGACGCCTTTCTCTCCCCGGCGTCCTCGCGAGGTCCCCCGCCGTCCCCGGGTCCCCGTGCCGTTTGCCACCTGCTGGGTCCACTTTCAACTGTGGACTCAACGGGGAAGCCGCCAGAGTTGCCCGAATCATTTATACCCTCGTGCACCTGAGCTGCATCGACACTCGAGTTTAAAACCTCAGAAACGCTACCGAGGAGGACGAGGACGGCTTCCTCGCTGTTGGTGACGTCGGGCACGCTCTCCAGGACGCTGCTGAGGTGCACACGCCGCCGGCCTGGCGGGCACATTGCCGATGCCTCTGAAGTGCGAGGAGGTGACGCTTTTGACCGGCACGGGCTTTCACTGAAAACATTAGGTGATTTTTCTGCCCAATGTAAGGTGAGTTTAGCCCCAAGCTAAACAAGGAAGGTTTCCGTCCTGCATTTCTGTTGGGAAGGAAAGATCCTTCGGGGAGATGGGGACCGTGACAGCCCCGGCACCAGCTTTATTCAGGGAAACGTGAGCGAGGCCAGCACCCAGGGAAACCGTCACGCTGGCCCCGGGAACAGGAGGGGGCAGCGACAGACGGACTGGCAGCCGGGCAGTGGCCGACCCCCAGCGAGGCCCAGCCTCTGCGGCCACCTGCGACAGGCCGGCCGCTCGGCTTCTGCTCTCACATGTGCGGAACTGGGCCAGTGCCGAGTGGACCTGAAGGTGAAACCATCATTCTCATGCTCACATTTACTGGCCGGGGCTGAGGTAGTAGGAAAGGCTGCGGGGACAGCTCGTGGCCGCAGGCGGAGTAAGGCCAGGTGCTGGGCCCTCGGCCCTTCCGGCCGTAACTCCCTTGGGGATTAGGAAGCCTTAACAAGTCCAAGGTGCCACTGGCAGCCCAGAAATATCATCCTCAGGACAGAAGACAGCAGAGGGCTCCCTGGGACTGAAGTCAGAGGAGGGGCCTTGGTCTCTGCCAGCAGCTCCGGCCGCCCGCTGCCTGGTCCTGCCCGGCTGACCGGTGCGCACCCGCTGCCCTTCCTCCCAGACCTCAAGCCCTTTGAGGCCCGAGTCTTGGGAGCTTCCTCTGGCACAGAGGGTCCTCCCCTGGGCATGCTCCCCGCCCCCGGGGGTAACGAGTAATGTCCACACATTTCAGTCGTCACAGCGGGGGGAGTGGCCAGCCCCTGCTGTCCACCCAAAAGCCCTGTGTGAGCAGCAGTTCTCAAGGACATGTCCCTTCAAAGGTGCATTCTGTGCCTGGGCTCCATGCGGACACCGGAACCCACCCTGAAGATACCGAGTCGAAGCACGTCCCCCACGCCCACGATGCACCTGGGGCAGCGCTCCCGACAGACGGCCTTTGTCCATTTGCTCCTCACTCATTCGGAAAACACAGAAACCCAGAGAGGAGCAGGCAGACCGTCGTTTGCTGGCTGTGGGCAGGCACAGCGGGGCACCGCGTTCAGAAGCTTTTAAGACAAGCCGCGTTCGAGTGCTCGGCCCCCGGGGATGCCAACCGCCCCACGCCTGGCACACGCGGTCCTCCGCCCTTCAGGAAAGCAGGTCCGGCAGGGCACCCACTCGTCTGCACTTCAGAGCCATTAGTGCCAGTTGCAGAAGTCACTCAGATTTAATGAAAGGGTTCATTTAAAGCAGCCCGAGAACCCTGAGTTCCCCTCCTTAAAATGCAGCCCGTGTCAGGCTTTTAGACCATTACGGCAGTAGTGTGAGTGCCGTGTAACCGAAAAGAGAGGCCCCTCCCCGGCTCTCGACCTCAATAGAATCCAGATGTAAGTCGGCACCAGGCACAGCCCCGACCTTGAGACCTGGGACAAGTCCAAGTCCTTCCCTGGAGGCCTGGGGCCCCCGGCTCCGACTTCTGGCTGCAGCCCGATCAGGAGCTTCTGCCCTGCCTTCCCCAGTCCGCCGTACCCGGTGTCCGCCCCCCGTCCAGGGCACTGCAGCGACCCAAACAAGCTCTGCCCAACTCTGTGTGTGGGAGGCTCCCTCTGACCCCCCGCTCGGGGTCAATGTCACCACGTCATGGCCCCAGGACAAGGAACAGTCGTCTCCCCCCCATAAACACCCTTCCTCAGGAGGCAGAAGTGGCCTCGGTCACTTCTGCTCCCAGATCACTTTCTTCTGTCCTCTCCCAGCGCGGGTGGTAAAGCTAACTCTGCCTGGCACCGCCCCTGACCCTGGACCAGGTGACACGGTATCCCCTGGTCTTCTCCACAGGTGTCCTCCTTTCCTTCAGAGCAAACATCATCTTTTATGGGAGGTAAGTGTGTGTCTCTTGCTTGGGGCTGTGAGTGCCACAAAGGAGGGACAACGTCACTTTCCTGCTGGCTCCCTGGCACAGTGTCCAACATGCCCCTCAGAGGGACAGGTGTGTGACAGGGAGGGAGACGGGGGTGCCAATGGACCGGGCATGCCATGCCTCTCTCTCTCTCTCTCTCTCTCTCCTCCACTGCTTGGAAGCGTGTGTGTGTGTGGGTGTGTGTGGATGAGCGTGAGGGGGTGGGTGTGTATTTGTGTTCGCAGGTCTGGGAAGGTGCCCTGACACGGTGCCCTGGCACCTGCCCAGGAGCTGGGGAAGGAGCAAGTGGCCCCCCATTTGGGTCTCAGGCCACCGGGTAATCTGGAACCGGGGGTGTCTGGTGAAGTCTGGGAAACGCCCCGTCCAGAAACTCACCTCCCAAAGGTGCTCTAGGCAGAGAGGCACCTGCTCCTTCACACTTTCCCCAGGGCTTGGGGGCAGGACAAGCACGTTCCATGCTTCTAGAACCCTCACGGTTTCCAAGCAGCTCCAGGCCCAGACGGGAGCGGAGGGCACCCACTGGGGTCAGACTGCCACCGAAAGTCCTGGTGTTTACTTTAAACCCACCCGGGCTCCCAAGGGCTTTGAGGCAGCTGCTCATACAACCTGCGTGTGGCTTCCCACAGTCTGTGGCGAGAATAACGGCAGGTGTGAGGTATTTCCCTCCCCGCTCCTGCCCCCCCATCCATGGACAGGCCAAGCACAGCACCGGGCGACCACGCTGTTTGGATTTCGACGCCCAGTTTAGCTCCCCGTCCACCCGCATGGCAGACCGACGAGCTGGACTCCACGGAGGGCCCAGCCGATGGAGAACCAGCATCTGGCTCCAGATGCAAGGGCCTCACATCTCAGCGAGTCATCCTGTGGAGGCGTTGGTCCACGGGGCGTGTGGACCCCCGGGGAGGGCGGAACCCGGGCACACTGGAGCCGCAGGGCCCCCTTGGCCGGCTGCAGGGACTCAGTGCCCGCGACCGTCCAAAGAAGCAGAAGTGAACACGTGGGCATCTTTTTTCACACACTGAAATGATGTTTTTTTTCTCCTAGAGAAACTGCCTTCCCACACCTTTGAAGGAGGAAGCCGGAGCCACTGTATCTAATGCAAATCTATTCTGAGAAGGTTGTGGGGGCCACCTGGTGTCCGATGCAGACAGGGCGGCTGCGGGAGGGATCAGGCGGATGGGGGTGGGGGCACTGGCTCCTCCTTGTCCAAGTCAGAAAACGCAGCCGGCCAGCAGGACAAGGTGGGGGAAATGGCCTTATGTCGCGGGAAGCAGAGCAACACAGAAGAGGTTCTGTCCTCGGGAGAAAAGGGTCACCGGGGCATTGCCAAGCAGGGGAGCCTGGGGTTGTGGGTTCGGGCCACTGGTGGCTGCCCTGCCCAGGGCGGGGGGCAGTCTCCTTCCTCCCAGGGCGCATCCCCGCCCCAGTGTCTGGCCCCAGGCGTTTGGGCACAAGCACTTCCTGTGAGCTGACCCTCAGGGCTGGGTGCTTCCTGAGGAGCGAGGTCCCTGGCCCTGGCCCCAACTTTCTCTATGGCGCCGAAATAATTCATCAAATATTTGGAATGTGTAATTGAATCTCTAATGCCAATTAGCAAATTACTAATGAAATAATCAGGGGCTTTTATGGTTTATAGCTCGGCTCAAATTTTAATCCTAAGTGGTTATTGATTCTAAATAGAGCAGGAGCCAGGGTGCCAACACAAGGTGTGTGGATCTGCGGTGGGAAGGTGGAGAAGGCTGCATGCAGGGCGGTGGGGCTGGCGCGGCAGGTGGTGCGTGGGCACGGGGGCGTCTGCGGGTGCCCTGCGGGTGTCACACGTGTGTCACCAAGAGCGGAATCGGGGCAGGGACGGGGGCTCACCATCGCAGGCCCAGCTCCTGCACATACACTTCCTCGGGGTGGAGGTCCCCCCCCCCAACGGTAAACCAGCGAAAGGCAGGCTCTGGGGTGAGCTGCCTTCCTCCTGCAGGCCTGGGGCTGAGGCTGCAGGCTGGAGCCTCCTCACGTGCGGGAGAGCTAGCGGTCTGCGAGAAGCCTTCCCGGGGTCGCAGGGTGGCCCTGGGGTAGAGTGTGCATGGCGTGTGAGGGCGCACGGTTCCCTTTGGGGTGCATGGTCACCCGAGGGACACGGGGTCGCATGGTTATCCCTGGGAGCCATGGGGAGTGTGTGGTTTTTGGGGGGAGCCAAGATATAAAGGAATGTTCCTAGCAAAATTTTGGGGGCAAATGTAAGTCGCTATGACGACAAAGTTTTCACGTGCCCGCCTCCTTCTGCGTGGAAGTGAGGTGCCTACCACACACTGAGTGTAAACATGGAAGCCAGTCCCTTTCCACAGCGGTCCCCAACCTTCCTGCCACCAGGGGCCCGTTTCGTGGAAGAGTTTTTCCACGGACGGGCGGGAGGTGGGGCGAGACAGGAGGTGGAGCTCAGGTGGTAACGCCACCGAAGCTTCGCTCCCTCACTTGCCGCTCACCTCCTGCCGTGCAGCCCGGTTCCTTACAGGCCTCCGGCCGGTATGGGCCCACGGCCCAGGGGTGGGGACCCCTGCCTTAAGTATCTTCTTGACATCATCAAGAGAAGCCGAAGTACCAGAAGCTATGAAAAACAACGTGATTTTACTTTTCCAAGTAATCATTTTTCACCGATCTTATCTCCCCCCGTTTCACGTTTAACAAGATGTGCCCTGCCCTCGTTTGGCCCAGGCCCCTCATCACACGTGCGCGGCCACATGGCCGTCACAAAGGGCCGGCGGGTGTACACTGTCGTTCTCTCCCTCACACAGACAAGGACGTTGGAGCTCAGAGACCAGGACCAGCTGGGGCCCAAGCCTATTTGGCGCCGTCGTGGGGACCTCACCGTGCTGCCACCTGAGAGAGCAACTGGTCACTGAGAACCAGCCAACCAACCAGCCCTGCCGGGGGCTCAGCTGGTGGAACGCCATCCCGTGCTCCAGAAGTTGCCGGCGCCATCCCTGGTCAGGGCACATCTGAGAGACAACCAATCTATGTCTCTCCCTCTCTCTCTCTCTCTCTGTCTCTCTAATCAATACACACATCCTCGGATGAGGATTAAAAGAACGACAACAAAACCAATCAACAACCAAGGGAGGTCAGCCTTCCCCGGGGCTCACGCAGCCTCGTCTGCAGACAGGTTGTCCATCAGCGTGAAGGCGGCAAGTCGAGAGGTCGGGTCTTGGGGCTCCTCGGAGGTCCCAGAAAGCTCCCAGGAACTGGGGGCACAGCCACACTGAGCCAGAAGGAAGGCCTGACCCGCGGCCCCGCTGTGGGGCTGCTCCTCGTTGCATACGGAGGAGGGCTCACCTCCTGGCTGACCGCCCCGGTGTGCCGGCCCCCAGCCTCAGGGAGGTGTGCTGACCCCCAGACTGGCAGCACCTGGGAGCAGGCGGGGGGACCCTCCCCTGTGCGGCTCGGCAGTGATTTAAACACCCCTGCAGCTCGATGGGAATCTTGGGCTTCATTAATTAATACATCGATAGAGGCCAATGGAGAAAAACATGTCTTGTTATCTGGCCTCTCAGGTGCTAGACAAGGGGCTCGTTAGCCTGGAGCATGTCGGCCCGAGAACACTGCCTGCTCCATACGGAGTGACGGTCTGCTTCAGGGGACGGCCGCACCCCGAAGGCCGCCCGGTCCACTCGCACGGAGCACGTGGGTCAGCACCTTCCACGGGCCTGGCTGGCGCCCGCTCACCACCAACCTGCAGACACTCGTGCCGGGCACCGGCCAAGGCCCCACATGCTGTGCCGAGCTGGGTTCAGACCTGGATCCAGCCCACCAAAGCCCCTGAGTCACTTCCCCCGACTCACTCCCCCGGCTCCGCGAGGATACACAGAGACATGTCACCAGCTCCGGACCTGTAGGAAGAGCGTCAGGGCCTGGGCAGGACGCAAACACTGGGTGACAGCTGTGAGTGACCCGCCACCCCGGCTCTGAACGCACTTGCCCTCGAAGAGCCAGCTCTACTTTTGGGGGTTGGCGTGTGGTTCGTGCCAGGACTGAACGTGGGGGAGGGTGTGGTTTGGTTGAACTGAGGTGCAGGAAGTCTGGACGAGAGCCTGGCTCACACCCGTGGGTGGGACCACGAGGTACAGGGGAAGCTTCCCTCCGGGGTCCCTGCGGCTCCAGTAGGCACCAGCCCGGACCCTGCCCTCAGCTGCCCCTGCCCAGTCCAGGTGCAGACAGACACGCCCACCAGGCCGTGAGTCCCCGTCTTGTGCTGGACGCACAGAGAGGAAACCGCTGTCCCGGGGTGGGATGGGGGCCCAGAGAGGAGGCGGTGGTGGAGCGTGCGCTGTGGGTGCACAGTAACCAGACTCCCTCCACCGTAACTGGAGTCTGAACGTCCTTCTGGGGTCAGTGTGGTGTGTGTCAACTCCCAGCAGGGACAGCTCTGCCAGGCCCCCTGCCCCGATTGCCACGACAACAAAGAGTGCGGGAACACAGTGGGGCCAGCCCCTGCTCCTCGGGCCCCAGTCTCCCTGACCTGCTGTCCAGTCACTGAAGCCGCCGGGCATCTTGGGTCCCTGCTCCGGGGCACATCAACCCTTCCTCCGGAACCCTGCCCCCTCCCTGGCCCCACACGCCCAGCCCTGGTCTCCAGACCATGGCATGACCACACAGCACTTCCTGGGAGTCGACGCTCCAGCTCCTTCTGTGGTCAGTCATGTCCACCTGGACGTGCAGGACCGAGTCACTGAGGGTGGAATTTCAGACACAGGGCACAGGCCATGCAGGAGCCCTCTGGGGAAGGACTCTTGCCCCAGAGCTCAGCAGAAAGCAGCTTTTGGGGTCCTTCCTAAGGCCATCGGGCACGACCTGTGGCCTTCAGGAGGGCAGAGCTCGGGGCTGGCACCTGGCGGTACAGCCACACCCAGCACACATGCCGGACTGGAACGGCGTGGCCCCTGGGCTGTCGGGCGAGGTTTGAGGAAACTGGCCGACCAGCTCTCCTGTTACCAGGCACCTCCTGACCATCAGGGGTCAGAATGGCACCTGCCAGAATCGATGAATTCCTTCCTCTGGGGTCACAAACCCACCTCAGCAATTACACAACCAGCGGGGACGTCTGTAGGCGTCACTCCACAAATGACGCTCAGAGAGCTGTTAGGCGTGACATGCATGTTCACTCTCTCCGGCCGCACCAGGTTCTGAGCCTCCCGAGCCCTGGCTTCCTCGTCCCCCGCGTGGGTGCGCCCAGAACCCTCCCACACCCACAGTGTCCCGAGATGCTGACGGCCTGACCTGGAAAACAGCCTCGCATTTTCAGGGCAAACAAAGGATCTTAAACGCAGGGTGCCCCATAGCAGCGCCCCCAGCCCCCAAGAGGAGCCAATGATGAATGGAGGGTGGGGTGTGGGTCGGGTGGCGTCCCCACTGACATGCTCTCTCTGCGCCTCATCATCTCTGGGCTCCAGTCTCCACCTGGCCCGGTGTGGCCTCTCTCTTCCTGACCTGAGGTGGGGCGGACCTCAGTGCCGGCACCTGGGCCTGGGGACAGGGAAGTGATTCACCTCCCAGCCAGGAGGGCTCCCACCACCTGCTCCCACCCCTGGGGCCCCGGGGCACAGAGCCCTGACCCAGAGGGCTCCAGCCCCCCGGGGCGGATCTATTACATGCATTAGAATAATTTATGCCCGGGTGTCGAAAGCGCTTCCTTCGTCCCGCTCCATCCATTCCCGCAGCGCTGCTCTTCATCATGAATTACTTTTGAAGTATTTATGTGGGCCTCACCAAAATCACCCCGTCAGCAAACCGAGAAATGGAAAGGCATTAAGACGAGGTGGCGACCCCAGGGTCACAGGCATGAGTGTGGCTGGGGTCAGCAGGGCAGGCGAGGGTGGGTGCTGAGCAGGCCACCCAAGGCCAGGACACCCCTGTTTCCATCGAGCAGTCGTGCGGGTCCCTGGCGTGGGCAGCGGCCCCGTCAGGCTTGCAGGAGGCGTGCGTGGCTGATGTTCGCAGCCTCCCTGCAGGAGAGGAAACTGAGGCTCACAGGGAGGAGGGCGCACCCGCTTCGGCAGCCGTGAACTTGGATCCTGGTTTCCTGAGGGCAGCCCCCCACTTGGAAGTTCTGAGTCCTTCTGTGGAGTCTGGGGGCTGCTGTCTGGGACCCCGACGTGCAGGGAAATCAGAGCAGCTTCATCAGTACCAGGGACGGCTGGCCCCTCCCACCCCCAGGGACACACCCACAGTGTGTGTCGGGGGAGCCACCACCCAGCTCCCAAGGACACGAGGGCTCTGCCTCTGAGCTTAGTCAGTGTTCTTCGTCTGAGGCCCTCATTTCCGGTCACAGCTGAGGGGACTTCTCCCAGCTAACGAGTACCCACGGTGCTCCATTGTCGGCCGCACCGGGGCTGGGAGCCTTCGTTCGTTTGGGGACGGCTCACGGGACATCTCCCTCGGTCCCCAGCCTTGCTCATGCCGGGCCCTGAACGAGGGGTCCCTGATCTCATGGGACGCAGACTCCAGTGAGGAAGGAGGGTCGTGAACAGGCAAACCAAGGAGCAGACGAGGCGTTGGTGGAGCCGTTACGTACTGCTCCACGGGGCACAGAAGGCGGACGGCGGGCGGCAACGTGCTACAGGGGCCAGGAACACAGACTCCACTGGAGACGGAAAGCATCTCTGAGGGACATTTGAATTGAGGACTAAGAAAGGAAAGGTGCCCCCACGGAAAGAGCAAGAGGGAGCAGCAAGTGCAAAGGCCCGGGGGCAGGGGCAGGTGTGCAGGGGTGGCAGACAAGAAGCCACCTGAGGAGAGATGGAGGTGCTGAGGGAGAGCGAGGTGCAGAGTGGAGTGACAGGGACAGTCAGGGTCAGATTGCAGGGGGCCCTGGGGCCAGAGTGGGGGAACGGGGTTTATTCTACCCGAAGGGGGAGCCAGTGAGGCTTCAGGCAGGGTCGGGCCGTGAGCTCATGTGTCGAACAAGAAGCCGATGGAGTTGGTGGCTCCTCAGAAATTCAAACGTAGAGCAGCTAATGACCCAGCACGTCCATTCGAGGTTTATGCCCGAAATAACTGGAGCCAGGCGCCCAGACGCTGGTGCGTGGGCGTTCATAGCAGTCCTCTTGGGGGACGGCCAATGGGCGGGCGAAAGCAGCCCAGGTGTGGGCCGGCACAGGGACGGATAAACGAAACGTGGTCCGTTCCCACACGGGACGTCACTCACTCACAGTGAAGGATGGCATCCTGGGGGAGGGGGGGAGGCATAAAGCTGTACTTGAACAACAATAAAGAAAGTCAAAAAAAACGGCCTCCACACACGCACTACCACGTGGACGACCCTCAAGGACATCGTGCTGCAGGAGTCGGACACCAAAGACCACGTGTTGTATGATGCCACTCCCATGCCACGTCCCTGAGGGGCAGACCCCTAGAGGCTCACAGATACGGGGTTTTCTTGGGGGGTGAAGGAGCTGCCTGGGACTCAGCGTAGCCAGAGGGCACCCCACGTTGTGGATGTCCTAACTGCCACTAAATGGGACACTTTAAAGTGGTCAATTTGATGTGTGCATGTCACTTCCATCAAAGCAAGCAAACAGTACACTCGGGAACTCTCAGGCACAGGGACCCCTCCGCGTCCCCCAGACGGACGACCGCCCTGCGCAGGGCTCTTTCTGCGTGCAGGGTGGCAGGGCCTGGCGGCAGCCAGTCCCCCCTCAGAGCTCTGCGCCGGGCCCTCTAGCTCAACGAGGGGGCCAAAGCCCATTAGCCAACCCGTCACCTTGTGTGACTGATGCCAGGTGAGGGAGGGGCGAGTGGGGCCAGGACCCTGTCCACTGTCCTCTGCTGTGTCCCTAGCCCCCAGGGCTCAGGCCCGAATGAGCGACCAGCATCGCCCCCAGGGAGGAAGTGGGCAGTGATTTGGGAGGAAAACACAGGCTAAGCGTCAATAATGTAAAAGACAGGAGGCATTGACCCCGGTCGGGTCCGTGGTAATGGGGTCACCAGCTGGTGCCTGGGCGGGACGTCTCCCATAGGCCCTGCCCTTCCAGGTTTTGACCCCTAGGAGGCTCTGGGCTGGTTCCCAGGCCAGGTCCCCACCCCTGCCTGTGGCAACACGAGCCCCCAGCTTGGGCCCACGGCCCTCTCTGTGTCCCCCTTGTGTGCTGCCCCGTGACCCACGCTGGGTCTGGTTCTCGGTGTGGGGGGAACAAAACTGGAGACCGAAGCCTCCCCCGTCCAGAGCCCTGAGCAGGGCTGGTCTGCTGTTGGGGTCCCCTGCCCCCCAGCTCGGCCGGACAGACGCATTGCTGAGCATGGTCCCTGCTGTCTCTATGCCCTTGGAGGAAAGGCCACCCTGCCTGTGAGTAGCTGCAGCCACTTTCATGGGCTCTCTGGTGCCCTGGTGGCCAAACACGGAGCCCGGCGCCCGGCAGAAAGAGGCCAGGAGATGCAGCAGACGCAAGGACCTGCCCCCAGCAAAGGCATGCGCCCACACAGACCTCCCTCCGGGGGCCTGCGCTTCTCCCACCCCAGGAGGGTCCATTTCTTTCCAGCTGAACCTCCGCGACCAAACCTGCCATTTCTCCCAGGCCCTTTGGCTGAAGCTGCCACCGAAATCATTTTGTAAGCAAAGAAAAAGCTGGGCTCTGACCCGGGGGTGGTGACCCTCGGGTGGGGCTCTGGTCCCACTGGCCCCTTGCATCCTTGACCTCCAAATGCAACCTGTCACCTCCACCCAGCTGCCTTCTCTGGGAGCCACAGGGAGGCTGCCATACTGTAAACCAATCACTACAGCCAACACCCCATGAGCCCCTGCCTCCCGGGACCCCCGTCTGTGACTCCCAGGCCCAGGTAGCTGCCAGCTCAGGTAGCTGCATGGATGGAGCCTCCCCCTGGCCCAGCCTCTCACAGCCCGAAGCGTAAATAGCCCCACGTTTCATAAACAGCCGTGGACAGGAGGATGTAAAGCAGCAAAGATATATGTGTGCCCCTATGCCTCAGAAATATTTCCTAAAAACGACTGTTTACTCGGTGTGGGTGGAACGGGGGTACGCACATCACGCCCCCAAGTTCGCTCTGCCCCTCCAGGTCCGGCCGGCACCGGAGTCAGCAAATGGGTCAGGTTCCGTGGGCAAGCTTTCTTTATTCCTCCTGACAGAAGCCTGTGACACTTTGTAAAAAGAACTAATCCAGAACAATCTCTAGGTAATTAACACCTAGATAAACAAACATAAATTTCTATATTGCATTTATTTGGACTACCACTCAAATATGCGCGAACCATGCTTTTTTAATTAAAAGATAAATCCATGTGACACTTAGCTTCAAACTTAATTATTCAGCATAGTATAATAAAAAATAGAGCCCATTAAATGTGTCTCGCACTGTATTTCTGTATTAACAGCAAAACAGTTCGGCCTGGGATCATTTAAATTTTCCCCCCTCCTCTTTGCCTGCGATTTCCTCGTCACAGAAGCCCGCCCCCCCCCCCCCCGGCCCCCCACCCCAGCTCCCATCTTGCTCCTGTCTCTCAACAGGTGAGAAGATTAAAACTCTTCACATGCCCAGCTGGGCGGCATCCTTAATCCCCCATTACGCGATGAGTTCTGTCCTCCCCTGTGGAGACGTGCCCAGCCCTCCCCTCTCGGAACGAGGATCGCGGCGCCACTGAACACCGATTTCCGTGGGGTTGTGCTTACCATACACCAGGTGAGGTTTCCATGATCTATTGCTGCCATACAGAAGTTAAACAGAGGGGGGCGCAGGCGAGCCCCCAACTGCGGGAGACAGCACGCGGGCTGAGCGTCTTTGTGCAGGACACAGCGCCTTAGCTCCGGGAGTCAGCGGCTCAGCAGCACCGGCCGCCAGGAAGTGACATCCCCTGGGTGCCGTCCCCACCCGTTGGCAGAAGGAGCGGGTTCGTTCAATCTCTCAGCGTAAAGTGGGGAGGACCGGCCAGGGGCCCTGCAAAGAGCCGCGTGCGCGCGGTACCTGTCAGCCCTACTGCGCAGGCGCCGTGGTGCAGAAGTTCCGAGCCCGAGGCTCTGAGGCCTTCAGCCCCTGCCTGGGGCTCCCCGCAACCTCTGGCCTCAGCAGCAGCCTGGCTTGGCCAGGACGGGTGCCCGGGGAGGAAGCTGCTGAGACGTAGGTGATCGCCCGCTCAGGTTCTCCACGACCACCCTGGTGAGCCAGGAGGGTGGCCACGCCCGTCCACAGACGGGTGACTCGGAGCCACACGAAGTCCCCCGGATCGGGCTCGGGGAGCCTCCCTCTGCTTCCTGGGGGCTGTGGCCCCCAGGCGATGGAGATACCTGAGGGGTGTCAGCTGCCGTGGGCCTGGCGGGGCGGCTCAGTGGGTTAGAGCATCGTCCCTATGCGCCGAGGCTGAGGGTCCGATGCCCAGGCAGGGCACATGCGTGAATAAGTGGAACCACAAATCGATGGTTCTCTCTCCCCCTTCCTGTCTCTAAAGTCAATAAACACATCCTCAGGTGAGGGTTAAAAATAAAACATTTAAGAAGAAATCCTCCGGTGTACCGCAAAGACCCTTGTCTTGACTGACCTCTGAGCTGACCTCTGAGCAGGGCCTGAAGCTGAGTGTCCGCAGAAGGCCCGCGGCATCTCAGTGCCCTGGTGAGTTCCTGGCCATTCGCACCCGGACCACAGTCCTCCCAGCCTGGGGCCCGGCCTCCCGCCACCTGCCCTCACGTGGACCCCACCCCCGACCTCAGAGGGGGCTCGTGTGGGCCATACTCTCTCCAGGCTGAAGATGAAGGAGCGGATTTCAGGGAACAGGATCGTCCTCCAAGATCACAGGACCGAGAGACCTCAGGGCCTGGCAGGGCCTTCGCCCGTGTGTCTCCTCACCTGGCCCTGCCTCCCGCCCGGCTCAGCCCTCGGCACCTCGCAGGGACTCCCCCGTCACCTGGGAACCCTGTGCTCTCCTGGAATCTCCTCTGGAGGATATTTAAGATCGAACGCAGTCTCCTCTGTAGACAGTGGTCTGTGGGCCTCCAGCCCCTGGCCCGGTGCCTGACACATAGTAGGTCCTCTGCGAGCTCCCCTTCAGCAAGCGGGTGGGATAACCTCTAACCCCAGACCAGTTACGTCCTGCCGCCCCACCCCCAACACCCTGGGAGCAGCCCGGAAATTGTCAACGCTCTGCTTTTCCGAACGAGGAAACTGGAAAACAGAAAGTTGGAGACCTGGATCCGGGATCTGCTTGTCTCTGGGGAGCCCCAACCCCAAGGCTCCAGGCAGTCTCCCCAACACCGGGCTTTTCAGAGGGTGGTGTCATGGAAGGGGGGAGACCAATCTCAGATTTCCCCTAACTCGTGGTGAAGCCTACCCTTGCGGAGTGCTCTACAAATCCTTCACGGACACGTCCTGTGTCACTGCACTGAATTCTGTCATTTCACGGAAGCGGCCAGCGAACAGGGAACACTGAGACGGGGCCGGTCAGGCCGCTGGTAAACAGTTTCTGCAGGGCCCACCTGGCGGTGGGCCCGCCCCGATGTCCCAGTGCCTCCCAGCCCGCTGATGCGGCCGCTGTTTACGGCCATGTCAGAGCCCAAGTGTTCGGATAGAAATATGTGCTGATGCTGCTTCCTTCCCAAGAGCCCCTCCGGTTCTATTTTGATGTTACAATGGCTTTCTGGGAGATAATTCACGCACCACAAAACTCACCCTTTTGGCCTGGACTTTGGTGGTTTCTAGCATTTGGGGACTTGGGCCACCATCATTGCTGTCTAATTTTAGGCTCTTTCTACCCTTCCAGAAAGAGGCCTGTCCACTTGGCTGTACTGCCCGCCCTCCCCGCCCCCACGCAGCTGCCCTGTCTCCGTGGGCGGGCGTGTTCTGGACATGCTGCCCATGTGCCACCTCACACCAGCTGGTCTTCGGTCACCGGCTTCCGTCACTCGCCACTGTCTTCGTGAGGTTCATGCAGGCTACCGCGGGTGCCAGAGCCTCATTCCTTTTCACGGCCGAGTAGCGGCCCATTCTACGGATAAACCCCATTTTCCCATCTATTCACTATGATTTTGTAAAATACATGAGCCAACACGTAAAAACCGGGAGACCGCCCAGAAACCCAGGCATCCAGCATCTCTCGAAGACTCAGAAGCCCCAGGCCATGTCCCCTGTGGTGATGTGGGTGGTTGTTAAGGTTCCAGAGACCCCAAGCCCCCCCCTCCATACATACCCGCTCTCTGCCCTCCCCTGTCCCTGGACACGCCTGGGTTTGGGGACAGCACGTCTGTGGCGTTGTGACCCCTCAGTCAACCCCTTTCCCTGTCGGGGTCACTCCCCAGCACGAGAAGCCCAGTGACTCACCTTTGCTGGTGATGACAGCAGTTGGGCTACGGAGGGTCTCACTATCGTCTGCTCCTCCGGCGACCCCCACAGTCTGAAAGAAACACCGTGACTCACAAGTTCCTGTACTCGGGTGGCCTGCTTGGCCAGCAACCATCCCGCAGGCCCTGCTCGTCCGAGGCCGCCAGGATTCAAAACCAAACCCAGGACAACAAAACTGAATGGAGACGCAGCTCTGTCCCCGGCCCACCACCCCCTGTGGGCCATGGGCTCCCAGACGTGCCAGCCGCCGACTGGAGTGAGGGCTCCACTCTGCCCGGCGCTGACCCCACCCCTTGGCGGTCTTTGTCCTCCGCCTTTGCTTCCAGAGGAAGCACCCAGTTTATCCTCTGGTAATATGGACGTAGAAGACTTCCTTACATTTAATGATTTTAAAAAAGAAAAAACTTTCTGCTAGTAAAGGGGAATAATCAATCCCCGTGCTGCAAGTGTCTCCTATAATTATGGTGACGTAAAAAGCATTTTCATTTCCAAAGGTTTCCCCTTACGGAAGCCGGTGTCTGCAAACCTTTCCAGATGTATAGTTCACACGCATGTGGGGGTGTGCACACACAACACGCACACATGTGCACACGCACGCTGCTCGCACTGCACAGAGAGTCATTCAGCCTCAGCCTCAGCCCCGTGGGGACCGTCACCCAGAACCCCACGGGGGTTGGCCCCGGCCGGCCAGAGTCGGACCGAGCGGGGACAACATGCTCTCCACTTCCTCGGACACATAAGTGAAAGGAAAAGATGTCTGTTTTTTTTCCAGAGGTAGAGGTTTTATTGCATAAAACACTGGATAAAACTGGACTGCTTCAAAGACATTTTATTCTAACAGCAGAAAGAAAACAGTCATTGCTGAAAAACAACTTTTAATACTTTCTATACCAGAATAAAGTTCTGTCAACTGATGTCTTATAATAATAAATAATGACCAAGAATAAACTTTAAATACAAAGTTGTCTACTTGTTACAAGCATAGCAACGAAACCCTCTACTCTACTGACCTCAGACTTCCTCCGAGATGGGCTCTGCTCCGTGGAGGGAGGCGGACGGTACTATGACCAGCATCACAGACCACAGCAGTTACAGGGGGACTGGACATGTTCAGATATGAGAACCCGGCGACATTCGGAGCTGACCCTGCGTCGCGGCAGCGATCGCTCGGCGTCAGAGGGGGCGGGGGCGGCAGCACGGGACACAATGGAACCAACACACACGCCACGGGAGGGCTGCCCGGCGCGGCGGGCAGCGTTATTGCCTGGCGCATCCGGCGATGCTCAGAAGACACGAGAGAGTACTGAGAGTTCCCAAAGTGCTAGAAATGGAATGTGGCTCTTGGTTTTGTTTTTTTTTCCTCTTTTTTTTCTTTTTACTTTTTTTATATTGTTTTTTTTAATATATATATTTTTTTCTTTGCTAAGATACCAAAGGCGGGGCAAACACACAGAAAGCAAGCGACCGGCACAGCCACCAAACACAGCAGCGCAGTGAGAATCCTACAGCTTACTACAGTTGGAGAGTTTTCAGTCACGTCGCTGTCCCTTCTCTAGGACGTAGAAACAGTTGCATTAAGTGTATCAACTCGATTTAAGTAAGGCAGTGAGAACTAGTCTAGAAAAACAAGAAAGCAGCTTGCCGAAGGCCCGACGGGCCGTGGGGCCCAGCGGCCGCACACGCAGAGAGCCTGGGCTGGGGATGCCGGCTCCACGGCCTCTGCAAACCGCACCCCTTCCAAGCCCCAGACTCCTTCCCGTCTTGGGAGAGCGAAGCGTTGTATTTACATCGATTGCAGTTTAGAGTTTTTGTAAACTGCGGGAGGCAGAGCTGAAGTTTTTAAGGCCCTGGGGTATTATCCTGTGCTCCCAGCCTGCAAGGAAATGTGGACTTTTTTTTTTAAAGTCTGAATGATCTCATTTTAGAAGTTATAACTTCATTGTTTCTCTAACTTCCCAGACAACAGCACCAGTTCGGGGTCACTCAAAGGAAGACCATTAGGAGGCTGGACCTTTCCTCCATTCTAGCGGATTCAAGAATAAACCCTTAACTAGTATTCTTAAACCGTTTTTTTTGTTGTTGTTTTAAATGAGTTAAGTGTTCCATTATTGGCCCTCAACATCTCCCTCTGGGTGGTGAAGAACTCGATAAATTTGGATTATCCAATCAGTAGAAAATCTAAAATCTACAAAAATAGAGAACACATTTGTTTTACAAAAACAGACATTTTAACTCAAACAGTTTTCTCCATTAGCGATAGAGAGCAGGGTGTTTAGATTCATGTTTTAATACAAGCTCCTTCACAAAGAGCTCGCTGGAGAAGAGGGTCTGATTCGTGTCTGCGACACTGATTAAAACTAACGCGTGAGAAAAATCTGGTGACAAGGACTGGAGCAGCCTTCGTTCAAGTCAGAGCTTAAAAATCATAACAAAACCCATCTTCCTATTATCACACCCTTTCCACTTCTCCCCAGCACCTTCTACGATAGGGCTGGCTAGTGTTTCCAAACAAATATTTGTTAAATGTTCCCCTACATTTTTTGATTAGCCACCCTCTTTTTTTATCCAAAAATTTAAAAAAAAGAAAAAAAGAAAAAAGAAAAAAAAAAGACAAGCCAGGGGGAGAAAAAAGCACTTCCCTCAATACGGCAATTTGAGCTAAAAAAGGAATTACTCATCCAACCAGCAATGGACATTGCCTGCAGACACTCCCTGACCGGCGGGCACACGGGGAGGCCGGCTCCGGTTTCCGTGAGCGCAGCCGCCACGCCCGCCTATTGATTTTCAGGCTGTGGCCGCCCCAGCCTGGCTGGCACCGGGCTGCCTCCCCCTGCGTCTCATTAGGGTGCCCAGTCGGTGAGGGCGGCGGGTGTCAGATTCTAGAGGTGTCTGGATGGGAACACACAGCACCTCCATCCTCAAGGCAACGCTAAGCGTTCAGATGGTACCGTTTCCAGCTAAGAGCATGATTTTTGGACGAAGACGACGTGGCAGGGGCACAGGGGCTCCTCAGCAGCCACCTCCCCCCACCCACCTGCCTCGTTTGGAAGTTCTTGTTGCCGGGTAACAGTTTAGCAGCCATTTTCAAGGGCTGGGGACCTTTTTTTTTTTTAATATATATATAGATATCTCTTTAAATTTCTTAAATGTCCTATATACTAGCAGAGGGGTGCATGTGATTCCCCCCGGAATGCAGTTAGCACACTCTTTTACCAGACACATAACCCTAGACCTGTGCAAGGTGTCGGCCCGTCCAGACCGGGGGCTCAGTTGCGCTCCTCCTGGGCCTGGCTGCCCTCCTCCGGGAGCTCCGAGCCCCCCGCCTTGACAGCCGACAGCTCCTCGAAGCTCCCGGCCGCCTCCGCGTCGACCCTGGAGCGCTTGAAGCGGCGGTCAGGGTACTGGCTGTTGTCGAAAGGCATGCGATGCACACAGAGCACGTGGGTCTTCAGGTTCCCCTTCTGGGAGGCACTGTAGGGACAGTAGCGGCACTGGAACGGCCGGGGACCTGTGGGCAGAGAGAGCTCGGTCAGGTCTGCAGCGTGGCCCCCTGCGGCCCCCACCCCCCATCCCCGCTGGACCGCGGTCACTGTTACCAGTAGTGACTTTGCAGAAATCAGACAGCGGAGGAAGGCAGCCAGCAGTACCTCTGTTTGGGCAAAGAGGTTACTAAAGTACCAGGTAATCGTATCCGGGACAGGGACGTCGTAGGTCTGTCCATCCTAGCCAGAGGCTTTAATTTGGCTCCCAGGGCTCAGACAGGAAAGATCCCAACACCTGAACCTTTTTTTAATAGGAAGTTAGATGGTAAATAGCTTGGACTTCGCAGGCCAGCAGGCAGACTGAGACCGAGGTGGGTGCTTATGTTGATCTGACACGAGAGGAAACACAATTCCAGCCTCTCGCGGCGGAAATGCAGCTGCTCACTATGGACACTGAAATCGGAATCTCATTTTTTTCTCCAACCCTTTAAAAATGTGAAAACCACTCTTCGCTCCCAGGCTGTACAAGGGCAGACCGCAGGCAGATGGGGCCCCCGGACTGGCCTTGGTGGCCCCAGCGTCAGCAGAGGCAGTGCCCGTCCTATCTGCCCGTGAACGCTACTGGTGAGCATGACAAGGGGCAGGCGGGGACGGCGCCCTGGCCTTGGGCGCAGCTGAAGTGCCTCGCTGGAGGCATCTGCAGGCCCTGGGGCTTCAAGAGAGGGAGATAAGGTTTCCACCAGGCCACCATCCACCTAAAGAAGTTAGATTGTGAAGGGTGGCCCTGTCATCAAACGTTTCTAGAAAGGCTCGGAATCTGAGCCAAATGCGGATTCCTGTGTCTCCGAGCTAATGTCTGTGCCCTGGGCTCAGCAGACACTCACCCACCTCCACCCTCTGAGACCACAGAGCCTCTGGCTGGGGAAGTCAGGATGGGACCCTTGGAGCCCGAGGCCGGGAGCTGGGGACATGTCATTCCTGGCAGCTCCCGAGTGCTGCCCCACCAGCACCCACGGACATCAGGCCCAGGCCCAGGTCTCATCTGCTCAGCAAAACCAACAAGGAAATCACTGGGCTCGGCCATCTACCCCTGAAAACATCTGAATGGCAGACTAGCCCTCCTACCACAGCCTTGCCCCCAAGCAACTGGAGGCCAAGCAAACTCACTTCCCCACCAAACGGCAGGCACCCCAGGTTGGCGGTGGCTCCTTTGTCATGGGCGTCAGGAGTGGCTCTGTCCCCCGTCCCTCCGGGACAACCGGTCTCCAGGACATTCAGCATGAGCAGAACCCAAGAGGAGCCCCCCCTTGCCGCTGGTCCCCCCACATAACCACCTGCAGCAAGAAGGGCCTGGACGGCCAGCAGGAGGGGCCCTGCCAGGGACGGTCGTGAGAGGCAGGCCCATCTGCATCCTTCCCCTCCCGCCTTCCGGCTCCCTGGCCCCATCCTCAGGGCTTGGCCACCTCCCCACAGAGGACAGGGAAGGCCCAGGGTTGGGAGGAAGGGGCACTGAGACTCACATTTCAAAAGTGCATTTAGGGTTTTTACAAGGAAGGTAGATGGCCCTGTTCTCCGTCATGTGGAAGAAGGGGAGAATCGGGTGACAGAGTGGTAATAGAGAGGGAAGCCATTTCTGTGTGACTTCTGTGTGACACCCTCTGGCAGCCGCCCTCTGCGTGCCACCCCCCACGGGACCCGTGGAGGCTGCGTCTATCTCGGCAAACCAAATGGAGAACCTCGAGTATCACCTTTACCCCCCAGGAAAAGCCTTTCTGAATCCACCCAAGTGGCATAAAAGCATTCAGTACATTCTCCCCACGAACCGATTTTGAATATGAATCGTGACTCTGGCCTATGGTTCTGTCAGTTTCCTGGTGGAGTGGATGACGCCGTGATTCTGGCACATTTGGGGAGTTCCGGGGTCCCAGCACCAGTGTCGAATGCATTTCCGTCTCCGCCCAGGTGAGCCACCTGTGCACGGGCGTGTGGTGTGTGCAGAGGGTGGCCCCACGGTGGTGGGGGCCTGAGGGCCTGCGTTCCCCAGTCCTCCCTGCTTGCTTTGTGAATTTGTCCCCACATTTGAGCTCTGTGGCCATTTTGTCAAGGGGAGCGGCTGGCCCATCCCACAGACGAGGAGGACAAGACCCGCAAACCTGAGCCGTGTGACTTTGAAACATGTCCCCAGAGGCTGCAGAGCACCCAGGCCCTGCACCCTCCCAAGTCCTTCTGAGAACCAAGGTTACAACGAAGTGTTTCATAGGACGCACACACACACGTGCACCCACCAGCACACACAATGCACACACGCCCACACACACAGCACAAACACACACATGTGCACAGAAACACACACAAGTGCGTGCATGCACACACAAATACACATAAGTGTGTGCGTGCGATGCACAGACATGTGTGTGCACATGTGTGTAAGCACACTTGAGCGTGTGCACACGCACACACACACACACACACACGAGTGGTGTTTTGAAAGGCTGCCACAGCCCAGGTGCGGGAGGAAGTGCATGGGAGGGACGAGGTGTCCCCTGAGTGAATGAGTGAAGGAGGGGTGAGGCGCTGTGACTGGTCTGGAACAGCCGGTCTGCACGTGGATGGGTTGCTCCACACAGGACAGGGCAGGGGTCAGGCCCACGCGGCCCCAGGGGGCTCAGACCTCCTTCTGTGGAGAAGGCAGGTGGGCAGGCCACATCCCCTGCAACCCCACGGCTGCCCAGCACGCCCAGTCCCCGCGAGCAGCCAGGGCCTGGCGCCCGACCCTGCGTCCAGGTGCCCCGCACCCCCCAGCCCTCACTCCGAGGCCATCAACACTCCTCCTCACGGCCACGTGAGAAGTAAGTACATCATACGTTAATTTGTATTGTCACTGCGCCGCCCCGCGTGGTAAAGAGCACATCTATTTTTAATCCGCAATGAATAATATATAAATATGTATACAGTGTGCGGGGTCAAGAGGAGTGAGGAGAAAGCAAGCCACACTTTGTTTCTAGCAGAGTGGGGGGACGAGGGATTTTTCTTAGTTGCTGTGATGGAAGTATCTGCTCTCCGCCGTTACCGGAGGAGGAGAAGGAGCTGTCTGCCCTTGGGGGGCCATCCATTAATTACAGCTGCCCGTGTGCAGGCGCCCGCCCTCGGGGCTCCCGAGCTCCCCAAACGGCTGGCCACTCGGAGCAAGGGGCCGAGAGGGGAGGGGACCGCCTCGGGGGTCCCCTGTCCTGGGGCACTGAGAAAACGTTCTGACCCTGCTCCTGGGGCACAGGGACAGCCCGCGGCTCTCCTCACGCCGGGGCCAGGGCGGGATGGTGGGAGGGGCTCCCATTTCACCGACAGGAGAACCAGCCCTGGGGAATGAAGCAGGGTCCACGGCAGGTGCCCCAGCTGCCTGGGTGCTGGTCAGGAGGTCACTCTGGGGCAGGAGCTCCTCTGCACCCCCCACCCCCGCTGCTTGCAAGGGGATGCCTGGAGGCGGTCTGCATGCGTGTGTGAGTGAGACTGCATACACGTCACGCACCACAGCCCGAGGGACACCGGCACCACTGTGGCCGCCAGGTGCCCACTAGAGCTAGGCGCTGAGCGTGTGGCCAGCACCCAGCCACAGGGCTGGGGGCACTCCTGAGACCCAGCCCAGCCCCGGGAACACCCCCTGGCACCTGCTGCACGCACCCCCGGTAGACAGCTAGCTGTCGGAACTGCCACCCTCTCAGCACACGTGTGTGTGCCTGACACACCCGCTGGACGGCGGGCTGCCCGTCCTAGGCCACCGTTAGGGGGTTACAACCTCCCACAGACACCATGTGAGGAGGAAGCAGCCCAGGGGCATACAGGGAGGACGCCTGGCCACCTCGAGCCAGGCTCTAGCTGCTGGGAGACAGGTGGCCCCAAGGAGGGGCCTGGACAGCCCCTGGGAGAGGAAGGACATTCTGGAGAGAGACGCACCACAGAGAAGCCAGCTGCAGCCTTGTGTGGGGACAGACACAGCCCTGGTCTTGGGAGCAAGTGTGGCCTGGAATGCAGAGACGTGACCCCAGACTCAGGAGTCGTGATTTGGGGTCCACATAAGGGGAAGGCTCCAGAGGGGGGTTGTGTGAGTCCGTGGTGGACAGCGGGGTCCCTGCCCCGACGGGAACACAGGTCAAGCCACATGTCAGCACCTGGTGGGGCCACCTCTGAGACCAGCACTGTGGGGCTTCTAGTGTTGAGTGAAATACACAGGGAGGGATAGCCAGTAGGTGACGGAAGGGGGACTCGGCCACCACGACCTCCAGACCAGCCTGGATGGTGCAGACACCTGGAGAGCTGAACAGCTGAGGGTCTGGGCAGCAGAGCAGGTGTCCCGTACTGGTGCCAGGCGGTGCTGGGAGACCTTTCAGCCCACAGAGCCATCGGCCACGCCCCTTCCCCCCCCAGGGAGCACTCCGTGTAGCACAGGGGCAGGGAGGGTCTCTGAGCTGCCCCAAAGTGTCCCCTGAAGCCACGAAGGGATTCCACAAGGCTGTGGGTCCATCTACGAGACCCAGGAAGGGCCTCTCCGTATGTCAGCGGTCTTTCTGCGTCCCTGGCCGGAGTCCTGTATGCGCCCCAAAGCAAAAGCCATTTGCAAAACTTGGGCTGGTCGGTGAGAAGAGGTCCCCACCTGTAAGGCCAGATTGTCGTGTTAAGGACCGCCCCTCAGGTGAGCCCCCTGCAGACTCAGGGGCCGGTCAGGCCTGCAGGGCGGGGCCTGGCCCCCTGCCACCCCGCCTACTCCCTCTGAGGGTCTGCACACTGGCAGAGTCCCTGCCCCGGACCGGCAGGCCAGGCGGAGGCGATGAGGCCACCGCAGGTTGCACCAGAGGAAGGCCGCTCCCTCAGCTCCAGGCGCTCTCTATGAATTTCTTCTTTTCCCGAATTCCAAATAGGCCAAAAGATCTCTAATCAGGTACATAATTTATGTTTTCAGTTTTCAAAAACATATTCATCCATCTAATCAAAGATGCTAAATTACTCTGGAATATTCTTAATATAAATAAGTTTAGGTTTTAAATTTCCCGTGCTTTGGGTTTTCATCTAAAACACTACCAAACTGCTTCGCTGTAACGAAGGGGGGCTTCGACCCATGGGGGGATGGGCTTAGTCATCCGCCTGCGCTGGTGTTCGGCCTGAGGACGAGGCGGGAGCACAGGAGGCGGCCGAGAGCCCCCGGGCCCGGGGTGCGGGGCGCCTGGGCAGTGGCCGAGTTTCTAACACCACTCTCCAACCCAGGGACCCGGCTCCTTGAAGGAGCGGCTGACTCCGGGCCGGAGCAGGGCCCGCACCGGGCTGTCCGGTCAGTGAGCAGCTGCTGGAAGACCACATGGGAGTGGGGGCGGGGCGTCCAAGCAGCGGAGTCCATGTGGATGCCCCGGAGGCAGGGCAAGACCCATTTCAGCAACTGAGGGAAGGGCATCGTGTTGAATTATAACCCAACACATAAAATAAACACCCCAGTCAGCTGGCGTGGCTGACATACCCTCAGCTCTGCACATAGTAGGGCCACATAAGGAAGGGCAAGCTGCTCCCATGAGCTTAGAAAGGGCTGGGGCCCCCGCCTGGCGAGGGGGCAGGGAAGCCCAATGCCCAGCCCAGGTTCTTGCCTGCCCTGGGGCCTGGGACACCCCCGGGTGGGCAGCCCGGCCTGGACCCCAGATCTGGTCTGCAGGGGCGCGTCCCCACCTGGCGCCTATTCCCCATGCTCTGAGCCCTTCCTCGGGGCAAGCCAAGCCCCCCAGCCGGTGGCTGCAGAGCCCTCCCCACTGCTGCCCGGACCTGCGCTGGGCTGCACCCTGGCTGCCCCCACCAGCTGCACCTCTGCACACTGGAAACCCTCGCCTGTGCCACTGCAGGCCCCTCGGGAGCATGTCCCTGCTACTGCCACCCCTGCCACACGCATGCTCAAGGAGGGCATGGGGCTGCCGGGGGCTTTGCATTGTCCTCTGAGGCCTGTGGGGGAGCTCGGCCTCCTCAGCAGGGCTCCCCAAAGCCCTGTCTTTGAGTCCCCGCCCAGGCCTCCTCCTCTGCTGTGTGGCCCAGGTGGCCCAGGTGGCCCCAGGGTGCAGCCCTCTGCAGACCCAGGGGCCCTAGACCCCGGGCACACGCACAGGTGTTGTTTCTGTGCCCTGCACGGTGTTAAAACTAGTCAGGCTTCGCCGATGTTTCCGAACAGAGAGATTTCATGTGCAAATGCTTGATCTTGAAAAGTGGGAGGCCTGGCAACGTGTTCTCAGAGGCAGCCACCTGGGGCTGGGACCTGGCTGCCCCTGACCTGGCCCGTCGGCCCTTTGGCGCACTCCCCCCCCCCCCCCGCCCTGGCATCGCCTGCCCCTCGGTCTCTGCTGTGTCCCACGGGTGTCTCAGCTCCCTGTCTGCCACTGTGTCCCTTAACATGAGCGCATCGGCCCCTAACTGTAGCTGCTGCGTCACTGCACATTTAAATGTGGGGGGGGGCAGCACTGCTGTGCAGGGGGACAGACCCAGGAGGATACCCCGCAGCCCCTGGACCCCCAGGCCACGTTTCCCACACGCACCCGTCACAGAAACGTCAGTACCTTCCGGGGGGGCTCATGTGGTTTGGGGGTCTCCCATGGGCTGCAGAACGTGCCGCCAGAAACAGCGTGGTGGGACAGACAGGCCACGTCCCCTCACACTCCGTGCTGCTGTGTGGTGTTGATGTGAGTTCACGAGGGACAGAGAGGCGCCCGCCTCTGCCCCCATCGGAGATTTGGACACCGGCAGTGGCAGCCCCAGCAAGTGTCCATGTGCAAGGCACAGTAGCTGCTCCTCGCACGCCCGCGGCGGCACACCGGCCCCGGGAAGTATAGGAAATCACAAAGCAAAGCTGAGATAAAACGTCACCTTCTCAACACACGGCCCCTGACATCGTCACGTGCCGGAAGTGAGCAAAATAAAGAAGGCGGCAAGGAGACGCGGCTCTCTGCAGAAAGCCAGAGAAGTGGCCGCTTTCTTCTCCCCTTTCCGTCTAAGAGGCGCTCTCTGAAATCAAAGGTGTCAGACTTGGCTTCCCCGGCTGGCGTGATCGGAGACAGCCCCAGAATGACAGACGTCGGTGCCCAGCCGAAGGGAGGCGGGCAGCATAGCACCCCACCATCGACTCCTCCGTAGTCACCTGTGTCCAAGAGCACGGGGGAACCCGCCGCCTCGGGACCTGGGCGCAAACACAGCCAGCAGGCCATCCATGGGGGGGTGGGAGGAGGCATGTGGTGACAGCCATTCCCGCCCCCCAGGTATGGTCCCCAAAGTGCCAGCAGGAGCCTCTTCACGCCCCCCACCAGACGCAGTCCCAAAGGGGCCGGGCAGGGGTGAGGGGTCAGAGCACAGGGAGGCCTTCAGGGACCAGGGAGAGGCACCCGGCCCAGTGCAGGCCATGTGGGCCCACCCTCGCCACACCCCCCCCACACACACAACTCGCCCCCAGGTCTGTGAGCTGCAGAAGTAAGACGACCCCCTGGTTTCAGCTACTCAGATAAATCCCGAGGACTCGTTGTACATGGAGCCCGCGTGCAGTGAAAGGGGGAGCTGTTCGAGTCTCCACAGAACAGAACGCTTGAGAGAAAGGCCCACGCAGGTTCCCAGAAGCAGGGGCCGCCCGCTGACCCCAGCTTGTCGGGGCCCCGCCCCCGCAGCCCCCTCCCCCTGGATCCTGACCGGAGTCCTCGGGAGCGGGAGTCCCCGGCGCCACCGCCACCAGCTCCAGCAGCTGCAAAGCGCTCTTTCAGCACAAGTCACAAGAAACGGCGTGACGGATTTCGCCCATGGCAGAGTGGCGTTCCGTTTCTGGCCCTTCAGGCAAAAACAGTAAAAGCAAAGAGGAAAATTTGAGATTTCCCCCCTTCAACTTCCCACAACCACCTCAGCAAAACCACATGACTCGCCTTCATGTCTCCCTGGTGTGCTCACCGCTACTTTGGCAGGAAGTCAGAATTACTGTTATATAAATCCCATCTGATGCCAGAGCGGCCATCTGCGAGCGGAGCGGCTTCACCTACGTCTGCCTGCAAAGCCACTCTCCCAGAGACAAGGGAGAGGGAAAAAAATCTGATTAATTTGCAGAATGCTTGTGATTTGCTCATATATTATTATAACCGCTCATCAGCACATGACAAATCCCCGGCCCCGGGTGCAAGCGCCCGTCCGGTTTCAGCAGGTTCCTGCGTCGGCACCTGACAGACTGCGGGGCCTCTAATGACTTTCAGATGCTTACAAACAGTAATTCTATCTTCAGAATAAAAAAGAGAAATCCGTAGGAAGAAGAGAGGTCTGAGCTCGTCTCTTTCATTTCCTTCCTGGGGATGAACCCGATTGAACTCGGAAGGGCGGGGTGGCCGCGGCCCCAGGACGGGCCCAGGGCGCCGCCCAGCGGAGACAAAGGCGCCTCTCTGGGGGGCAGGTGGGCAGGTGGGCCTGGGTCCCGCCCTCAGCCCGGCTGGCCCTCTCCCCCGCGTCCCGAGTCCCCTCCGTTTGTCCACTGTCAATCCCCTGCTGACCTCTGCGTTCTCGCCCTACGCAGCGGCCCCGTAACAGCGCTGGGGTTTCTGGCTCCCCCCTGCCCCCTTGCTGTTAAAACTCTGGTTATGCTCGGCAGCCCTTCCTCTGTGCTCGATGGCCGGTTTCAGATCAGAGACTTGAGCAGGAAGACAAAGACTTGGGCGTGCACATCACCCCACACATGCGGACCCGCAGAAGGAAAAGCCGTAAAGCGCCGGCACCATCTGCCCGCAAACAATAACCTGCGTGTGTGGAGGCTCACAAATTATTCAGCGCCCAACCTTCCCAAACTGCGGCGCCCTGTGACCGAGCCGCCTGCGCAGCGCGACCCCCTCTGATGTCCTCTGGCATGTCCCACCCCCCCTCGCCCCCACCCCCGAATTGATTGCTAACGGTTGAGGGACCTCTCCATGACCAGGCGATTTTTATCAGTGGGATCTTCCTATCACACGTGGCCTGGGAACCGGCAGGGGAGGCTGGCCCCCACCCTGACCTTTGGGACAACTGTCCAGGTGCACAGTGTCCCTCCCCGTGTCTGGGGGGGAGGGGGCGGTGGTCGTCCAAGCAGACCCCACTCAATACAGAAAGACCCTGGTGGACTGCCTGTCCAATGACTGGTCAGCTGCTCAGCCGGCTTTTGGAAGGTGTTCTGGGTTTTGCCGGAGGCCTTCAGGCAACACGCATGGGGCTGTCTCCCAGCCCCGGGCCCTCGCTCCCCAGAAGCAGCTTCCCCCAGCTTTCCTGGCTCAGACAGACAGAAGTCGCCTTGCTGACCCCCGGCACCAGCCACTTGCGATAATTAGCCAGGATCTTTACTCATCTACAAAGCTCCATATGAAATGATTTACTAAAATGGAAGGAAAGGCCAACCATCAGCTGAAAGAAAAGGCTGTGGTTTGGGTTGTAGTGGGCGCCTTTTCTATGCGATACTGGGGGGGGGGGGGAGGCAGTGAGTCTGCAGCCCGGATCCTGCAGGTCCTCCCGCATCACAGGTGGGGAGAGCAAGGTGCAGACCGCCCTGCCCGCCCAGGCGAAGCAGGAAGTGGGCAGCTGGCGTTGAAAACCCACCGGTCTAGCTCCAGACCCCTCCTCTCTCAACCATCAGAGCCCCCCAAGATCCTGCTTTCAGGAGGAGCCTAGAGAGTCCCCGTGTGGTGCCAAGGAAGCCAATGGAGTAATTTACAGGAGTATCAGTAAACAGCCGACCAAACATTTACTTGGCAGAGGGGAACATTTCCTTCCTGAGTCCCACGATAGACGCACAGCTACCCAGAGAGGGAGGCCGCCCAGACTCTGCAGGGCCTCATCGCCAGGTTCTCGCCAGCTTAGCTCTCCGGGCTGGGCCATCCCTTTGCGGGTGCACGGGTCCCCATCCCTATGCCCGCCCCGGCCCAGGCTCCCCTCCCCCGCACAGGGTCGCAGGGACGCGCCTCCACGCAGGGCTCAGGCTTACAGCTGTTGGTCCCCAACCCGCGCCAGCGCACAGTCCGTGGCCGGGAGATAAACACTTATTGCTGGTTCTCAAGGTGTCCCCGCCCCAAGTCTCGACTCCCTGCAGTTTCCCATACGCCCCCAACCTGCTGTCCATGAGGTCCCTGTTTACACGCACAGCTTGGCTGAAGTTGTGGGCAGTGGGGGGTATGGAGGAAGACAGTAGTCCCCGTGGCATTCCCACAAGCAGATGTTTATTTGATTTGTTTAGAGCCATGCGCCACGAACGGCCACGCTAGAGTGGCCTCGTCCGGGGACCTGGAGGCCCCCAACGCTGCGCCCCCAGCCGGCACCAGCAACGTATGCCTGTCTCCCAGTCTCTCCACCAGCACCGGCCTCCGCGCGAATTGCGCTCCGTGATTGGCTGAGAGCTTCGGCCAATCACATTTAGTGTTCGGGATCCGGAACAGACACGTGACCCTGGGAGCCTTGCAGGGCCCGCTGATCCCAGGCCTGCTGCCCGCTTCCCAGGACCCTGGCCGCTTTGCTTTGGGGGGAAATCTGCTAATTTTTATTTCCAATCCAACAAGCGTATTTGGTGACAGTAGCCACACCCACGGGAAAGCGACGGAGTGACTGACCTGCGCACCCCCAGCCCCCTGCCCTCCCACAGCGATTTGGGAAACAGGGCCGGGGCGGGGCGCAGATAGGCTGGTCCCCGAGGCCACGCGCTCCTGCGCACGGGGTTCGTCCGGTCCCTGGACCATCCCGCAGACACGAGTTCGCCTCCGCACGTCCTACGCGTCGTCTGTTGTACCCAGAGCACACGGCACCGACTCTGCCAAGCGACAGGAGGGCGGGGAGCCAGTGAAAGCCCAAACTCACGCACACACGCAGTGGGTCCGAGGAAGGAGCAGGGGCGGAGTCCAGCTCCTGCCGCGGGCGCCCCGCGTCCCCAAAGCCTCCTTTTCTCGCTTGTCACAGGGACGGACGCTCAGAAAGGGGCCAGGGCCCCCGGTGGGGACAGAGACCTCGAGTTCGCACAGGCCGGGTCCACGAGGGTTCTGTGTGGCAGCCTCCGGCCGGAGCCAGAGCGGACGCCTTTCCAGGGAAGGAACTCGAGGTGGCAGCCGCAGCGGGGGCTGCGTCTCCTGCGGGACCTGGGCCCCAGCGCGGGCTCCCCGAGAGCAGAACCCGAGCTGCCACCGGCCTCCCCAGCGCCGCCGCCCCCTGTGCGGCACCCACTTCACTTCAGTGAAATGATCGAGTCCATCAGCGTGGAGCGGGGCTCCAGAAGCCACAGTAGGTACATCCAAGCGGCCAAGTGAGAGCGCCTCGCGCACGCGCCGTGACTGCCTGTGGGTACAGCGTTTCGCTGCACATTTGGTGTTACGGACGCGGAACAGACGAGTGTGTGCCGTGGAATTTATGGGCGTGCCAACAGTTGTCCATATGCGTTCACGCGCTGTGGTAAGAATATTCCATATGATTCTCTCAGCGTATGACGGACACGCACACCTGAGCAACGCCGCTGATTGGAATCGGCAGGAAGTGCACCTTAGGCCCTGAGGACGTTTGTTAGACACAACAGTCCAAACCCAAGCGACATTTAAATCAGTCCCCTGGCACCCAGAACAAAGAGTCCTCAAATGCAGGCTCCCCCAGAGCTAGGACTCAAAACAGGACAGGAAAACATAATAAATAAAACCTCCACCCCAGGCTGGGGTGACTGAGTATCTGAGCCCTTGACCCAGCGCCCAGGTGAGCCCTGGCTCCGCCCACACCTGCAGGGCTCAGGGAGGCGGCTCAGCCTCCAGCTTCAGTCTCCATGTTTGTGGGCGTGGAATCCTCAGGATGAATTTGAGACCCAGGCGGGTTGTTTTTCTGCCTTTGCTTTTCCTGGCAACCATAAGCACATTGCTATGCTCTTAAAAAAAATAAAGTAAAACATTACCAGCTTCCTATACCCATAATAAAATCAATCTTCTGCCTCCAGTGCCTTCAATGAAACAGCAGGTCCCCAGAAAATACAGAGGAGTCAGTGTCTCCAAGAATCATGCAAATAAAAGTAAAAATAAAACCCCAGAAGTCAGAATAAAACACTACGCTTACCCTAGCGAAAGAATCCTAAATAGCGGTGTGGGTTTTAGAGAGCGTGGGTCCTGGAAGTCACCCCTCCCGAAGGCACCCCGGACTCGCTCATCTGAGCTGCCTTTTCGTGGACAGTTGTTTACAAAATCAGTCTTCTCCTTAACCCCGAGAGATCGGCACTGTGCACCTCAAAAGTAAGCAGCCCTTTGTAGCGGCACTGACGGGTGGAAAGGCAGTGTGTTCTTGAATTTGCCCCGAAAGATAGCGATTATTTATAATGAGGAATTTAGGCGCTGACTTCCCGTTCGTATGGCACGGGCTTTATCAACAGACATGTTTAAGTCACTGGTGCCAAATCAGATCAACTCTGCGTGAAAGGACAAATGTCTCCAGTGTCAGACGTGGGTGGCAGAGAGCTCCTTGGACACCCTGTCCTGGCCCCGCGCAGATGCACCCCGGTTCGGATCTGACTGGCTGGATGTGGGAATGTGGCAATCTGCAATTTATTTAATTTTAATTCAATTTGGTTTCACATCCTGTTTTGCAAGTCAGCAAGATGGGCTCGGTTTGCCAAAAAGGGGGTGGACTGAGAGAGGGAATGCAGGCTGGTGCCGGCCCAGCGCCGGGGCTCCGAAGCCCGTCTTCCGAACCCGCTGCCAGCCTGGCGCCCGGGGCCGCCCACAGCATTGCAGCCTCACTATCTGCCCGCTGAAGGGCCTATTTGTCTGCCTTAAGTGAAATCACTCAATTCTCAAAAGTCAGTGGAGGACTTTAGAAGGGGGAGGGCTCAGATAGGCTACTCCAAATAAGTTCCATTAATCAAAAGACACAGTGTAATGTAACTAATATTTTACAATTAGGGGAGACAAGACGGGACTCAGAGCCATCTATCTCTCTTACACCACATGATCATCGATTCATAATCGGGACTGAGAGTCGCACCGAGATGCATTTACTGGATGGGGCGCGGGGGGAGGGCCGGTCGGAGCCGAGATAATGAACACGACGAGAGCGCGCGGGGCTGAGGGCTGAGGGGAGATGACAGAGGAGCTCGATGCTGACGGATGACACGAAGATGCAGATACCTGACAGCCAGCGGGAGCCGCGCGCCCTCCCCAGCACCGGGGGCTCAATTACCGGGGTAAGGGATAGAGAGGGGCCAGTGGGGCCGCGCCGCCAGGGGGCCGGGCCCCAGGTGAGCGCCACGCCATGCGGCCGGGCCTTCCATTGTCAGCGCCCCCGGGCACACGAGGACAACAGGATGCTCGCCCGCTGCATCTGTTTTGTCATAAAACGTCCGCATCTTTAAAGGGAGTCACTGCCACCTTCAGGTAAAGAAGAGTCGGCCTTTTCCAAAAACAAAAAACAAAAACAAACAAAAAACCCAGGGCTTCCGGGGAGTCAGGGGGGCTCGATGCCGCGGAATGGGCTGGTGAGAGACTCGCACTCGGAGCGATCTGCACAGAAGTCAAGTGCGGGGCAATGAGCCGAGGTGTGTGTGTGGGGGGGGGGGTGCCGGGGCTGAGACGTGGGGCACCGGGCGGTGCTCAGGCCCTCCCTGCACGGGGGGGGGGGGGGGGGGGGGGGGGGGGGGGGGTCGGGAGCCCTGCTGCAGAAAGTTCTCTGGCCTTGCCCCCCGCCCGCAGCCCACCACAGGCCAGGCCCGGAGCCCCCACGTGCGCCCTGCCAGCTCCACGATCTCTCTGTAGCAAGCAGATGCTTCACACAAGTACTGGCATAGTGTGTCTTCCGGACAAAGAAAAACAAGTGTTCTGGGAAGCAAAGTAAGTTGGGAACTCAGCAAAATGGCAGGGCCGTGGGGCCGGTGGCCCCAGCGGGTGAGGAGGTCCAGGGCTGCCACTGCCAGGGCCATGCCCGCACAGGGCCACTTTGTTCAGGTACAGTCCCGTGGGGACGGATTATGCGATGTGTGTGGACCCCAGACTGAAGCCGGAGGTCCGGGGAAGCCACGGGGTTCTCCGTGTTCATTTTTCGGACTGTAACTTGATGACCAGATGTGGTCTTTGCCTACCGACCACCCGGCACCCCTCCGCCCCTGCTGCCCGCCTTTCTTCTCTGCCTTCACGTGCCCTCCACGCTGCTGCCAGGGCTGGTTTGCGCGGAGCTAAACCCGACAACGGCCCCTCCGTCTGAGTCCTTGCTAAGCAGCAGGAGCCCGTGTAGACACGAGCGTGCGCACAAACCGTCAGCAGCCCCGGGAGGCGAAGTCTGAGCGAGCAGATGGGACAGCTGTGTCAGCCCTTAGAGGCTCCGGGAGACCCCCGAGCCGGCCAGCGTGTCGGGCCCCTGCGGCCGCCGCTCACCCATCCTGCACAACAGAGTCGTGGGCGGAGCCCACGGCCCTCCCCCCGCCTGTGCCACAGGCCTCCTCGTGACACGCAGGCCCTTCAGCACGAGCCACGTCATTACGGGCAACCTAATGCGCGAGGGCGAGCCGAGCCCAGCCTCCAGGGTCAGGGACCAGAAAGAAGTGCGGTCCGCGCTCACGGTGCTGACCTCCCGCCGCCCTCCGTGGTTCCAACCGCAGCGAACACGGAACCGAGCCTTCTCGGGCGGAAGGAACCTATCTGCGGGGCCTCCCCCTGGTCTGCGAAGCCCAGCTCGTTGTCTAGGGAAGCAGGCTCTGCCTCTACTGGTCCGAAGTGGTTTCTCTGCGGTTTGACCAAACGCGGGGTAGGGAGGCGCTCCGTTCCCGCTCCGCGAGGACTTCTAAAGTGAGATAGATACTTCTAAGGGCAAATACAGACGGGCTACAAGTTTGTCCTAATGTAACAAAATAAAACGACAACAACAAAAAGAAACACACAGAAAACCCAGAGCTGACGCCTGTGTCGTCACGTGGAAGGAGGCCTGAGCGAAGGCGAAGGGGTGTATGGCGCTGCTCTGGGGCCCCGGTGGGCACCACGCGCAGGAGGCTGGGTGCGGGCAGGGCGGCCCCTGCTGGTAGAGGACTTCGGGGCAGGGTCGGGGTGGGCGGGCGGTAACCCAGGGGGCGCTGCACCATCCCAAGGCTCTCCCAGCCCAGCCCGCGGAGCTCCCGCGTGGTCTTGGGTCCCGGTGGTTGCGAGCCCACGCACGTCCTGGAAAACGCATCCTAAGCCCGGTTCCCTCCCGTCCGAGGACGCTGGTTTGCAAATGTCAGTGCTCGGCGCCGACCGGCAGTGGGGACCTCCAGAAAAGATCGGAAAGCCCGCTCGAAGTCCCCTCCCCGTCCGGCAGGAGGTGGCCTGGAGCCGTGAAAACTTAAGTAGCAGAGGTTTTCCGAACGACAACAGGACCTGCGCACAATTACAAACACGGCCCTAACCGTGCAACAGCCTCGAATGACAAAGAAATTATTTGGGAGGCTATTAAGCCTGGAAGGTCTTTTAAATTTCTTATTAGGATGGAGATGACATAGAGCTCGCGGCCAAATCACACACAGTTTGACCCAAATTCTTTCCCCCTGTGCGTCATCTGACAGGAGGCGGAACTGTGTTCTGGTGCTGAAATTCATTACCATCCGCAGTGGCCCGACTGGGAGAAGCCCGGACGCGGCTCCTGCCCGTGGCCGCGGCGCTAACGACGGTCTTTCGCGCCACCTAGAGGACAGAGGGCGCGAGGCAGCGAGGCACCCGCAGGAAAATTAAATACAGCTGAATAATTGAATGAGCGGGCAAGTTGAATCAGGGGTCACCATCTGCTCAACTCGAATTGTTGGCACACTTCAGCTCAGCCGCGTGCGCGCGGGCCTCGTAAACGGGCCTGCAGTTTGCACGGCTCGCACTGCCCTAAAATAAAAGAAAATTGGTCCTAAAATAAGCCCGAACTAATTAAACCTATACCATCTTGTCGTCATGGAGACCAGAGGGAAGGTCACCAGTTTCTCATGGCACAAGGGAGGGTGTGGGTGCCAAAGAGAGATAGGTGATCCTTCCAGCTCCCGGGGGGGGGGGGGGGGAGGGGAGGGCGGCATCTCCGGGAGGAGCAGCCGGTGTGGGGGAGGGGCAGAGGCCTCCCTCAGGCACCCACGCTGGCGTCCTCCCCACCCTCGGGGTGGCGGGGATTAGCATGGAGGAAATGACACCATCTTTGCAGACACCAGCAGGGGCGCCCTCGGAGTGCCCTGCCAATGTTATCTAATGCTGTGTCCAGTTGGCACACACCTGGGGTTGGGGGTGGCACATGCATCTCTCCAGGGAGATGGGTGTCCGGTCTGAGCCAGGCCTGGCTGCCAGCTTCGTGCCAGAGCTGGGGTCGGGGTGTGGCTGCTCTGCAAACCCCATGGTGCTGCGTGCACCCCACCAGCGGGAGTGTGGGGGTCAGGAGACAGACCCATTCCTGCCGTGGGAATCATAGTCTCTCTTAACCTTGGAAACCACGCCTGGGCTCACGTCCTTAGCACACAGTGGGGTTACACCCAGGGTAACTGGGGACAGGCCTTGTGGGAACCCCAAGCCTAGGGGCTCTAGGGCTGGGGTTGAGACTGGAGATGACGTCAGTGAGGTCTGGGGATTTGAGGAGGCAGGTCCCTGCCCTGGTGGCCCTCCTCCCTTCCCCTACTGCCCGTGGCAAAGGCTCCCCCTCCCCCATTGTCCTGCCTTGCCAGAGGGCCCTGCCTTCCCCTCCCTTTGGCTCTGTCGATTACGGACAGACCCCTGAGGAAAGACAGCAGAGTGATCTCAAGTTCACCAAAACCTCCTCGGGGACACAATTAGCGCCTGGTGTGTCCCCGGTTGGCAGGGCTGCCAAGCTCCCTCTCACAGGCAGAGGCTCGCGGGAGGGGCTCCGAAGCGGCGCAGACGGGGGCTGACCGAGAAGACGCCAAGCACTCCTGCTCCCGGTAATTGGGACCCATCACGTGAGGCTGTCTGAGCGTCCCCGCCTGGTAAACTAGGCTGCTGCTGGCTGCCTGGGCTCCACGTGGTGACAACAGGTGAGAAAGGAGAGGACAGAGGGACTGGGGTGGGCGGGGCACTTGGGCTGGGCTGAGGCCAGGGGCAAAGGGCCCTTGGGCCCCCAGGGGCTCTCAGGCTGGGACCCAGCACAAGCTGGTCAGGGACACCAGGAAGCCTCTGCTGCCCCTTGTGCCGAGAACCCTCCTCCACTGACCTTTCTGCTGTGGTGCCCTCCCCACCTTCCGGCTCCAATGCCCCCTCCTCCAGGAAGCCCTCTCTGATGCTCTTCAATACCCAGGCCCCTCCCCACGTAGCCCTCGGGCCTGCACACAGGGGCCTGTTCAGTCACAGGTTCATACTCGGCGCCTGGCACACAGGCCTCCCAAGCCCTGTTAAGCCTTTCACCCCGAGAAGTACCACGCAGTGACCCCGTTGCCTGCCCCACAGGTCTCATTCCTGAGAATAGATTTTCCACAACCAGGAAGCACCAAGCAGGGTTTCCCCGGGGTTTGGAAAAGCGGGGTGGGGCCATTGCAGAGCTTGGTAAATGTAAAGGAGGAGGTGGGCAGTGGGGTGGGGGAGGGCACGCCTGGCAGGTGTCCCAGAAGGACTGCTCAGTGACGACTGTGGTTGGACAGATCGGGGGCAGTCTGGCAGAGGCCCCGCCTCCCTCTTCCTGTGGCTACTGGGACAGAGGCCCTGGACTGTGCCCCTGGCTTCCAGACCCACCGCTGTGTCCCGCAGTTGGCCTGGCCCCTGCTCCCCTGTCCTGCCACACCACTGACCCTGCCCTGTCCCACGCTCTCTGCCCCTCCCCCAGCCACAGCGGCCTTTGCCATAATGCGCCATGGAGATGGGGGCCTGGTAAACCTGGCCACAGGGACCTCGCTCACATGCTCACGGACAGGTCTGGGAGTCTGGAGACGCTGCCTGGGCCAAAGGGGCAGCAGCCGCCCAGCTCTGCCGACCCCGCCTCCCAGCGAGACAGGCGGGAAGGCTGCAGCGGGAATCTGCCTGGAGGAGGCAGAGACTCAGACTCCTACTCGAAGTCCCTGGAGGGTTAAATGTTAACGACCAATTCCAGGCTGTCCAGGGCTGTCAGGCCTGCAGACTGCTGGGAGCCCACACACACCTGCCCATGACCCTCCTGTGGCTGCTCAGCCACTGCCCGTCTGTCCCTTGCCTGCATCCCCCACCCAGGGCTCTGGCACACCCCAGGCAGCCTCCAGGGCAGGAGGAAGCCTCCAATGGGGTCCTGGCTCAGCTTCTGTGGGGCCACTGCCCCGGAGCCTGAGGCCCCAGTGGCGACCCCCTGGGCTTTGAGGAAGGTCACACCAGGGTTCCCACTGCCCACACCACCAGCCTTATTTCTGCCAAGAACCGTCCACCCCCCTATTCTCCTTCCTGGCCGTCCCGGGCCTGCGACTGCCTCTGCTTGGAAATTGCTGGGGAGCAGCAGGTAAGGCTGTTGACAACCGACCCCGGCGATGGGTTCATGTTCACAAGTAAAACGGCAGGGCCGGTGCCTGGAGAACCGGAGTCCTGGGCCTGGCCTCAGCCTTGTGGCGGCGGATTCAGGGCTCAGCGACCACTGCACCCGCCCCCCGCCACCGAGAGGTCAGTCACCAGTTGGCGTTGGAGGGGGCCACCCCGTGCAGTTTGCTGGGACCCTGGCTATCTGCAGTGTGCTCCCCACTTTATTTCTGAATAAAGTGGAATTGACAGACCCCAGAAAGCAAAAGTAACCCCCCTACACTCAGTGAGGGTGTGGTGGGGGAGGGGGAGACCCAGGGGCTCCCAAGACCGGGGAAAGTTCCAGAAGAGCAGGCTGCCCGCCCTGTGCCCTGTGTCAGACTCCAGGGTGCCCCATCGTCCTCCCCTCCCCCAGCTTCCACGGCTCAGGCCCAGACTGGACCCCAGGACGTCAGCCCCCCAGGCTGGGAATCCCCGCGGAGACTCTGGGACAGGCCCACAGCCACCCTCCTGCGGGGGGGGGCTGGCCCAGAAGGCACCATGGCCACAGCCTGATGGCCGAGGGTGGCCCACCACGGCCAAGACATGAGCGGGCTCCCTGTCCTTGCAGCCTGTGGTGTGCCCCATGGGGGCACCCACCTGCAGACCACCCAGCCTGTCAGACCGCGTGTACTAAGTCCAAACCCAAACATGGACAAGCAGAGGAAGCCCACTCAGCTGTGTGGGCGGAGCCCAGGGAGGCGGAGCTTCCCCTGATCCCCACGGGCTGTCCGGTCCCCTCAGGAGTCCAGCGCCTCCCTGCCCACTCACCAAACCTGCCCAGCGGGCACAAGTCGGAGCTCGCTCTGGGCTCCTGCTCCTGACAAAACCATTCTGAGAAGCTTCAGAAAAGTTTCTGACTTTACAGGAAAAGCACTAGGTTGTTCCTCCCACAAACGACCCTGCTCCTCAGAAACGGCACACCTTTGTCCCAAAGTTTCTTTTGAGAAGAAGCTTCATTTAAGTCCTTGTCAAAAGGGCTTCCTTGCCAGAAGTTCTCAAAAATATATTAAAAATCATATTAAAATCATTTCCATAAAATGTGTGTTGAGAAAAGACTAGTTTAATTCTCCAAGGTTCCATTATTGCAGCAAAAATTAATATTTGTACTGTTTCTAAATTGGAATAAAATTGCAGAGATGCAAACACCCTCCTATATCATAATCTATAAACCAGTCACAAATGTTAAATCAACTGTAAAAATGATTTAAAATCTACTTGAATAATTGTATTAAACTGATTTAAAACCGTATTTTGTGCGACCTTCATTTATTAACAGCATCTCCAACAACAATGGGATTGTAATGGATTTTTGCAAAGTCAGACGTGTTCCCAAATCCTGCTGCTGAGGGAGGGGTCCAGGTCCCGGCGGGCGTGTGACCTCCGCCCACGGGTGTGGACCGTGGACTTGCAGAGCGGAGAGTGAACCACCCACTGAGCATCACCAGGAGTCCCCGTCAGCACACGCAGGACCACATGAGCGAGGTTCCTGGCAGGGGTCAGGGGCCCCCAGAAGACACCGCCCCTGACACACGGCCCCCCAAGTGCCGCAAATGCCTCAGTGACTGGGTGTGGGGTTAGAGCAGGTGCACCTTCGTCTGGGAGGTCACCACGGCACAGCCACTTGGTGGCCAGAAGCTCCCAGAGGGCTGTCATCGCTATAGCCCCCACAGCAAGCCATCAGGTGCAGAACACCTGGACCAGGGATGTCACGCGGTGTCCCATCCAGTCCCTTGTCCGTGTGCTGGGAAGCACAGAAGTCAGAGGGACACGGGTCACCTTGCTCAGAAAACAAGGCGGACATAAACAGAAGCCTGGCAGAGCTCACGGCCAGGAAGAGGCCCAGCTCTATCTGAGTCTCCCTGTCCCTCCGCGTGGCTTTTGGTCACTGGCCACCCAGCCACAGAAACTGGCTCGTGTCCATGGTGGGCTCAGGGCTCACTGCCCCTTGAAAGCCGAGCCAGCTGAGTCAGGGCAGAGCCATGTGCCTGTGACCGCTGTAGGAAGGGTCCCAGGCTGCTGCTCACCCAGGCCCAGGTCTCTGTGCAGGGGCCCACGTGGGACCCCAGTCCCCAACAGCAGGAAAGAAGGATTCCAAGGTCAACAGGCAACGCCCTGTAAGTAGTCACAGGAATTAAGGCCATGAAGCGGGAGGCTGTGGATTGTTAACCGTCTCTCCAGCCGTAGCCTCCCAGCCACCTCCAGCACTGCACTTCCTCCGGGGAGGGGCAAGGGAAGGCGGGAGGGTGGCCCGTCCCGTGTCCAGGTGATTGCTCCCAGAGCTCCACATCATTGCCCCCCGGGCTGGCCCGGCTGGGGGGCTGCGTCTGCGAGTGCCCTGCCCCACATCCTGTCTTTCGTCTCCAGCGCCAATGGTTGTCTGTCTTCCAGATGCACAGACTCCCCTACCTGGGCTTCTGTGCATCTCTCTGCCTGGCTCCGCAGCACCTCGGCCCATAGCGAGACCAGCTGTGAGTTCCCAGATGAGTGTCCCCAGAAGGGCCCTCATCCTCCGGAGGGCCCACCTGGGGGTGGACACAGCTGCCAAGTGGGCACCTCTGAGGGGTGCTCCACAGTGGCTCAAGTCCTTCAAGAGCTCGGATGCCCCAGCCCCACAAAGCACCCTTCAGTGGCGTCCCTCCCGTCCCTGAGGGTCCTCTGTCCAGCTGCAAAGGAACCTGGCTCGTGACCCTGCACTCTGGTTTGGCTTCCGCAGAAACCATGTGACGGAGGGGCCAGAACACCACAAGAAGGCATGTCTCACTGTGTCTCCCTCCCCAGTGGCCTGCCACCCAGCTCCTGTGACAGGGGCACCATGGGCCACATCGACACTACTCCAGGAAGGCAGGTCTTCCCCTGTCCCCTGGCCGTGCCCCCATCCAATCCCCCACCACCATTGGGGAGCCAGTGCCTCCCCCAAGAAACAGGGGGCCCCTTCCAGAGGTCCTGTGACTGCTGACGTCCCTCCCCCCAAGTGGGTCTCTGGGACAAACTCGAGGCACCAGCACCCCAAGCCTGAGTGTCTGAGGCGCGAGTGAGGACTTGCAGCTCAGGGAGCCAGCATGGGAGACGCAGCGGGTTTCTCGTTGGCCCATCTGCACGCCGGGACGCGTACCAGTTGAAATGTGTCACAGGGCAGCCCAGGCATAAACCCAAAGCCTGTCAGGTCAACACGGCACTCGAGTGACAGTGATGACCACGCAAGATCAGGTGCTGCATGTCCGTCACCGGCGAGAGTTCAGCAGTAAACACAGGAGCCCACCATGGAGGTGGAGGGACGTGCTGGGGCGTGGGCGCAGAGGACGGGGATGCAGGGCCTCAGCCAGACATGCCCTGGAGAGCAGGTCCCCCAGGGGGCTGCTTTGTGTGGTCTCCCTCACTCGGTCCACAGCCCAGCAGTGTGGCAGTGCTGGGACGTAACCGAGAGCCTGTGCCAAGACCCACGGCCCCACAGCGTGCAGCCGAGTGCATTCGAGTGCCAGGCCACACACCTAGTGGGGACAGAACCGGGCCCGAGCCCCAGCAGCCTGGCCCGGAGCCAGGGGCTCCCTCAGCCCCCCGCTCCTCACACGGCCCTGGCCAGCCTTCCATCCTCGACCCCGGGAGACCCCGGGCGCAGAGGGCCACCAGCTGTGGGCCCAGCATTCAGAGGGACCTCTCTGAGGCACACGGGACAGCCCTCTGCACCCTGCGGGCAAAGAGCAGAGCGCGGACGGCTGGTCTGGGAGACGAGGACCTCAGCCTCACCCACAGCAGGCACCCGTGAATATTTTGTCCTTTCATTTTTACCAAGAGAGCGACCAACCCCATGTGTTCCCCGCACACAGTGGACACTGCTCCCCACACCCTTCCCCACCGCACCCCCAGTCCACAGAGCCCCGCACAGGACGGCCTCCCAGGGTTTCTGACGGAGCCCTCCACTTGCGGGCCTCTGGCGCCCTCTGGTGACCACCCCGGATTCCTAGCGTCTGGTCCTTGCTGCCCTAGACTCTCCTGTGGCCTGTCCCAGCTCTCGTCCCTCTCAGTCTGGCTGACACAGGGGCCTTGGAGCGTGGCTCCTGCTGTGACTGCCCCCGGGAACGATCTGGGTCTGTCAGCACACAGATGCCTCCACGCAGTCCCAGGGAGGACGCCTGCGTGTCGGCCCCCGATGCCCACACAGACTCGGCTCCCCAAGCTGGCCTGGCCAGGCTCCTCCTTCTGGGCACTGGAGGCGTGGGACCCTTTTCCTAATTCAGTGAGTTCCTCGCATGTCCAGCGAGGCTCTAGGGCTGGGCAGCTGGGACGGCGTGGACGGGAGGGACAGGCTGAGCCTCAGTGCCGCAGCAGCACCATCAGATCCACAGGGACTCGAAAGCGAGCGACGCGGGCCGCCCATCCTAATGGGGCCGGGCTGACCTTCTGCCCGAGGCCTGTCCTCAGAGCCGCAGGGCTGCAGGCACCTCCCACCTGGACCCAGGGTCCCGGACGGGCCCCCAGGACTGTGATTAGGGGGGCCCCACCCCCCACACACAAGGAGGGGCAGGCAGCCAGGGGCATGCAGTGCGTCAGGAGAGAAATCCAGAAGGGACCCGTGGGCCTGGCCCAGGGGTGCAGAAAACGAGAGTCAGCCACTGTCCTTACCCCCCAAGCCAGCCAAGAAGAGCTACTCAGACCTGCCTCCGGGTCAGGCCGCCCCTCCAGGGAACTGGGCCATGCACGGGCGGGCACGCATGGGCCGGTGGTCCAACTGGGCAGGACCGTGTTTCTCGGAAAGGGGGAGAGTGGCTACGGTCCTTACCAGGAATCAGAGAACCAGTGCTTCTACCAGATCACATTTGTCCCCCGAGAGGGACCTGGGGGCCTGGCCGTCGCCCCTGCAGTCGCTCCGGGGCCACCTGCCCCCTCAGACGTCCTGTCTCAGCCTGATGGCGCCCTGCGGACCCCGTTTCAGGTCTGAGCCTCTGCACCGCCTGCTGTGTGATGCCAGACGTGTGACTCCACCCCTCTCCACCTCCCCTGGGCCTGCGTTTCTCCCTCTGTGAAACGAGGCGCCGGCAGCTCCCGCCTCTCAGTCAGGGCGAGTAATCGGCATGAGGCCCCCGGTACGGTGCCCCACGCTCAGCAGAGTCGGGGAGCTGAGTGTGCCCTGCAGACCCACTGGCACCCCTGCCGCCGTCACCGCTGGGCTGACAGACGGACGGGCAGGTGTCCGTGTCTCTCTCTGCACCTGAGACAGCCTGGCATGTGTCAGGCTCCCAGAGCAACTAGGGGCCCAGAATCCTGAAAACGTGGAATTGCTTTACTTCCTGTCACTAACAAGCCCCTAAAGCTCATCTCCCGATGTTCCTCATGCAGTCTTTGTCCGTTACTTCAGTTTGCCTCGATTCGGGCCTGCGGGGCGCTGGTCATCTTGGGGTCTCCACCTCCCACCCCACGGCCCACAGGCAGCTCTGCTCGGGCAAGGCCTGCTGGGTGGGGGGACGCAGGGCAGGACCCACTGGCGCCAGGCCCGGTGCCTTCCCCACACCTGGCCGCCACACAGCGGTGCTGTGGGCCGGGCTCCCCAGCCCCCGACTCCAAGGGCCTGTGAGCAGGGGCAGGTGACAACCACTCTGAAGCCCAGTTTCCCTTTCTGTGAAATGGGACAATGACACCTGCCCAGGGGACACGTGAACCGGCATGTGGAAGGAGGGTGCCCGTGCCGGGAGGCCTGGCACAGAGCAGGTGCTGAGCGATGGTCGTTGTGAGGTCGTTCGAGGGGCTGACGGGGCGGCTATGACAGGGGCCCAGCCCCCAGCACAGGCCACGAGCCCCTGACCTGCCGGCCGAGGGCACGCAGGGTCTGCCCCAGTGTCCGGGGGCCGTGAGTCTGGTGCCACCACATCCCTGACTGTTCCAGACAAAGCCTGCTGTGCTGTTAGGTACCCTGGGTTCCAAATTTGGGCAGGTTCCTTTAAAAAAAAAAAAATGGAGAAATTAGAATGTGTCTCTGGGCCCCAGCTCTGAGGCACGGACTAGACTAGGTCAGTGACCCCTCCAGGCCCCCTCGTGCCAGGTGGGGCTCCTGGGACTCCCCCCCAGTACACCGGCTGTTCCTAGAAGACCCCACCCCAAGGCTCAGCGCGCCCTCAGGGAGTCTGACGGTGGATTTCAGCCTGAAGGGAAACGTGGTGTCAGTGTGTGAAATGGCGCCACCTGCTGGCGGCAGACGGTGAGAGTGGTGAGAGCAGCCAGCGCCGCCCGTCCCTGGTGATGGGGGCCAGGGATGCACCTGCCGCTTCAGGGGCCAGTCCTCAGCACAGGTGAGCTGGTGAGCATGCCTGCATACGCCTGGCTACACCCTGCCTGTGGATCATGCCCGCACACGCGTGGGGATGGCTTGTTTGCAGACAAGCGCGTCTGTCTCTGGCCAGTGACCCACCCCTCTTTATCCCTAGCCCTCCAACCCCACGACCCCACGTCCCCCACCCTGCTGCCCACCCCACCCTCCTCACAAGTGCGCCCTGGGCAGTGAAGGAAGACCTGCTTGGCCCCTCGGGCCTGACGAGACGTGGCCATGCCTTCCAGAAAAAAGAGACGGAATTTACCCGCGACCCTTCCTGGGAAGCCGCAGCCTCTGAACAGCTGGATCCCCAGGACACCCCTGCAGGAGGCCCCACCCAGGGGACCTCAGGGGACCCAGAGCAGTGGGCAGAGCGGATGGGTGCAGTGGCTCCCGGGGCCTGGACCCCGCGTCTCAAGGCTGTGCAGAGCGGCCTCCCCTGCCCGCCCCAACGCCCACGGCTGAGCAAAGCATCCCCACTCGGCTGAGTGTCACTCCCGGTTTTGAAACTTTCTCTCTTTGTCGGACACGGTTGGTTAGACCCAAAGGGTTTCCTATTGGTCAAGTCCCAGATCCCCTGGGAGGCACCAAGGTGCCTCCTTACAGAGCAGAGGCCTGGACTGGGTGCGGGAACAGCTGTGGGGCCCAGGCACAGCTGACGGGTCCAGGGCGCCCTCAGGGTTTGGGCTCCTACAGCTAAAAGGGGTCCCTGGAGCCAGGGCACGGGCCCTGCCGCAGTGTCGTGGGGTCAAAGACCCAGATGGCGCCCCCCCCAAGGGTGTCCCTGCCCTTCGACTGAAAACAGAAACAGACACCCCTTGTCTCAAGGCTGCAGACGCCCCGCCGCAGGGGCCCACCGTGAGGCGCTGTTCTAAGGCAGCTGCTCACGGAGGCGGGGACTTGTACCCCCACTTTCAAAGGAGAAATCCGAGACGCAGAGAAGCAAAGGGCTGGCTGGAGGCCACGGAGACAGCAAGCCCGCAGCCAGGGGCTGGCCCACGGGTCAATGGTGGTGGAGCCCAAGCACCCACCCTGCCCTCTCGGAAGCAGCCTGGCACCCTTCGAACACCGGGATCATGCTCCCAAATGACAGAGCGGTCCCGAAACAGCTGCCCAAGGTCACAGAGTACACAGCAACCGTCGTCACCGGGGGACAGCCAGGGCAGGCTGATTCCGGCAGCTGCGGAGGGACAGAGAGAGAGAGAGACCCGGAGAGGGGCAGGCAGAGAGGGCGAGGGAGGGAGAGAGAGAGATGAATTCCTCCCGATAAGCTCCGTTTGAAACCTTTCCATGATGGAATTAAACGTGGGCCCACGTGATTTATTTTTTCAATCTGGGAATCTAAACAGATGATCCCCCTTCTAGGTACATCTATCATTCGATCGCCTTCGCAGCTGCGGAAAAACGCTATTAGTGCTTTCAAAGCAGTTTTATCACAGATTAAAGAAGCCCAGGGAAAAAAAAAATTGGCAGCCGGAGACAGCCATATGCCTGCTTGACCCGACCCGGGACCACAAACCTGTTGTTCGTTCCAGAGAGAGGGGATTAGGGCCTTACTTTTAGTAAGTCGCTTTTCATATGGAAATTTCTTTTCAGAGCAAAGATCTGTCTTTAATAGCATCATCCTAAAAACATGCCTATTTTTTAATTCCCTGATCATGGACATATAGATTTTTATAGTGTCTGCAAGCATACATTAATGCTAATTTCGCCGTGCCCCTTTGTATTTGGTTAATGTCACAATCTGCAGTAAAACCTCGCCAAGTTTCCTAACTGTCATGTTAATTCCAAGACCTATTCTGCATTCTTTGACATTTCAGGACAGAACAAGGCAGTAAAAATAGATTAGAAACAGCTTAGAAGTATTATAAAATCTAGAACTTTGCAGATGGTGGAATTAGCTCCGCTGAATGAAAATTTAGCAGCTCCGAGCACAATAATATTAGAAAAGCCTATTGACGTCTAAGGTAAATATTTGGAAGGGCCTGCATAATGGTGGCTGGGAGCGTGTGGGGAAACTTGGGAAGGGTGACAAGCTGCATTCTTTTCACAGCGGCTCACTGGGTGCATGCACCTCCGCCCCACGAAGGGTTCTGGGTTTCCAAGGTCGTCAGCACCATGTAAATAAGGGCACGGGGTAGACCTTGGTTCTATTCACGGCCTGTTTAAAGACCACAAAAATCGCTTCCCGCCGAGGGTCTGCCTGCACTCCCCCCATGAACGCCGAGCGGGCATCAGTGTGCTCAGGTATGAACCGGCTCAGCTGCACACAGAAGTTTGCAGGGACAGGCAGGAAATTGGACCCTGTTTTCTTACACTGATGGCCGAAGAATGCACCCCCGCCTCAGCGTGCGCTCTCCATTTCAAAGGGACGCTCCCCGGTTTCAGGAAGTTTAAAATCGGCTCGTGAAGCTCAGGATGAAGTTAGGGTTAAACGCGCTTTTCTTCCTCCCCCAGGGGGAACTATTGCTTTTTTAAAAAATTCCCCTCTTTCTTTGAGGAGGACTTATTATTTCCATCATCCTCGTTGAGTCAGTGATGAATAGTCCTCATCCCCGGCCAAGCCCCTCCCTCCCTTTTTTTTTCTAAGCTCTTTCTCATTACCGCCCGGCCTTTTTCCCACAGTTCACTGGCAGCTTAAACACAACGCAGCATTAACACGGGGAAATGGCCTTCAGCTCCCAACCGATCTCCTAATACACCATGTTGAAATGATAATTGGCGCGCTGCTCGATGAAAAATCAGAGGGAAGGACCCCTCTTCCGTCACCACGAGGCATTATCTGAGCCCCTGTATTCAGAACCCACAGATACATTTTAAAAACACACACACACAGAGCCGCCCTGTCCCCCCCCCCCCCGCGGGAGGGGCTGGAGTCTGCAATTCTTTTCAGCTGACATCATCCAGATTGATTCGTTCAGCAGATAAAATTCAGGCCACTTCTGCCCTTTATGGGAGCAACATAATACCAGTCTTTATTCGGTAACAATGTAACATAATGGGACCGGAATGTGCAAAATGAGCGCTCTGAAATCACCGCGCCTCACAAGGGCCCAACACAAGCTGGGGCTTAATGCAGAAAATCATTAGGCCCAGATTACTGAAGTGCTCCTGCATTAAGGAGGTCAAACCCGGAGTGCTGACGGCAGTTTTCGGGGCAGAGACTCTCTGCTAACATCTCGATCATGACCGTGTCCTGGGGGGCCCAGCCAGGCACCCACAGCTGAGAGGAGAGCCGCGGAGGAAGGGGGTGCGGGGCAGGGTCAGGAGGAGCTCCTCACACACACATCCGGTACTGATCTGCGAAACTACACCGACTCCGAGATCCTCAGGGGTTGGCGAGTAAATTATCTAGAAGATTTGGAAAATGAAGCAAAGTGCAAAGATGACCGATAATCATCTCCCGTCTCAAACCTGGAAATGTTGCCCGAGCGTTCCAAACGTAAATCCATCCCTCCTTTTCTTTTCCTGTGCGTTACTGTATTATATGTTTTATACAAAATACACGCTTCCAAATATAGTATTTCACTAAGTATTATTCCTATGCATAACTATTTGTATAACTATATATGTTTTAATGAAATGTATGCTTCAAAATACAATATTTCACCAAGTACTTCGCTAAATATTTCTCCTATGCCTAACTAGATAGTGTCTTCATAAAATTTCGGTCTCCAAATCTATTTCACCAAATATTTTACTATTTTCCTATGCATAACTCTTTAAGATGTTTTTATGAAATGTACGCTTCCCAATATAATGTTTTACCATTAGTAACAGTGATAGAAACAGTACAGAAATTAGAAATAGTAAAGTATTTCACTATTTTACTGCTCTGTGACGCTGAGGCGACCTGGGGTCCTCATCCCCGATCTCCGGTCCACGGGCCATTTTGGAAGTGCCCCCAGTGGACAGGTGCAGTGGTTAAAACACCACAGAAAACTCTCCCCGCACGTCAGGCCGTGTCTCCAGAGGAAGTCCTGGAAGTGGCCTTGCTGGTGACGGTGAGGGCACATTGCACGTCCGCGGGGCGCGTTTTCGCCCTTGGCCTCCAGAAGCCGCGCACTCACTGGGGGAAAGAGAGGCTGCCAGGGCAGCTGAGGGACCCTGACTCCCAGCCTCACGCCGCCCCCCTCCCGGCCCCGCAACACACCCCAGAGCTTCCTGGAGCCTCGCTCTGCACCTGCTCACTTCTGATCGCTGGTGGATTCGCTCACCCACACGACTGCCGGGCGGAGGACGGGTGGAGTTCAGAGAAACAGGCAGCAGGGGCTCTTATGAACTTGGAATTGCCTGAGAAGACTCTAGAAAAGTCAAACAGGGCGAGCCAGAGCAGGAAAGATTTCCCTCGACTGGAAATAATGTTTTCAACGTGCACGGCCAAGCAAGCCTCATGCAATTCAATGTTTGCGTTTGAGAGCGCCGCGGGTCTCTTATCTTGTTTAAATAGAAGGCCTTCCGCCCTGCCAGTCGCGGCGCCACGGGGCCGAGGTGGCGCGGCCGGTCTCCGGAACATTGCACTCGCGCGCATCCGCTCGGGGCCCGTGTTTGGTCAACGCTTGTGCGAAACGAAGCGACACGGCGACTGGGCACACAGGACACACACACGCACGCACCTATCTGCACACGCACGTACCCACACACGCACATAAACTCACTCACCTACAAAACCAGCATCCCCCCACCCCCCCCCAGCCCCGCAGCCTGGGACTGAAACTCACACCATCTGAAATACTGGCCTGTGATTGGTGGCCCCGGCTGTCTATCATGACCACGCAAATCAATAGGCCATATGGCCTTGAAACTTTCGATCAATAGGAACCTTTTAAAGCCGAAGCTTCAAAAAGTTGTATCAAATATATATTCACTGAGAAGAAGGTTAATTGGATAATTGATTACTCAGTAACAATTAAGCGCTCTTCAGACGTCTTTGGGAAATCTGGAACGTGGCGGTGGTGGGTATGTATTGGTTTATCAGCTATCACCAGGCTGTACGTGTACCTGAGGCCCAGGATCAATTTCTCTGTTGTGGGTGTTCTGGCATCAGGGGCCCAGGGTGGAAGGACACGCCCGTTTTCCCCACCGGCACAACCTAGGACGGAGGGGAGTCCATGTGAGCGGGGCCCACCCCCTCCCAGCTTTTCCCAGCGTGACAAACGGCCTGAGTGACAATCTCAGGACACTGGCCCGACCACGCCCATCGGGAAGGCTCACGCTCCGAAGTGTGGCCATGTCTGCAAAGGCGTGTGGCTGCGGGACGACACCTGTCACCACCCACAGCCTCGAGCAGCGGCGGCATCAGGGGCGCCTCCCAAGACAAAAGCCAGGAGTCGTATCTCCACTTTGAGGTGGAGGGACCCCGCCTGTCACTGACATTTGTTAACAAGTCCCTTAGACCTGCTGATGGCTTTTGCAAAACAGGTGTAGATGGGGCGTTATGCACACACACGGAGACACACCTGCACACACGGAGACACACCTGCACACACAGACACCCCCCACGCACACACAAACTCACCACGTGGAGACACACCCACACACATGCATGCATGCACACACAGGTAACCTGCACACACATGCACACAGAGAGAGAGACACACCTGCACACGCGCACATGTCAAAGCCGCTGGGGTGGGGCCAGGAGGGAATCCCACCCCGCTCCCGAGAGTAGGCGTGCTCCGGCAGAGCCCACATTTGTGTGCGTCACCCCCGCTGTGCGTAGAGCTCAGAGCTTGTCTAGAGGGAGGACTCCCCACACAGGCCCCGTGCGTTGGCAGCACCCGATCCCCGACTCCCCGGCCGTCAGGTACACAACAGGCCCACTGAGAGGTGGCTCAGCATCCCGGGGCGGGGTAGCAGCACAGAGCTGCGGGAGAGCCCGAGACAGCTCCTGGGTTTGACACCGTGAGATACCCAAGTGGAGACATCAGACAGAAAGCCGGAGGGGGGTGCTGGAGGTGAGGTGTGGCAGCCAACAGGAGGTGTGGGAGGGCGGGGTCCCCTCGGGAGCCAACACGGAGAGGAGACGGAGCTGGAACTGCATCCTGAGGAGCCCAGGAGGGCAGACCAGGGAAGAGTCAGCAACAAGTCCGGGAAGGAGGGACCAAGGAAGGAGAAGGAGGACCCGGAGACAGCAGCCTCATGGGGGTCCTGGGGGTGGTGGCTTCAGCAGAGGGTCTGGCCCAGGCTCCCTCGGGGACACGGCAGCTTCCTTGTCACATCCCTGCAGCCTGCCCGCCTTTGGACTCCGGAACTCTCCACGTGATGAGAGTTCCTCCTGTGAATCAGATGTGACTCCACTGCCTGGACGGGGCCCAGCACCTGCTCCTCGGCCCCTGGCCACGCCACTGCTTATACGGCTCATACGCATTTGACGTTTGAGGTCGTGGCTGGGTTTGGGGGTCCCGTCTGCCTGTGTGGCCAAAACGTGCCACGGGGAGAACTTCCGGCCGTGTTCTGCCTAAGTATCTTCCTTCTTCATTTTTAATGCCATTGTGTCTCCACCTGTGTCGTATCCGATGAGATGTACCCTGCTGGCTCCCTACGCTGCATGAGGGCCCGCCTGCCGAAGACAACCCATGAGTCACCGGAGGAGGAGGGGCTGTGTGATGCAGACAAGCTAAGGGAAAGGAAACCCGCGGAGGAGGAGAGTCTCAGGGACTTGTCTGCTTGCCCGCCTCACCGCCCCCTAGCCGCCCCACCGTCTCGTAGTTCCAGCAGGTCCCAGCAGAAGCCAGGCTTGTTGAGATAGGGACATGCGAACACAGCCCTCCAAGTACAGGCCGCCCGTGACACAGACCAGAGGCCCCCCCACTCTGTGGTTTCGGGACTGAGCCTGGGGTTGGCAGAGCCTCAGAACAGGGCAACAGCCCAGGGACAGACCCGCGAAGGCGGCAAGTGTCACAGGCCAGAGAGCAGATGTCCCATCGCACCAAGGCCCCAGGGGAGCACACAGCCCAGGAGCGAACTCACTGCCCCAATGCCAGTGCCTCAGCACTGACAGCCAACGTCCCCCCCAGTGGTGGCTCGGGGCCGGGGACTGACAGGGTGTGTCCAGCCTGGGCTGTCATCGCGACCACGCAGGATGCTCCGGCCCCGGGGTGACGAGAAGCATGCCCAAGCTGTAATTCTGTTTCACTGTGATTAAAAACTCCTGAACCGATGTACTTTCTCCGGCGAGAACCCCGCCCGGCGCTGTCGTGGCACTGCGGGCACTCAGAGGGGTGAGCCGTCCGATAAAATTCATGAAGAAAGAATCAGACCCGGCGTCACAGGACGTGGCTCCCAATTCGGAAGGGCAGGCCATCGTCCATGCTGCAGAGCACACGGCAAACGGGAGAGGACCCAGTGCTGGGTCAGCGGTCTCCTGGCAGCCAAGGGGCCCGTGCCCAGGTCCAGCCCTTCCGAACGCCTGCAGATGGCACGGAAACCTTTCCCCGACCCGCGGGAAGGGGACCATCACAGGCAAGGGTGGTCCTTGCCAGACACCTCCGTGCGGGAGGCTGCAAAACCTTTGTTTTGGAGTCGGCCCCTCTCCACTGTCCCAGACGCAGCAGAATCCCACCAATGACGGCTTGCAGCCCCTCCCCAGCCTGGCGTCTGCTGACCATCCACGGCGACTCCAGCCTGCACTGTCTTGGGTGACAACATGATGGAGGTGCTTGAGCACCATCTCCCTGGATTGACTACAGCCCCCTTGGGGGCAGGGGACTGACTGCACCCTGAGTTCCTCCCGCTCTTGGCCACTCTGGCGGCTGTGCCCCGGCTGTGTGCCCGCCCTCAGCATGCTCCCCATGCACGGGCCACACTGGCTGCCACCTTCTCTGAGGGCCACAGGTCATCCGTCCCCTGGCGCATACTCACCAACAGCATGAGCAGGGCCCGCGAGGAGGCGACGCAGGGAGCAGGAACCTCCTCCGCCATCGGCCAGCAGCTCTGACCCTACCTCGACCCAGTAGTCCACTGCCAGCCCATCCCGTAAAGGGAGGGGAAGCAGGAATTCTGAGTCAGGAGAGTCTCATCTAACCAGTGACGACTGCATGCTGACGGATGCCCACCTGAGCGTCCCACGTGCATCCTCCAAACCCCCTGGGCGCACGAGCTCTGCCACCCCCCACCCATTCACGCTGCTCATGATGGCTCCGGGGATCTGGCCTCAGGACAAGCCTGCCGCTGACCAGCATTTGACAGGAAAACTCCTGGGACTTTGTCCCTGAATTCTGCTCACGGGCACAAGGGTGGACACCGGGGGGACAGTCTCGGCTCAGCCCTGCGGTGCAGGTGCACACAGCCCAGGCCCCGCTGGGCTCACAGGGTCCCAGAGCCTCCCATGCCAGGTTCGCCTTGGCTCAGAGCACTGGGCCCCAGTCCTCACACAGAAACCAGGCCGTCACCCAGTCAGCGCACACTGAGGCTGCAGTCAGGGACCCCGACAGTCCCCTTTATGGAACGGGAGGCCGAGGGAGCTGCTCCCAGGCCACAAAGGCCCTTTCCATTCCATCCCATAACCTGTGGCAGTCACACCTTTGGACACGAGGATTCCATGTTCTCCGTCTTCAGCAGCCACACCTGTTGGCTGGGCCAGGTTTGCCGCACAACCCAACACAACCCATTGGTCCCAGACGTGATGGATGGGCGACTCGGGACGAGGTGTGAGGGGCCCCAGGAGAAGGTGGCCACCCTTGTTCTAATCGAGAATGAACATGGCAGATTCTGTGACCAGCCCTGGCTCCCTGGGCACTGGAGGGCCATCCTGCCATCGGCAGTGCCTGTCATCTGTCCCCAGGGACATGCAGGCCCGCTGCCCTCGGCCCCCAGCCTGGGAATCCCCCTCCCCGGGTCTCCCACCCACCACCAGGGACCTCGAGTCAGCTGGCTTGTCCCCAGCATGGCCTGGCCACAGGGAGGGGGGTTCTGGAGACGTTCAATTAGCTGAGAATGCCACACTCTCCGGCGGCCTGCTGGGGAGAATGGAGAGCAGGGGACCGCTCCCCAGATTCGAGGCAGAGCCAGCACACTCAGGAGGAGGGCGGGCTTGAATGTGGGAAAGTTCTCGGTTCCGGAAAAGTCTGTGGGAGGCAGCAGCCTCAGCTCTGTGGACAGCCTGTGTGGGCCAGAGTCTCAGCACCCCCACCTGGAAAATGCCATGTGGGGGGCTGTGCACCCGCAAAACATGCTGTGGGGGGGCCAGGGAGAAGGCGCCCCATCCCACTCTGTCTGCTCACAGGATGTAGCCCACTCTTCCCAGGGATCCTGAAAACCGGGAACCGTGTGTGAAACTCGCACAGTTTTAGAATGTGTGCAACCCTCAAAGACAAATGTGTGACCATCACACAAGCCCCACTAAACACGCCTGGGGGCCCCCAGGCCGCCCCTGAAGTCCACAGCCCCCACTCGGGCTGCGGAGAGGGCCTCCCTCGCCCCCGTGCCTCTGCACAGCTTTGCTCCCCCTGCGCGGAGGAGCCCCGGGCTGAGTGTGGGAGCGGGTGGGAAGGCCTTACCTCGGGCTTTCCCAGACCCACCGAGTCAGAACCTGCGTGGTCACCAGATCCCGCATGACCTGCTGCATCCTAGGCCGTGAAGCGCAGTGGGGTGCAGAGTGGAGAAACCCAGACGTGGCCCCGTCCCTCCTGTTAGATCTCCCGCCTGCCCCCACGAGGCCTCAGATGCCGTCTCCTGGACATCGGTCCATGAGCAGCAGCTGCCGAGGCTGGCAGCAAGACGTGGTCCCCAGAGCAAGGCCCCTGCGTGCGCCCCCGCCGCCACCACAGCAGACCTGAGAGCAGGCTCACGCCCCCGACACAGGTCAAGCAGCCCGAAGGACGTCACTCAGCTCAGACCCCAGGACGGGTGTTGTGGGGACATTCTCATGGCAGAGCAGCCTTTCATGACACAGGAAGTTCCAGGCCGCTGGCCTCAGACCCCCAGGAGGAAGGCACAGCCCGGTACAAGGGACAGGCTGGTGACGAGGACGCAGTGGGCCAGGGCTCGGCTGCCCCTCCGAGAACAGCTCCACGGGCCCCCGTGAGTGTGGAAAAGTGCGTCTCAGCTCTGCTTCCGCAACTGTCCCCAGATCCCCGGGCCCCGTCCGCGGGGACACATCTGCGGGTAATTACAGAACACTCAGCTCTGGGGGCTTTTCCCTTCCACCCGCGACACTCACTGGCGTCAGCCCGAGCATAAATACAATTAGATTTGAGAGTTCTATTACAAAAGCCAATAAAGCAGGCCTCAGTAGAGATTCTAAAATTACTTAACTTTTCTTTAGAAAAATATTAAAACAGTATTATCACATCAATGAGGAGAAAAGCCAAGAAGATGATAAAGTTATGTTAAACCTGCCTGTATTTACTCATGTGTGAGACAGTTATGTCTGGTCACATAATTGCAATGGTTCTGAGAAATATTTCATATTTTATAATGAACATTAAAAGAGTTTGTGGATCATTACTTTATATGAGTTCCAAAGTTATTACATAAAACCCAATAGGAATGGTTATAAATTACCGATCCTCCCGCCTGGCCTCGGTAAACAGCGCGCAGACTGAGACGCTCCCGCAGACAAGATTCATGAGAACAGGGGAAATTCGCTCTGCATTTTAAGGGGAAGACCAGACTCGAGTGCTTGTACCAGCTCTTAACATGTTTTTGTTTCTGTTTCAAAGAAATCCTATTGAACCACTAGCTTAAGCCACACACACAGAGAGCTTCCGCTCGAACAAAAGAGACCCAGCTCTCAGAGGCTGCCCTGCCTTCCCATCTGCCCTTCCCCTATCTGTGGCCTGGGGTCATTGCAAAATCCCTAAACTTTTCAACACGGCCTGGGCTTGAAATGCTGCATTAGCAGGCTCATCCGATGCCAACTATTATTTATTTTCAAAAGGAGGTCCTCTCTTTGAAATCTGAAAATACGGCGTCTTTGCAGAAACCGAAGAGTCAGTAACATCCAGAAGAATTAAAAAAAAAAAATTCTTCCTATTAGGGTGTCTTCTTAATAGGTCGGCAGGCAGCATTTTAATTAAAAATGGTCATTCGTGAATCCCCGTTAAGGGGAAAATGGGTGCTATTCTATGGGCTTGTGCTTAGCCTCTGTGTGTGTGTGTGTGTGTGTTTAATCCAAGCATTCTGTGTTGTTTAGAAATCACACCTGCCACTCGGCCGGCCCAGCTTGTGCTCGGCGGAGAAGTTAAGCTCAGGAGAGGCGCAGCTGCACAAACAGAGTGAGGGCCAGAGAGGTGAAGCCCACCCTGCTGCAGGTCCCGAGAGCACAGGGCCCTGCAGAGGGGCTGGGGAGGGGCCCGGGGTGGCGCACCCAGGGCCGAGTTCCACACCCGACTCTCAGGGGGCGGGTGGCATCCCCTCGCCTGGGCCGGAGCTGTCCTGCCCCTGTGCCCCACAGAGGGTGGGGGCGCCAACCTTCCAGGGTCCTGCACAGGCACTTGAGAGCTGGCTCCCACGGAGCAGCTGCTGGTAAGGCCTTCTCACACACAGATGTCTCCTGGAGAGTGCGCAGCTCTCAGTCGGAGGCCCGGCTCTGACTGCTGGGAGCCACATCTGCCTGCCCCCTTCCGCAGCCACCCACACGCACTCCGCGCGCCCTGAAAGGGCCTGGAGGGCTGGGTGCACTTCTGTGCCCGCCTGCTCAGCTCTGCCCGTGTGCACCGCGCCTGCCTCCCGTTTCAGTGAATACTTTCACTGGGGAGGAGTTTGCTGTCCGATCTGAGCTGGTTTCTCTCTGAATCGGACAGACACCGGCAACTTCTGCGGTGGGCGTGGATGGAGAATTGCCCTGTCCCAGCATTATTTAAGTTGTGCCAGCGCCATTCCTGAAAGAGCAAGTTCTACCAACGCCGTAGAAAGATGCCGGTTTGCAGGGCGGAAGGGGAACACACGCCCTCCTTGCTCCTTTACGGTACTACTATGGCTAAAATATGAAATTTTGGTGTAAAATAAGCATGCGGGGGGGAAATCCTCAGGCAAAGTGTACAAAACAAAACACAAAAAAAGAAAGTATTCTCAAGACTCAGAACCACCGCAGGGGTCTTGAAGCACATTCTGTATGAGGCCAAGTTTAGGGGGAATCTGTATGGGACCCTCGGAGCAGCACGTCGGGAGCCTGAGGGCATGTTCAAGGACCAGGCTCCCACCTGACCAGGGGCCCCGGCTCCTTCCCTAAGCCAGGCCGGGCCCAGACCGCCCAAGGGCTCCGGCGTCGGGCTCCAAGGCGTTCCCGCAAGGGCCTCTAGGTGGCGCTCACACCGCGTGGCTCCAGCTGCCTGGCACAATGAAAACATTAATTTGCTGTGAGATAATTTTTGACGTAAATGTAAAATGGTGCCCATTCGAACTCAGTAATGAAGCATGGTGCATTTCTGCAGCTCCTAATTTGACTAGTTAAATGACTCCATTACGTGTCTAACAGACAGAAGCAAATAATTTCTGGTCAGTTGATGTTCACTTATCCGTATCATTTTGCCCTGAAAATAAAAGTCTCTAATCCACGATTCCTTTGTCTTAGGGCTTTTCTTTTCTTTGGTTAAGATTATTAAAGCAAATATACTTAAATAATTCAGATTAAAGCCGTACAAACTAACAGTCAGAACCTCAGAGTACGCGTACAAATCAAATACTCCCTAATTGGAGAGGCAGACCGTGGGACAGCCCCCCATGAAGGACCCCAGCCGGTGCCCCGGGGGGCGGGGGGTTCAGGGTGGGTCTGGGCTCCGGAGGAACAAGGGCCTGTCTCCCAAGTCCACGGCCCTCCTGAGTCCCAATGGGGCTGCTCTCGGCTCTCCTCTCCACTTGGCCACGTAACTTTAAGGATGTTTGGAAATTTTTTCAGCAGGGTGCAGTTTACCATAGCAAAAAAATGTTGCTTTAATAAATATCAAGTGATGAATAATTTTGCCCAAAGGGGGGAAAATGGTTAATATTGAATCTTAATGTTCCTCGTCGAAAGGCCTTTTTCTTCCTGCTAAAAACAAGTTTGGAATTAAAGCGTATCGGCTTACACAGATTGCATGCCCATTAGTGAGACACAGCTGCGTGTGCCCCCTCTTAAGAGCCATATGATTAAGTTATGGGATATCATATAATCCAAACTCTCCTTCTATTGGTCACCTTCCACAGACAAAAGCTTTTTAGTTTTAGGTCTATTAAATGACAGTGTGCCCGATTCTGTAAATGTGCAAGTAATTATCAGGAGGCACCTGTGTCTCTTACCCAAGCACTGGGTCCGTCTATGAATTGCCCTGGGACAGTGCTCCCGGTCTGACCCGCTGTCCATTCTCAGAGGTGTGTGTGGGTGGGCATTCTGGGGCCGGGCCTCTGGCTCTTGGTGAACGCCGGGATCATAGGCCCAGCCCGGCCCACCCTGCAGCCCCGAGGAGAAGGAACAGTGGCCTCTTTCGGTGGAGAGCTAGTGATGGAGTGGGGAAGAAAGTCCCAAGTTGGGAGGGAGCCCCGGCCACCCACTGGTCGCTGCTGTGCCTGGGCCGCCTTCTCGGCCAGCCTATACCAAGCAATCGGTTTTTTAAGAGACAACATTTGAACTAAAAGAGCAAGTTTATGGTCTTCATTTTCCCCCAAAGTAACATGCTATCTGACTCAATTAAATGCAGTTTTTAAAAACTGGCTGGAGAGTGTGTCTCAGCTTCCGTTATTAAGCTTTGAAAATTTCCAGTCCCGCCGGGTCTGCAAATTTCAGCCATTTGCCCGAACAGGGACGCGGGCTGTGTGCTTTTGAGCGATAGATGCCCAGAGGACAGTGATGACCCACACCTCCTCTGTTGAAGAGTTTGCCTTTGGAGTTTCTGGGGAAAGGGCAGCACTCACCCCCCGCCTGCCCAAGGTAGCCGCACCGCAGCCGCCCGCGTTATGTAGGCTGAGCGGCTGGAGGGTTTTCAGGAAGGATCTGGCCTTGGACTTGGAGCCGTTTACAGCCCAAGTGTGTGTTTCCGTGCAGATCTGGGCCGCACTCCTGGGAAAGGAAACCAGGCCAGGCCGGGAGAGAGCAGAGCACCGGAGAGGCTGCACGGTCAGCCTCTCCGCTGGGGCGTACGGTGCTCCCCATGGCCACGCCCTTGATGGGCGCACCTGCTGAGGTGAGCACCCCAAAGCCACCTTCCCCAGCGCAGCCCTTTAATCTGCGACCCGGGAACAGGGTAAGCGGAAGCCAAATCCCAGTAGATGGGTCTGTAATGCAGCCTGCAGCAAGAGAGACACAAGAGCGGGAGCCACACCCCCGGGGCCAGATGAGCACTGGCCCAGAACCCCAGGACGCAGGTAAGGGGGGACCTCCAGGCCGACACTGACTTCACAGGACAGGTTCACAAAACGACAGGTGGGAAGCTTTATCACTCCCTAACATCCCGGGAGCCATGCTCCTCCCTCACTGGTTGTCAGGGGCCTGGGGCTTCAGCCTCGGGTGGGTGCGGGGGGACGGGGGCGCTGGGGGCGACAAAACCAGGGCAACCCCCCGGGGGAGCTCTCCCCTCTGAACTAAAAGTCAGGAGTGGGGTAACAACTGTAGGGAAGATGAAAAGAAGACACGTGGCCTTTGTGCCTATAGAGAGAAGGCAGGGCGGATGATGTCGGCAGACACGCATTTCCCCAAAAGAGTGGGCACCCCGGCAGAGCCGGTGAGAAAGACATCTGAGGGTCTGAAGACTGACAGCTCAGGGACCAGGTGGGAACCGGCTGCACCGTGTGCGAGAGCAGGCGAGGAAACTGGGGGGCAGCGAGCAGACACCCTTTGAAAACACCGGGGACACAGCAGAGAGGCGCCCGTGACCGAGGGCCCTTACGCAACACCCCTATTGAATAAGGACGGGGGTGGGGTGGGGTGGCAGGCGGAGGAAATGAAACCCCAGTGAGCTCGACTGGAGCAGGGGAGGAGATATTGGATCCACTAATCAGAGACAAAATAGGGAAAGTTATGATTTAATTAAAGATATTCAGCATGGGCTCACAAAAGGGAGATCATACGTAACAAAACTAATAGAATATTTTGAAAAAGTAACAAAAAGGAATTGAAGAGGGAAACCAGGGGTGTAATTTACTGGGACTTCAAGGCTGAGCTGGGGCGGGGAGTTTGGGGGTGTGTGTGGGGTGAGGAGCTGTCTGCTGGGAGCACTTGTGAGCGTCGCCGAGAAGGGATTAGGACAAAGGGAGCCAGCTGCGGCTGGAATTTCTCTGCTGAATTTTTTAATTAATTTTTTAGCAGAGCACACATCAGGAGCATTGCTTTAACAATGTGTGCAAATGTGAGGGCTTTCTCCGGCAGGTAGGGCGCCGGAGGGTGGGTGCCCCTGCACACTCGGAGAACGACAGCGTCGGGAAGGACTTGTTGAAATCCGGTGAGTATGGGACTGTCACTGATGTGCCACCAGGAAAGGGACCGCAGACGCAGGTGAGGACGGGAGTCATTGCAGCCACCCAGACAGGCCCAGAGCGGCGCCCACGGGAGGGGGCAGTCGCACCTGCAGGCACGCACACTCACACTCACCTGGGGTCCCCCTCAGACACAGCCCAGCACCTTGCGGAGGCACATGATGCCCTCGCAAACACACTGTGCACACTCACGCCCAGACGTGTGCACACACCCACACCTCCGTGAGGGGACATTCGGAAAGGCCCCTCGGGCACAATACAGTGGCCACAGGTGCCGCAGGGAGGCAGGCGGGGCGGGACCGCATCTCACGCAAAGGTCTTTGTCGGTCTGAACACTTTCTCTGGAAAAAGAAGTTATTACAGGCAGCTCCATGCCGCAGGGGGTCCCCGCCATCTGAGTGGGAGTCGGGTGGGCACCCTAATTCCCCCGACTTACAAAGTGATGCGGCTCCTGGAGAAGATGTAGAGGGCACTGGGCGAGCCTCATTTACCATTTCCGTCACTCGTTAACATGGAAACGGGGCTTGGATACGATCCATATTTAAAAGGTCATTTAGGATGAAAAGTTGCGAGATGAAGGCTATGTGTCCTCCTCATTAATAAAGACGGGAATAGTGCCCAGTGGTCAGCCCCGGCCATGCAGGGGGCAAACCCAGATCTTGTAACAGGAATGCGCCCTGCGACCTCTTGTGTGCTTCCTTTCACTCGTATGTTTCTAACCCTGGGGACACACGCCTGCCTTCAACCCGCTAGTGACGAGTCAATACTCGGATGCTACAAAATAGGGGTGAAAGATGAAAAGAAGTTTAAAAAAACAAGAGGAACATAGTCGGTGAGGAAGCCACCTGTCCTGTTCAGGCAGCGGGGTCCCTGTCCCCATGCGTCTCGGGGCTCGCTGACGTGGCCAAGCACTTCTTGTTCAGACCAAGTTCAAGTCTGGGTCGGGGGCCCCACTGCCTTGGACGACACCCATGTATTTCAAGGGAAAAAAGTGACCAAAAAAGTGACTTGTCATGAAATTGGGTCCATTCCTTCACTTTCCCTCAATTTTTCATTCAAGTAAATTTGGGGATTTCTACTTGGTTTACTAAAGTACAGAAACCGTCTCTTCCCCCAGAGTCTCCTCCAGCGTGACTTAATCAGTGCCTTTGAGGGGCCAGCTCTATCCGGGGCGGAGGGTCCCCTGGGGGAGCTGTCAGCTCTCCAACCCCATCTCCAGCCCCAGAGCCCCTCTAGACAGAGGGCCCAAGCTCCAGCACACCTCGCCCGCCCCCCACGCAGCCCCAGGACCGCCCCCGCCCCCGCCCCAGGATCCCAGTGCTGCCCCGCCAGCCCCTCCCTGGGAGAACACAACTTTTCGAAGGAAAATGAAGGGTTAAAAAGTACCTGTCAGGAATGTCCCTTGAAATCGGTCATTGGGAATCTGTCAGTAAGACAAAATTAATTACTGCAAGGCACATGAAAACGCCAACGTAAATTAAACTGCGCAAATGGCACAAACGTTCGGGGCGCCCAGGTCGTTAACTAATTGCCAACACGCCTGCAGATTTTCAACTAGCCCCCGGGCACGAGGGTGGTGGGACCCCTTTCTCGTCTCCCCAGAGTTGAATTTGGGTCTCGGGGCCTTTCGACCAGTTCCACCCCAGCTAAGCTTGGAGGTTTGGGGGAGCCCCCCCAACATAGTAACTTGCAAAGTTCAGTTAGAGCTTTAGCGGTTTCAGCGGCTGAGGCTGCGGGAGGTCCCACCCTCCGCTGAGAGGTTAGTGCCATGACTGAGCAGGCGAAGACGTATCCCTGTCCCCCATCACGGGGCCTCCGAGAACTTGGGGACTGCCATGCTGCCTGTGGCAGATATTTGATTAATTTGTGCAAAGCCAGCATTATGTACCAAGTCAGATCAGTCCCCAAAACACTGAGACCGTGGTCCTAGATGGGACTTTTGTGCCACGTCGCCTGGCTGACGCCCGCTCCGTGGCTCCGTGGCGGGGACATGAGAGGGTAAAAGAACAGCTAATGGCCTGTGTGGTCCCTCAGGGTGCAGGGTGTCAGCCATCACGGCCCTGCCTTCCCCGCATGCACCCGGCAGACCCAGTCAGGGACACTGGGCTCACTTCTGAGGGACATGAGGAAGGGGCCAGCGGCCAACCCAGCGTACCCCGGACCCGCCCATGCACCGTCCTGCAAACCCACCTGCACACTCGCAGCCCCGGGACCCCCTTTCTCGGTGAGTGTCATCTGGTCCCGGAGCTGGAGGGCCAGCCCTGCTGCTGGGCCCTCTGACAACTGTTTCCTTCCTTTCCTTCAGCCCCGCATCAGGGCCCCCGCCCACTGCACCCCTCTCTCCCAGGCCCAGAGCTTTCTCTGGTCTCCTTGTCCCGACCATCTGTCCCCCCCCAGGAAGCCTGTGGACTCCCCCACTGCTGGCCTGGTGCTGGTGCAGCCATCCCGGGGACACGCAAGGACCCTCCATCAGAGCCTCTGTGTTTACCGAAGCTCCGCATCAGCAGCAGCAGTGTGGGGAGCAAGGGCCAGGCGGCCAGGCCGCAGGAAAGGAACAAACAGAAAAACTTCTTCCCACTGACGCCCCCGCCAACCCTGTGGCTGGAAGGGACCCCGAGTGTCTTCCACGTGTACTTGGCGGAAACAAGTCTACTAAAGTAACATATTTACAACGTACAATTTGTAAAAATTAAGGAGTTGAAGATGACTTCGGAGAGGATGATTTGCATTGCAAACTCACTTCTGATTCACACAGTCCCCACGGGGAGCCTCACAGAGTCAGTGCAGAACAGGGCTCTGCTCACGGGGCCTCTGGAGCGAGACTCGGCTGCCCCACGTCAGTGTGGACCCCTCCGGCGGCCGCCCCGTCCACCCGTCTCTCCAGTCGGCTCTGCCTAGCCTTCCTCTGCAGGGAGTTCCCTGCCGCCCTGTCTGCACCCTCAGCCCAGGGGCTGGCCTACAGCTTATTCACGTCCCTGGCCCCTGGCCATTGGGCCCTTTCCTCTCCCAGCTGGGGGTGCCCTGGGGCTCGCCACCCTCTGGCCACGTTGGGACCCAGCCAACCCAGAGAAGTGGCCCCAAGCTGGCCTCACTTTGTGTCTGACTTGGGGGGTAGTGACTGCCCATTTGAGGAGTAAATTCAAGGCTCGAAATTGAGTGAGAGGGCAGACAAAATTTCATGACTTCGATGCAGCCATTTCTTGCTGGGTAACCTGCCCTGGAGAAATAATCCGAGTCCCAGGCACAGAGGGGCTGAGAGGCCACCTTACGTTCCGAGACGCACCCTGGGTCTCAGTACTAATAGTAAAAAATGGACCACAAGCTAAATATTCGACCAGGGGGAAATGACTATGAAACCCCAAATAGGATATTTTGCTAGAACCATGAATTTGTATACACACAGAGTGTTAAGAACATGAGAAAATGTTCATGTTGCACATATGTATTGAAGTCATGTGTAAAGTCATGTGTGAAGTAGGATGACAATTATGTAAAAGGAGCCCAGGAGGACATAAACCCAAATGGTGGCGGTCTTCCTGCAGAGAGAAATGGCTTGGAGTCTTTTCTTCTATTTTTTTTAAAGAATCAGACAAGAGAAAAGGAAAAGTTTGCTCTTATTTGAAAAAACCCCAAGCTGATTGCTTTTTTTAAAAAGGAAAACATGTCAGGTTAAAAGCAGTGAATTTAAAGTAAGCTTCAATTAACGTTGGCATTTGTTGTTAAAAAGTAAAATTTCTATTAATGTCAAAGATTGTGGCTCACTCACACTGTGAAATTCCTTATTTAAATATTTTAGACGAGAAATATCCGCAGGCCTTGAGTGAGGGCACGTCCTAGCTGCGGAGATAAGTCACCCAGACGGAGGCTGGGCCGCACGTACGTGGGGCCCTGCAGGGCCTCCTGGAGCTGTACGTCGTCCCCAACTCTCTGCCCCCAGGTCCCTGGCTGCGCCACAGTGCCTGCTGGACCCCGGTGCACAATGCACCCTCAGTGGGAGGCGGGGGTGGAGAGACACCACTTGGCACAGGCTCTGGCGTTAAGTGCTGTCTCCCTAAGGCCCACAGAAGAAATGGGCGCTCTTCCACTGTGCCTTCCACTGCCTGGGGAACGCTGGGCTTGCCCAGGGCCACGCCTGTGCCCCCACACAGGAGGTCTCAGAGCCGCGAGAGGTGCCAGGTCCACAAGCCTCCAGCCACATGCCACTCGGGCCACTTGGGCTGAGCAGCAGGGAAACTCCTGGGCTGAGGACAGACAGCCAGGTTCACGTCTGGGCCCTGACTCTGCCCAGTCATCGAGTTGGGCCTTGGGTTGCCACCCTTAGAATCGGGGAAATCATCTCATTTCCCGGGGTTTTGGGTATGCTGAGTTGGAGGGAAAGAAATAAGTCTTCTTTTAAAGGCTGAAACAGTGCTGATTGCCAAAAAGAAAAAAAAAGCCAATCTGGTTTCAGTTAATTAAGAAGATGCTACTTTACTTCTACTTTGGGCTACAGCGAAAAGGCTTGTGTCAAATCAGCCACCCTATCGAGAATAACTAGACAAACGGCTGCAAAACACTGGGGGGGACATGTGTGCATGAGCTTGCACACACGTGTACACACATGTGTGTGACTATTTAGAGGCATGAGAGAGTTTTTATCAAAGAGCCAGGACCTGAGGGGCCAAGATTCGAACAAGAGCAGAGCCAGGGAGCTGAACTGGTTCGCTTTTCCCCTTGGGGCAGCTGTGAATTCACAAGGGGCGGTTAAGAAGCTGAGCAGAATTTTCCGCATTCCAAGGGACCAAGGAGACAAAAATTGGAAGCTAGGGCCCAGCAAGACAAACAGCGTCTGTCGTGACCCCGCAGGGACTCGATGATGAGGGAGAGCAGACAGTTACACGGTCCTTCTTCGATGTGACTGCTCTCGGGTTTACGGCGGTATCCGCGGCTCCCATTATGTTCCCATTCGGCGGGGCAGCCTAGAGCCTAAAAGTATTGACAATTTTTAAACTCAATGTTTGACTTCCAGTAAAAAAAGATTACCAGGGACACCAGGAAAGACCACGTGACCACAAACAAGGATTAAAAAATGAGACAACAAATGAAAGAAACAGACTCACAGAATATTAAGTTGAAGAGTCACAGACTTTATAGGCTTTCAAATAACAGTATATTTAAGAAAACAGACATTTAAGAAAATAGATGACAAGGAGCCGGCTTTTGGCAGAAAATTGGAATCTTAAAAAAGACACCAACTGATAACTCTAGAGTTAAAAATACAGTATCTGACATCACAGCTGAATGCTGAGACCGCTGGGAGAAGACCGGTGCGCCCTGCTCTCTCGACCCTGACGGCTCGTCCAGTTTGCTCCTGGGCTCCTCGGCCCGAGGCTGCCTTCCAATCTCCTCGGGGGCTGCAAGGTCTTCCGGGAGAGGTAGCGGCTCAGGCGGTATTGGCCGCGACAATCCTAGAGGTAGGTCCTCGTGACAGACGGGGCACCGGAGCAGCGGACATCTGGGCCGCAGCCTGGCGTTGGACAGGACTCGGCCTTGAGGCCCCGACAAGTGGGACGTTCGCCCCGAGATCGGGGCCATGTCGCCCGAGAGCCCTGTAGTTGGCACAGGTCCCAACTGGACCACTCAGGACGGGCCTTCAGACCGACAGGGTTCTCTCCGGTGGTCCACGGGGAAGCCGCCAGCGTCTGTGCTGTGCTGTGGTGTCCTGACAGGCAGAGACAGTGGAACAGAGGAAGGGGCCGTGTGTCCCATGCAGTCACACTGGCCTTGCACCGAGCCTGTGGAAACACCTGCCGGGGCTGGAGCCACAGCTCAGGAAGGAGCCCTGTGGGCCTGTGCGGCCGGGAAGGCTGCCTGGTGGGAAAGCAGGGCTGGATGGACGGAAGGGGCTGGAGGGCTGGAGGCTCAGAGCGTCCTGATGACGGGGGGGTGACAGGTGTTACAGCGGGCGTTTTGTTGCTTTTTCCATGAGAGCTCCCAAGGGGACCCGGGAAACAAGAGGCTGGATGCCTGCTTTATTCAAAGCGGGTGCTGACAGGCAAGGCAGGCCCCCGACCCCACACCGACGCCCCGCGGGAGGCCACAGAACTGACTTCAGGAAGGCAGAGAGCCACCCAGCAGAGTTCTTCGGGAGGAGTGGTCATGTGCTGCAGGCACCTCCTTCCCTGGGCAGGACAAGGAGTTGCCTCTTCTACTTCAGGTTCAAGCCTGTCCCAGGTCTTACAGCATCAGTGTGGTAAGAGGCCATCGCAGGACCCAGCTTAGAAAAGTCAACGGGCTGGTGGCTGCTCTGGTGGCCTGCAGCAGGGAAGAGCTGGGGGAGGAGCTGACAGGAGGAGCTGGGGAGGAGCTGGGGGAGGAGCTGGGAGGGGCTAACAGGAGCTGGGGAGGAGCTGACAGGAGGAGCTGGGGAGGAGCTAGGGGAGGAGCTGGGAGGGGCTAACAGGAGCTGGGAGGGGCTAACAGGAGCTGGGAGGAGCTGACAGGAGGAGCTGGGAGGAGCTAACAGGAGCTGGGAGGAGCTGACAGGAGGAGCTGGGAGGAGCTAACAGGAGCTGGGAGGAGCTGACAGGAGGAGCTGGGGAGGAGCTGGGGGAGGAGCTGGGAGGGGCTAACAGGAGCTGGGGAGGAGCTGACAGGAGGAGCTGGGGAGGAGCTAGGGGAGGAGCTGGGAGGGGCTAACAGGAGCTGGGAGGGGCTAACAGGAGCTGGGAGGAGCTGACAGGAGGAGCTGGGAGGAGCTAACAGGAGCTGGGAGGAGCTGACAGGAGGAGCTGGGAGGAGCTAACAGGAGCTGGGAGGAGCTGACAGGAGGAGCTGGGAGGAGCTGACAGGAGGATCTGGGGGAGGAGCTGACAAGAGGAGCTGGGAGGAGCTGGGGGTTCTCTGGGGGGTGGCCACACTTGTAAGATTTTTGGAACAAATGGAAAGTGTCTCCCACAGTCCCAATGTGGGTCACTGCGGAAGAAGCCCCAGCATAAAGCTAGTGTGGACATCTCTGCCCCAAGGCCATGAGAGGGTGAGACAAGCTCAGCAGCAAGAGACTGGATGTTCACTACAGAATGGCCTGTCGGGGGCTGGGAGCCGACAGCCAGCCAGAGGGCACGTTTTAAACCCTAGGTGGTGGAATGCCGGTTTAGAACGCCAGAGAGCACCCTGCCGGGCCACATGCCTGCCCCGAGTCCTCCTGGATTCCACACTAAGTGGGTGAGGAAACCAACCCACCAAATGAGTGAAATGGGGAGAAAGAACGGTGTTCTGCGTGCCCGCCCTGCGGACCGCTCTCCTTCAATGCAGACGCAATACAGACATTACCTGTTACTTGGTCAATGTAGCAGGCTCCTTGCCCGAAGAACCCGCGGAATCATCACCCTTGACGGCCACCCCTCCTGACCCTTCTGCTCCATCCACAAGGAGCAGAGCCCCTGAGGAGGACCCGGTCACCACGGGGTCCACACTTCCACCGGCGGGAAGGTGGCCGTCCATCCCTCCCGGAATCAGGACACAGGGCCCAGCCCTCTCACCCTCTCTTTGCCGTGACCCGGGTGATCTCCTCTACTTTACCACCAAAATGCCGGTGGTGGTCAGGCTCCAAGAAGAAAAGCCAACTCCTCTCAGGAGGTCACCACTTTTAATGGCTGGCCACCCTCTTGAAGAAGGTGACCCCACTGAGCAAGATCCCAAAGGCCAGAGGTATGGGGTGAGAAAACACACAGCAGCTGGCCTTCCTCCTGAGGCCTTCTCGCAAGAGACCGGTCTGGAAACTGCTGCTGCCGTGGGCACCTTCATCAGTTCCAAGCAGGAGGGGCCGGGAGACAGGTGCGCCCATCACCTGGGCTGCCCGGAGTGAGCCTGAAGCCACCAGCTCAGAAAGCGCCACATGGCGGGGAGCTAGGTTTCCAGCAGGCAGAAGAGGAGGTGCGCGTGCTCCGCAGGGCCCTGCTGGGCTTGGAAGCCCCGTCTGAGTGGCACAGACGGGTCTGTGCGCAGATCTGCTGTCAGTAATGAAATGGCAGCAGCAGGCAGGCCGGAGCCCTCCGCTCAGCCACCAGCAGATGCCACTCGCACGGAGGGCAGCTGCTCCTCCAATCTGCCTGCTTTGTCGAGTCCATGCTGCCTTTAGATACAAGGGCACCCCGGGCCACACTCAGGAGCGCTCGCTACCGCCAGAGAGCCTTCTGCACAGAGATACTCCCGGAGCCCTTCCGGCACCACCTGCTCCTGCCAGAGCGCCTCTCGTGAAGGACAGTGCTGGGCCCAGGCAGGAAGCCACCTTGGGGAGCACTGCGTCCCTGCCCAGTTCCCAGAAATGCACACTCTCCCTCTCTTTGTTGAGATAATAGTAAACACAAAGCAACAACATCATCCACATAAATGATCAGTTCCAAACAGAGCAGGATGGGACCGCCGTCTTTTCCAGGTACCTGTTCGCCATGGCGCAGGGCCCATGCCAGCGCTGAGCCGGCTCCAATGCACGCCATATGCCGGTTTCCTTACTTAGCCTCATCGGGGTGGGAATCCTTCGGAGAGTGGAGGGGCCTGCGTGTCTGGCAAGCCAGGCAAGGACGCCAGCAGAATGTGCACAGGGGTGGTGTGTCCCTGAGTGTGCACACACAGTCACATTCACACCTACACATGTGCACACACACAGATGCATGTGCACACAGACTCACACACATGCACCCTCACATGCATGCATGCACACTCTCTCACAGGCAAACCCATACATGCACACACTCATTCACACACATGCACACTCATACGCACTCATACACTATGTTCTTCTCTTCCAGGCTGTGTAACTTTTCTCATCAGCTGCATTTTCTGTGAACAGCAACCACATCAAAGGAAGCTCATTGCTAGGAAAATGGAGCAAATTAACCCTGATGTGGTCACACTTTGGTCGCAATGCCTCGCTGAGACCTGGGCGGACAGCTCGGTCTGGCACACGAGCGTGGGGCATGCCAACACTCACACATAACCTGCTTGCGTTCTGGAGTGGCCCAAAGGCGCTGGGACACAGGCTGCACTCCCCAGAGGAAGAGCTGGTGTCCTTCCCAGCAGGACAGTGTGAGTTTATAGCCTGGGCCGGATTTGGGTCCGGGCCTTGGCCACACGCTGTGTGGCTCAACACCCACTGGCCTTGGGGAGTGGATGGGGTCCACAGCCACAACAAACACAGACCAAAGGGAATCCATAGCGTCCCATCATCTCAGGGCTCTCAAGTGTGGTGGCTGTCAGCAGAGGATCTGGCTGGCCCTGGCCCTGCTGCCTGGGAGATGCCCCTTGGCAAATGTTTTGGGGTGCCTTAAGGACTACCCCGAGCGGGCCCTGGCTAATTAGTACCCATGGTGGGAAGGGGGTACCCCAGGAAGTGATCCCTCCTTGCCTGTAGAAAATGAAGCGCCTGGCAACACGGCAGGCACCTCCCGAGGGTAACCGTGTTTTCCTCCGACTGGTATCTGAAGCTTGTCAAGTTCTTAGCCGGAGCGTTCCAAGGCGAGTTGGAAGAAGCATATGGTGCTGGCCCAGTCCATATGACTGGCTGAGCGTGGACCACTGCTGTTGATACAATATATCACTTTTTTCTCAATATTATGACAGCATTTGTCAATGAAAATTAAATTACTGTCAAACTTATCCTGCTAACTTACGGCACAGCCACCGGAGAGAGCCAGCGCCGTGCCTTAAGCCAACGGGACCTCATCCTCACGCCCAACCAAGATGTGGGAGAGAGACACGTGTGGGGCTCCAGGGCCAGCAGGGGACAGTCCAGACGGCGTGGGGTGGGACAGCACCCACCTTCCTGCTGCCCCAGCTCCCCGGAAGGGGCCCAGGGTGGGGCAGGATGTCGGCAGGGCACATGCAAGGGACCCGATTCTTGATGAGGGAAAGGACACCACGTGTTACACGCACGTGCTGGTGCAAAGGGGGAAAGATTACATCTTCGAGATCAAAGATCCTGGGGGCGTGTTTAAAATCTCCCGGCGCCATACTGACAGGATCCCACGGAAATGCTGGAGAGCTCGACTGCATCTGAAAATCTCGGCCTCTTCTGTCCCTTCCAACAGCCTCCTCTCCCATCTCGGTGTCCGAGCAGGAAGGCCTCGCCATGTTTCCCCAAGGAGGAGGTATGTTCGTTAGGAAATTTTTAAAGTTTCCAAAAACTCAACAGGAAAATTGGCCACCTTCCTCTTTGATCAGCTTCTCGGAACGTGTTTGGACGCACAGAGGGCTGGCAGGACAGCAGCAGGCGACATGTCAAGGGCCACCTAGGAATCACCGGGCCTGTGACCTGGGCTGTCCTTTCATCCCCAGCCCTCTTCCTGCCCCACCCAGCCCACCCCATGCCCATGGATTCAATCTTCCCCAGCACCTAAAAAATGTCTTGGGATTGAGACCGACCAACAGTTGAGCTGGGATTCCGACTTCTCGTTAGCTCTCTGTCCCCATCGGGAGTGGAACACCGACTTCAGCAGGCAGTTGTGTCGGCAGCAGCCAACCAGCAGGACCGGCACTGCCAGAGCCGTCCAAGAGCAGCGAGGGCCCACGGATGGACCTGGGCAGGGCTCCTGTCTTTGCAGAATTATTTCTCCCTTATGAACATTCTAGAGCCATGCCTGTGGCTCAGCTAGAAAGAAGAGCACAAAGTGCATGCCCACCGCCTCGTGGCTGTCATCTTTAAGATCACACCAAGCAATTAACACAGGAAAGGGACACTGTTTCCAATAACCTACAGCTCACAGTTTAATGGTTTCAAACAGAGACCCATTCTCTTCTCCGTGAGGACTCCCCTGGCTGGTCCCCTGGGCCCTCTGCAGGGGGTACAACAAGCTCCTTGTGCACTGTGGCCTTGTGGGGATGGGCCTCCTGCTTCTTTTGGGAGGTGGCCTTGGGGAGATGCTTTACAAGCCCAAAAAGCCAACCAAAGTGCCTCTTCTGACAGCAAGTCTCCAGCCACCAGCCAGTCCTCGGAGGCTCAGAAATGAGAAGGTTCTCCCTCAAGGGGACTTGTCCCACACGGTACCTGAGTCTCCTGCCAGGGGCTCCAGCTGGAGTGAAGGACGTTTCCACACGCGGGCACCCTTGTGGCCCTCCCTGCACTCATGCCCCTCACCTGTGGCCCCTGAAGGTGCACAGTGCATTCAGGGCTGGGGTGGCATCGGGAGCAGCCCATTCTCTCCTTAGTAACTAACAGGAAAACCAAGGGGCCTTCTCCTCTCCTGCAGGAGCCAAACATTTGCAACCTGCTCTGCCCAGCTGGGAAGAGAGAACATCAAAGAACAATCTGCACTCACTCTCGAAAGCCCCCGCCCCTCCCTGGAGACCTGTCCACAGACCCCGGTGGACGGGACGGCGAGGCCAGAGGTGGGGCCAGCCAAGGGCTGCAGGGTCTCCGGGCAGCCCTGGCGATGTCCGGGGCTGGCAGCCAGACACCCACCCCGAACTGTCCTCCCCGCACAAAGAGGGCAGTCTGGCGGAGTAACAAAAGCCAGTGTGGGTGGCAAGGTGACTGCACATTTCAGCTTGAATGCACCAGTGTGGGGCTCGCACCTGAACACCAGATGCTCTAAGCAGATGGCGGGGAGGGCGGGCGGACCCCGGAGAACCAATCCAGGGAGCGGCCGCAAGTGCCCGCTGCTGGCCTCCTCTCTGGGCGCCTGAGCTGGGCCAGAGCCTGGAGCCTCTGCTTCCTCCGGGCTTCCCAACACCCACCCACACTCCTTGAGTGGGGGGCCGCAACGAGGAGCGAGGCCGGGCCTGCAGGCATCCTTTGTCTGTGGAAGCTTCTCATAGTTCTTCTCCGGATGGTCTGGAACAGGCCAGACTGCATCTGTTCTCTGATCCAGAAGGTCTCCATAAATGGGATTCATTTGCAAATTAATTTTTTAGCAAGTGGCTGGGTGAGCAATAACGGGGAGCCTCCCTTGTGGCGCCTGCACAGCCCGCCTGCAGCCTGTGGGTGCCCCCGCTGGCCTGGCCCTGTGGCCGGTCCTGACAATGACCCAGCCGCCTGGACGGCCAGAGCAGTCCCTCGGGGAGGAAGAGCAGGCAGAGAGAGGAAGGCTGAGCCAAGGGGAGCTCTCGGAGGACGTAGGGTTTTTCCAGGCTTCCTCTCAGCAGGGCTGCGGGCCAGAGCCGAAAGGGAGTCTGGCCCCGCTCGGCCCCTGCCCAGGGCTTCTTCCAAGAAGCCTGTGTCTCACATGCCCAAGGGCACAGCCATACCCATGCAGATACATGCGTGCCCACACAGCAACACACACAGGACGCCTCACCGAGAACACAGGTACTGCCCACCTGCCCAGCCGCCTCGAGGAGCAGCTGCCGGCCCACTATGCGTCTGGCCTTCTGCCCCACCAGACCGACTTATAAGAACAGCCTCCTCGCCACACTGCGGGTTTCCTCCTTCTGCACTTCCTCACAGCTTGGGCGAAGCTGGGCCACCTCCTCAGCATGTTTCTCTGTCCCCACATATGGAGGTTGGGAGCAGGGCCTGCCCACTAACTGGTGTTTGCACCCGATCTGGACGGGGCTGGGCCTGGGCCGGGCTGCTCCGAGCTCTTGGGTTCTGGCAGAGCCGGGACTGTGGTCCTCAGATTGCTGTGAGCTCCTGTGCAGGAGGGCCCTCATCCCCACCAGCCGTGGCCACCCCCGTCCAGCACTGGGCGTGGACCAAGGGGCTGTAGGGTGAGAACACAGGGGGGCTGGGGGGGCACACAGCAACTGCCAGCTGACCCCAGGCCAAGAACAGGGACGAAGCCCAAGGGCCAGAAGACAGCCACAGCGCTGCTCCCTTGGGGTGGCAGGCAGCTGGCACACAGCAGACTCCCCCTGACCAGCTCTGTGACCTTGGGCAAGTGGCTTGACCTCTTGGAGCTTCAGCCCATCATTCATAATATGGAAAAGACAAGGGTGCCCACTCCACAGGCCTATTGGAGCTCTGGAAGGCGTCTGTGTAAAGCGCCTGGCCCTAAGCAAGCATTCGGCGAGATGGTCGCATGCACAGGTGGCCTTGTGGAGCCAGGCACCAGCAGCCTGGGCCCCAGTCTCCTCTCTTGCTCCATAGCTGCCCCTCCCACCAGTACGGACGTTCAGTCAGTGCTAAAAAGAGACTCCTGCGTGCACTGCAGCTGCGCAGCATCCTGTCCCCAGCTTCCCAGACGCAGGTGGGGGTTGTCTTGGGTCCCTATAGGGTCTGGGAGTGCAGGCTGGAGAACCCCAGGGGCCCCTGGGATGGTGGCAGGGCAGCTGGGCCAGCCTGTGACAGGCAGCTGTGACTGGTGGCAGACCATCCGGCCCCAGGCTCTCCCGCAGAGGCAAGGATTAGCCCCACTGCCTGGCCGGAGGCCAGCTCCGATCATTTCATTTGGCCTACTTAGCAGCCCCCAGGGGCGCTGGGAGGAGGCGATTCATCACTGTCTGGGTCACCCTCTGCAGAGAGGCGTCCACCCGTGAGGGGCTGCATGCCCGTCAGTCACTGTGATACAACTGTCACAGCCCCCAGGGAGTGAAGGCGGGCCAGGCGACCCTGGGTCGGGGTGGCAGTGGGGTGGGGGCTCAGAAACCACAGTGAAGATGGTCGATCGTGTGCTCCTCCTGTGGCACATAGTGGCCACTGCCCCACCTGGACGCCACAGGCCACACCTGAGCAGAGCCAGTGCTCTTCACACAGCCCCCTCCTCACGTCTGCCACCTAGCTCGGGCCACCCGGAGAGCCGCCAGTTCTGGGACGGAGCAGGGACCCAGCAGCCCACAGCCCAGAGTGTCATGGAGTCTGTTTACTGTGCGGAGGACTGAGAGTCAGTGTGGAAGGGGGACCAGAGCCCAGAGGGGGGACATCACCTGTCCAAGGTCACACAGCTCAGGGAGGCAGGGCTGGAACCCAGCACTCTCGTCTTCCAGCCTGAGAGCCTTCGTACAAAAGTCCCTCAGTCCCCTGGGACCTTGCAGTCCACCGCAGAGACACAAACTGGTCAGAGGAGCCCAGGGAGTTGGGGGGCTCCCAAGTCCATCCCCCAGAAGGGGCCGCTGGGCCCTGGGGAGGAGCCCCACCAAGATGGGGACATTGGCTGAGGCTCCCCGGCTTGGAGGCATCACCTCCGGTCTGATTCCCCTGCCCAGTTCCCACATTTCAGTTCTACTGGTCCTTTAAATACTCAGGGGCCCCATTTAACACAAGAAGGGTGGGTGGGGACATTTGGGACAGAGCCTCGCTGGCCAGAGGAGACCCCGGCTGGCGGAGCTGCCTCTCTGGCATGCTCCGCACCTCCGCCCACCGTCACCTGCCCTTCTGCACAAGTAATTAAGGAACACCTGCGTTCTCTGACAGGCTGCACACTTGGGGACAGCCCCCTCATGTCATATCAGGGACCACAGGTCCTCTGAACCCACAGAGCCACGGAGGGTCTCCTTCAGGTGTGTCCCTGGGGTGTACGCAGCCCGAGGAGAGAGAGCAAGCAGCCCCTGCCTCACTGTGCCGGAGCCAAGGAGCCGGGGCCGGGACGGAGCTCCCCACCCCCGCGTGCCTGTGCCAGCGCCGTGCCAGCCAGCTCTCTCACAAACGAACAGCTTGTAGCCCCATGAAAACCAATGGATGGAACAAATTGTATTAAATTATGTAAAATGCTACTAAAGAGCACATTTTACCCGTGAAAAGAAAAAAATACACCCCTCCCTGAAAAATCTTATTTTAATAAATGACAGAAGAGGATTAGGAACAGAAATGCTACATTTTTGTGACCCTTGACGACACCTCTCTCGGCCACGAGTGGACTTGCGGGATTTGCGCATCACAGGCCAGACGGCATCACCGCTGGGGTGTCTGACACCCACCCCCCTGCAGGGAGCCTCCCCTGCGTCCCCTCCATTGGGACAGGCCGGACCAGGCAACAGAAACACGCACACAGCTTTTGGAACTGAATTTCCTTCCCTTTCACATGATTTTTTTTTTCTTGGTAAATAACTGCAATTAGCATTGGACTTGCAATAGAACCTCTTGCCTATATGCGGAAAAAATCATTTAAAAATATTTTAGCCACTTCTTTCCATTCCCCAGCACAGCTGCCATTGAAAAACCACCAAGGACAAGACGTCCTGAGTCCTGGAGGTCACAGGGTGCCTGCGTGCCCACCCCACCCCAGCCCCCCGAGGGCGCCTCTCAACTGCACAGGGTACGCCCCTGCCTGGACGGCACGGAAGCCATCGGAAAGCAGTGACACACCAAGTTCAGGGCAGAGGCTCCTGAAAGGAGGCACGTGGGGGGACGGCGATGGTGAATGTCCCCCCACTTCTGAGCTCCATGGCCGGAGCACAGGCTTCTGCCTGCCTGTCTGCTCGCCTGTCCGGCGGCCACTCCGTGGCGTCTTGCCCGGTACTCCTGGGGACTGAGGTAGTTGTTCAAACAATACTGAGCTTCAGCGGCCGCTCCTGGCACAAAGATGGTGTTCCGCGAATGGTTGCTTCCAACATTTATGATAATAAGTGCTATGATGTTAATATACATGAGATATAATGTATTTTAATACATCATAATATATATTAATTAATATGTAATAATACTGTTGGTCTACTTGTTTATACCAACGCTGGTTGTTTCCCTTGGCGGCGGCAGAAACAGTTTGTCCAGCACCGTCGGCCGACTTGCTTCTTAGACCCGATTCGGGAAGGTGTGACCGACCACCTGGGAAGTCCAGACACGCGACTTTTCGGTGGATGCTTCTCGAACACCCACTGGTCGGTGAATAATGACACCCCGCCCGGGGGGGCTGGGTCACAGCCAAGCCCCAGGGGGTCGGACCACACAGTCTTACCACGTCGCAGGCGGGGCTCACCAGGCCCAGGGCCCGGGGTTCACCGAAGGCCCCACCTGAGCTCTGGCCTCATCCCACACTGTCACCCGGGCTCAGCAGGCCTGGCCGCTTTCCCGGCAGTCAGAGGACTGACCCCGTGGCTGGGTCCCACTTGGCGCCGTTCCTGAACGTCCCAGAAGGCTGTCCTTCCTCCATGCAAAGACGCACAGAGTTGAACTTGAACGTGTCTGAGATAACAGTGGGTCTTACAACAGGAAGTGGCTGTTTTCTTCATTTTTGCCCAGACGAGGGCCCGTTGGCTGCCAGCATCTCAGAGTCACGGGCACTAAGAACGCACAAGGGCAAGAGCACTGCCACCTGGGAGCCACCACACGCACACCCAGCACCTCCCCGAAAACGCAGGACCCTCCGTCCGGTCCAGTGGTTCCCAGGGCTCAGGTGAGCCCTTGACGCCGGACGCAGGTAGAGGACGGTTGGTAGGGACAAAGACAGACGCTGGATGCTTTCGCACTGACCCTGCCTGGGAGGCTGGTGGGCGTGGCTGGGAAAACAGGTGGGGACCGAAGGGTGACTCAGAGAGCCAGCAGGGGCCCCGGTGGGTGGCCAAGCCTCGACTCCCCCACTGACAGCTCCAGTGCTGCAGAGCCCCCGGGCACCCCCCACAGAGCCCCCGTCAAGCCCTTGACCTACCGAGTCACATCGCAAAGGGGAGGCAGAGCGGCCACACAGCGCAGTCACAAGCACGGGCTCCTCTCACTCCCAAGCCCTTTCCCAAAAGCTGCAAGACCGCGCCAGCCCTGAAGCACGGACACCGTGCAGTCGGTCGCTCACTCGTTCTGGACGGCAGGCCTCCCCTGGCCCCAGTGACCAGGGCTGCCAGGCCTCCAAACCCATGTAGGACACGGGGGTAAGGCACCTACTAACCTCCTCCCTAACAGCCTGAAAACACAGAGGTGTAAGCACAGAGTCCCAAAAAGGCCTCCGCTGGAGCACCTATTTTTAAAAGCCTTCTAAGAGGCGTGAAAGGGGAGCTGTCAAGGCAGCGGGTCTTCCGTTTCCTGACAGCGGGAGGTCCGAGCACTGCAGCCCCAGATGGGGGGCTGGGGAGGGGGAACTCGGCGCTTTCCGCCACCGGGACAACGGTAAGGAAAATGGAACTTTCCCAAAGCCTGGTACTGGTCGAATCTGAATGAGTTTGAATTTGCTGATGTCTCTGAGGCTTCACTCCCACTGAAGCCCGCTCACACCCGCGCTATCCGCCCCCTTCTTTGGGGCAGTGTGGCTGCAGGGGGGCTTACAGCTTTTATGTGCAGCCAGTGGCCCCAAACACCAGACGCATCCCAGGGACCCCGTCCTTCCCACCAGCCACAGGGCCCATGGACAGCTGGAGGGGTAACTCAGCCTCTCTTTGCCTCAGCAGGAGAAATGGCTGTCTCACGCCAGGAAGGTCACAGCGAGCTAGTCCAGGTCACTGAAGTTGCACTTGAAATGCGGAAGCCAGCCCCTCACTTCTAAACCTGGTTTAGGATCGTGCACGTGAAGAAGGGCGCTGCACACTGGGGGTGGGGGCGGGGAGGATTCAAACCGCTTTAAAGTCCAAGTGAATCAGATGAGGAGCCTGAGGATGGGGTGGGACGGGGGCGGAGGGGGGGAAGACCAGGCACACAGGGGGTGGCCCGTGATGCCGTGGGGGTCCTGCTGCAGCCCCTCCACGCACCCCCAGCCTTAGAGCCCGAGCAGCCACCACCGGCCACTCTCTACCCCAGCTTCATGCCTGTTGTAATTTCACTTGCTGTCGGCTTTACAACAAACACAGAAACGATGTCCTGCTGAATTATGGTGGCAGCTGTAAAGACAGTGTTTCTAGGTCAGGCGCTGAGAGGCCGCCCTGGATAGCTTTCAAAGAACACAGAGCTGTCGGGCACCCCGATTCCATCTGGGGTGGACGGTGTGACACGGCTGGAGAGGACGCGGGGCACTTGGTTTCTCTTCTGAGTGTCCCACTGAGGCACAGGTCCCCACACCCCGAGGACCAACGCCTCCCCGAGGCCCCTTTCCGAAGCCCCAGAAGGGAAGGTCAGCACAGCTCAGTGCCTGCAGAAAGGCCTGGAACCATCTATAATAATCTATGGGAGAAAATAATCTAATCCAACCGAGCTGCTTCCTTCCTGATGAAACTGTTTCATCGCGGTTCTCAAACCTCCTAAACTTAGCCTCCCATCTTGCCCCGCCCCAAAACGACCTTTGATGCTGCTCTTCAACCCCCACTGCAAATATTTTCGGAGGACAAACGTGAGACTCTAAATGTCAGCGCAGAAGACGACGGGACTATTATTCTCTATTTATCACAAATATTGTCTGCCGCGCCACCTCCGAAGAATGCTCTTGATTAGAAGGGCGCTTGCTTTTGTTCAGAGCTGCTAAAAATATAAAGACTATCATTTTAAAAAAAAGTAAAATGAACCCCGGTACAGGTGACACACGTCTTTCCCATCAGACTTTCTTTCTTTTTTGTTGTTTCGTTTTGTTTGCCAGAACTGGGGTAGCACAATACGAAGACTCAAAAAGAGTAATTAAAGTTCTAATACGCGGACACCGCTCTGCCTCGGGGGGCATCTTTTATGTTGCTTTGCGTTTCGCGTGTCATTCAAAAGGGCTGTCACGGGGACGTGATATTGAACTGAAAGGAGACGAGAACGCATTGACTGAAATGATACCCTGTCCAACGGGCTGACACCCTTTAGACAGCTCGCCACCATCGCTCGGGAGCCGCCGCTGCTCGCCTGGGTGACACTCAGACTCTGCATGGTGGCTCAGGGCAGCGCGGTCTCGGAGTGGGGAGCATCACACAGCCCGGGACAGCGGGAGGACAGGCAGAGGGCCGCCTGCACCGGCGGGGCTCCCCCGGCGTGCGGGCAAACGCGTCACACCCGGCAGCCCCGCCGGCCCCCCCAGGGTCCCCATGCACGCTGTCCAGCGGTGACGCCCATGGCTTGGTGTTGGTTGGCTTGTTTTTGCCGTTGTTAATACCTGAGCTTCCACTGAGCGGTGATGAAGTTTCACACGAAGACTGAGATGTCTGGCTTCACTTTAGACACCGGCAGCTGTGGCACCCACAGCCCAGTTGTCCTCTCCTGGTGACACTGTGGGAGCTGAGTGGAGAGTCCCCGGGGGCAGGGCGACGGTTCCCGGGTTTCCACAGTCCCCACCACATCCTGCTCTGTCTCATGTCACAGTGACCTCAGTGGGTCCTTGTACACAGAAAAGTCACACAGCAAACGACAAAATAAAAGAACCCCCACAGCATTCACCTAAGGAAACGGCAAAAAGCACCAAGACCAACCAGTCATAGAAGACGCGGACCTGTGCTCACGCAGCACAGATAGAGGAGAGGAGAGTGGGAAAGGACGTGAGAAATATAAGCAGGCCATTGGTGAGGCGAGTCCACTGCACACGTGTGCAAGTCCTTCCCCTTCAGACAGAAAGCGAGGCCTCCTGGGGACCCGCAGGGCGAGGGCGCCAGGTCCCCAGGGAGCCCGAGCACAGCCCGCCGGAGCTGGTGCAGGCTCCGAGCAGCACGCACTCGAACCTACACAGCAACGCCCACCGTGGAAAACCGGAGCACGCCAGGAGGGCCCATCAAACACTGTACGCCTCCTACAGGGGAAGCTTACTCAGGATGAAGTGAGAACTAAAAGAAAAAATGCAGAATTTCTGATTAAAAAAATCATTGCATGTCAGGGGCTAAAGCTAGCGCGGGGGAGAATCCTAGCCTGCAAGCCGGTGCACTATAAAAGTAAGAGAGTATGTGAACCAAGCCTTCAATTCACAATGCAGAAAAACAGGAGCCAAATATGTCTTAGTAAAGCCAGAACAATTATTACAGTGGCAGCAGAAATTAATGAAAAATATCTCGTGAACATATATCTTTGTGAGGGAACATGGTAAAATGGACACACCTTTGGCATTCTCAGTGGTTCCCAAGCAGGGCTATTTGTCCCCGTAGGTGGCATGTGGCAATGTCCGGAGACATTGTTGGTTGTCACACTTGGGACATTGCTGGGGCGCCTCATGGGCGGGGGCCAGGGATGCTGCTAGCCACCTGCAGTGCCCAGGACAGCCCAAAACATCCACAGCACTAGTGTGAGAAGCTCTGAACTGTCTTAACAAAGAGCAGGGAAGGAAAGTGTCAAACGACACCATCGTAAGTGGTAAGAACAGGGATAGAACCTCGGATAAACCCTAAAGATAGTATCAAAGTACAGTATCTCATTTTGTGCAAATAATAATCCCAAGCACATAAGATGAATACATTTTTATAACAGTGGCAAGTACCCAGGTTCACCACACAAGAGAAAGAACTGACACCGGCAAAGTGCCACGAACGACCAGCTGTCAGAGAGCGAGCTCCCAAACGGGGGCGGCCCGGTATGCTCCCCGCTACCCCGCCGATGCTTCGGGGCACGGATGCCACCGTGCTGTTCTAACCGTTCTCGAGCTCGGAGAGAGAAGGAACCGCTGGGGTGACACTGGTATCAAAACCTGACAAAGATGTAAAAAAGGAAACCACAAACCCAGCCCACTTCTGAGCGGCAGCGCGGCAAACCCTCGGCGCTGTTTTAACCGGCGGACTTCGGCAAGAGCGCGTTACGAAGAATAACAGGTTTCTGTCGAATGGGGTGGTCCCTCACATCAAAGGGTGTGTTAGTTACTACGTAGAATGCTATTAACACGATTCACTCGTTTAATATCATACCTGGGGAAAGGGTTCGGTCACCTCCACAAACCCGTCAGAGGCATGTACACATCAAATACAAACCCCTGGTTGAAATAAATAGATAACCAAGCAAACGGCCAGAAAGGGGGTTCTTGGGTCACACCTGTCACAGGCGGCTGCCGAGACACTCCGGCCCCCCGCACCCTGCAGTTCCCACAAGGGTGCGTCCCCGCCGCACCCAGCAGCCCCTCAAATGTGCCAGCCGTGGCTGCAGGAAGGAGAAATTGTTTGAGGGTCTCAGCTAGTTAGAAAGGGAAGGTTGATACTATTTGCAGGTAATATGATTCCACAGCAGAATACTTATGAGGAACTGCTGAAAATATAGTGGGAACAATAAGACAATTCAGAAGGATGGCCAGCTGGGAACGTGTATACAAAGACCAGTACTTCTGATGGACCCAAACAACAACCAATTAGAAAAACATGGTTAAAGAAAAGATTTGATTTATAATGCAATAGAGTATGAGAGAGAGAAAGAGAGAGGCAGACTACCTAGGATTAGCCTAAGTATAAATTGGGGGGCCTGTATAAATAAATAAAAACAACCAGTTGTTTATAACTGAGCCACACAAACTGAAAGCCCCATCTTCCTCCTGATTATAAAACTTTGTCATAACTATGTCCACTCTCCCTGTACGTGGATAAATGTACTGTGTTTCTTCACCCCCCCCCAAAAAAAATCCTGCTGCTTATTGTGTGGGGAGGATACTTTTTAAACAAAGGCCGAAGACCATGAACTATGTGTCTGAGGGTAGGGTGGATGTCTGGGACAGAAAAAGTGGGCCTTATCGGGGGCACCTGGGGGGCAGGCACGAGCAGGTCGGGGCAGGGGCGGCGTGACGGGCAGGTCACAGGTGGAAAGACGGCCGTCCGTGGGCACAAGTGGACGTGAGCGCGTTCGAGAATTTAGTAAACGGTAAAGGGGCCTTTTTCAATGGGTGAGAAGGAAGGAGAGCGATTTAATAAATGGCGTTTAGTCAACTGAGCCACCAGGTTGGGGGGAAGAGAAAATATGAAACGGTAACCCTAATTCACTTCCTCCCCCAAATCAAGATGAGAAGACCCCCTAAAAGGCCCCCAAATGAGCCATCATACAGGTATAATGTGGACGTTAATGTGAAACCTGGGAGTGAGCCAGTCACAGAAGCCACAAATGACAGACACATCTAAGTACAAAAAAAAAATCTAAAACCTCACTCCGATAAAAAAATTATAAACAAAATCAAAAGGCATGTGACAAACGGGGAAAAATATTTATGACAGAAATGACAGAAAGGGGCTAATTTCCTTAATATATAATAAGCTCTTAGAAATCAGTGAGAAAGATATCAATCATCCGGCAGGAAAGGGGGCAAGTGACACGGAGAGGCAGTTCCCGGAGAAGGAACAACGAACGACTCGCAAACACCCGGAAAGATGCTCCGTGTCACTCAGCATGACAGACACGGAACAGAAACAATGGGGCACCCGTCAGACGGGCCAGGGGCTCCATCTTCGACGGAGCAGCCCTCTGGTTTTGTCCTACAGGAGTGTCTGTCTGTCTGTCTCTCTGTCGCTCACAGACACAGCCCCCCAAAGGCGGCCCCTAGTAAAAGAGAAAAAAATATATATGGTATGATATTACATGTTCCGGGTATTACACACACACGCACATACAAGTGCACGCTTATCAACAGGAGGCTGGGTGAGGAAATTACGGTGGGGACAAAGGAACTAGGAACTCTCTGGAATTTTTAACAAAACTACCGAACGCGTGGAGACATGCACACTTCAGTTTGGGTCTGAAGGTCAAGGTGCGTGTGCAGGTGTGCACGGAGTGTGGGTGGAATGCGCACATGGGCCGCCTGCGGGGGTCAGAGACGGGCGGGGCTGAGAGTCCGTGGCCAGGCCCGTCCGCGTGACATCACACAGGGGACCCTTCCGTGCCGTCGGAGTGTCCACTCTGTGCGTGGACCACACAGAAACGCTTCCCCGAAGTGACGGACATGGGGCCGCTCTGTGGGCGCTCCCAGTGAGCAAAGCTCTGACACCCTGAGCCACAAAATAATGCCAGTAATGGATTTGTGACCCATAGAATTAATAAATTGTCAGCAAGTCTGATAGAAACAAAATTGAATAACAAGAGAAGGAACAGCTCTCCTTACAGGAGAATTTCCGACGCGGGCAATGCCAAAGGAAGGAGGGAAACCAGAAACTCGCGAGGGGAACACCACAGCCGGGACGTCAGAGGCTCGATCCACCAGGGGATACAAAGTCAGGGGCCCAGAGTGCGAGAAGGAACCCGATGTTGCCTCGTCTCGCAAAATTCCTCCCCGCAACATACTTCGAAGTTCCAAAGGAAGCAGCAGTCACTCTACAGCGGAAAAACCGGAAGACAGCACCTCAACCAAGTGACCAGACGTCCTCCTCCCAGCAGGGGGACACGGAGCCTCCTGAGGCCCCTGCTCCGTGCGACACAGCATCGCCCCCCCACCCCCCCACCCCGGGCACTCCTGTCCCGCGTGACCACCCGCATCACGAGGAAGCGGCCAACAAGCCCAAATTGAGGCCCTTTTAAAAGCCGGCCAGTGCTCTTGTAGGGGACGGTCACAGGTAACCAAGGGTGACTAAGGCGCTGTCCCAGACTAAGGGACGCTAAGGACTCGTGACAGGCCGACGCTGTTTGGGCACCAATGCGTCTGGCCCGGAAAAGGGGGTCCGCAGGGCCCTGGGGCTGTGGGAGTGCGACAGCCTGAAGGGTGTGAGGACTCTGCGCCAGTTTTACCACCTTCTGTAAGTCTGGTATTATTTCAAAATAAGGAGTCTAAAAAGTACTTAGAATTCTTTTTCCTAAAGGTCCCACTGGGACAAGCAGTGTAAAGTATAAGACAGGTGGCAGACCAGTCACTAAACCCAGGGGACAAGCCCGATGGCACGGCCCCCTTCCTGGGCCACGTTCAGCCCGACTCTGAGATAGCCAGCCCCAGTCAGCCCTCCCCGGGCACCCCACGCCCTGGCATCTGAGTTAAGTGAGAACATTCACCCCTCTTCTCTGGTTGACGAAGAGACCAACAGCCCCTTAAAAACCAAGCAAGTCCCTTGGGAAGAGAAACGCCAGGTGCGGAGCCTCGAGAGCCCGTTTGTGCCCCGGCCTCCAATCTCAACACTGAGAGCCTGGAGTCTCAGTACCCCACTGGGCTTGGAGACCAGGGTGAATCCTGAAACTGTCCCCTCCCCACCTGAGTGGCCTTGGACGGTGACTCACAGGCCCCCAGTCCTCATACTGCGAAATCTGGAGGAGAAAAGTCCCTCCCGGAGTCCAAGCAACGCCCCTGAACTGCTGATTCCAGGGCCTCGGGCCCCTTCCCCACGGCCCAGGGAGCGGCGAGGCCCAGTCAAGTCAGCGCGCAGACCCAGGGGGCGGGGGACGTGCACTCCCACACTCCTGGGGCCGGCGGCAGAGGAAGGTCGGTGCTCCGGAGCTGCCTCCCGACTCCAGGGGCTGCCCCCGGTTCACGCTTAAGAGATGAAAATGATTTTGAAAACCGAGGCCAAAGGCCACAGGCATATATTTGCCACAGAGTATTGACACACGCGTGCCGTGGACCCGGCCAATCAGAAAGTAATTTTATAAACACTGTTATTAAACGGGAGGGCAATTACTCTAAGTACTGGAGAACTGTCAGGGTCACACATGAATTTGGTGGGTATCACGTTTTATTCGACACTCAGTGGATCGATGACTCTGAGCACATTTCCTCGGAAGTAAGAGGCACTGTGCCCCCACCCGGCAGCGCGGCCTCCCCTCTCAGAGCGCCCAAACTCCGAGGGAGGAGTCGCTTCCCGCCGAGTCAGCACACTCAGCGTGCATGTGAGTGTGCCCCCAGGGCACACGGGACTGCATTTTACAACTTTCAGTCCATCCTCGTCCACAGGGCGGAATAGGGTTCCGACGCACCCAGGGTTTTCGGGGCCACTTCTTGGTGAGGCCTGAATGCAAACTGAGGGGCCTCGAGGTCCCCCCCACTTTTGACGTCTGCGGTCGCCCTGTCTGCTGCACCCACATTTGTGGCCATCGAGTGAGTGTGCAGAGCAGGGGAGCGGAGTGGACTCCAGGCTGCCACCGTCCCCTTGGAGGACGGAGTGCCTGCAGTGTCAGATGCCCCGGGTGGCTTCTTCCCTCCCAGCGGAGCGTGGGGCGGCCCCTGTCCGAGCAAGTGACCGCTCTGTGGCTCCTGAGTGATCAGTGCATGTAAGGCTGGGAGGTGGGGCTCAGGGCACAGGGGGTGGGCCCTCAGTGAAAACCCAGTGAGTGAAGGCCGCCCAGCCCTCGGAGGTCGAGGTTGGCAAATGCAGAAGAACCGCTGCTGCCTTTGGTAGGGCCCGCACTCTGAGACACTTCAGAAGAATTCGGTGACTGGGGCATGACCTTCCTTCTCGGGCCGGGGGCAGCTCCTCCCGGGCCTGGCCCCTCCGAGACTGGCCAGCCCTGCCCGGGGGGAGGGGACCAGCGTGCTGGGACTCTTGGGGACCTGAGCCCGGGGCTCACCCTGTTCAGCTCTGGAGGCCAGAGGCCACAGGTCATCCAGGTGACGGCACAGGCATTCAGTGTTGAAAAGAAGGGCACTTTCAGAGGCCCCGAGGGATGTGGCCGTCCCTGCAGGCAGGGGTCCCTAGGGACCCATGCTCTTCCAACCTGCCGGCCACCCGGCTGTGTCCTCAGCTCAGGATCCCAGAGCGAACTGGCTACCAGACCTCGGCGCCTCCCCCCGCTCCTGGCCTTTCAAATGCCAACCTGCTTTCCTTCCTCGGTAGCGACGACTGCCCCCGAAACACACAGCCACCGGGCGCATCTGAAGCCATCCTGAACGTGTCTTCTTTGGGGAAAAAATAGAGGCGGGGGAGCCTGTCAGACCCGGGCAGGGATCTGTCTGGTGATAGATGCAGGTCGCCGGCCTGCCTGCCTGCTGGGCACACCGATGCCTCAAAGCAAAGCCCCACGGCAGCGGGCACTGGAGCAGCTCCCTGCCGCCCCGGTGGGAGGCAGCTCCTCACCTGCACGACGTGGCCACTCAGTCCTTCCTCGACAGAGCAGTGCTGAGGGTCAGCCACATGACGACTCTCCAGGCCCCGGGCGGCCCAAGCTGGCACGCGGCAGCCTGCATCCACTGGTGCCCCCCCAGGGCCCCACTGTGCACACCCGCCCGGCTCTGCCGCAGCTTCACTCGCTCACGCCCTGAGCCGCAGGTGCTCACTCGGCACGTCCGCTCGGGTTTGAATCTGCAAGGTTTAAAAACCAAGACCGATCCATAACGAGGAGCCTCCTGGGGTGGAGTACAGGCCCAGAGCCCCCGTTTCCGCCCAGCGACACCTGGTGGAACCATTACATAAAAAGGACCCCCTCACAAGCCACAGCCCAGACTCAAATCCAGAGTGGGGACCAACTGGTCACTTGGTTTCTGAGGGCACCGTGGCTGGTAGCAAAACCGAAAGGCGCCAGTCCCATGAGCCTGCAGCACGCTGCGCGCTGGCCGGGGCAGAGGAAGGCACACGCACTTCCTGATGTTTGCGGGGGGCCTCCCCGGGCCTGGGCGGTCCCACCGTGGCGTCCGGGTTCCACGCCTCCTTTGCAAAAGCATCTGCAGTTCCTGCCTTGTCTTCTGAAGGGACGTAAAGGACTCCAGTGGGGCGAGCTGGCGGGGTCACCGGACAGAGGCCCAGTGATGTGGCGAAAGCTTACTGACAGGTGAAGGACCAACCACACAGAGACAGGAGAGTGGCATGCAGGGGCGGGGAGGGAAGGGGTTCTTTTCCAAGAAATCGAGGAGTAAACCAGGGAGACAAACTGGCACTCCCCTGAGTTTAAGTAGGAAATGCGGCGTGTTTAAATTAGAACTTGAGATTGGCTGGCCCCTGATGAGGAATCGCAGGGAACGAGGGATCAGAGGTGAGGGTGCTGCACCGGGAGGAGTCTCCGCGGTCACCAGCAGAATGAACTATTTCTGTGGCTGGGCCTCATCTAGGTGGATGGAGTCGATAATCACGCTTCCTCCTCCCTCCCCCACACCTAACCACTTGTTTTGCTTCAATTTTGCCTTAATTACCCAGAAAATTAAACCGACAGTGGAGTCCCTGGGTTTCTGGATGATCTAGACAAAGATGGGCATTTGGTGCGGCTGCAAACTCCGGCTTTCAGAATTCTTGGCGTGGGCCAGGCTGGAGGGGCTCTCCGGGCACAGGGACCTCCAGACGTCCTCCCGCAAAGGCCCTTGGGCACTCAGTCCTCCTGTTCAAGGTATGTCCTCGTCCTGCTCTCCCGGGCAGCAGCTGCAGGCGGGGCAGCCGGAAACTGCAGCCCAGGACTCAGCTCAGAGCCTCGCTTTACTTTTTAAGCCGGAAAATGGGGTGGGGGGAGGGACTTTCACCAGCTCTGTCCTTGGCACTCCATCCTTGGCGCAGGCCTCCTGGGCGTCCACTCCTATCCTGAGTGTCAGGGCAGCTGCCGCCAACACAGGCACGGCACCCTAGGGCTCTTGCTGTGTATGTTTTCATTTTTATTTTTTAATATTTTATTTATTTTTAGAGAGAGGGGGAGGCAGGGACGAAGAGAGGGAAAGGAACATCAATGTGTGGTTGCCTCTCATGTGCCCCCTACTGGGGACTTGGTCCGAAACCCAGGCCTGTGCCCTGACTGGGAATAGAACCAGCGACTCTTTGGTTCACAGGCCAGCACTCGGTCCCCTGAGCCACGCCAGCCAGGGCTTACTGTGAGCTTTACACGCATGCTTTCCTTCTGCCCATGAGGTAACCGAGGTTGCTGACTTAGAAACCAAGGCAGCAGCGAGCAACTCGCCCCAGACCACGGAGGAGCCAGGTGTCAGGTGTGGCGTCGGACCCCACACCTGTGCCCCTCATCGTCTGCCTTCCTGTGTGCAACCAGAGGCGATGCGAGGTGGAGCCAGAGCTGCTCGGATGGCTGAGGAGCCGCCGTCCCCTAAAAGCCCAGTCACCTCCCAAAATAACCCTGCCAGGCTGGGGCTACCAACTACTTTCTAGAGGAGGGACCCATGCTGCTGATGGCCACGCCACCCATCTGCTCCTGGGGTGTGACTCCCACCACAGGAGTCGACCGAGGCCCCGTGTGCACAACGAGTCTGGGGACATGAGACCTACCCAAGGGAGACCACACTGTACAAACGAGCGGAAGGGTGCGCCTGTGTCCCCGAGGACCCCACCACTCGAGTGACAAGCCCAGGGACAGGGGTTCCCCGAGACCACAGGCCCAGACCGGCCCACGGAGGACACGCAGGGGCTCAGTCACAAGAACAGCTCCCTCCCCCGCCACCTAAAATCACAGGAAGCCAGAGACAGCCCCAGGACGCCATGCGCTCCTCAGAAAGGCCCAATCAGGCAGACGGCAGAATCAGTCCAGCGAGGGCAGAGCCTTCTTCTGCAGTAAGATTTTTTTTTTTAAGCTAAAGAGAGAGAGAGAGAGAGAGAGAGAGAGAGAGAGCTCAGCACAGAAGATCTTCCTTGTCTCACGGCCTCATCTAACCTATGCGGTCATCAGACCAAAAAACAAAATCGTTTCCTTAAATATTGCGCGGCCGACGCCGTGCCTGCCTCTCCTTCCCCTGAAACATCACTGCCTTTTTTTTTCCCCTTCCCATTTTGCAGCTTTGGAAAAATAGATAATTATTTCAGTTAATTTCAGCAAAACAGTTCAAACTCATCAAGGCTGAACAAGTGTAATTTACTGCTCCTTCTGACTTATTGTTATGACTGGATGCCGGCCGGCGACGGAAGTGGCAAACAGTGACATCGCCGCGCCGCGAAAGGGCTGACTCGGCGCCGCGCGTCAGGGAGACACCTGCCCGTGGCAGGGCCGGGCGCCGCCTGCGCACGGGGCTGTCACCAAGGAGCACACGCTTTGACAAGGTGTTATCTAATTGTGTTTTTAAAAGCCGAGATACATACATCTTTTAATGTGTCACTTGAAGCAGCCCGAGAATTCCTTTTATTAAACAGTACAAAGGAAAAATGAATGCCTTGCATTTTCTTTTCTTCCCCTCTCCCTTGCTCTGTTATTTTTTTCCCTTCCCCTTTCCCGGCTCTGCCCTTTCGCCGTCATTCCGTGGAATCTATTTTGCTCTTTAGTCAAATTGGCTTTTATTTAAATGGTTGCCCAAAATAGCTCAGCCACATCAGTTCTCGGAGAAGAAAGCACAGGCTGTCTGCTCCGGTCGTGGTGGGAATCAGCCCGGGGTAAGGAAGGCGGAGACCGATCTCCCCCGAGGCCTGGGCCCTCACAGGGAGGGTGGCGGGACTCTGCGTCCTTCTCCCCGCCACGCACGCCAGAGAGCACAGGACCCTGGTGGAGGTGGTCTCCTCCGGACTGGTCACCAGGAAGTGACCGGGAAAGGACAGCGAGGAGCTGGGTGAGGCCCCCGCACACCAGTGTGGCGTCGGCGAGGTCCTGCGAGCTGGGACGTTGGGGAGTCAGAGAGGAATCAATCCCCAGAGACTGCTTTTGGAGAAGACAGGCAGAGGGACAAGCAGCCACCAGCCACCAAGGACGGTGGGTCCCAGCAGCGTCTCCAGGTCCAGCAGGTGGGCCGTTTTAGATAGGGCCCCACCGCTCACAGACACCCTGGAAGCCCTGCTCTCAGGCCCCACAGTCAGACGGTGGGGGCCTGCCTGCCAGGGGGACCTGGAGCCTGCTGCTGGTCTTGCAGCTGTGGGACCACAGCTCCTGCCGGCACCCGGGGAGCACGTGGCCCCGAGCAGCCACCCTGCAAGGACAGCTCTGTACCCTCAGGCATGGTCCCTAGGATGGGTTTCTGGGCCCCAGGGGCAGAAAGGCTTCTGGAAGAAAACCTTCAAGAGGCCTGGGGGCCTCTAGTCCAGCCCCCAACACGTGCACGTGGGCATCCAGCCCTGTCCCACCACTCCGCTGTGCCAGGCAGGTGCCGATGTGGCCACAGGTTCGCTGCATCAGACGCCCACCCTGGTGACAAGAGAGAAGAAGGACCGCCAGCCTGCTGCCCACCCCTGGGTGAACCCCACCCAGGAGCACCTGGCCCCTCCCTGCAATAGGCGGCCAGGGCATCCGGGTGCCGAGGGCCAGCGATCCGCTCAGGGCAGCCGTTGGATCCACCACTGTCACGTGGTGGGTCAAGCACTTTGTCACCGGCTGTGCAGAGAGGGTAGCGGCTGGTGGCAGCAGGAGCTGGAGGGTGCAGGCCGGCCCAGGAGACGGAGTGGGCTGGGCCTTGGGGCCTGCCTGCCTGTCTGCAGGTGCCACCCTGGGGGCCCCCAGGTGCAGTCAGGAGCCCCTGCAGCCGTTGACATGTGCTGGGAGGCTGGGGGCCAACGGTCCTCTGGGCACTCGATTCCAAACCCTTCTGACCGCCTCCTGGGGAAGCGGAGGCACGGGTCTCTGCATCGCTCGCTGGACTTGGCCATGGACACCGGCCGTGTGGAGCGGCTCGAGTGGCCCGGTGGGAGGTGCTACACGGGCGCCAATGAGACTGAGGGGGGCCCCAGGGCAGAACCCTCGACCGTGTCACTCGTCCGGCCTGTTGTTTCCTTCCCCAGAGCCCCTAAAACCCCTCCAAAAGGCTCACTCTGCCCCGCTGCCCCATGCCCTCCAAATGCTCTGGTGCTCTGTGGGGCGGACGGACCCCGAGGCTCTCTGGGAGGCCACAGCGAAGCGGGCCAGTGCCCAGCCCTGGTGCTCGGGCCACCTCCCTGCTTGGAGGCCTGAGGCGCCTGGTGGAGATGGGGGTGCAGCAGGGGATACAAGATCAGCCAATACCTCTGGTCCCCGAGCTCGCCTGCTGCGCTGAGGGCCGAGGCCGGCCTCGCCCAGCACTCGAGGGTTTCGCTTTGCCGCCGGGGAGGTGCCGTAGGGTCTCTCCTGCCAGCCCGCTCAGGAATTGCTCCTTTCCAGGAAGTGGTACCGCTGCGGCCCGGGCCAGGTCAGGCTGTCTGCAGGACAAGGGACCCCAGCTCCCTGGGCCATTGGCACAGGAAGTTTGGGGATCCTGCCCCCCGTCCCCTCCCATGTGGACACCAGGGGACTCAGCCCCAGGGCAGCAGGTGACCCTCCCCTTGGGGCCCACAGGCTTCTCCCGATGGTGGCCATTCCTTCTGCTCATGGACCAGCGGGAGCCTCCCGGGACTTCAAGGGGTGACGTTTGCTGGGAGGGAGCCCCACACAGCCCGGGTTAACCTGAACCGGATCTGACGCCAGAAACAGAAAACCAGCAGGTGCCAGGAGCAGGAAGAGGCCACAAAAGGCCCCGAGACACAGCCGGACGCCCCTCGGCTCACTCGTTCCCACCCTCACACCGACGGCTACAGGACTTCCTGACCGGCGCGCTGCCCCGGGCTTTCCACGGGGTGTCCGCTCCGGCCCGCCGGGCCGTGCTCAGAAATACACACCTGCAGCGTTTGCGGGAAAGGGTCCTTCCACGACAGGTGTGCGGAAGGGTTCGGCTCCAGACACGCGGAAGACGATGCTAACCTGACAATGGCTTCTAAGTGGCACGAATGGGAAAAAGCTCGGCGAATAATAAACGCGTTTCCAAGTTTTCCACCTGTTTATTTCACACCTTCTTTAATGCACCAATTACTCATGCAACACCTAGCTGGGGAGGTGTTCTATCCTGCAGTCGCCCGTCAGGATCCCCTAAGCCACAGCCCAGCGGACGAGCCCACACCCCGTCCCCTCGAGGAGCGCGAACTAGCTGGCAAATGGAGAGGGGGAGGTTGATTTAATTTGGGGGGTTAGGAAAAAAATATAGCTCAGAAGATCTTTGTGATTATGAGACATTTGCTTTTCATTTCCACAGCAGTTAGGACTCACAAACATGGAAATCCATTACGGGACGGTGTGTAAGTGTGACGGAGGTTCCTTCAGTCAATTAGCAGGCTGAGCCTGAGTGGGCCTCGGCGGAGAATCTGCACCGTCAGCGGCGGAGGGGGGCGATGGGGGTGGGGGCGAGGGGTCCGAGGAGGCCTGGGATCGCCCTGCCCCCCCTCCTACCCAGATGCCCACCGGGCTGACTCCTAAAAACCAGCCCCACAAGGGAAGGCAAGTGCTCAGCTGGCCAGAGTGGGTGAGGAGGCCCAGCCCATTCCCAGGTGCTGGGCTTCCCTGGACTTAAACAGCCTATTCTTTGAAACCTTCCGAGGTACCCCCCTGAAACCTTTATGCAGCGCCCACGGGGGCTTTATCCAAAATGGATGCTATTTTTGTTTGGCGGGGGGTTGATGCCTCATGACTCCTGCGTGGAAATCACCGGCCGTCTGCTCTCTGATTACGACGGTTCGGGCGAGGGTCATGAATAATAATATCGCTAAATATGCTTATTGCCAGCTATAAATAAAGGTTCTCAGACCAGGGAAGGTTGTGTGTTGGGGTGGCAGAACAGGGCAGGTTCGTTGCAAGACAGTAGAGGTTTAATTTTAATATGAAAATAAATACTAAAATTTATAAATATTCAGATGATGTCCGAAGTGCAGGGGAAGGCAGCCATGCCTGCTCCGCACGGGGCACAGAAAGCTTTGCAGAGGCGCCAGGGAAGTTGCTGCGGACGAGGAACTGCAAGGGGTGGCGCTCTCCCGGAGAGATGCCCACTTCGCTTCCGTTTTAAAGAAATTACAGTTTGTGATCGAAAGCCCATGCAGCCCATTTCCCCTCAACTTGCTCCAGCGACCCACCCAAACTGGCTGGGACTCGGGGGAGGGTCCTAGTGGTCAGCTGACTGGCATGCTGAGGGACAGCCCCCAACAGCAGGAACAGACCCCACTGGATGCCTCTGACCAACTGGACCTCCGCCGGGGCAGGAAGAATGGCCGCTTCTCCTCCCCAGGCGCCTGCCGCTGGTCCGCAGTCTCTCCCACCACACGGGCGAGGGTATCTGCCTGCCTCTCTGCACTGAGTGACCAGCTGTTGGTCAGCCCTGATCCACCTGCCCGGGCAGCTGTGCGGCTCTGGGTCTGTGCCCAGTGGGGCCCTGCCTACCTCCTCCCACACCTGTGGACTCCCCACTACCTGGGAAGGATTCCCCCATTCTTCCCGACCACAGCTGGCCTTCCTCAACAGCCGGCACAGAGGCTTTGTTTGGGAGGGCTGGCGTCGGGAGGACCACAGAAAACCAACACAAGACCCAGAAGGGCCCTCAGGGACACTCCAGCCTAAGCCCCAAGCGCTGCAGCGGGGACCGGGACCAGAGGGAAGCCACGCTGAAAGGCGGGGCAGAGAGGCCAGGCCTGCTTCCAATGGCCCTGACTCCATCCTCCCTTGGGGGGCCGACTGCAGAAAGGGGTGCCAGCTCCTGGCTCTGCAGGGGGAACCAGAGACGGCAGAGCAGGCTCACGGCACATGTGGGGAAGGAGTTTATAAATCCAGCCTCCCGCCAGGCCCGCCCCATGGAGGCGGCACGAAAATCAAAGCAGGAAGCTCCCACCTTCCCCAAACCCGCAGCGGAGCAAAGGCTCCGAATGCCAGAAGCCGAAAGTTCCCTGGAGCCACAACAAGATTCTCACGTCACCCACTCTCCACGGCCCAAGACACTGGGGACCCAGGGAACAAGTGTGGCCATGAGCCACCCACGAAGAGAGGACACCATTCCCAGTGTCCACGGCGGGGACGTGGCCCACACAGCCGGGGCTGGGGAGACCTGCAGGCCGACTGTCTGGCCCGTGGACTCAGGCCACCTGATGCAGCCAGGGGGTGGCTCCAAAGAGTCCCCTCTGTGTCGTCGAGCACAGGGACCCTCTGTGGCACTGCCGATAGCTCCCGTCCACATCACCTCGGCCACCCACCAAAGGCTGCAGGGAGGGGACAACCGCTGTCCAAGGACAGTTCTCTGGACGTGGAAACACCCGGCCTTCATGCAGGGCTGGCTGGAAGTGCCAGAGGTAAACTCCCTCGAGGCCACCCTCAGCCACAGGAACGCAGAGGCGAGGCGGGTGAGCTCCTGGTGCCCTGCTCCTCGACCGCAACGGCTGAAGCAAGACCCATGTCTCCTCCCGGCGTCCCCACGAGGTCCAGCTTGGTGATGCACCCTTTCCCAGTTCCCTTCCCGATCCCACCTACAGTCCCCAAGTCACCCACAGGTGAAGCGCTGTCCTCTGTCCTCAGGCGTCCCCAAGCTGGAGACAGGGGTCTGGGAACCAGGTCCATCAGCAGCACCGCCAGCCCATGCACACTGGGGCTCTGGCCAGGCCCCCTCGGCTTCCCAGGGAAGGGACAGGGTCTTCTCAGCCACTGGCTGAAGGGAACTGGGACTAGGGCTGCATCCCCAGCAGGAAGGGCCAACATCCGTGCCCCCCGTGGGTGTCTGCTGCACAGACTCAGGGTCAGCAGGGTCCTCTGGGACACAGAGCCCCTCCCTCCAGCGTGGTGCCACCGTTTCCCAGCCTCTGCCATGGGGCGGAGATGCTCAGCCAAGCGAGTCCGCTCCTTCCCAGTACCTGTGCCGGGGGCTCAGCTCCAGGGTCCCCACCACCCCTCCAAGTCTGCCCTCCAGCAAGTTCTCACGGCTGCGTCCCCAACCACGCTGTGTTCGCCACACCTCGGGGACCCTCCACGTCCTCGCCTCACCTGTACTAGTGTTTCCTGACTCTTAGAGACTTGCGTTTCTACTTGCAGTTAGTTCTTCTCAAAGGGAGCCCAGGCATATTGGCACAGGCAGGATAGCCGAAGAACCAGGGACGGCAGGAGGCCATTCCGCCCGCCACAAGCAACCGCCTGAGAGGCTACGGGACCTCAGGCCGCCTCCCTCTGGGTTACAGCCCGAGAGGGGCCGGTGCTGGAGCAGAGCTGAGGCGGAGCAGCCTCACACTGGTGAGGCTCAATCAGGTCAGGAGAGAGCCCGAGAGTCGGGGGGACTTCACACCCCAGGCTTCTGTGGGCAGCAGGGCACCGGGGCCTGGAGCTCGAGAGGGACACCCCCAGGGAGACTCAGCATGCCACCCACCACAGAAAAGCCTCGCAGGCACCAACCACTGGGGGCAACTCAGTCCACAGAAGGGCCTTCCGCACACACCAGTTACAGAAACGACTTCCACTAAACCTTGGGAGCCTGAGCTCGCAGGGGCCAGCTGCACATGTAGGGGGCGGGGAGACCCTCGGAGAGGGCTGTCAGCACCGCAGACCCCTACCCCCCTGGGGGGGCTCCAAGCCTGTGGCCACTCTGCGGCTGCATGGGGCTCTCCCCCAGAGTGCCGCCCCCCAAAACACAGCCTTGCACAGAGGCAGGGAGTGAAGGCTCCAGGCTATGAGGCTGAAGGTCAATTACTCCGATTGACAATGAAGGGTGTGCCGGCCGCAGGCGGGACCAGGCTGCTCAGCGCCCTCTGCTGAGACCCCCACCTTGTGCCTGGAGCTGTCGGGCCTGCCTCACTGGAAGGAGAGGCCAGGCGCCCTGGGGGGCCAGCCCTGGAGGGCTCTTCGAGGCAGGCAGAGGGCGGGCCTGTGTCAGGAAGAGGCGGGAAGAACGGAGAGTAAGGCACTTGACCTGACAGAGTCCGGAGCGCCCGGCCTTTTGCGCGTTGTTAATTGTTGAAGTCGTTCGAAGCCTACTGAGACCAGATCTGACATCCGCGCGCTTTGAACGTTTGATAGGGCTTGTAATCCATAGATTATTGAAGCTAATTTCTCTGCTGAGATGGGCCGCTATCGGGGAAATTGCATGCAGACTCGGAAACGGAAGGGAGGAAACAGAGACTGATTTATAATTGGATTTCTGCTGTGCGTCCGCCCCGAAAAGTAGCCGCAGTGGAAATAGCTGGTGGAGGATCTAGAAGTCAGCGGGGGCCTTTCTCCGCTCAAATCTTCCCTGAGACGGGGTGGGCTCAGAGCCCCGGGATGCGCCCCCCGCCCTGCGGTCACTCCTGCGGTCACTCTCGTTGCTGTTCGGGACTCCCTCACAGCACAAGATAGAGTGGGCAGTGACCGCGTGCGGCTTAAATCATCCCAGATAGGTTTCCCCGTACTTTAAATTAATTTTAATTGAATCTTATTCCTTTGACTTTCATTTATTTTTAAATGAGCTTCAGTTGCCGAGTTTGGAGTTGACAAGTTTTAGTGTTTTGATCATAGATTATTATATAATGTTGACAAACGCTTCCCGGCCCGCCACGCTGCATATTAAGTGCCGTGCGATGCCCGCGGTGCGCTCACTCCACGCACCGATCCTCGGGTACGCAAAACGCAGGCTGTGCTAAAAATGTAATTAATGTCCAGAAGGCCCAATTGCCTCGAGAAGTGATTGCAAATAATTTACTCGTTTATGGCCATCCTCAGGAAGGCGGCTGGCCAGGAGGGGCTTTTTCAAAATGATGTTTGGGATCGGAAATGAGACCAGTTTGGAGGGAGAAGGGGAGGGAAGGAGGGAGAGCGCCCGGAGGTCCGTGTCCAGAGCAGCCCGAGTCCCAGGTGGAGCCAGAGGGAGTCCTGGCTGCCGGCGTCCATGCTGGAACCTTGCTGCACACAGGCCAAGCCGCTGGGCCAGCTGTCCCCCGGTTCTAGAAGGGTGCACCCACTTTCACTAAGCAAATTCCAAGTGCTGTATCCCTGGAGTAGCCGGGTTGAGTCGCTAACCCAGGAACCCCAGGCTGGGCCCCAGACACAGAGGCCTGAGCAGGTCCCGCTAAGATCGGTGAGCCTGGCCGGACCGGCAGACTCTGCCCGCTGGCCCAGAGACCCGGGCGGAGACAGAAACGAGCTGTCAGCTGCGGGAACTTTGTTCCACAGCCACACTGACCACGGCAGCGTTGGTGGAAGACACTTCTTAGCCACGTGACAAGGGCAGGACACTGGCCTCTCCACGCTGCCTTCCGCTCCAGACACTGAGTTGTCCGGAATGATTAAAGCAAGGACACCCAGTGGTGGACGCCCGAGCCCCAAGCCCTTTGCATGCATGATCTTACAGAGTCAGCAAAAGGGAGCCCCTGGCCAAGGCCACACAGTCACAGGTGGCAAAACTCAGTTCAGCGGGTGCTGCAGCTGGTCCCCAAAATGACTCCCCCCAGCAGGACGCACCGTGCAGAACCTGCCCTCTCCCCTCGGACCGCACGCCGGACGGATCTCAGTACACTACAGCCTGCCCCAACGAGGGCCGCGGGCGGAGTGACCGCACTGGCCTCCAGGCACCCGGCCTTTCTTTGCCATCTTTGCTTATGTCACACAGCCCAACGCCTTCTATCAGAGCGGGGCAGGAAGTCCGCAGTGAGACCGACCCGCCCTCCACACCCAGGAGGGGCCAAGACGTGGGTGCAAGGCCGCCACCAGAAGGAGTTGGGACAGGGCGGCCCAGAGACACTTCCTTTGTCAGGCCAGGCCTGTGGCCTTGACTCAGAACAGGGTCCCATGGCGTGACATGTCACTGGCATGTGACCCAGCTGAGTCAGAGGCAGGACAGGGCTCTCCTGTTTCTAGTGGCGTCATCACAGAGCAGGCCCACCCCCCCCACGAACACAGGGACCGCCCGGGGCCGCAGCTGCTACACGGTCCAGCTTTCCTCCAAAAACTCTCTGCGATGCCACCTCTGAACTTAAACACAGCAATCTGATTTAGAGAGCTGACCTATCATCAGTAACCAGGATCCGGTGCGGGCGAAGTCAAAGACACGGGGCCAGGAGCCCATCCGCGGCACAGAGGCCTCAGTGTGGGGGCCGCGCTCCCGGACCCCTCCTGGCGGACGAGGGGCCGCGTCTTCTCTCACAGAGCGACTCGTGCCGCCCCGCTCGCCTGCGAACTGGCCCCATCCCCTCCCCAGGAAACTCGAGTCTGATTTTAATGAGCTTCAATTGGAATGTGGCCTTTGAAAAGTACTGCATTTGAAAAGATGGAACATTAAATTTTGTAATGATGTAAAACATCTTCAATTTTTGACAGGACAATGGTGCTTATTGTGCTTTATGAGTCCGCTGGCGATGCAAAGGTCAGTCTGTATATGGCTCCACAGACAGGGGCCGCGCGGAATGGAAATTAGGTTACATGTGATCAGCTTTATTATTAATCAGACGAAAATGGATTTTTAACATTTTTCTAATGAGCAACAGAGAAGGAAGAAAATACCAGGAAAAAAAAAAAACTACAGCAGAAAAGAGAACCCAGGGTGAGAAGCCACCACGGCTGAAACGGGCCTTGAATCCGAGGCCCTTAAATACTGTCTCGGGGGACAAACGCAGTCACGAATGCAGAGAAGGCGCGGGGACACCTCCTCTCCTGTGTTTGTTGCTCACTGGCGGGCTGACCCCCGCACGCCCACGTCACCACAGGCCCCGGAACGCCGGGCGGGTGAGGCGGCGCCGCCACTTCCACGAGAATCCCTGCTTCTCAGGGTTATCGCGCGGCTGTAAATACACAGCTCCGACTGGAGCCTGGCGTCCAAGGCCTCGGCCACGGAGCAGATTTATGGGACGCCTGCCGCCCCACCCCCATCTAAGTTTTTAAGCTTCTCTGCGTCTGAGGTTTCGGTGTTGGAGAGACAGGGTATTGACGGGAACGAGAATTTTAAAAAAAAAACAATAAATAAAGGTGAAGACTTGGGGATTTTTTTTCATCTCTTATTTAAATGAAAAGGTTAATTTTCAAGGTACGCTCTGCAAAGCATAGCCAGGTGTTGATGAAATAAACAGACTTCCTAATCCAAGCAAATAAAATCAGACGACAGAGGCATAGTCCAAGGACAGCATTTCGGGCAGGTGATTGGGGAAACCGAGGCAGGGGCAAGCACGCCACCCCAGAGAGGGCCGCTGACTGCTGGCCGGTGGGGACAGACGAATTACTCAGAGCATTGCCCCAGACAGGGAGCTGAGCTGGCCCCCAGCACACCCAGCGGCTGCGCAGAAGAAGAGCCAGCCCGCGGGCCTCACAGGCAGCCCGGGGGGAAAGTGCACCATGAGCCCCATGAGCCCAGCAGGAGCGCAGGGCGGAGGGCGGATGACACAGGCCATGGGCCCCGTGACCGTGAACAGAGCCCCATGTCTGTCCCGCAGCCATAGGGGTGAAAGCACTGCAGACACACAGCCGCTGCCTGCGCGGGCCTGAAAGGGTGACGAGGGAAGAGACATCAGCGAAAGGATGAATGTGAGACTCCGGGGGAGTCACAGCACGGGGAGGGGGCAGCAGCAGGACCGGGCCGGCGCTCAGACAGTGCTGGTCACAGAGGAGGCCAAGGACAAAGCCACCGCCACATGCACCAGCCCAGGGACTTGTGTCCTGGCTGCTGCCACGGGGCCCCCGGGATGCCGCCCCCCGCCCCGGCCTGCCCACCCTGGGGCCCCCAGCCAGCAGCCAGCACGGCCCAGGTGGTGCCTCAAGGCTGCCCACCCCCGTCACCTCCTCCACCCGTCTTCTCTTCAGGGTCTCCCCACTGCGCCAGCCAGCACGTGGCCTTGGGGCCTGGGGCTGTTCCAGGCCTGGAATGTGCTGCCCTTGTCCCCAGGCTGATCCTGTGGCTTCCTTCCCAAACTGCATGATGTCCCCGCTTAGGCCTGAGACACGTTCGCCAAAGACCGGCCGGAGAGAACAGCGAATGAGCGACGAGTCGTGAAGCAGCGATTCTCGGGCGAGCCGGCGCAGACCTGGGCCGTGGGGCACGTCCCTGCCGCGTCCTGCCCGGAGGACAAGCGGCAGCCTGCGGCCCTCCCAGTACCACTGGACTAAAGGCGACCATGGTCCCCCCCTTTCCTGCCCGTCAGCTCCACCCAGCAGGACTCAGCAGGGGCTGGGGTGGGGGTGGCAGTAAGTCACTGACTGGAAGCCTATTTGCACTACTTTTATACGTATTACTGGTGTGTGTGTGTGTGTGTGTGTGTATGTGTGTTCACGCACAAACACACTTGATCCTGGGAGAGCGTGCCGGCCCTCGGCTCTGTCATGCCCCCGCGGCCTGGCCGATGGCACAGGGGCTTCGAGTTGAAGGCCTCTGTCTACTCGAGCAGCCCTGGACCTGCTGCGAGCCAGGGGCCTGGCAGCCATGCTGGCCCCCACTGACCCCCTGCCGCCGGGCCTCTGGCAGCAGAGAGCGAGCCCGTCTGGCTGTTGGGGCAGACAGGCCAGCCACCCCGGGGGAAGGTGTCACTGGGCAGTGGGAGGCTGTGGGCTTGGGCATTGGACCTCTGGGCCCTTCTCTGCGGAGGCCACTGGGGAGCCCTGCACCTTCCCCAGTCCCTGTCCATGCAGGCCGGGCCCCACGCCCACGGCAAATCCACGCTTTTCTGAGTGGAACATCTCACAGCGCCGAGGGACCAAAAGCAGCCCTGCCACGTCCTTCCCCTTGCATGCCGAGAGGGTGTTTGAGGTTGCCATAGCGCCTGATTTTACCCCTTAATATTGGGAAACAGATAGCTTTGCCACGAACCGGGAAGGTGGGTTACCTCTCACCTCCCACAGAAGCCAGAACGGCAAGAGATGCAAATAACAGAGCAACCAGCTGGGAGAGAAACACTAAAAAAATCGTCCAGAAATAGCTCCTCGCTGGCAAGCCGTCTGGCCAGACGAGAACGGGCCCTGGAAAGAGAACGGAGCAGCAAGTCTTGGCAGCGCCCCCGCCCGCCCGCCCCTCAGGGGGCAGCATCGACCTTGTGGCCCTGGAGGGGAAGGGGTCGAGGACGGGCTGACCCTGCTGCTGGCCAAGGTCGGCAGGGCAGGCTGGTCCAAGCAGCGGCACTTCGTGAGCCTTTCTGCCAGGAAGCTGGACACAGGTTTCCAGTCCAGCCTGTGTCCCCGGGGCCAGCCCGGCTCTCTGTCCACAGGCTCGTGCAGGGAGGGCTGGGCAGACTGCCCTCAAAGGGACTGACTCTGCCACGGGCCGTCCCGGAAGGTGCAGGTGACTGACCCTCTTGTCAGGGGCGTCAGGGATGGCTTTTACCCATGGTGCTGTGTTCCCAATGGCATGTGACAAAAACCCTTCGTTTCGGCTGGTTTTCTTCTCTCTGGAGGTGGGGTAAGTACAAAGAGCCAGGGAGGTGCTGTCCTAACCCCAGCCATCCCCCAGGTGGCCAGCCGGGATGACAGGGTGCGCTGAAGTCCTGGGGCCAGGGGGAGGGGCTCCAGGGAAGCCGATTGGGAATCAGGAGGCGGGGACGTGGGGCCGGCCTCTGGCTGTGTGGGGACAGCCCCGGTGAGGTGGCGTGGACCCGAGCCTGCTCAGAGCCACCTGAGTTCTTCGTAGGATCACGTGTCTGCAGCTGTCCCCGTCCCTGAGTGAAGAAGGCTGTGATCATTGGGACCTTGTCCTGCCTTTTGCTGTCTTCTCCAAGGAAGTCCCCAGCCTTGGATGTCACCAGAGCCTGGAGCAGAGCCCCACAGGCACGTCACCCTCAGCTGGTGATCACTGCCAAGCTCCAGGGACCCCCCACCTCATAGATGTGAACTCCACTCTGCTGGGAGTCCGGCCCCACCCAGACTCCCATGCCCAGCCTGCTCCCCACGCCCACCTGCCCTCTCTGGGGGCAGCTAGTTCTCAGCCGAGCGCCCAGGGGCTTCCTAACGAGGGAGCTGACCTGAGACCGAGGAACGGCTGTGGGAACGGAGCCCTACATCAGACAAGCCTTCTGGCGTGGGCACGAGGCCTCAGGAGCTGCGCCGGCCCGGCATGGGGCCACTCTCGTCCTTTGAGGACAGGGGGACAGCGGACCGCTTGTCCACGGGGCGTGTTTTGCTAACTCCCAGAAATGAGAGACGGTTGTCTGGGAGGGTGACTGGGCACAATTCCCTCCGTGACTCAGACACAACAGGCAGCCTCTACAGCAGCCCCGACTGCGGACGCCAGCCGCCAATGCTGCTTTCCCGGCCAGTCCACTAAGGATGCCACGATTTTGAGGAGACGTCGCTGACACTCCAAGGGGTGTGTTTATATAGGTCTGTATAAAACACATGTTTTAACTGCGATTCCTCAGCCCTTAAAACAAAGTAGCGAGGCGGGCGGGCGGACCCGTCACATACGCAGCCAGGGGTCCCACTTGCAAACCTGGACGCCAGGACTTCTCAGGCCCGGCGCTGTGAATGTCGGGCAGGTGGTGCCTGGTGGGCCTGCCCTGTGCGCTGCAGGGTGCTTAGGAACCCTCTGACTGTTCCTGGGCTGCACGCGTCACCTGCTCAGAACCAACGGCGTATTTTAAACTAAAACAAATGACTTTCCAGGCGCATCAACACGGGCATCTTTGCCTTTTAAAAAGTGAAAAGTTCCATGTAACAAAACCCTTATCTCTGCTCCCATTAATCCAAGTGCAACATAACTTGATATTGAATAAATATAATCCTGTTGGGGCAGAACATCACACAAAACACAAAGCCTCCGTGGTTTCCGAGACCCGGGGGCCGGGGGGGAAGGTGGGCCCCGCCAACCACTAGGGCCCGGGCTTCTCAACCTCCTTCGCTTCTTAGGGACTGTGCGTTCCTGTTAAGTCTCCAGAAAGGGTTTATGTATTTAATGCTTCTAAAACGCAACCTACTATCGCACAATTGCCATTTCATCTCTTTAAACTCCTCCGGCTTGACGTTTTTAAAAGGGCAAAAGCAGAAAACCCTTCGATAATACCCAATTTGTACATCTGCGGCTCCCCCCGGACCGGCACAGGCACCATATGTTTTTAATTATCCTAATAGCCCTAAAGAACCTGTTCAGTGGGAGACACACACGATCCCTTTATTCCTGGTTTGTAATTTAAACAGTTTTAACAGAAAAGGTCTGGCTGCAGGGGAGCGACAGCTCGAGGCCTCAGATCCCAGCCCTCGACCTCCGGGGCTCGGGCTCGGCTCCCACCCACCGAGGCCGGACTGCACCCCCCACCACCCGCCGCCTGACACCGGTAATTGGTCACATGTGACTCGGCTCCTTGGGACTGTAGAAGGCGTGATCCATGGTCCCCAGCGAGGTCGGGTTCGGTCAGGGCCTGACGTGGTGACAACAGGGTTGATGCGTATTAGCCGGCTCTGACCCTGGCTGGCTGCCTTCTGCGCTGGGGGCCGCGCTGGGCCACCCACCGCCACTCGTCCCCACCTGGGCCCCAGGGAACAATTGTAAGGTGAGGGTCAGGTTTCCTGGAGGCCCTCTCCCTTTGTGGGGGGGTGGAGAGGGGGTGCAGACTCCAGCTTTTTTCCCTGAGGCTGAGAAATGGCTGAACAGCGAGTCCTAAGGGTGACCGACTCTCAGACCAGGAGACGGGAGGAATCGAGGGCGACCCGACGAGACTTGGTCATTCACGGAGAGTGAGGATGCCGCAGGGGCAGAAGAGACCTGCCCAGGGTCACCAGGCGGGTTCAAGGCCACCGGGGTCACCTGCAGAACCCCCAGTGCCCCCTCTGGTCCTGGAAGAATAGACTCTCTGCCCAGAGCAGCCTGTCCTCTCCCCGACCCAGAGCTGCAGGTCGGCAGGAACGTGCTCTTTCTGTGTGTGTGGTGGGTTGGTGGGTTGGTGTTTGTGTGGAAGCCCCTCGCATCCCACCAGGACTGCAGGCCCCCGCACTGGTCACCCCGGGGTGCCTGGCCTTGACGCTCAGCGTCCCCGCCGCCGACTCACTGGTTCATCCTGGGTGAGGACAGAGCTTGTCTGCACCTCCACGTCCTCGTTCATGAAAGGGGAAGAACGGTCACATCTACCTCGTGGGATCTGTATGCGGGTTCAACAAGAAAAGATCGTTCGCGTTACCTCCGTGAGGTGTCCAGCATGGAGGTGGCCCGCACGTGGTAGGTATTTAATATTTAAAAATGACCTTGGAAGCTGAAGGGACACCGCTCAGAGGAGCATGTCCCTGCTGATGCAGCTGAGGGGGCAGAACCTGGGGACAGCAGCCTCGTCCTCACACACCACAGCCCCGACGCCGGGCTTGGTGTGGACGGAACTGGGGTCACAGGGGATTTCCGGTAACGCTCACCAGTGTCTGGAGTGTGGGTGGTCCGGGAGGCGGTCCCAGCGGCAGGCTGGGTTGCACTCCGTTGCCGTGAAATGCGTCTCCTTTCGATACTGGTCAGTCTCAGCTTCTGCGTCGTGTGACTCTAGGGTCCTTCATCACTTTGATTTGGGGGGTCACAGCCGATACCGGGAACGCAGCAGATCAGGTAAGTGGGATAACGTCGCTGATCACCATCTGGGGACCACGTGGTCGCCAGGCTCGGGGTTCAGGAGGGGACAGACCCTCAGGCGTTTCCTCGTCCCAACGGTGCGGGACTGTCTCCCCATGGCCGCCTGCAGCCAGGGAAGCCGAGACTCTGAGGCTCTCAGGCTCAGCCCTGACCTGAGAACCCGGAGGCTTTTCTGTCGAGTCAAAGGGCAACCTGGGGCGGACCACCTCCCACCTGTCATCTCGGTTTCCCCACCCATGAGGTGGGTTCTGCCGAGCAGGTAGGTTGGGGGATGCAGAGGGGCTGGGTGTCGCTGGCGCCCCATGAAGGTGGCTGGCACCAGTGGCCCTCCTGCCGGGATGGACTAGAGACACCCCTCCTGCTCCACCCCAGCATCCCTTCCGGGGGACACGCTCTCTTCCTGGGTCAACAGGTGGGACCTGCATTTTTGTGGCCAACCCCACCCTTGGAGGAGGGAGGAAGTCACAAACCCAGACCTGGCTGGCTAAGTGAACCCAGAAGACAGACAGGGAGTGCTCTCATGAGTTAAAATAAAGTGGGGGAAAGTCCCCAGTCTGGAGGGTCTGCTTGCTCCTTTGGGCGAGAACGGGCCCGGGGGCTGCCGCCTTTGCGACATGCTTGGGGTGGCCTCTGGACTCAACACATCACAAGTGCGTCTCAAGGCTCATTACACAGACCCGCCCGCCCCCAGGAATCAGGGGCCTTCATCACAGGGTCCACTGTCCCTGCGACCCTGGGGCCAACCCTGCTCCTTGGCCTCGCGAGCCGAGCTGGGGGGGGGTGCCTCCCAGCTTCCGTTCTGAGACTAATAACTCACGCTCCTGTGGTCCCAGCTGCACCCAGCGAAGGCAGAGCGGGGAGGGTGCATAAAACACCAAGTTCCCACAGACAACATCTGTCTTAGTGCAAACAATGGACCATTATCTTGTAAATAATTCTGATTAAGCTGCTGCATTTCCTCCCGAAACTGGTGGTGGGAGCGCTGGGGGAGGCTGCTGGAACCCAGGCCCGCTGTCCTCCCGTCCCCCCTCCACCCTGCGGCGTGGGGCACCAGCCAGGGCAGCCCAGACGCCAGCCAGCCACCAGCCCCTGCCGGCCTGTGCGCTGCACCCCCCCTGCTGGGTCCTTGCTCCTCTTCCTCAGGCCTTGGTCCCGCCCCTCTCCTTCTCTAGTCTTCTCTCTGTTCACACCTGTCTTCTCTCTTCTTCCTGCTCCCTTCCTTCACTTCCCTCTGCCCAGCTCCCCGGTATCCTCCTTTGCCCTCTGCCCCCACCTCTCCTTTCTCTCTGTCCACATCTCTGGCCCGCTCCTGGCGCCTGTCCCACTGCCCAGCCCTCTCGGCCCTCGGCCCAGCTGTGGCCTCTCCTCCCTCCATCCCTCCGCACCCAGGGCTCACCTCCCGGGACACCCCGCATGCTGGGAATCGCATCTATGCTGGGGACTCCCAGGCTGCAGGCCCCACGCTGCACCCTGACCCCTGGGTTGTCAGGCCCAGCCGGGTGGCTGGCAGGACCCCGGGGCTCAGGGAGCCCCTCTCCTCTCACCACTGGGTGGGCCCTCGGGACCCCAGATGCAACAAACCTCTGGTCTATGAGTCCAGGTGCCAGGCCCACCGGCCGGGCCGCAGCCCCTCACAGCAGCTGCTGAGAACCCAGTCACAGCAGAGAGTGGGGACGTCACACCCCACTCCTGGCAGGGAAATGCAGGCGTTTACCGCAGGGTCCTCAGGAAAACTCCCTGGATTTAAAATTAATTGCCCTGAGTGTGACTTAGAGATATTTTCAGCCCAAAGTTCCCACATGAAGGAAGGTACAGGAATTCCGTTCTCACCAGTTGAGTGCCTGAGATGTTCACACCCCCTGACGGCAAAGCCTTCAGAAACGGAAAACAGCGCAACAGGAGCGAAGAGCTGCTTCCTGCGCATCCTAGGAGTGGGGTCCCCGGGAGGTGTCCCCTCTGGGGGCAGGGGAGCCCCAGCTCAGCTGTAGCCAGGCCCTCAGGTGACGAGTACACACGGGCGAGCAGGGGCAGTGGGCGCCGGCTTCCCAGTACCCCACGGTGCCCTCCCCGCCCCTCGAGGTCGCACCCGGGTCTGAGTTTCCGTGGGAGCCCTGCCTGGGGCCGGCTCGGGGCAGAGATCCTGCAGCGGGGGTGACTCCTCACTCTCCACATCACTCGCTCCCAACTGTTTCGTCGTCCCCTTGAGGGTGAGTGAGGGGACGCAGATGCGCCAAGTCACGTTCAACTCAAAGCTGACGCCCAGGACGGGAGGGGTGCCCTGGGAGAGGGCACCCAGAGTTGGCAGCCGCAACTCTGATCGGCCACAGGAGCCCAGTGGGGGGAAAGGGGATTGGTCACCGGGACAGAAGAGGCGGGAGTGCCCCATGCCCCTTGCACGCAGAATGGAGTGTGGTGTGAGATCTCCCTCTGGGTATCCCCGGGTAGGAGTGTCGGGTAGGCGTGGGGGCTCCCCAGAGGGCCTGCCATCCCGGGAGAAGCTGACAGCCAGGAGGGACGGTGACCGTCCCCTGGGTGACTGTAAAGAGCTTCGGGAAGCCTCGCCCTCGGGCTCAGCGGGGCTCTGACAAAGGGAGAGGGAAAAGCCAAGGAGTCGGATGTGCTTGCATCCCCGTGGACCACAAAGTCGGATTTCATCGACTCCCTCTTCAAAAACGCTATCGTGGCTGAGCTCCAGAATAAACAGAAATTCCTCAGCACTTCTTAGGTCTCAATAACAACGTCTTCCTCACCAGCCGAGTGGGCGCTGGCTCCCCAGCGGCCGAAACCGGCCCGGTCCCCCGCCATCCCACACGTCCATGCGATTCTGGCGGGGGTGGCGCTTGGCGTCCACTCCGGGCCCCGAGGAGTCTGTGTTTGAACCCAAGGAGGCCATCTGAAAAGTTCAAGGCGAGGAGGGGTTGTGAGAGCCACAGAGTTTGAGGCCCAGGAGGGGACCGAGGGGACTTCCAGGCACCCCCTCCTTTCCCAAATGGGGAAGCAGCTCCCCAAAAGAAGCATTTGTCCAGACTCCTCGGGGCTCGACAGCTGGCCTCCCAATGCCACGTCGGCCTGGCCCTGCCTGGGAGACGACGCGTGTCTCGGGGTTCGGAATCACTGCCGTGCACCTGCCCTTGACCCTGGCGGACGGGTGGCTCTCAGCAGTGCCTCAGGGGTGTGAGAGCTGGGAGGAGGGGCCCCCACTGGTGTGGACGCTGCAATGCCTCCCCCGCCCTCTCCCGTCCCCTGGCAGGCCGGTGCCCGCTCTCCGGTTATGAGAAGAGGGACTCTCACCTAACAAGAGCCGCAGAGCTGGGGGGCCAGTGCCCTGGCTTCCTCTACCCTCAAGGTGACGCTGAGGTGAGCTGCACATAGGACCCCGGAGGGTCCCAGGGTCACGGAGCCCTGGCCCTGAGCGGTGCCCCCGAGCCAGCCTCCTCTCCACTGTGTCCCCTCACTATGCCCCCTGGGCCCTCCTCCAGGCCCGGTCTCGGGTTGGCTTTGGGAGACCGGACGAGGTCAGCCACGGGGTCCTAGGAGACAGGATGAGTGGACTTGCCTTGTTGAGGAGGAGGGGCCCGGCACAGGTGACCTGCCCGGGCTGGCCCCTCGGCTCTCCTGACCTGGCCGTCGGCCCTGCCCTGCCCCCAGCACACACCCAGCACCCGCGTCGACAGAGAAAAGCAACCGTCCATCATGTAAAAAGAGCAATAATCTGTTAGATTAATTGCGGATTTGCTTTCCTCGCTCGGTTGCCTTTCTCCTTTTATGTGGATAATTGAGAGCATATCCCATTCATCTGACGGCGACTGAAGTTCAGAAGGAACACTTGAACTTGTGAGCAGTGGGTGGGCAACTGATGGGCACGCCTGGACGACCCCGCACCCCGCGGGGGACAGACTCCTCATAAAGCCCGCCTGGGCAGGTCCGGGGCACGGACGCACGTTTTCGCAACAAAGTAGCTGTGCGGCCCCCCGCCTTCAGCGGGAGGACGCGCTCACAGGCTGACAGGCAGGCGTGAACGTGTGTGTGCCTGCGGCAGAGGCAGCGGGGCCACCGTTCAACCATCCTGCCGCGCCTTTGAGAAAAGCTGAGTGCACGGGAAAGCAATAGCCACCTCCCAAAGTTTCGATTCCTTTAGGGACTTTAGGATATGTGAGTGTTTTCTGAACGAAACTGTCTCCCAGCACGTGAGCTGAAGAAGTGGACGTGAAGACTCTGTCCCTTCCCTTTCCACAGCCGGGGCCGGCCCCAGGCCCAGCCATCTCCCTGAGATGGACCCTCGCCTGTGAGGGAGCCCCTTGTCCCCTTGGGCCGGGGGCCACCCCCACCTGGGAAGGACGGGTCTGGGCTGCGTGGCGGAGGGCAGATCCAATCCGACACAGGTGGGGCTCGTCATAATCGAGGGGGGTATGGGGTGCAGGAAACAGAACTGGCAGCCACCCCCAGCCCAAGCTGTGACGGGAGCCAGCTCACAGTGGAGACCTGAGTCCACTGTGCCCGCACAGCTGGCAGGATGCTCCCAAGAACACCCAGGGGTGAGCAGGCACCAGGGGCGGTGGGTAGGGGCACGGTGTGTGGAGTGTGGGGGTAGGGGGCAGGGGGAAGCTGGGGTGTCCTGAACTGAGAGGAGGGAGGGGCTGGGACTCCAGCAGCTCCACTCTCAGCCAGAGCTCTTGCCCCTGGGGAGGAAGCGGGAGCACCCTGCTTTGGGTGCAGAACCACGTGGGGGTCTGTCAGGGAACTGGGCATCGTCGGGGGAAGAGAGCGCCTCGAGGCCTGGCTGGGGGCTCCTGGGAGCCTTCCCACAGTCCCCACAGGAAGTAGAGGACCTGATTCCATTAGTGCACCCCTTTATCCCCAAGGCCTGGTCCTCAGGCAGCTCTGGACTCCTGAGCCCCATCCTGCCTGGCAGACAGGGCCAGAGCCCCGGTGTCAGCAAGGGGCCTGGTGTGCAGAGTGGCTGTGACAGAGGAGCAGTGCCCAGGACAACTGCCACAGCCTAGTCCACGAGCACCCTCCTCCCACCCACCCACAGCCCCGGGCGGGGGGCTTTGGCCCAGAGGGGTCCCAAGGGTGCTTGTCTGAACCAAGGGGATGGTGGTGCCTCTCCTTGCAAGTTGCAAATGTAGCTTCTTAAAGCACCGGGCCCCGGGCCTCCGCAGAGGGAACCCAGCTGCCCACAGGGGCCTGTGGGCGTGCCGCCAGCCTGGCGGAGCCCCAGGGGTGGGGACACAGGGGACCTCTCCTGGCACTGCACCCACTTCCCGGGGCCACCAGCGTGCTCCATGCCTCCGCTTCCCCTGCCCACAGGGCCCGTGAGTGGTCAGGGCCTCGATGTGCGGAAGTCGGTTGTACCAGGGGTGCACCCATGTTGTCTGGCTCTCCCCACCCGCTGAGGTCGCCGTCCCCCAAATCAGAGGTCCCTTCACGTCTGCGTGTTTGTGAACTGGTACCTGTGGGGCCCCCCAAAGGTGGTGGAAATGCGACCAGTTGCCCAGCACACAGCCCCGGAAAACAGTAGGAACCCCAGGGGGCCCTCCCGAGGCCCCCACCTGTGAGCAGGACGTGAGGGGCGCAGGGGCATTGAGGAGCGAATTAACATCACCACTCAGACGGCACTGCTGTTTGCCAGCGTTTATTAGCAACACCAAGATAAGTTACGGAAGGGTTTTAGTCTCGTTTTACATTCCGTTCCTAAGTGGCCTAACGGGCAGCTCTGCAGACAGCACGCACTGGGAGGGACACAGGTTCAGAAAGCTACAATCGTCACAACTCACATGCCGCCAGCCCCGGGACGCCTCCTGTCTCTCCTAACAACTCAACAGTACTCGGTGGCAAAGCCCAGGACAGTTTGCAAGTGCTGGGCGTCGAGTCCCGGTTCCGGTGATGACCCGACACGGTGTCACACTCGCAACTTTGCTGCTGAAACACTGGGCAGGAGGGGACGGCCACCCTTCTCTGAATTCTTCTAGAGCATCAGTTACAAAGGACAGGCCCATCAGACACAGGGCGCCCTCGGGGCCACGGGGAGCTGGCTTTCCGCGGACAGAGAGCCTCTGACCGCCAACGCCAGCCACGCAGGACGCACGACTCGTGGGGGTCTCTCCCGTTCCAGCGACTCGGCTCGGCACCCACGGCGACGCCGGGTCCCACAGGCAGTGTCTTAGCCTCCCCACGGCCGCGGTGTGCCGAGTGCAGACACACCGGCGCCAACAGCGATTACAGGTTCAACACACACGTGTCTTCTCTTGACTTTACGCGAGTGACGGGCTGCAGACAGCCACCGACGGCGGAGCAGGGACTCACAGGGGCAAGTCCGGCTAGACCGACTAGGACGGGGGTCACTTACCTGCAAGAAAACGTGCAGATTCATTAAACAAGCCAGGACAGGGGGCGAGGGGGGTCTGAGAGCACAGGCGGGGCCGCCCCCCGCCCCCCACTGTGTAAGGCGGCAAAGGCAAGGAAGCCACATCTCAGAGAGCAGGCCCCGGCCCCAGCCACAGTGAGGACAGTGCGTGAGGTAGGTGGCAGAGAGGGGCTAGCGGCCGGCACTGAGGAGCGGGAGATAATTGCTACTTATCGGGGGAAACCTGGGCTTGGTGCACAACCTCTGAACACCAGCACGGAGGGCTCCACGCCCCGGGCGGGCGGCGGAAGCCACAGCTGAGCTCAGCTTGGGACGCCCAGCCCAGCTCACGACAGCAATAGTCACGGGGCTCCTGCTCCCCTGGGGGTGGCTGGGTGCCAGGGGGTCGGTGTTGCCCCGGGGAGGTGGGCATCCGTCCTGACAACACCCTCAGCGCCCTCTTCTTCCCTCCCCATCTCACGTCTCAACCTGGAGGAAGAGTGTGCATGTGTGTGTGCATGTGTGTGCCAGGGAGGGTGACTGTGTGTGTCCACAAGTGTACATGGGTGTCAGTGTGTGTGTGTGTGTGCGCATGCATACGTCGGTGTGCATGTGTGTGCTCTTTGTGTGTGTCAGTGTGTGCGCGTCTGCATGTGTGATGTGTGTGCATCTCTGTGTGTGTGCATGTAGGTGTGTGCCGTGTGTCAGTGGGTGTGTGTGTCCACTGGTGCATGTGTGTGTGCGTTATGTCTGTGTTTTGGCGTGTGTGTCTGCTTGCATGTGTGCACCTGCGTGTGTGCTGCACCCGTGTGTGTGCTGCACCCAAGCTCTGTGTGCCGGGGCGTGGCCCGGGCAGCGGGTGTGGCGAGATCCCAGGAGAGCACGGACAAGACAACCGGAGTGGGGGCTGCGGGCTTGTCTCCACCCCGGAGGCGCTGTTGGCTCAGACAGCAGCTTCAGAGTCAGAAACACACAGCAAAAGAGAAGGGACATCAACAAGGCTAAACGTCACCCGTGTTTGCCGGCTCACAGGCACCGTCCACTCGTTTGTCCTGAAGTGAGGAGCGAGTCATCTGGCAAACACAATGGTCTTCGTGCTACAGCGCTGTCACCCCCCAGGGCATCGCCATCCCCCTGTGGCATTCCTGTTTCTTTTACAGGGCGGAGGTGGGGACCGCAGGAAGACTTGGAGAGGCTGCCCCTGCGTCCTCACTCTGCACAGCACAGGGCTTTGGAGGACAGCCCAGCATGGCCTGCCCAGGGCTGCCGGTTTCCGTGGGAGCTCTGGGAACAGCACCCACGCCTTGTCCCCACAGGGCCAGGGAGCCAGCCGGGCAGAGCAGGTGGGACAGGGTGGTGATTTGCACTGACGTACGGGATCTGTCCTTGTCCTTCCAAGCAAGACAAATGGTTCCCCTCCTGGCATCTAGCTTCAGGCCCTGGACACACCACAGTGCTCTCTCGTCGCCAAATCACCAGAACTGCCCTCCACGCTACCTTCCCACGTGCCCACGGATGGCTGCCGCTGAGCCGGCGTGGCAGGCGCAGGGAGGGAAAGCACGGCCCTGCGACCAAGGGGAAGTGAGGCCCGTGCTTCTCGCCGCCAAGGGGACGACGCTGTCAAAGGACCTCCGTACAGGGGCATCGCTGCCTGCGCCATCCTCGTGTGCAGGGTCACCTCCACTCTGAACAGCAGCCCCACTGAGAGCCACCGATCCAAGACTGTGACCCCGTCTCCCTTCACCCTCGCGTGCTGCCCCAGGGAAGAAGCAGCTGCCCCAGAGCCAAGGCGGATGCCAGCCTCTTCATCATCTGTGTGCCTCGCCGTGATGGGGTAGGGACCCTGCCGGCGTCCCTGCTGCAAGGGCACAGAGGTGGCCTTGCCGAGAGAGCTGCACCTGGCCGCCAGGCTGCACCACCCTGCCCACTCCACGACATCAGTCGCGTCCCCAGCCTTGGCATTAAATGGCCCTGGAGGGAGCCTACGGCTGCTGACCAGGGTCCTCCGTGCCTCACTGCACCGGCCAGGGGAGGGGTGGCAGGCGGGGTTCCACACATCATCTCAAGGGACAAGGGTCAGTCACAGCGACCTAACACTCTCAACACCAGAGCAGGAGGCGCTGACCCGCAGCCAGGCCCCACCCACAGCCTGCACAGGGAACTGTGGCTGGACTGGAGCTCAACCTGTCTCCCGCTCCTGGTTGACGGCTGCGTTGGCCGTGCCGAGCATGGGGATAGAGGCCACCAGACTACAAGCCTATGGGAGCGATTCTCTGGCTGTTTGAGAAAAGCTGCCAGCACTGCAGTCCACTGTGCGGCTGGTGAAGCGGGACGCTTCTCAGACTGGCCGTGCTGAGAGGGAGCGGGGCGTAAGGGGACAGACGTCACACCCCTAGAGAGCTCAGCGTGGCTGTCCCGACAAGTGGTGGCATCAGAGAGCCCTTTAGAACACAGGTGGCAGACACAAGGCCCTCGGGCCAAATCCAGCCCGGCACCTTGTTTTATCCGGCCTGGCACCTTGTTTCTACCCAGCGGCAGCACCGAGCTCCTTGCCCCTAGTTAAGGAGTAGTTACGTTTACATAGTCCTAAAATCACTTTTGGCCCTTTGCAGGCAACTGCGAGGCCGATGTGGCCCCTGGTGATAATGAGCAACACTCCTGCCCTAGAGAGTGAGGGGCCAGGCACTGCCCTGCCCTGCCCTCCATCTGGCTTTGCTTCCTCCCCGGAGGCCCTGCCCCCAGGCTCAGCTGAGGACCCAACACCCTCTGCTCAGGGGGTACTGCCCACTGCGGCCCCAGCCGTCCACCTCAGGGCAGAGAGGCAAGGAGCAAGGGCGGCCAGCTTGCTGTCCGTGTCTGCAAGCTCCGACCTGGAGCAGCCAGCCCCGGGCGCCATGAGTGCAGGCCTGTGCCCTCCGCCCTCCGCGGACTCGCGGGTCTCCACGCCACTGGTGGACCCAGCACGTCACCAGACTGCTCAGACCGGACAAGGGGCTGCCCACCCTGCCTGGTCCGTGGGTGGAGGTGCTGCTCTGGTTGGACACCCAGTGGGTCCTGCCCCATCGCAAAGCCGCGGACACTCCCGAGTTCTCGCACAGCACAGAGAGCCTGGCCGGCACAATCCTCCACGGGATTTGGACATGCAGGTGCTGGCGGGAGGATGGAAGGCGCTGCCACACATGGGTGCTTTGACTGGGGCAGGGTTTCGCGCGGCAAGATCAGGGAGCCTGGCCCCTCCAGAAACAAGGTGCGTTCTTCCAGCTCCACCCGGAGGGCATGATGTCGTCCTCAGGATAGCTGTCACACGTCTGAGGGCTCTGTCCCCCCAGGGAGAGATCTCATGAGAACCCCCGCACACACTCTCTGCACCGCACACACCACTGGCCTCTCTCCTGCACCAGAGTCTGCAAGGGGCCAGCTGGGGCGGGCAGTGAGCACTGGCCAGGGCCCCTGGCCCCTGACACCAAGGAACGGAGCACCCGAGACTCAACACCTGGGAAGCAGGCATGCAGACCCCACGAGGCACCTGCATGGGAGCCTGTGACACCTGTCGCCCACAGGCTCCAGGTCCAAAGCCCCTTCCCCAAGTCACCGGCAGGAGTCAGAGGAGCGGCTGGCGGGGCTCTGCAGGTGTCCACGTGATGGGAGCCGTTTGTGGTCAGCTTCCGTCACACTTGCCCCTGCGAGGACCCAAACAGAGGGCGCCCGCGACCTGTACAAGCCTGTATCTAGGGGCATGGGAGACAGATTTGGGTTTGCCTCCCAGACAAAACCCAATGGCAGCCTCTCCCGAGCTGAGAGGTACCGGAGTGATGCTTTGCTTCTGCAAGGCCCTGCTCCCTGAGCAAAGCCCAGCTCCAGCCAGCCGGCCCTCTGGGGGTCCTAGTCCACTCTGCAGGGGGCAGGAGGAGGGAGCTGGCGATGGGGATGCCAGATCTCCCCTGCAAAGTGGAGCCAACGGGCACCCAAGTTTCCAACCACACTTGTGCTTCTTGCGATGCTAGAAACAGAGGGCACTGGACTCGGGGTGGGGGGGGTGCCCCCAGTGCAGTGCCCATTGGGGATCCCAGTGGACCTAAGTTTTCCTGCCGGACGCCAGCTCCAGGAGGGGTGCACATACCAGGTCCCTGGGCACCAGGGTGGCACCTCAGCAGCCTAGGAGGAAACAAGGGCCAGATGCGGGAGGGGGGTGAGCCCAGGGCCTGGACATCCTGGAAAAAGAGGGTGGCCTCTCTGCCCCACCACCCAGGAAGACACGCGGCGGCCACAGCAATCCCACCCCCGGTGAGCAGGTGCGGGGGAACCAAGCCAAAGGCACCACAGAGCCCTGCTCTCCGAGACCCCCGAGACCCCGCAGTTTAGGTCTTGGCACCTCATCCTGAGGGGCGGGGGCGGGGGGAGTGGAGCCCAGTCCTCACCTGCAGAAGCCACCAGGGTGCCATCGGCCTGGCCTGAGGGGCCACCTGCTCCGTCCCAGACTCTGCGGCCCAGCGGCAGAAAGGCTGGCTGGGCAAAGGTTTTGCAGGTTCCCAGGAAACTCGGGGGTGGGGTGGGTGGGGTGGGAGCACTGGGAGCTGCTGTTTGGGGAAGGCTGGGCAGCACCCAGGAGCTCCAGCTTGGAGGGAAAGGGGCCCACAAGGCAGAGCAGGCTGCCGGCTGCCTCCCCCACCCACCCCGGTGCCCAAGGACACCACTGGGCCTGCCCCACCCCAGCACCCATAGGACATGAGAAAATTAATAGCGGCGACATGAGCTCATTTCAATGAGAATGAGCTTAGGATCAGGCCAGGTTTTGATCTTTTCTGATGCACGGATTTCTGGCAGGAAGTAGGGTCCTACTTAGGTATTTGAAAGAACTGAAAACAGATTTTAAAAAAATCCCCAAACAACAATTTAAAAAAATAAAAACCGACCCTAATCACAAGCTTAAAGCAATTAAAAAGAAAAGTTAAACGCAGCTCCCCCAGAAGGAAAGGGGAAAAATTGGACTGACATAAAACCCTTTTCTGCTTCTTTTAAATATTGTTTTGAACAGCTTCACAAGTAATGAATCGTGCGCGGCTAAGAATAGAACGGGGCGCTGGGCGGCGGGTCTGCGAGCCTCTCCGCAGCGGGGCTGTCAATATTTTTCGGGGCTGTCAGAGATCCATTTAGCGATTTTTGACAATTCAAAAAATATCTCTGACTGCTTGATCTAGTTCCCAATGAGTTAGGGAAGGACAGGGAAAAAGAAATGTATCCATTTAAGTCGTGAACCGGGTCCAGCTTCCCGAATCCCGCTGGGCACAAGGGACGTCAGCACTCACAGGTTAGAGATACTGCCTGCTCCCTCCCTGCCTCCCTCCCTGCCTCCCTCCTTTCCTCCTCCTCCTCTCTCTCCCTCCCTCCCTCCCTGCCTTCCTCCTTCTTTTCCTCCCTTCCTCCCACCTTCCCTCCCTCCTCCCTCTCTCCCTTCCTGCCTCCTTCCTCCTTTCTCCCTCCTTCCCTCCTTCCCCCTTCCTCCCCCTCCCTTCCTTCTCCCCTCCCTCCTCCCTCCCTCTCTCCCTCTTCCCTCTCTTCCTCCCTTCATTCCTCCCTCCTTTCCTCCTCCTCCTCTCTCCTTCCTCCCTCCCTGCCTTCCTCCTTCCTTTCCTCCCTTCCTCCCACCTTCCCTCCCTCCTTCCTCTCTCCATTCCTGCCTCCCTTCCTTCTTCCTCCCTTCCTCCCTCCCTCCTCCTCCTCTCTTTCCCTCCTCCCTGCCTTCCTTCCTCCCTCCTTCTTCCCTCTCTCCCTTCCTCCTTTCCTCCCTCCCTCCCTCCTTTACTCCTCCTCCTCTCTCTCTCCCTCCTTCCTCCCTCCCTTCCTTTGTTCAATAAGTGAAGCCAGTCACAGAAATCCACGCACAGGTCAAAGGTGGAAGGGACCACTGGCATCTCTCTCTGGCAAGCATATCTGGGGCTGAGCTTCTGTTCAGAGAGAAGCTTCCAGAAGACCATCTGAGTGCCAAGAGATGGACTCTGACACTCTCCACCCGCCGCACGTTCATCTGACCGAACCCCAGGCCTCACTCAGGCGGCGGTCACCTTCTGAGACCGGGAGCCACTCGGGGCGACCCTACCCTTCAAGGAGGGGAAGACACGCTGACCCGAGCAGGCAGGCAGGGGTCCGAGACACACAGGGCCACAGCTCCAGCCACCAGGGGCCGCGCGATGCCCACTTCTCATGAGAACAACAGACACGCAGACAGGGGAGCGACAGGCGGTCAGAAGGAGGGAGTGGGACAGAAGGCCAAAGCCACAGTTGCTGCCACTGGGTGAGTCTAAGGGTGGTCCCAAGCACCCCACCTGCGCCTCCCTGTCTGGAGAGAGGGGCTCCCACCTCCAGCGCAGGGTGAGCGGCGGGGCCACAGCGGCCCCCGAGCCAGCAGGAGAAGGACGCAGGACAGCAGGCCCAGCTCAGCAAAGCAGTCAGCAATGTCGTTAGGCACCTCGCGCGTAAGTTAGAAGTACTGAAAAGTTTGCAAGTTACCATGTCTCCTTTTCCTCTCCTATTTTTAAGTGTCTTTCCCCTTTAGGGTACAGATTAGCCACGGGAGCGGCTCCCACAGGGAGACACCATGGCCCAGGGCCGCCTCAGTGCGGGCGTTCCAGGCCCTACTGTGGAAGGCCAGGGTATGAGCCCCACCCTCCCGATGAAACCGCTTCTGTGGCCGTCTGCGGGGCATACCAAGCATCGTTGGGGCCCCTACCTGTTCAGTTCAAACCTGCAAATGCATAAGTCTGCCCCGTTTTTTTAAAAGGCGCACCCTCAGCACTGAGGTTCAGGGAAACGAGAAAGAGGAGGCTGCGACTTACCACACAAGTCAGGCCTCTTGACGCCCCCGGGGCTGGCTGAGCTGCCGGCGAGTCCGTTGAAGGCGGCCAGGCCGTCGGCGCTGTAGGCCCTCAGCACCGACAGCACGCTTGCCGGCTTCTCCAGGCCTGGCGGCCCCCGCTCCGGCCTGGGCAGGCCTGCCACGGGGTCCTGGGCTGGTAGGAGGCCCGGGCTGCGCCACGGCTTCTCCGATGGCTGGGGCAGGGCCGGCACCAGTCCCTGCACGGGCTGCGGGGCACCCGCAGGCAGCAGGACATCCCCTCCGTCACCACCGCCACTGTCCTTGCCGAGGGTGGAGGGCGGCTTCCTCGCCATTTCCGGCTCCGTCTCGGTCTCCTCGTCGTCGTTGTTCTCCCCCTTGGGGGAGTCCGCGTCCTCAGAGGAGGCCACGTCAGAGAGGTCGTCCCCGGTGGCCTTGTCCGTGGTGTCTGGGATCAGGATCGGGGTGTCTTCTGCGTGGGCCTTGCCATCGGGCCCCTTGTTGGGGCAGGCACTGGGGGCTCCTGAGCCCACGGCGCCGGGGTACACACCGAACTGCTTGTAGAAGTCTGACGGGAAGTTACAGAAGGCGGGGTCCACATGGCCGGGCCACGGGCCAGGCTTCTGCTCCCCCAGAGCCTCTCGGACAGGGCCCTGCACCACCTTCTCCGATGCGGCGTCGAGGGGCCCCATCAAGCCTGCCAGCGCCGCCTCCTTGCTTGTCTGCGCCGAGGGCAGCAGGGCCGCTCTGCCAGCCTCTCGGACCTGCTCCATGCAGTGCACAGCCCCCGCCCCGGCCTGGTCTTTGCGCTTCGCTTTGCCCAGGTGGTTGGCCCGCAGGTGCAGGGCCATGAGCTCCATGGAGGACGTCGTGAAGGCACAGAACAGGCAGCCGTGCCACGCGACACTGTCCTGCACCGTCACCTGGGAGCCGGGAAGGGAGGCGGCATCGGGCCGCACGGACAGGTCCAGGGGCTCATACTGAGACTTCTCCGATTTCCGAGGGGCCGGCTTCCTGCCGCCTTTGTCCTCGCCACCATCCGCCCCATGGGCTTTTGTGGAGGGTGGGTCAGACGGGCCTTTGTCCTTCACATCCTTGTCCTTCTTCAGGGAGCTGAGGACAAAGCTGTCCATGAAGGCTTGCAAGGACCCCTGGAAGTTCACACCATTGCTCACAACGCTTGGGTAGGCTCTTCCGGCTTCGGAGAAGTGGCTGCTTTTGGGAGGAAGGTCGGCTCCCTTCAGAGTGTCTGCAGGAGGCTCCGAAGACATGCCAGTGGCCTGGGGGTCCCCCGACGAGAGCACGCCCGCCGCCCACGGCTGCGAGGCCGGCGCCCCCCTGAAGTCCACTCCAGGGAGGCCCTTGAAGGCGCCCCTCAGGATGTCGGGCCTGATGAACAGGGCGGCTTTGCTGGGCAGCTCGTCTCGGTGGTCCTGGCTGGGCGGCTGCCCCGACAGCGGTCCCGCTCCGTTCTGCCGCTCCCGGTGGTGGCGTTCCAAGTGGTACTTCAAGGACGCGGACTGGGTGCCGGCGTAGTCGCAGTGAGGGCACTTGTAGGGCTTCTCACCTGCGGGGTTTGGGAGAAAACAGACAGGGCTGATCTCACTAGGGTGTGCTGAGCAAGGCGGGGAGGAGCCACACTCCTTCTTGGAAACAAAGCAGCTCCAACTAATAATTAGTGGGGGAACAACCGCTCTTTAATAGGAGAATAATTCGTACTCTTAAGCCTTTTTAATGATCTCGTACCACTTGGGACCATTCAGGAATGACACGCTATCCACACACAATTAGCTGTCTCTTTCTTTATCTAACACGCGGAAGCGACTATAGGTTTTAAAGGCTATGATTATGAAAATTAAGCATGATAATTCCAACCGCAGCGATCATTAAAAGTAAAAGTTTAAAAAGACGAAGTATGTAACAAATGGCTGGTTGCGATATTTTGTGTATACAATAGCTCTAAAATTTGTTTAAATTATACACATGGAAACCATTTTTAAACCTAAAAATTTTATGGCCTTGTTACGCAAGACTGCAATGAATGATTTAAGCCTCGCTCTGCGGTAAATCATGGATATAATTAGCAAATGGCACACGGCACGAGCAATTTATCATTATTTGGAGGGTACCATTCCAGACGGGCACAGATATCCGCAGACCCACTGCACTGTTTCCAAACACAGAGCTATAAATACCGATTCCATAAAATATTAATGCCATTACGGGGCATTATGATTGCAGGATGTAAGGACGTATAGTTAAGATAAAAAGCAGTCAATAAAACTTGGAAGAAAATGAGTAATAAAAAGGCACAAAAATATATTTAGTTTCTGTATTTGAAATTAACATTATCTACTGGTCTTTGTATCGCTTTAAATTTGTCCTAATGGCAAAGCTAATGCTCCTGGTAGTAAAATGTGTAATTTACCTGTAATAAGCACTTTCTAGAGAATAAAAATAGCTTTAAGGAGTGTTTTAAAACATATAAGATCATCTTCATGAATTAAATATTTATTTAAGTCCAACACCCCACTCCTGTTCTTTCCTGCGCGGAATAGACGCCGGCACGCACAGCATGTGCCTGCCTCGGGGTGGGACAGAGGGGACAGGAGGCGACACTCGTGTGGATTCAGAGACACCCCAAGAACTCGTTGCAACCCAGGGCCTGGCCCAGATGTTGGGACGGACAAGCTCTCCCAGGGAAAAGGCGGCGTGAGGGTCCCTGTTAGCTGCCCGCGAGGCACCTGGCAAAGCCCACCATGATTTTTCTGAGGAAGCCCCATGTGTCCACCTGCCCTCGTCCACTGTAAACCAGACCAGGTCACGTCTTCCTACACCTGGGCACAGCCGATGCCGTGACTCCCGAGGCCCAGGCATGGGGATGTGGGGGTGGCACCATTGATGAGGGAGGATTGGTGACCAGGAGGACCGGCAGCCTGGTGCTGGGCAGGGACAGCACGCCACTCATGGTGAGCGCCAGCCTCCCCCATGCAGAGCCGTGGCCCCTCACCCTCACCCGGCGGTGGGCTCCTGGGCAGCACAGAGATGGCCAGTGGGCCCGGGGAGGCCTGAGTGGACAGGCCCGGTGGCCCTGGCTGGACCGCTGCCACGGTCCTAGAGGAGGATGCTGTTCCAGGGTATGTGGGCCCGTGGCTTCAGGCCCTGTGTGAGGCCCACATCCACGTCACCACTGCTGTTTGGACACCTCACTGGAGACCAGGACCCGGTCTATGGGACAGGTGCTGCAGCCGGCACTCGGGTGGCCTGGAGCTGGTGGCCTGTTGTTGTGCAGGCGGCCCCTGAGACCGAGGGAGGGTGGTGGGCCAGGGGACAGAAGAGCCAGTCCAGGGACTTGGGGTTTGGTCCCTGGGAACTGGGGGGCTGGAGTGAGGCCTGCAGGTACCGGGTGAGACGCAGGCGGCATTCCAGAGACACACCTGGGGCCGATTAAGTGCATCTTAACCATCAATCACCTCAGGTTTACAGACAGCACCCAGGCCCTTGGTGGGGGCTGCGGAGGGGGGTGCAGACTGAATCCACAGGACTGGGCGGGGCTCCTGGGGCCGGGTGGGCGCGTTTCCAAGGGACATGCGCCTGAAATGCACGTGGAGCTGCAGTTCCCAAACTGGGCCGTGCATTAGGACTGCCGGGGCGCATGAGCTCCTGCCTTGATGCCCTGGGTCTGTGGTGGGGGCAGGGGGTGGAGGGCAGGGGGGGCACGGGGGGCACTCCACCAGCGTCCCTGGCAACTCGGAGGCAGACAAGAAAGAGCACACTTTGAAAAACTGAAGTGGGATTGCGTGAAGAGTTTTAAAAACAGCCAACACCTGATCCCACATCCACCTCCAGAAATTCTGCTCGCTGGCCCGGCGTGCAGTCTGGGTGCCAGAGTCCTTCCCACCCCCGTGTGGCCCTCTGTGCACCTGGGGGGAGAAGCGCAGTGCAGAGCTCCCTGGGGAGGGTCTTCAGGGGAAAACTTCAGGCGGCCGAGCAGGGTAGGACCCCTGACACCTGCACCCGGGGGGCGCTGAGCACCTGCTCTGGGGACCGGGCACCCAGTGCCGCTCTGTGCTCACCTGGGCACCCGACCCCCATGCGGGGCCCTCTGCCTCCCGCCCTGGCCACGCGGCAGGCTGGAGCTCGTGTTCTGGGAGGTCTCAGGCCAGCTCCGAACCCAGAGACGCCCATGCACACTCGTGTGCACACACCACACATCACATGCACACACTCCAACATCTGAGCTCCCGAGGGTCCAGGCCCAGCTGTGTTTTCTCGGGTTAAGTGCAGGTCCCAGAGAGCCCCGCTGCCCCCCGTGCCTTCTACATGCTCCGCAGGCCCCGCCCTGGCGCAGACCCCGAGGGCAGGGCAGCAGGCCAGTAGGCCGGCCGCTCCCATCACCTGCTCCCCAGATCAGGGCTCCGTGGGCTGAACCTCCCCTTTCAGGTGTGTGTTCGGAAAAACTAACAAAAACCCTGACCTTATTTTCTTTATGATCCCTCAGGATTTGAACTGCCACCCAGCCCTCTGCCTGGGAGCCCCCTGACCTTTCCTGGCTTCACCTCTGAGGGTCCCAAGAAGCCTGGACTGGCAGCTTCCCCGCCGTCTGGGATGGGCACACCCCCAGCAGAATCCCTGGGTGGCCTGAGGGCCCCCTTTCCACTGGACACACCAGACTTTCCGCCCCGAGGGCACAGGCCAGTGTGGGGTGGGGGTGCGGCCGGTGGGCGCACACAGCTGGTGGTCCAGGCCTGCTCCCTGTTTGGTGGACACACACTCGAGTCCACCTGTGCTGAGAGCCTCTCCAGCCAGCGTCCCCCATCTGGCCACTGGCTTCAGCACAACGTAGGGCTGGCTTCCGATGCCCAGGCTTCCAATCAGCTGCGAGCCCGTGGGCCACCCCACCCCTGCCCAGCAGCCTTGTGGCACCCGCAGCCCCAGGCCCTGCCAGCAGCTCTGTCTACTTGAAGGATTGGCCAGTGAGGCCATAAATGAGTCCAGACCTTCTAGGGGGCCCACTCGGGCTGCCCCGAGCTTGCCTGGGGGTCACCCCATGATGTTTGCGATGCTGTCTCTGCCCACGCCTCTTGTAGCAGCCTCACACTCAGGGGCCTTCAGAGCTGGGCTGGTCAGGGGCTTCAGGAAACAGTGGGCCAGGGACCCAAGGCTCCTCCCACAGGGCGGCCGCCAATCAAGCCCAGCCAGTAGTGGATATGGGGACCGCTGACATGCTGGCAAGGGCCACACTCCAGATTTCTTCGTGTGGCACCTGCTCTGAAATATTGGCACCCACTGAAACACTTTCCCAGATGTGAGGGGGCCACAGGCCCCACCCTGCAGCCTGTGGACTGACCCTGGACCAGGCGGCCCTTCGAGCCTGTGTCTGGGGAAGTCTGGGGAAGGAGAGCCAGTGAGAGCGAGGCGGGACCTCGCCCAGCCTTTGCAGGGAGGGCGTGTGGGCTCCAGCAATGCCGTTCTAGAAAAGAGCTTTGCTAAAAGAGACACAAGGAACAGTCATCAGCTCTTCGCTGCAATGGAAAAGCAGCGATCGGAACCGCCTTACAGGAAAAACAGCGTCCGCAGACGTAGCGAAACGCTGGACCTTCAACTGTGGAAAAGCATCGGGAGTGTCTCCAAGCCCCCAGGTAAGGAAGCGTTAGAAACCCGCGGCCAGCCGGTCACCCGTCAGGGCCGTCCTGGTGCTGGGCCCCCACCATGCACGCATTCAGCCGAGGGAGCCGTCACATTCTGGGGGTCACTGTGGGGCCGCTGGCAGCGAGCGCCAAAAACCGCTAATGGGTTCGCACCGATCTCGTCGGAAATCCCTTTCTCAAGCCTTATGAAGGCCGCGGGCCCCTGACGTGTTGCTGTTGTTCCTTGGTGTGTTTTGCTAACTCTCCGAAAGTGTTTTCCGCTTCCCATCGAGTGACCGATCGCGTGCCCGTGTTTGCGGCATCCATTTGAAATTTATCTAGTCTTCCTCCACATCCCCACTCGGTCAACACCAGGAGAGATAAATACGGCGCGGTCTCCACGGTGAAGCGTCAGTACGTAAATATAAATCGCACGCTAATTCCCCCGAAGCATATATACGATATAAACCTGAGTGCTATTCACACAGCTGCGCACTGCTAAACAGTGCCTTGTCCAGAAGGGGGACAATCTGTGTCTCTAATTGCTGTCACGGAAGCCGAGATTCATTATGTGACTTTCCCATTAAAATGTGAGCATTAATTTGTATAATGAAATATCGCAGTGTTCATTAGCCAATGCCTCACTGTATACCACACATTGTTCGCTACCTAGAAACTGTAGTTAATTTCACTAATGGATATTTCGCTACTTAGTGTTTGGTCGGAAATTTATACTGTAACATTACCTCTTCAACTTTTAAGGAAATTTAAATTCAATCAATTATTTTCCACAAAAGTTTGGGATGTCATTAAGGCAGCAAGACAAGGAAGGGGGACCGTGGAGGAAGAAAAGGGGATTGGAGCTCATCGTAGGAATACAGAAGAGACGGAATTTTAATTCAAAACGAAAAGGAAGAGAAGGATCGTCTCTTTTCGGGCAACTGGCTATTTTTTCCTTTTTTCATAGCTGCCCAGGGGCTGGACCTCTCGAAGACCAACGTACTTTCAGAAGAGGGGATGGCGACCGTTCGTGTGGGGACCACCCCAACTTGGAAGATGTCCTCACTGCAGGCTTCTACACAAGAAAGGGGCCTGGCTCCCTCACTGGGAGAGGAACTGCCTGGGTAAGGCCAGGGCCTGGGTGGGGCCTGAGGACCTGCCTTTCCACCCACATCCACCCCGGTCAGAGGAGGCTCTTTGGGGACAACAGGAGCATGAGGAGTAATGCCACCCAGCGGGCTCCGCGTCAGCGCTCCCTGCCTCAGCCCCCCAAGAACCACCTGGTGCTTGTGGGGAAACTGAGGCCCAAGGGGAGGCCGGTCCACACTGGGGCTGAGGAGGAGGCCAGTGCGTCCACACACCTGTTGGCACAAGTCACTTCCTTTCCTCCTGCCGGGTACTGTGGGAGCACCCGCTGTCGGAAAACTGGCCTGTCATCCCCGAAAAGAAGCCGAAGATCCACCCAGGAAAGAAAAAGTAACAACGTGAGGGGTAAAGGAACACAGGTCCCAATTCCGAAAGCCTGGATGGGGACCCGCCGTCACCGCCGAGACACGCCCTGGGGACCTGCAGGTTCCGTTCCCTCCCTCACGCCCGGCAGGTGGCACCTGGGGGCAGGTGCTGCAAGTCTGAGGAGGGAACTCACTGGGCCTGTCCTCACCGCTCCCGGGGCGGAGTTGCCGAGATCGGCCAGCCGCCACCAGGCCGAGCAGACCCAGCCATGGGTGTGAGGAAAGATGACTGCCAGGCCCCTCTGCCCTGCTGGGCACACAGCCCTTGGGGTGCAGGAGAAAAGTCCTCTGCCTTCCAGTCCCCAGGATCCTATCGGGGCAGAGGACCGGGGGCCTCGTGACCAGCATGCAGGCAAGAACCAGGAGGGCACCCCTGTGCCCCCAGGTGGCGAGGTGAAGACATGGCCCCTGGCCCACCCTGAGGCCCCCAGAAACCACCACCAGCTGCTCGGTGCAAACCCATGGCTGTTGCTAGTTCCACAGACTTGGAAACCAGCGCAAAATAGGAGAGGGGAAAATCTAACAAGATTTATTTACTTGTATTTATTTATCCTCACCCGAGGATAAGCTCATTGATTTTGGGGGGGTTGGGAGAGGGAGAGAAACATCAATCGGTTGCCTCTTCCACCCATTCTGACGGGAACTAAGCCCGCAACCCAGGCCTGTGCCCTGACCAGGAATGGAACCTGCGACCTTCCGGTTTACGGAATAGGTACTGCGACCCGCTGAGCCACAGCGGCCAGGGCGAGATTCACTGTTCACGAGTCCCTGAGCTTCCGGCTCCGCATCCTCACGAGTGGCCTGTGACATTTCTCCACAGCAGTCATTCCAGAGACGGCAGCCGCCTCCTGGGAAACTGGTGTGCAGGTGAGCACCCAAGCACCCGGCCCGGGGTCCCGCAGCTCGCTCCCGGCGGCCCACCACGGGTCCCTGGCGTCTTTCATTGTCCTCCTCACTCAGGGAAGTTTCCAGAACGTGTCAGCCTATGGCCTCGTCTCACTACTGCCATTGTCTCCGGGATGAGTGGCCATAAATTTCAGATGTTTATGAAGCAGAAAAAACAAGTTTGAAAAAAACATCCTGCTCAATCTTTAAAACTTCAAAAAACATTAAAACTCTGCATTTGCTTCTGCCCACATTCAGAAGGACTCCTGGCAGCTTCGGTCCTCATCCTCCGGAACGTTCCATGGAGCGTTTCTCTTACCCGTGGGCCAGCGTGGGGGTCGGGGCCCACAGGGTCGGCAGGGGTCCTGGCTGGGAGGAGCGGTCCCTTCCTCTCCTGACCCACAGTCCCCAGGGGACCAGGGCCACCGCCGTGTCCTCGTCTGACGAAAGGACAGTGTCGCAGGACACACAGCCAGGCCTCCACTCCTGTGACAGCCCCGTGGTGGGCGCCCGGTGGACGGCCCCCTCATCCTGGCCGCCTGTGGACCCCGCACACCCACCACCACGTCCCAGGGGCTCCAGCCCCCACTGGGGCGGGAACATGCCCCTGGGCCTGATCAGAGAAAGCCGGTGTCAGAGCTGCATCACCTTGAGGAGGGGACCCTGTGCCCGCCTGAGGAGGAGGGAGCGGCCCAGGACCCTGCACACAGCCCCGGTGGCAGAAGGCGGGGTGTCGCCTGGTCCCGGCAGGGTCTTCCGTCTGCACCTGGAGGTGGTCCCGCAGTCCGGCTGCCAGGCGCAGCTCCCATGGTGCCCTTCCGAGGTGACAGCAGGGTCCCCGGGAAGGGCTAGAGGCGGAGGATGGCTCATGTGTCGTCACACCTGTTCCCTCCTTCAACCTCCCACACACATGTCCCATGTGCCCGCCGCATGGAAGGGGCGGGCCCGGGGCACTGAGGAATCACGACCGCTGGAGACCAGTATTGTCACCAGCCTCGCATCCCATTAACCACCTGACTGGACAGGCTGATTTCACAGAGGGTGACGTCTGTGGAGAAAATACAGCAGGCGCGAGGGGCGCTGCAGATGGGGGTTGGGCCTGGTCTTGCTGAGGAGAGGGCACTGCCCACGGGGAAAAAGAACCTTCCACATGTCAGGAGCAGCAGGCAGGGGCACGAACATCGGCAGTGGGAGCCAGGCACCCACGCGGGAGAGTGGGGAAGAAGGCAAGGGTGGGGGAGAGCCGAGGGCAGTGAGCCCTGGTGCCCACTGGGCTGGGCCCCACAGGCCAGGGGAGGTTCTGGCAGATCTTGTGTGGCCCAGGAGAGGGGGGACAAGCTCCAGGACAGGAGGGCCAGTGACCAAGCCCCCTGCTCCCCGGTGCTGACAGTGCAGCAGCCCCGCCCAGGGTGCCTCTCTAAGTCAGGGAGATTCGGGGCAGCAGGTGAGGGTGCAGGTGAGGGGCATCTCGGACGTCACCAAGGCCCAGACCCGTGAACACCCCGCACAGCCCCGAGCCGTATCGATTCCCTGGGAGACAGGCCGCAATTATTCCTGAAAGCGGACGGCAGGTTTGTCCCTCCTCTGAAGCAGCCCACACTCCAGCAGACTGCGAGTCAGGAGAAAAAATCCAAGACAGTGGAGGTGTCCACATCTCAGAGGGATTTTCCTTTTCTCTTGGCAACGTCCAAACGACCAGCAGAAAAGCAGAACGATCCACAGCCGAGGGACCAGGCAGAGTCACGCAGGGGAGTGCTCGCTGCCCGGGCTGGGAGGACACCGGAGCCAGGCCAGCGGCCACAGCCCCTCGTTTGGTTGAGAAGGTGTCGATTTCTGTTCTGAGGAGACCCAGGGGACAGCCAGCCGCCCGCCCGCCCTCCCACGACCTCCATCTGGCCCATTCCAGGTGGGCCTGGAGCCCTGGCTGGGTGACATCAGAGGGCTGGGTGATTTCCCGGTCGCAGGTGAGCTGAGCCGCCGTCACGCTGCACCGGGAAGCCCGGTCAGCACAAGGCGTGGATGTGCCCCCTCGGTGCAGCGGACGGGGCCATCAGCCAAGCATCCTGGAACCTCGGGTCTCCCGGGCCTGGGCCACACATCTGCGTGTCGCTCGGGAGGTGAAGGGCCGACCCAGGGCCCTGGGGTCAGTCCGGACGCACACTGGCCTGGAGACCGTGAGTGTGGGTGATTGAGTGATGAACGCGGCAGGCTCCTGGGACAGGGACGGGCGCCCCGGTGCCCCTCGGAGCCCAGCCCCCACACGCGCGCCGGCCGCTCACCTGTGTGTATCCTCAGGTGCACCTTTAGGTGGTGGGACGTCCGGAAGGTCTTCCCACAGTACGGGCAGTCCTTCATGGCCGAGCCCAGGCTCCGGTCCCGAAGCAGCGAGGGCTGCTGGACGCCCGCCGATCTCCCCGCCTCGTCGCCGATGTCTGCAGCGGGGGAAACGTTCGCACGTCACTTCAGCACATGTCACGAGTTGTTCGCACCCAAACTGCGAACGCCACACAAAGCTAAACATGTCAATACCACACCTGTCTATTTCATTCTCTAAATCTGACAGAATGCTGACAATTCATGTATTTTCTTGTTATTCTCTAAAATTATTTCATCTTTCCCCTCATCGTTTTAAGCAGCATATGGTACCTTTATATTGAACTGAATTAAACAAGAGAAGAAACAGCTGTGTCAGCAGCTGGTTTGGTTTCTTCTTTTGCTTAGCTCCGATTCAATGTATTTTTTCCAAAAGTTTTAAGTGGTGGTGTTGGTTGCATCTGATTGATTTGCACCGTGGCCCCTGCAGAGTTTGCCACGGAGCGAAATCACATTCGCGTCGCATCAGCGACAAACGAAAGAAAGAAAGTCTCTCTGCCGCGTCCCCAAGATGTGCAGACACGGAGCTATTTTGGGACAGGAAAGAAAATTATCCCAAATGCATCCTCTCGTCCTTGTCGTCTTGCATCTCTCGCCGCTCGCCGTGCTCTCGGGGAAGGGAGAAGACCGTCTGGAGACGTGGTCCCGTGATTAGCCCGCCATAAACACAGAGACGCAGCCGGAGTCACGTGGAGAAACTCAGCTGCAAACTGCGGTGCACTCGGAGCTCGGAGAGCTGAGAACTCCGTCTGCGAAGTGTCGGGGCTCACGTCCTGCCGTGGTTGCTTGTGTAACCCGAGCCGTCAGAAAACGGAGTGAAATTTCCACGCGGCTGCCTTCTGCGCGGAAATGATGGAATAAATAAAAGTGTAGAAACAGCGAGCACTCGGAGGACAGGTCATGGCGATACCCATGGCCAGCCACGTGCGGGGGCGGGGGGGTGCTGTGTCCCCTTGGAGGGACAGCGGGGGCTGCAGCTGATGACCTGCACAGACCCCACGTCCCCGAGGCTGGCCGGTCCTGGCTCCCCACAGCCTCCGCCGCTCTTGGGGCCTCGTGGTAGCTCCACTGTGAGAAGAAGGGGACCTTCTGGGTTAATGACAGACCTGTGGGCTCTGCAGAGAGCAGAATAAACACGATTTGCACCTTGCAAGCAACAGGAAATGCAAATTGCTTTCCTTCTGCAAGATTCCGTTGCTGGTGTTCGCTGCTCAGAGCTGCAAGGGGCAGACGTAGAGGCCATGAACAGAACAAGCACAAACACGCTTCACTCTCCGTTGGACGTGAGCTCGGGTGCCGTGGGCATGCTTTGGCTCAGAGGCCCCACCCTCGTTCGACCACACCCGGTGACACTGTCACCCTGGGAAAGCTCTCGAGGGCTCGCTCAGTCCTTCTCTCCACCCCCACTCCCCCCGCCCCCCGTCCTCTAACCCGCTGAGGGGCTGTGCCGAGGGTCTAACTGCCCCGCACATGTTCCCACGCAACAGCACCACACGTGGAACTCACCCTGCAGAGCGCCGGGTCTGTGGTCCACCCGGGAATGTGGAAAGGCTCCCGGCCACGGTCGCCGAATGGCAGTAAACAGGCCCAAGAGAGCGCGTGCCGAGGCGAACCCATGGCCATGTGTGGTCACAGCAGAGCACCGCGCCCCCACCCTGACCCCACGCTGAGGCCTCCAGGGGCTGTGTCCACCTCTGTCCTGAAGGGCCAGTTCCCCACGAGCCCAGGAGAACGATGACCAGATGCCAAACCAAGTCACCCACCAGCTGGGTTTAAACAGCTGGAACGCTCCCTCCTACTGGCCATCTCGCCTGCCGCCCCGAAACCCCAAGTGCTGACCTCGCCCAGCTTCCTGAGGTCAGCCGGAGACAACGGGGAGCTGGGGGCTCGCCACCGTGCTGCGCAGACGCCCCGTTCAAGTGAGCAGGCGACCGACCACTCTCAGTTTCGACTGGACGCGGAACTGGGTGCCCCAGCCGTTGCTTCGGGAGCGGGGTGGACAAGCGTGTCCCTGCGGGTCCTCACGCTCTGCCACATGCACCCGGGTGCCATCCCCCCATCTTCCTCCCACAAAGCCCCCCGGGGACAACAGGAGGAACTGAGCGGAGCCGAGCAGAGAGAGTGGGGGACGTGCTCCCGCTGCGGCCCCTGGTGACCCCGGCCCCGGGCACATCCCGGTCAGCACTCGGCGAGGCCCGAGCCTTCTGACAGCCCACGGAGGGAGCCGCACCTGAACGCCATCGCTCTGAGTGACGGAGTGGGTCTGGTCCCTTTAATCTTTGCATCTTGGATATGTGTGGCCCCATAAAGAGAATACATTTATAAGATAAACAGCTTTCTTTGCAGATTTGAGAATCTAATTTTCACTTTACACAGAAATGGTTTTTCTTGGAGGGCCAGAAGGCCTATGGCGTTTACTCTTAGACTAAATCCAACTGGAAAAACAAACTCGGAGCGACGATGAAGGGGAACTGTGGGTGGTCCCAGGAAGTGTCCAGAGGGGCTGCCCGCCAAGCACAGTGACGGCTGAGGACGCTCGGCCGGGCCTTGTGCTGGGGACCCCGAGCTCAGCACAGCGCAGCCCCACCCAGCACCAGGAGACCCGCTCAGAGGGGCAGACGCGGCGCCCGGCCCCTGGCCCCCCCGAGCAAAGGCGCCAACAGCTGTCCTTCTGCGGGACACGCAGGACGGGCCCCAGGCTCGGCCCGCCCCCCCAAACCCCAGCCGGCGAGGCCAGAAAGGAAGAGAAATGTTAACTGTGACGTCTGTGCTCCTATGTCAGGCTGTTTGTGGTTGGTCTGAGCTTTTTAAGAAATGTCCTTTCCCACCTTCGAAAGGACTTTTCCTCCCATCAGACATGGACAGTCTCTGAGTTCTGGGGCCGGAAGGGCACCTGCGGACAGAGCTTTCACATGCTTCTCCGTGCTCACCTGTACGGGAGGAAGGGCCCCGCCGCCTCCTGACCGACAAGCCTCAGCCAGGTGCACAGGGCCTCACCTGACGGGGAAGTGCAGGGACACACCCCTCCCCGGGACCCTGTTTCTTCTCTTGACCCCGCTAACCCGTGCGGGACCCACTCCTCAGGCACGGGGTCCCGTGGAGGCGCAGCGAGTCATGTTCCATACGGAACTGGCTGCCGGGCCGCCGCTCCCGAGGTCCAGCCCAGAACTGGGGGACTCTGCCAGGTACGCAGAGCCCGGCAAGCGCACCTGCTCCCACCGGCTGGGCATCTTTGCTGAAAAGAAGACGGGCCATGATTTAGAGCTGGGTCTCACGACTGTGTTCCTTGGGTGTGACATCAGATGATTGACACCCTCCCTGTGTCACCTCAAGGTCAGAAAGCAGGCCCCCTACTCCTCCATCTGCTGTTCTAGCCCCGGAGTGGACGGCAGCGCTGGCCGGCTCCTAGGCGACATTACTCACGTGACCTCCCGTGAGTGGTTGGCGGGAGGGTGGGGGTCCGCCGTGGGGGTCTGGGGCGGAGCCGGGGACTAAACGCCCATGGGTCGCGTGAGAACCACTGTTGTCACCTGTCCTGGGTGCTTACTAACTCAGACAACGCCACATCAAGCCCAGACACATTGGGAACTATTAGCCACGTCTGCCGTCCCCGAGACTGGCTTTGCTGCTGCTCAGGAACACAGGTGTCCCGTGACATCCTTGCCCAGACTCTGTGGGTTTGAAATGCAAAACAGTGGCTCATAAAAGAGTTTTGTATTGTAAAGATAAATAGATAAACTTCCCCCAGGTTGTCTGTAAGCATGGAGCTTCCTGGGCACATATTTCAAAATAGGCTTGTTTGCTGGGAGGTGTTGGATATTCTCCTCCTGCGTCCCCAAGGCCTGCTGTCCTGAGGCCAGTCCCTTCACCCCGCCCCGCGCCCGGCTCTGTGGCCCAGGGGGCTGGACCCCACCGCTTGGCCGCGCCATCCCCACCACGGCCTCTCTCAGGCCTTCACTCGCACACCTTCCCTCCTCCTGAGTCTCTATAAGAAGGTGCAGTGGTCTCAGAAGATGGGAGAAAGGGCTGGGAAGGGACAGTGAGGGCTCCTGGAACTCCAAGTGTCCCTGCTTGTCCCAACTTCCTTTGCGCTGAGTTGAGACCATGTGACTGGCTCTGGCTGCTGGCGGGAGGCAATGTCTAGGAGAGACCGTGCCGCCACCTGCCCCTCTTCCCGGGCCCTGGCCACCTTGCTACTCAAGGGTCAAGGGACAGAACCACACACTGGAGGCCTCTGGGTCACTCAGTCACAGGTGGACAGGAGCCGACCCCGCCCCGCTCTGCAGGAATGAGGAAAAATCTCCTTGGTTCTGCTAAGCCAGGGAGGTTGGGTGAGCCGCCACCGTCAGGGGCACACACACTGGCTGAGAGAAGTCGGCTTCGCTGGGCGAGGTCACCCTGCTCATTCAGAGTGGCTCGGAGGATGAGGGCCAGGGGGGACCACAGAGGGAGAGCAGAGAGGGGCTGCTTGTGAAACCGGGCACAAGCTATCTGCTCACTCACCCTTCCGGGCAGCCTTTCCCTTCTCGTGCCCAGAAGTGCATTTGAGGAAGATTTCCATTGAAAACAATTATAATGAGGATGTTGGTGGCAGTGGTGATGGTGGTAATGATGGTGATGATAGTGATGGTGGTGATGGTGGTGATGGTGGTGGTGGTGGTGGTGATGGTGGTGGTGGTGGTGGTGATGGTGGTGGTGGTGGTGATGGCAGGGACGGTGGTGATTGTGATGATGAATCCATGCGGTGAATGGAGAGTTCTCCCAGAAACCTTACCTGGGTAAAGTAGCCGTCTATATACCTAAGCATTTATTACTTTATAACGTAGAATTCCATGGCATTTTAATTATGGAATTTCTAGTATAAACGTAAATACATTTTCCCAGATGAGTTGTGCAGTTAATTCTGAACATGCCCTGTACAGGGAGCCCCACAAAGCCCGAATCTCAATTCACTAATGAAAACACCCTATTTCTGGAGTCTAAAGGGTGAACAGGACACCCCAGAATTGCATCTTTCTTAACTTCGTTGCCCAAATATACCAGTGTTTTAAGATCTCCTCGGGGAGAAGAAACAGCTAACGCCTTGGAGAACGTCCAAAAGAATGCGCAGTTCCTCCTAAAAGCTTAACACTCACCCTAGCTTTGAAAACTCTAAAATTGACAGACTCAAACAATGTCTACTACAGTAGAGATTTCTACCAAAGAGCTCCTTTTATTTTTAAAAGTGATTTCAAATTAACGGGATGCATCAGAACTGTGGCATTCCTGTACACGACGCTAGTTAAGTCTTGGGAGACTCTCGCCTTGGGTCAGTGGCGCCCTGGTGCTGCTGCTGTGTGACGGCCGCAGGTGGCCCCGGGGGACGGTTAGTAAGCAGCAACAGGGGTTGGCAGAAGTGCATGTTTAAGTGGAGAGCGATTTGTCCACTTAGGAGAAGGTGACAGCCAGCTCCCTTGTGGGTCTCAGCACCGGGGGCAGGGCTGGGCTCCCAGGGGCGACCCAGTTCGTGAGCTGGTTTCTGGGCGGCGGGCGGCGGACGGCCGGGTATTCTCTGTCGCCGCCTTTTCCCACCTTAGACCCAAACTCAAAACTCTGCACTTTTTGCTTCTGGCAAGATAGGATTTCGGGAATTGGGGAAATAGGTCATAAAAAGGCCAAAGTTTGAAGAAAAAAATACATGTAAGATACTAGCATCTCAAATAGCTTCTCTAAAGCAACATTTTGATGAGTTAAGTGAAAATGAATCAGAAACACATGGATTGAATTTCCCTTAAAACACACGAGGGCTTGGAAACCCAGCACGGCCAGATGCGTTTCTGGGGTGACCCAGCCCGGAGCCCTTTCTCCTTCGTCGGGGAGTGTGGAACCCCTGCAGGGGGCGGGGCCACCCATGGCATCGTGTGGCCCTGCCCTGGACAACATCTCCGTAGTCCCTGGGGTGCCCGCTCCCCCCAGGCCCTTGCGGCCCGCTGGAGGCACACACTTCTAGTCCCCAGCATGGGGCCTGTGACTGTGGACGTGGCAGGCAGGATTGGCCACCGACGGATCGACCTGGACAAGACACCTCGTGTGACAGGTCTCCTTGGTCCCTGCACACCCCTCTCAGGGTGGGGTAGGCTGGAACCCGCCCCAGACACGGGTAGGGTGACCCATGACCTACGCAGAGCAAGACCCACTGTGAACCAGCTGGACGAGAACAGGCAGGAGAGCGGCCGACGGCCTGGCCAGGGAGTGACCGTGTCCCGGGAAAAGCCTGGTCACGTGCAGGGGAAGGATGGGCCTCTGGACCCATCAATCTCTGGAGTAAACATGGCTCCTTCTCACAGTCATCCACCCCATGCCCAAGCAGCCCCACTGCTGCCCGGACTTCATCCGGATGCTGCTCTCCTCAGTGCCCTCTGGAGGTGGCTCCTGGCTCCCCACTCCCGGCGCTCTCTCTGCTTTGCTCCTTCGAGACACCTGCCACCGCCCTCTGCACACACCGGCCTGTGTCTCTGTCCCCTCCCTCCTGCTCCGGGACCACAAGCTCCTTCCACCCCCGTGGGGCGTCCTACCCCAGCACGCGGTAGGCACTCAGCTCAGACTAGACGGGCAATTTGCACTTTGCCAGTAAATAAAACAGTCAGAGGAGGAAAGCGAGCTGGAATGCGGAAGCTAAGATCAGCCCCTGACCGCAAGAGGGCAGCTGCCTTGAGCAGCCTGGGAGCAGTGGGCCCTGGGCACCAGCAGAATACCAGAAACACCCCAAAGGGCTCAGCACCTTCAGGGACCACAGCGGGATACCCGCAGGGTGAGCAGGTGGTCAGAGGAGGCTTCCTGGAGGAGGCGGCATCAGGGTGTCTCCGGTCACGTCTCTGTCCAGGTGGAAGGAGCCACAATGACCCAGGCACGACCAGTGCGGCCACAGACGAGCTTTCTAGAGAGGGCTGTGTCGTTGAAGGACTCCCACTCACCCACTTCCTTGCTAAAAACGGAGGCCTCGCTGTCGTGAGAAAAAAATTAAAAACCTACTAACCAACAGAAGAGTAGAGTAAACAGCTTATTTTTTTAAAGTAATCCACGCCCCAAGTACTATCACAATTATTGCAAAATATCTGGGAGGCCTTCCCTCCTCCACAATGTCTTTAAAAGTAATAGACAAAGCGTCTACTCTCAATAAAGCGTAAGTTCCCAAAAGATTTCTACGTAATTTATTTTCTTTAAAAGAAAAAAAAAAAACTATAGCTTTTAAGATCCTCTTAAGATAATTTACAGCCCCCTCACTTAGGGGCAGAGTGGGGAGGGGAGAAGATCAGAGGGGGACCCTGACTGCCCTGCGGGGTGTTTCAAGGAACCCTCCCCCACGTGGCCCCAAGACAGACGGGATGGAGTGGCTGCCAGTCCCCGCCACCTGTGGGCTGGCTGTTCTTCAGGAAGCTGCGCGCCAGAAGGGGAGGGGGGTGGTCTGCAGAGAGGGCCTGCCCGGGAGACGAGTTTTGCCATATTCTTTTTTAAACAAAGACGACATCTTAAGCACCTGGCAATATCTTTCATTTAATCGCTGGCAGAAGGCAAGTCCCCGGTGAGTGCCGGCCGATGTCTTTCTCTTTAACCAGCCGAGTGATCCAGGCTTTTAATACAGCCGTTCCAATTATTGTAAAAGTCATCGAGAACCTTACAACCACAAATATTGACAGTTTATTGCACAACACATTCCTGACATTTGAAGGTCACACCATACATAATACATATTCTTTTATAAAAGTGCCGGGAACAAAGAGATACATGATAAGCAATTACCTCCCCGGCTCGCGGGGACGCACGGGTCCGGGCTGACTTGAGGTGACGTGGGCGGCACATGCGCCGTTTTAAATAATCTATTAAGGCGCATGCAGGCTTTCGTGAGAGGCGATTATGGAATGGCCGGTGGACACACCACAGGCGGGCTGGCCGGCCCTGGCATGGGTCGGGGCCACCATCCTCTTCCGACCCGGTCACAGGCCCCTCCACTGCCACTGAGGGCCCTGCCTCACTTCACAATCAAATGTCCCCCCAAAGCCACAGAACATGGCACAGCCACACTACGTTCTTGTTTTAATGAGTGGTCTGCATGGCTGAGAGGAACTTTAAAAACTCTCCCGGCCCCACCCGGCCCCGGTGCCCAGAGCCCGAGACCCCACAGAATCCCGCGGTGCAGGTGCGCAGTGGCCAGGCACAGGTGGAAACCGGGGCGCAGGATGGACACAAAGTCCATGCAGAACCTTCTGGTCGCTGCCCCTTCTCTGAACGTGACTCTGTCTCGTCCCCCTTCCGGGCTCAAGCTGGACAACAAGGTTCAAAGTACAGGTTAAAGGGAAGTGTTCGCAGCCCGAAGACTTCGGGTCAAAACCAAGCTCGGTCCTGGGCCAGCGACAGGACCTGGCTGAGGTTCAGTCTCCTCACCTACAACCGGGGCGGGGACAGGCCTCCTACCCCGTTCCGCACGGCGCCTGGTGCAGGGTCTGCTCCCACTCACAGCAGGTTTGCAATGCCAGAGGGACGCATTCCGGGCACGCGCCAACACCCCGGCGGGGACAGCACAGCCCTGTGGCCTGAGCGCCCCCGACCCCACCAGCCCCCAGGGTGGCACCAGACACCCCCACGAGGCCCAGCACGGGGACTCGCTCCACTCCCGAAAGGCCTCCCCCACCCGGGAGCAGCCTCTCCAAAGCCTCCAAGACCTGGGCGACTCTCCCGAGGAGACGGTGCGAGAGAAATCAGGCCTCGATGGCGCTTCGCACACAGGACGGCCTGTGATCACAGATGACACTGCGGGGGCATGAGACGCCACGCCAGATTCCCTTCAAGCAACACTGATGGTTGAAAACACACGCCCATGCACACGCATGTGCAGATCAACACGGAAACATGCATGCAGAACCGCACTGACATAAACAACCGGCAAAGTGTCGAGATAAACAAAAGCCCCTCCAAGACTCATTTTTATTTTTATTTCCAGAATGAACGTCCTGAAATTTAAGGCACGGGACCAAAATGATTTCTATGACGATGACATGTTTATGCACACTCAACCCCAGGAAAGAGGCCTTCCTTCATAAAGCTCGCAGCTTTGCCTCTGAAAGGCACATCCCTCCGCGTGCGTGTCTCTTTAAGAAGCCGCCCTGTTTCAGAGGGCGCCACGTGATCCCGAGGTTGCTATGGTAAATATGCATTTTTTATTGAAGGGTAAACAGTGGCAGGAAACAAGTGTCACTTGCCAGCTCTGAAGTCACCACCATTTTTGAGCCGAACCGACTTGCCCAGCCCCTTTTCTGTCAGACCCTCCAACGGAGGAACGCCGCTGCGACGAGATTTGACATTTTTAAAAGAAAGGCTGACTCTTCCATCTCTTGTGGTCATAAATATTTTTGGGGACCTGTAAAAATTAGCAAAAAAAAACCCCTCTATCCAGCTCCGCCCATCACGGCACACATCTCCCTGGAGCGGAGGTGTGTTGCCCAGCTGGTGGGTCTCCGAAGGACGCTCCCCCTGCCCTTGGCTCGGGGCGCAGTCACGGCCGCCCCGCTGCCCGCTGCCTTGGTACGTGCAGGCGAAACAAAGCCAGACAGAGCCGGTGCCCTGGGGACCGGCCCGCTGCCCGCGGCGTGCCCTTGCCAGGCTGGTGGCCTGGGCTGCTGGAAAGGCCGTGGACACCTGCCAACAGGACTGCGAGACACTCAGCAGCTTCCTCTGGTTCCCTCTCTCGTGGAGACGGGCGAGAGCCCAGGTCTGTTCCTGACACCGCACAACAGGCAGCTGGTCTCCCCTGATGGGCTCACGGGGACCCTTTGCCACCACCGAACAGAGTGCATGATCCCCCTCAGGGAGCTCTGGCCACAGCCGAGGGCCCCAGCCAGCCTCCGCGGGCCCCTCCACCCGGGGGAGCTGTCCCAAGCTCGTCCTTCTATCTGAAGCCTGCAGGGGACAAGGCCATGACCCCTCCTCCCACCACGAGAGTGAATGAGCGACCTGTGGAACCCGGCTCCAGCAGGGCCGCCCCTGCTACGGGAAGGCCGAGTCTGCTCAAGCTTCCTTCGGCCACAGAGAAAAGTACCCAATGCTTGCGAATTTCTCAAAGGGGACTTTTCAGGCTCTGGGATCCACAGGCTACCCTGAAGGAAGCTCAACCAGGGACAAGCTCCCAAATAAGCAAGGTGATAGCCCACCCGAGAGCCCCGGATGGAAGGGCAATAACGGCCAGCCTGGCTGATGGGGCAAAAGACAAGGGCTGGACCCAAGTGACCATGAGGCCCCAGCCTGCAGGGACCCACAGAGGCTCTGATCACCCCAAAACCCCGGGTCGCTCAACTCCACTGGGAGTCACAGTCTCGGCTGTGTCCCCGAGCAAAGTACCACATGCATGACCGTCAGTTTCCTTGTCCCTGAAACCAGGCGACACCACTGTCACGAAGAGCCTCAGGGCCCCGTGAACTCAGGGGTGCACGAGGCCTTGGTGCACCTGAGGTCCTGCAGAGGCACCGTGGCTGAGAGCAGCGACCGTCACTGAGGTGACGCAGGAAGTTTTCAAACGTGCAGCACCTGACTGTTTGGTCAGGGGCACCGACTGCTTTTCCCTCAGACGGTCAACCAGCGCAACAGCCAGCTGACCACACGGCCCTGGCCCTGCACCCCACCCCTGCCCGGCCCTTGGGGGCACCACCCCCGTCGACTGCTCCCACTCCCACCCCAGCCAACCTCTGGTCTGTCCCCCAACCCAGCCACGTTCCTGGCAGACAGCAGGCACTTTGACTTTTTCCATAAATAACAATTTGACAAGGCCACCCCACCTTGCTCAATGAGATGCCACTGACTTTTTCTCTAATGTGAAAAATGACTGTCATCCCCCCCCCCGCCCGCCATGGAAGCCGGCCACCCCCTGTAATGCTCATTCGTGCCCCAGCCCTGAGGGAGACCTCTGCCCCGACCCTCTGTCTGCACCCTGGGGAGCCTGAGCTCAGGGACACGTGTCCCCCCCTGTATGGCATGGCTCGGTGACAATCGCCTGTCAGGCCTGCAGTCTCGGGAATCAACGTGTACGTCCCACACCTCAGTCACACAGATCGTAACAAATCAAACCCAAGGCCGGCCCAGCGCCAGCCCCCCCTCTGTCCCTCCAGTGCCCTGTGCGGACGCCGCCCTCCCCAGGCGCTCCAGCCTCTCTGCCCGCTGTCCCCTGCCCGGGAAGGGAGGGGACAGAGTCGGCAGCCAGGTGACAGTGGTACCCGGTACCCTGCACTTGGCTCACTGATGGAACCGGCTTTGCAGCACATGCCCAGCCACTGAGAGGTGCCCGCCACCCCGGCCTGGGGCACTCAGCGCCCCTGAAATGAGCGCCTGGCAGCCCCACACCTCAGGGGACGTGGGCCAGGGAGGCAGAGGGGACTCGGCACCCCGAGGGACCTGGCCTGAGGCCTTCTGGGGACCTTTTGTCGCTGTTTCTGCCCTTGTAACCTGTGGGGATGGCACCCACCCTCATCACGCGGGGCTCGCGTTCCCTAAGTTTGCTTTCAGCGTTTATAGACGTGGGACATTCCAGGTGCGATGCCAGAGCCTCTCCTGAGAAACTGCTGGGCCCACGGCCCCACGGGGCGGCAGCTGTGGGCTGAGCCGCCAGAGCGCCCTGCTCCTGCCCCCACCCCTGCCCCCGCCCCCACCCACCTGGCTGCCCCCAGCCCGCCGCACTCGCCATCTCAGCTGCTGTGATCCCGGACTCCCCTTCCACCTCGGATGTCGGCCTCAGGAACCTCCGCCGAGCAGAGAAGGCAGGGCCTCCAGACCGACTCTGATAATTACGGCGGGTCTATTATTTCAAAGCCAGCAGTGATTGTGGGGTCAGGTGCTCAGAGCAGGAGGCCGAGAGACGCTCTCTAAGTGACGGCAAACATCCTCTGGTGCTCCGCCTTAACGCCAAATTGCAACCAGAAACGAGGGACCGTCAGCTCACCACCTGCATCGGATTTCAAAGAGGCCTTGGCAGCAGGGGCCGTGACCAGAGATGGGGCAGCCGCAGAGCTGCGGCCGGGGCCCGTCCCAGGACTGGTGGCAACCCGGGAGCAGGGACCCCAGCATTCTCGCCACCACGCCACCCTCGCCCGTCCTCCCCCTCCTCCTGCCTCCCAGCCCACCCCACCCCCTGAACCCTTTCTGGACGTTGCTCCACCGTGGCGTGCCGCTCCGGGCTGCTCACTGGTTTTCCCTGTGTGTTCCGACTCCGGCCGGCTCCCCGAGAGCCCCGGGGGTGGGCCTGTCACATCACCACCTGCACAGCTGGCCCACAGAGCCACTCAATAAACACATGTCGGCTGACCTTTCCGTCGCGAAGGGCACTGTTATTATCTCCTCCGGCTTTCTTCATAGGGCTCCTCCGAGGAGAGAGGCCGGCCTGACCCAGTGACCGGAAGCTCTGCAGACTTTCCGGCCCCACTTCTTGCTTGGGTCCCGTCCTCCGTGTTTGCTGGGAGTGAGTGAATTCATCCAGACAGCAAACGTGAACAGCGCCGCTCTGTGCCAGGCACGGCGTCATGGAGCCAGGGGCCGGGGGACACAGCAGCCAGGCTGACCAAGGAGCACCTGCCTGGGGACACCACAGTGGACGTGCACAGGCGGCAGGGGACCTCCTGGCTGGTGCCCGCATCCTGCAGTAAGGGCCCCGTTCCTGCCATTGCCCTCGGTTCTCATCAGGAAGGCAAGTCACAGTGCACTCATCGGGGGAGCCCGCTTCTCCTCTCTGCCCTCGGCCCATCCCTCAACGGGCCCATCTCCGGCCCGTGCAGGTTCTCAGCTGGGTCCCTTGCTGATGTCCTACTCCCAGAGCATCCTCTGAGGAGCAGGAGACAGGGCCGCCCACCACGAGCAGTGGGCCTCAGCCTGAGGGCGCTGTTCTGTCAGCATAGCCCAGGACGGGGCCGCTGCTCTGTGCCGGGCACCACCGGGCACCAGCTGAGCCCTGCTCTGTGCCCACAGTGCCAGACCAGCAGACGCTGAGCATGTCACCGAGGGGCGGACCATGCACGTGGGCAGCACGATAAACACGCAGGACATGATGACAACACTATATGGACCAACTGACGGTAAAATACACACTGGAAAGACCTCGGCCGCTGCTATGGCAGCAGCGGACAGTCGGCAGGTTGGATGAGCCTCACCCCATTGTACAGGCGGGAAAGCTGAGGACCTCACCCCGCTGGGCGCCCACGGAGACTGAAGGCAAAGCCCACCATAGCCGAGGTCTCCTGACCCCTGAGACGGAGCTCTGTGGACAGACCTTGGCGGACGGAGGTGTGGGGACGCACAGGGCTGAGTGAAGGCCCCCGGGAGCCCTACTGGGGTGGGGGCAGCCACGCTCTCGGCGGGATCTGTTCCCGACAGGAGGGCCGCCCGGAGCACAGCCCAGCAGCCCTGCCTGGAGGTGGAGGCCCTGGGCTCCTGCCTGCTCTTTGGTTTGACCCAAGACAACGACAGCATTAACCTGCTCGTCTGCGACCCGCCTCCCAGACCCAGGGCCGAGGCTGCAGACGAGGCCAGCGTGGACTCAGGCCGGAAGCAAGTGGGAAAGGCGCCCACACAGCCAGCGTAGCGCCCACCACATCCCGGGATGGAGGGGAGGGCCCGTGACAGCAGAGTAGCCTTTGGGGGTGGGGGTGAGCTGCATCACCTCCCCCAAGCACCCAGAGATGACAAACTGCTTCGATCGGGTGGTCTGCAGGGGAGGGGAGAGGGTGTGTCTGAGGCCTGGGCTCGTCTCCCTGGGGAAATGTGCCATTTGGTGCCATCTGCTCAGCTTCAAAGGCAAAGCCACTCTGGTTGGCGGTTAAAGACCACAGCCAGGGGGACACTGTACCTGGTCACCATGGTCCCTGCAGACGCCAGTGGGCACACATGGCACCCCAGCAGGACAGCCGGCCACTGGCCCCGGCAGCCTGTGGACTAAAGTTCTCATTCCCAGTCAAGGGGTCTCCTCCTCAGTCCCCCACCCACAGGGAGGGACGCCAGCTGACGAGGTGGCCCCAACGTCAGTCCAGCAGTACGCTTGTCCCCTTCCGCCAGCCTCCCCACCGGGACCGGGCCCCTCCCACACCCAAACATTCCAGAACCCTCCGGATCTACGTTTGTGGACTCCCGCCTTGGGAGTGACCCCACACCCAACCAGACACACGTCAGGGCTGGAGAATGGTGTGGACACCCCGACTCTGTCCCTGGGCCACGCCTTCCGGGGCCGGGTGCCCTCACCCGCCCGTGAACGTGGACCGACGCCTTGGCTCCCAAGACACTGAGTGAACGTTATTTCTAGCGTGGAACTGTTGCCAACCACCGCCGGAGCGACTGCAGAGTCCCGGGCGTCATGGGAGGGAGATGCCAGAATTCACCCTCTTCCTCCCAGGGAGCCGCCCGAGCGCCACTCCCGCTGGAGCTGGGCACCCACCGCCCCCACGCCCCAAACCCGCGCAACCCCGAGGACCAGGCGCGGGGTCTCGCTCGCGAGAGGCTGATTTTATTTCCTTGCACACAGGAGACGCAGGAGGAGCCTCGCCGCCCTCGCCGGCCACACCCTGCCTCCATTAATTGCTGGAGAGCGCCAGCTTGCTGGTAATGGCGCCCTTTCAATAATACTTTCCAGCTAAATTGTTTTGTGGTTTTGATGCTATGATATAAAAAAAAAATGCTTTCCATTATTCTAATGTGTCACATGCCTTGTGAACCAGTGACCTAAGTGTGTGTACATATAAAGAAAATATGAAAGAACAGAAAAAAAATATAAAATATGATGACATCATTTCAAAGGCATAAGCTTTTAAAAATGCACCCGGGGGGATTTATTTCTTACTCCAGAGCAACATAACACCATCCGGCTGATGCGCTGCTCTCTTTTTTTATTTGGAAGAGTGCCATCTTTGTGAGCGCCTGGTTCATGCAAGTTAATCAATTTGAGGTTTACTTACACTGCTGAGGCTTGCATTCTATAGATTGCTAGAAAGTAATTCGAACTTGCAGAATTTATTAACCAAACACCAATTATCATTAAACAGCACTGCATTATCCAGCTTTACTACCTGACAAGAACTACTTAATGAAATTTTAGATTAAAGTTATTCAGTGGTTGATTTATTGTACAAAACTCTAATGTAGCCAATGTACAGATGCTAGGAGCAGCAGTTTTTGTGTGGGGTTTTTTTTTTTTTTTTCCTTCAAAATGGTTTACTCCAGGGACCTCTAACCCAAGCGCGTATCACGGCAACGAATGTGACCCAACGAAAATATTTGATTTTTAAAAAAATATATAATGCATTACGCTTGGACAGGGGTCTGTCTTGACCTGCGTGGCAAACACTGTTTACCGCACGCCGTTCGAGAGATGAAACGGCCACAAAGTGTTACATATAAGGCTTCCGAGTAAACAGGAGCACCAGATGTTCTTTGATGTTAATAATGGCATTTATTATTAATATTAATTAGACTGCATTCAGCAATACATTTGGGCCATTTCCAAGTCAATTAAGGAAAACGACGTTCGGGAGATGTTCTGAACGACATTTTAAGGCAGGTGTTCCGCAGTCCCCCTAATAAAACAATTTTGCAGGCACTGGAAAAAACAACCATTTTAAATTCTGTGTTTTGCAGGATGTTGCACGGGTCTCATTCTCTGAATTTTAAAGATACGATCCACAATTTCACCAGCCACGGTGACGGGGGTCCTGGCCACGCGGAAACGCGTCATTATTTTAAGTTTAAAATAAAGGTCTGTGGCCCTGCGGAGGCTTCGCCACACGCCGCGCAGATCGAAGTTTGCCCGTGCGTGGAACGCAGAGTTCTGCTCCCTGTGAACCTGCACATCACCCTTCGGGGCTCTCTACGGCACTGCCTCGGCGCTAATTCCCTGCGTAAATCTCCGAGAGGGATACAGGGAAGGATGAACACAGAGCCCCAGCAGCCCACAGAAAGCTTTGTTTAACGCTCAACTCGACACTAGTTAACTTGTCAGTAACGTGGATACAAAGAGCCCGTCTCCTCTACCCCACGGAGCTCCGAGCCATCCGACTTAAGTAACGATGTTATCACCGCGACCGCGTCCTCGCTGCCAAGTTAATTACATTTAAAATTTTACACGTGTATCTTGATTTGTAACACTTTTGTGTCTACCAAGGGGTGTGGGCCCGGGGCTCCTCGGCTCAGACCCGAAGGCACTTTCAGATTTTCAGACGGCCGAGACCACCAACATGAGCTCGACGTTCCCCTTATCCCAAAGCCCCAGGCAGGCCCGCAAAACAGGTCTTCTTAGTGGAAAATGGAACCATACACAAATCAACATATACGGTTAGCGCCTAGCTCATCAGGGATTCATGAACCCGAAGGCTTCTTTATGGTTTGTGTATAAATTAATTTTCACGTCATAGCTGCATCAGCTTCAAATGTCAACAACAGAGATGGGGGGTCTGCATGTCGCTCCAGCAGCCAAGGAACAGCGTCGGGAGTCCCCTGCAGTGGGACATGCACCAGCACAGATTCTGGAACAGGGAGGCAGGTGGCATCCGGCACGGAGGACAGGAAAAGGTGGCCAAAGCGTACCGCCTCTGGACGCTTTGCCTGGGGGAAGCCTGTGTGACCTACCACTCGATCCATTGACACTCCCGGCCAAACTGGAGACCGTGAAAGGGTCCCAGGTTGTGATGGCCACCCTGGTACTCAAGCAGCCCCTGGAGTCTCGTTCCCTTTGTTCTCTGGTACCCCTCAGCTCCTGGGAGGCAGTGTGGGAGACCCCACACCGTCCACCCCATGCTGGCCCAGGCAGCAAGCCCAAACAGGATGCAAAGCTACAGGCTCAACCAGCAGCGCAGGTACAGAAGGGACAGACCGTCCCAAGGAGCCTGGTTGGAGACCCACCCACACGAAGCCCCCAGGAAACTGTCCACTCAAGACCATAGAGGAGGGGTCCTTGGCCAACGCTAGGCGGGGGGACCCAGCCGTCATTATGGGGGTGTCTCTACAGAATGCCAGCCCCCTGCCCTTGCTCCCCAAGACCCTTGCTACCTGATCAGCCACCGTAAAGGGGAAACAAGGCGAGTCACAGCCTCGGAGGGGCAGAGCGGTCCCAGGGCACTGTGTGGAGGCCAGGGCCGCGGCACCGGCCGTCACGGGGGTTCCTGTTTGGCGCATGTCTCTGCACAGCGCCCTCTCTGGCACGGGAGCAGCCCGCACATTCATTTATCAGCAGCACATTCTGAATTGTATATTTATGGCACAGTGCGCTTTTCATAGCTGAAAATTAATGAACATGCCTCTCTCATAACAAACAAGCACCTGGCTGCATAGTTAGTAATCGGAAACAGATTTATTTTTATTAGTGTATATGTGGGTGAAATTTATATTTAAGGAAAGGTACGCTGACATTTCGGGGTCGCTGGTGCATGCTGCCCGCTGACTCTCCTGTTTTACGAACACCTGCCCCCCACAGTGCTGACATGCGGCCGCGGGGACATGCCTTCTTCAGATGGGCTGGATCGCCTGCCAGGGGGAGCCACTCACCTTGAGAAGTGACACGCGGAGGCTCTGCTGCACCCAGGGTGCCAGGGGGCGGGGGGTGGGGGGTGGGGATGCTCTGGGAAGCTGAGCAGACGGGCAGCTGCCCTGTGAGCCCTGAGTCTCGTGGGAAGAAAGACATTCACCAAATGACCTCCCAGGGGACTAGGTGGGGTGGTGACGTCTGCCAGGGGACAGTGGCCAAACGGGGTCGGAGGGCGAGCGACCTCAGCTGATCCCTTCTTGTCGTCACCATTGGGTAGAACGTCACAGCCCTTCGCCCTGAGATGCCCCAGCTGGTGGGTTTCAGTTCCCTCGGACGCACAGGGCTTCCCGCTTTCTCCTGTCTTCACTTCGAACCGGCTGCTCGCGGCCTTTCCTTTCTCTCGTGCCGCGTCTTTTAAACACGTTCCCTCCAACCCTTGGTCACGGCGCTTCACCCCTTCAAAGGTCAGCTGTCGAGCGCTGTCCTCTAAAGAGTGGGCCGGCCCTCCGAGGTCAAGTTGGGTGTTTTGTCTGTAAAACTGTGTGTGCTTCCCGGGCTCAGCAGCCCTAACGGGGTACTTTATTGTTAATCGCATCCTGTTATTTTTAATTGTGGCCTTTTGACTCCTCCTCAATCTCTCCACTTCAACCTTCAGCTTCTTCTCAACTGCTTAATCTCTTCTTTTTACCCGTCAGCTGGTCTTCTCGTTTTTCTTACCTCTGGTGCGTCTCTGGCCTTGGAATCTGTGTTTTGTTTGCTGCCCGTGCAGACGGAGAGGCCCGCGCAGGGATGCGGGAGCCACGCCTCCCCTCAGGGGACGCCAGTCCCTCCTGCACCCCTGAAGTTGCCTCCCCAGGCCCCTTCGAATGACGCCTGTGCCCTCTGTCTTGGAGAAAAGGGCTCCTGAGCTAGCTGACGTGCGGAGGCCGCAGGCACGTACCACCTCCGACCCGGGGTGTGGCTCACAGCCTGGCCTCCGCTTCCACGGTCATCTCAAGGTCTTCTGCGAGTCCTCGGACCGCTGCCCTGTGAGGCGTCTGCTCTGGGGACCAGGCCGCGGGGGGCCAGGTGGGGGGAGCAGGCCCAGCTCAGGAACCCACAGGCAGAGGGGCCGCTGTGCCCGCGGCCACCTGGGCTGCAAACCTGGGGTTCATCCACACGGGCCCTCTGTGCTGGTCCCGTTCCCCATGGCAGAGAGAGCCTCCTGCGGGTATTAACTCCCTGTCAGTCACATTTCCTACCTGGGCTTTCTTGTACCTTTGAAAATTAAAATACAAGCTTTTCCTAAATTTAAAAATAACATAGGCCGTCATTGTAAAACATCCAAACAACACGGAAACCTATTTTTAAATTAATACAAATGAGCCCTCAACCCTGCAGCCCACCCAACCGGCAGAAGGAGAAGCCGAAAGTCAGAGGGACAAGCCGTGTGGGGCCCTTTGCCCCAGGCTGGGGCATGAGAAGTGGCCCTGCCCCCCGGGGACACCCACAGAGCGCACTCGGCCCACCCGCAGGTCAGGATGCCGTCGCTGGCCTGGCGAGGGGGAGGCATGGAGCCTCCGGGGCCTCAAATTCCCTTTTTTGCTAAAGCAGCTTGGAGAACTCGTGTGTCCATGGTACAAAGGGCGTAGACTAGATGCTCTCGGGGAGCCCCCCACTCCCCCTGCCGTCACAGCTCACGCCCCTCCTGCCACAGCAGGGCCTGGGTGCTCCGGTCCAAGACGCAGGCCCGCCTCCCTCACCACAGGGCTCAGGGACCTCCTTCCCCGGCTTTGATTATCGACCCGCCGCTTGCGTCTCTCCTTCTGTGAGCTGCCTACCCCTGTCCTTCGACCATTTTTCTATTGGAGGATTTGTCTTTTTGTATCGATTGGCAAGAGCTTTTTCTTCGAACTGGGAACCTTAACCCTTTCCGGTCAGCCAGGCAGCAACTGTCTCTCCCGTGTTGCCCTCTGCACCTCACCGTGGCATCTACGAGGCCCCGGACGAGTGCGTCCTCGCGAGTGTACACGCGGGCGCGCTTGCGGCTTCAGGGGCTTCGTCCTCAAGCGGCCAGATTCCCTCCCCGGATCTGGGACCCCATCTGACCGTGCTGTGCTCACCGAGCCGGAGGCGGAAGAGGCTGCCCTTCCCCTTCAGAGGGTCTGGCTTGAGGTCCCCTCCCCATGGCTAGAAAAATACTTGTGTTTTCTTCAAGGTCTTGAAGGGTTTCTTTTTATTTGTTCCTTTTGCATTTAACTCCTCGCCACATCTGGGATTTATTCTGGCCTAAAGAGTGAATCGGGAGTCCAGCTGAAGGAAAAGGGATGCTGTTCAATGTTCCCATCGCTTGCTTGGGGTCCTGGGGTCCTGGGGTCCTACGCCAGCGCCTCCTGCTCCTTGGTGGGTGCCACTCTGGGGCCCCACCCACATCCTCTTGGTGGACAGAAGGGGATGTAGACCCCCGATTCTCTGTTCTGTTCCTTAAGAAAGTACATACCTCGAGAAGACCTGCGTCCCTGTCGGCTTAGACAAGAAGAGCCATCTCTCGAGAGGCCCGGCCACGTGGGCCCCCATTTCCCCGCAGACTGGGGGCTGCACCTGGATGTCCAGCCTGACCCGTCTGATCACGCGCCATTTCCCGTGAGGGCCTGGCACCCAGGTCCCCCCGCACCCTGACTTCAAGGGTGTCTACTCTATTCTTCTTGGTGCTGGAAACAGAAAAACCTGCTCACCTTGCCAGCCTTGCCCTGGCCTGGAGTATGCAGACCCCCCCCAACCTCTCCCTAACCCCCCCCCCCCCACATACACACACCAGGACCTGGCCCCTGGGCTGGGATGGAGCCCAGGAAAGGTGGCCGGATCAGACCAGGGACCAGCCACCCGCCAGGCGGTGACAGTCTCAGGAAATGCCCCACTCACTCTTGTCCCTGGAGAAAACGGAGGACCTAGGTGGGCCTTCGGGAGGAAAGTCGCATATGTCGACCTGGCTCCTGAGCAGAAAGAGTGCCGTCTGCATGGCTTACTGGGTAAACTTGGCCCTCCCAGCCTCTGCCCTCCCCGACCCTCCCTTCTGCCCACATCCTCAGTGGTGAGGCGGGGCTCCCCCCTCCCCCCCTTACCCACCCCCTGCCCGGACGCTCAGCCCTGGGGCCCCAGGGCACAAACCAGCTTGTGAGAACCCGCACCCAAGCAGCAGGCGGCTCTCGCTCTGCCTCTGCTGGGTGCAGGACAAGGGCGGGTGACGAATCAAACGCTCCCTTCCCCGGACCTGCGCGAGCGTCACAGTCTGAGCCGTTGTCCTACTGACCGGCCCTTAAGAGGCAAGTTCCCCCAAAGCTTTCCTTTTACAAAATGCTCTCTGCTCGCTGGGCGATGGAGAAGACAGGGCCCAGGCCCGTGAGAAGGGCCCCATATGACAGGGAGACCAGCACACAGAGAAGAGGAGTGTGCCTGCCCTGACAGCCAGGGCAGGGCGGGTGTGCAGTGCCCGGGGCCCGGGGAGCAAACCCCGCTCACAGGTGTGGGCCCAGGGTCCGCACTGGGCTGAGCTGCGACATCGGGGGCTCCAGGACGGGTCGAGTATCCACCATCTGAAAGCCAGCGGCCTCACTTTTACCTCCTCAAAGCCCCAGCTTCCTTGTCAGGGACCGGGGTGACAACGGGGCCCCTCACCACGCGGGGGGGCCCCGGGCGGCGTGTGAGGCGAGATGCACCCAGGGCTCGGCACGGAGCCTGGAGAAGACTGAGCGTGCGGTGATGCAGGCGGTGGCGGTCGCCACTCTCTACACTCAACGGTCAGTGCCTCCCTGTCCTGAGACCATACCCAGAGGGACAGGCTGTGCCTCCGTGGGCCACATCAGACCCTCAGTGACACGTGCTGGGGAAACCAGCAGAGCAGGGGGGAGGGCCAATGAGGCACAACTCCGGGAGGGAGCCCAGGGAACAACGCGGCCCACACCCACCGCGCAGATGGAGAAACCGGGGGTCTGCCACCCACCCGCTGCCCTGCTGAGACTCTCAGACCAGGGCGTCTTGGGGAGTCAGAGCCATGGCCGGGCCGTCTGTCGGGAGCAGCCTTCCCAGAGGCTGGGACACCAACTGCAAGTTCAGCTCAGCCAAGGAAGTATCCGCCCCCGGGGACACGGCTCACAGTCCTCTAAGAAACTCTCTGTGGCTTCACCAGCTGTCTCAGCTCAGGTTCTGGGACGAAGCGCCATCCACTGGGTGGTCTGTCGGCTATAGAAACATGGGCCTCGCTGTCCACGGCTGGAGTGTGGGCCGGGGACCGGCAGGGCCGGTGCTGGGAGGACCAGCGTCCTGGCTCACAGACCGTGACCTCTCCTCCTGTCTTCCCAGGGGGGACGGCAGCAAGCGAGCCTCTGGCTCCTCATCAGGGCACCAACCCTGTGCATGGGGGCCCCACCCTCATGGCCTCCTCGCCTCCAAACACCATCCTGCTGGGGACTCAATTCCAACCCAGGACATCGGAGGGCACCCAAACATTTAGTTCATGACACCAGCCCCTGAGGTAATGTCAGCTGGCCCCCAAAGTGGGCTTGGGGATGCTTCCAGAAGGAATGCCACCTTGGCTGTGGGACCTGAAGACCCCTGGTTCAGGGACACATGCCACGGGACCCACAGGTGCCTCTGAGGTCAGTCCCCAGAGGGACCCTTCCTCGTCCTCACTGCGCCCACCTCGCTCCCCTCTCTCCTGCCCCTGCGCACCTGAGCGGACGCCTCCACCCACACCTCCCTCCCTCGGCCTGCGGTCACTGGGAGCCAACATGGGACGCCTTCCTGGGACAGCCACACGAGTGCTTTGGGAAAACGAGAGAGTCACGTAACGCTGTGAAAACGCGCGACGCACATCACGTGTCAGCAAGTCTGATGGAAACCCTAAGGTCCAGGTGTCTGAGGTGAAGTGCAAAGTCACATCATGGAATCATGTGACATGCATGTGTGTACACACGCACGCAGAGATGTCTTCCGTACATGAGGAGACGGGCCCCCCAGGAGCACGGAGGCTGTCTACGGAAACCAGTTTCCTGCGGATTGGACGACATTGCTGCAGTAGAGGTGGTCTTTAAATACATCGAGCAACGTGCAATATTGTAGCAATTTATTAAGCTGACACATTTTGTGTAAAAATTAGAATTCTGTTTCAATGGCATTTGGGAAAAAAAAGAAGTACCACGAAGTGCGAGTGAAAATAGCCAGGCCTATTTCTAATCTTGGCACTGCAGCCTGCCCACACCCACAAACGGCGGCAACAGCCCCGCCCGCAGCCCGCGGGCAGGACGCCCCTGGCACGCCTGGCCACCGGGCCTGGTCCTCAGACTCTGGGGGCGGAGCCACCTGCCCCGCGCCTCGTGGCCCCGCTGTGAAATGGGCACCCACCTCCTGCAGCTCCCGGAAAGGACCCAGACCCGGATGGACAGGGCAGCTACTCAGCTCCCAGTTCCTTAGGCTCCACCTCTTCCTCTGAAACAGCACAGGTGGGGGGGTTGCAGGGGGGCACACACCTCCCTGTGATACGCGGTGATGGGACGTGGCTAAAAAGGCAGGAGGTGAAGCTTCGGGGCCGCCGAATCTGGTCCCTGCTTAGAGCTTCCGTGTCACTCATGTATACAGCGAGCACGGATGGCGCACACACACACAGCCACACCCCCATGCTGCCTCCGGAGTGCACGGTCTTACGTCACCAGGGACCACAGCCCCCCATGCCCAGGGCCGATGCTGGCATGGGGCCCCATCCGGTCCTACAGCGGGCACAGCGGAGGGGCAGCGGGGCGGCACCCGGTCTGGGGCCTTGTCTTACGGCTCCACGAAAACAAGGGAGGCAAGGTCACACCTGAGTCCCTTCACTTTTGAAAAGGAAGAACGTGCAACCTCAGTCAAAAGTCTCCTCGGGCAACAGAGATCACGGCGCAGCAATGGAGGCAGCCGCGCTCCAACTGCCCACCCACCCCCTGGTGGACCATCCCCGTCCACGCATGCTGGGGCATTGTGCGCAAGGAGGGGCCGGGCTGCGGGACCCAGTGGGAAGCTCCAGCAGGTGGTGACAAAGTGTGCGCCGGAAAGGTCACGGGCAGAAGGATCGGCACCGCTGGGCCACCAGGGCCCCTTTGCCATTCCAGACCGTCATCGATGGTTCAGGCTACCACTGTGCCTCTGAAATGCACACACCGGGGGCACACTCACTGTCACAGCCATTGTGGCTGTCCGAATCTCCCGGCGAGAGCGGCAGTACCTGCAGACACTCCTCTGGCATTTCAGGAGAGGACGGGGAGGGGGCAATTGCCACTAGGTCTGCTTCTTTGACGAGGACCCCCTGCCTTGGGAAGGGCATTCAGGCTGCTGAGCCGAGGCCCCTCCCCCAGAGGGCTCCGGGCCCCCTGCTCTAGGCCAAGCTGTGCGCTTTGGGGCAGAACACACTCACCCCCAGGCCTGGGACACTCAGAAAGCCCAGAATGGTGTCCGCCGAGCACCCACCTCCACTGCTGGGCCTCCCACAGGCCATTTCCCACCCCTGACGCTTTGGCGGCCCCCGCCCCATCCGCAGTTCCCAGACCAATGTGGAAGGGGTTTGTTTGTGCGTTCAGTAAGCACATCTCAGAGCCCAGGGCACGGCTGCAGAACAGGACAGCAGGGAAATAAATCACCCAAGGAAACACCAAGTACCTTAAAGACGAGTTTGTGAAGGGGCGTGGCACTCCTGTGAGAGAGGGGCTCGGGGAGGGGCAGTGAGGGAGGGCTGCATGGAAGAGGCGGCACCCTTAGGCGCCAGGTGTGAGTCTGATGATTCAGGAGGGTAGAGGACACTCCACAGAGAGGGACGGAGGGTGGCAGGGGACCCCGGTGTTTCCTGGGGGCCCAGAGCTCTTTGCAGGGTGTAGGGTGTGGGGATACTGCAGGAAGTGTACCCCAAGACTCAGGTTCCCCGCACCCCGGAGCCTGGGGAAAATGCACACTCCCTCCAGTAAGCTCATCCAACAAACGCTGATCGAGTCCCAGACACGTGCCACTGGTGTCACCTCAGAGCTGGGCTCAGCACAGGCAGGGGCCGACTTCTCACTGCACGCAGGTGTTCATGCGCTCACCTGGCCGTCCAAGGGACAGCTTGCAGCCCTGGCCAAAACTGCCTGTGCAGGGGAGTCTCCACCAGGGCCCTCTGCTTCCTGTCTCCCCTCTCCACACGTCGCCCTTCCTGCCTTGCCCGCGCACCACCTCCACATCGAATGGCCCAGAGAATCCACAAGGGGCTTCTTTCATCAGAGAGCCCGCGCCACGTGCCCCGCCTGGGCTGCCGCTGACTCACAGAATGGCCCTGGTTCCAGGCCCCCTGTGCCACCTGGACAGGTCCCCGTCGCCCGGCCTATGAAAGAACATGCCTGTCTGTCGTCTCTCCCTCCGGCGATGCCATGGTTTCACAGACCATGGCCTTGCTCTCTGCTGAGCGCACCCACGTGCCAACTTGTCCATTCAGGCGTGGGCTTGCACTCCTCTGCCCACCCCCCACACTCTCCTTTCTGAGTACAGCAGGACCTACGGTCGCCTGTTCATTCATTCACCCAACAAACGTTCATGGACGCTAAGGCCCAGACATGGTGTGGGGGTCACAGCCAGCGGGCGCAAGTGCCCCTCCTGAGGCGCGTCACTTCTGAAGCGCCAGAGAGTCTCCTGTGGCGTCTCCCACGTGGTGGCCAAGGTGTCGCACAAGGTGGGCTCTCGTCTTTCTCTGAGGACACGTGGCGAAGAGCAGGCCCAGGGAAGCGATGTTCCCCAAAGTGCGCAGTGGGCATGGCTGACCCAACTCCCACCACCAAAAAGAGAGCTGAGCCTGGACGTCCCCTCGCCCTTGGCCCAGCTCACGGCTCTGCTGAACCGCTCTCGGCCACCCCATGCAAGCTCAGGAAGTGAGCTCGACACTCGTCCCACGTGCTCGGGGGCGAGCTGTCCAGGGGGCTTCCCTGAGCTCGGACAGAGGCCCTCACAAAGCTCTGGAACCAGGGGTGTCCGACCCACGGCCCGCGAGCCGCATGCGGCCCAGGACGGGTGTGAAAGCAGCCCAACTCAAAATCGTAAATTTACCTAAAACACGATGAGATTTCTTTATGGTCGCGTGTCGCAATGTATTTAATGTGAGTTCCGAGACAACTCTTCTTCTTCCAGTGTGGCCCAGAGATGCCAAAGGTCGGACACCCCTGCAACCTCACTGTGCTCTCCGCCCCAGGCCCGCAGGTGTGACCTGAGCGCAGAAGATGGGAGGAGGGAGGGACAGGTGGCGCCACCTCACGGCTGGAACTGAGCCCAAAGGCCACGAGGGACAGGTCTGGGACACGGCCACGGCTCACCCCGTACAGCCACAAAGTCCAACGTCACAGTGCGCACCACCCCCCAACCTCGGGAGCCTTCACAATCCGCCCGAATCTCCACGGCAGGGAGGGATACCTGGGCCACACACACACGCAGCCCAGGGCATCTGCGGCGAGCACTGCTCTGTGGGGCCACCGTCTCGTGTGGGCCTGTGGCGTTGGGCTCTAATGGCTGTCATCCCTGCTTCTCGTCTGCCCCCCCTCCGCCCCTGCGGTTCCTGTTCGCAGTTCTCTTCTCGACGCAGAATCAAATATTCAGATTTTTCTAAACAAGGTGTCTGCATACGACTGATTACTTGTGTGCTCTGGGCCTTCAGGAGTTCTTTGATTTTAGTAAAACAAGGTAATGGGGGCAGGGGGGCGGGGACAGAGAGGAAGGCAGAGCAGCTCTGGGCCTCCCTCCCTCCCTCCTGCGCGGTGAGCGTGCCTGCGTGGGGCTGGCAGGGGCGGCCAGCTCCCCGGGCGCGAGGAGAACCACAGCGAGCCGGGCCCATCTGATAACAGAGCTTCCTGATGCTCCGCCGCCAGAACTGCACGGGGCCCGTAGGGAGTGCTTGCCGGGACCTCGGGGAACCCCCATGGCGGAAGTTCAGAGCCCTCACCAGTGTGTGTTGTTGGTCTTCCCAAAGCAGCCGGGACTCCTGCACCCAAACATGGCTACACCTTGACCTCCTTCCAAAGGGCAGAAACGGTTTCGAAGGACCCTCGGCCCTCCCACAGCCGCGGTGCGAGGGGGAGGGCCTGGGCTCCTACCACCTGGGTGCTGGAAAGGGCTCTGCGTTATGAATGTGTTTTCCTTCCTTCTCTTGCTCTATGTGTCTATAAAATGAGCCTTTTAATCCAGCAAAGCCTGTCACATTTTCAATTTCTGTGCTAACTAAAACAACAAAAAGTAAATTAGTGTTGCATATGTAACGGGCACTAGGAAAAAAGCGTCGGCAGGAAATTCTATTAGCCCACTGCCTGGTTACCTCGTGCTCAACACGGGCAGGACGATTTCCACAGCAAAGCCTCACATTTCCTCCAACAAAGGTTTGACGTCCCCGAAATGTCAGCTGAAGTTGCCAGCAGGTACTTACTCCTGGCTGCCTCCCACGTGTTTTCACTGGGACACATGCTGGAGGAAAAAAAAAACCTTCTGGTACTTAAAAAAGCCAGAGTCACTATGGCTGCCCAGAACTACGAGCACCGAGGGACGGGGGGGGGGAAGAAAAAGTGAGTGATAGCAAGGGAGATATTTAAGGAAAGCAATGATTGAACTTTCAAAAAAAAATTCTGCAGACTCAAAATGCTGGCGGCAGACTGATTGCTATTTTCACCGAAGCTGCTGATTTCGGAGAGGTCTTCTCCTCTCACAGGCTTGCGTCTCACAAGCGCAGGGCGGGGTGGCGCTGGCAGAGGTGTGGCCGGGTCTGAAGCTCTGGCTTGAGGTGCGGCGGCCCGGGGCCCACCGGTCGGGGGCCCAGCGGGCTCGCGGCGAAACTACCTAGCATGTGCTTTATCTCAGCCGCATGTACGGGATTTACCTATCTGTCCCGCTGCAGACCCACTCATTGAGTAGGAGCCAAGAGCACACGATTGTGTTAATTAATCTGCTATTGTGAGCGAGGAGCAGCTGCAGCGGCCTCGTGGAGATGTTGTCAAAGGAAAACAATGTCACGTTAAGCCCCTGACTGTGTATTCTGTTACAAAGAACGCTCGGGAGAAGTTAAATTCATAAATCACAGATCATTTTTATAATGACAATAAATAATATCTGACCTTTAAAAGGAAGGTTTGAGTGTTCTTAATTTCGGCTTGAAATCCGTTCTGATATATGATACCTCAGCTTTAACCCGATTCTTTGTTTTCAAAACAAACATTCTCCAGAAAGGATGGGAAGGGAAGGAGCTATAGCAATAACCTCGGACTGCCCGAGGTCCGCGCCATTGTGGTTCTAACAAAGATCAGAGCCCAAAATATCAAGTTAAAAGAAAAACTTGTTGGCATGCGTCCAATGTCTCATATAATAAAAACGCAATTTCTAATACTATGCAGAAATGGAGAGAAAGGGGACATTCATTATGGGAAACACACATATTATTTACACGGGCTTTATCCTCGTTATGCAGATAAGGCACAGAGAGCACTTTCCGACTAATTAATATTCGGTGCCCCTCCACGGTCCACCCTTCCCACCCCCACCCTCACCCAGCACACAGCCGGACTCCGTGTACGCGGCGCGCAGGACAGGACCTGGGACAAAGGGACAGAGCGCTGAGTGCCGGCGCTGCACCCGGGACCAGAAACTCTGAAGTCAGAAGGAAGTCAGGACACTCGGTACGCACTGCAGGGCTGAAGTACGCTAACAGGGTCCTTTAAAGAACAGTGTCCTGTTTATGTTTGCAGAGCACTCACTTTTAAAAAACGCTGGGCTCCCCCAAAAGGCCCAGGGGGGTCCCCCACACTTTGACGTAAGTACTACTCTCCCGTCCAGGAGGGTTTGGGGATCCCGCGATGCTGATGGTGTGATTTCCAGCCCCTGTGGTTTCAAAAGAGCATTTCCTAGCACGTGGGTCGTCATATTAGCCACTTTCCACCGTTCTTAAGTGAAAAACCCGTGTGAGGGAGAGACAAACCTCAAGCAGGCTGGGGACAGACATGGCCAGAGTGGCCCAATCCTGGAGTCTCTCCCCTTTGTTCTGGAAGATCACAACAAAAGAAATCTATTTTTAGCTGCAGACTGGCATTGTACAGCCAGGTACGGGCATCGATCCGACCTCGGGGGAGGGATGCCACACTGCCCGCCGCAGCGCCCCCCACAGCGCCCCCCACAGCCGCTGCAGCACCGAGTGCAGCAGAGGCAGGCGCTCCGGGAAGGCAAACGGGGACGCACAGGCCTGACCCAGAAAAACCGACAGAACCAGAGACAGACGGCCCCCTGGCCCATTTGGCTCCCCTTGTGCCGAGGGAGGACACAGACCCCCAGAGTGCTGTTCTTCCTGAGAGTCGCTTCTCGTAGATGACATTTTAAAGGAGTTCATGGGGAAGAAAATTATTATGGAGACGTAATTACCCCAAATGCCTGCCCCGAGTCAGGCCACAGCTGACCACTTATTTCAGGAAGTTAGGTGCTCCCGCCTGGAGCCACAGCAGAGGGTCCCCGGACACCTTGGGAGACACGTCAGCCCCAGTTTAAACCTCTCCTGAGGCGTTTCGCCTTCTCCCCACCCCCCGCCCCCCACACCCCCAGCCGGAGCCCATGTGCTGACCCCCGACGGCGGCTCTGTCCCACAGGCCCGTGAGTCATGGGCCGCGGCTCCAGCAAACAAAGTCTTCATTATCGCCAACTTCTACACCCGCTCTTCCAAACCCAAAGTTTTCGCTTTAAATGTGAAAGCCCTTCTCTTCTTAGACCGAAATAACATCTCTGCAGTGGGCAATCCGAATACTTGACATTTCCCAGGGTTGTGCCGGCGTAGAAGGCACCGTCCCCTCGGGGAGCCGAGGACATGCTCTGGGGACAGTGGCCTTTGGGTAACAATCGCGCCTCAGTCCTGTTTACAGGAAAGCCACGTGGGCGGAAGGGACAATGCCCACTGCTGGTGGCACAGAGCTCTTTACCCAAGTGTGCCCAGTTGTCCCCACAGCGAGGGGACCCGTGGGGACCCCAGAGATGCCACCTGCGAGCGACTTGGGAACCAGTGCCCCAGCTTCTGTGTCCACCGTGGGGTCAGCAAGAGGTGCACCCTCCCCCACTCCTCACCCATGAGATGATTCAGGTGAACACAGAACCCATAGAGTGGGTCTGCAAACCACAGGGTGCGAACTCTGAATATTTGTGATTCTAGAAAACACGCCCAATGGGACCACTTCCTCTAGTCACAGGAAGTGAGTGATCCCCAGCAACCAATCCAGGGCTTATCAAAGAGGGCGGATGTCGAGATTTTGTTGAATTGGTTGCAAAACTATTGTCTGGTTTAAAAAGCGGTCAACTTAGTTAAAAAAAAAAAAAAGTCAGCAAAGGCTCTTACCCTCCAATCTTCCCTGCTTTTCTTGCTGGTTCGAGTGCTGTTGAACCAAGTCAGAGGCTCACACACCTTCTGACTCCATTAGAACACAGCTCGGGCACCTCGACGGGAGGGGTGTGGATGGGCCCAGAGCAGCGGGGGGCCCATCCCCGAGCCCGCACCTCCGAGGGCTCGAGAAACGGTCAGGGACAGAGCAACACGTGACCACACACCCCATGGGCAAGTCGGGCTTCCCTGTACTTCAGTTTCTCCAAAATTCCTTTGTTTTCTTTATAAGAGGATCCCATGTTTGCTAGAAAAGTTGTCCAGCAGAGGTGTAAATAAGAGAAATGAAGTCACTTCTGATTGTATCACCTGACCGTGGATATGAATGATATTGTTACGTTCTTCCTTCTAACCCTGTGTAAGTGTGACTAATATGTATTTCAACAGAGGCAACACGAGGGTGCTACAGAGTTTCACATCCCGCGTTGCTACTGCATAGAACACCGTGAGTGTATCCCGAAGCTATCCTCATACCGGCTGTCGGCAGCTACAGACCACGAGATCAATGCTGGGCGGATGTCTTCTTGATCCTCATGTTTTGCTCTAAGTCCTCTCTTCCCTCGAGCCCCCTGGAGCAACAGGCCTTTTCCTGCATGAGGTTTGGGAGACTGTCTGGCTGCCACATTTCACAAGAGCCCCCGGTCCTCAGAGGGCGGCTGCCGAGGGCCCGAGGCTCCTGAGCAGAGTCCTGCCATTCTGCGATCTGTGTCAAGAAACTTCAGCGAGCGGCCCTGGCGCTATATGCCGCCCTGATGCCGCCGGAACTGGAAGGGACATGTAAAATGGAAGCAACAGCAATGAATTTCAGAGGACAGTAAAAGCCAGGAAGAAGCCAGCCACAAGCCAAGGGGAGACATCATGCTGAAAGCCGTGTGAGTGGCAAACACAAACCCCGGGCACATGGCTGCCCCACGGGGAGAAGAACAGGGGGGGTGCTGTGCCTCTGCAGCCCGGAGCCCACCCCCGACCTGCGCCTGCCCTGCCACCCTCCCCTGGGGTTTCTTTTTGTGCATTTTTAAAATTCATAAGAAGCCGTGACCCTCGTGGCATGGAAGATCACATCTCCTCGTGAAGAGACGAAGGGAGAAGAAGAGAACACAGCCCCCCCAGTTCCAGAGTCGGATCGGGAGTCAGTTCCAAAAGAACCCCTCGAAGCGGCGGGAGGGAACGGGCACTTCCGGGTGCTGGGCTGGGGGCGCCCGGCCGAGGGGCAGACGCCTTCTAGGGCCGCTGACAGCGCCACACCCAGGAGGAGGAGGAAAAGGTGTCGAGTATGAGCTCTTAAGGACAGGATCCAGACCCATCCGGGCCAAGGGGGTCTGCCCGTGACCAGTCCAGGCTGCTGACGGTCACCTGGACTGGGAAAGGAGCTGTCAGCAGGTGGCGGGTCCCGGGGGGGAGAGGACCCAGCAGGAGGCAGCAACAGGCAGACAGGAGAGGCCACCAGCAACGGCCACAGCGAGAGGCCGTGGCTCCCGGCAGACACACTACCCACACGGGTGGTGTTTCCGAAGCTGCATCCTGATCTTTGAAGCCGAGCGTTTTATTGCTGCTGAAACCATACAGTTGAAAGGGAAATTGAACAGCCCTCTCTCCAAATCATCTGATTTATAGAAATTGAAATTGATTCATATAATTGGAGACCACTAATTATGCGAGTTGAAGAAGAAAGATTGCGTGCCAAAGTTCTAATTGCCGAACTATCAAAGTGAGTCAAGATTTGTTTCAGGAAACGGGGAAAATGGTCGTTTGGGGTGGGATGCCAGGGGACGAGACCCTTACGCGTAACGTGAGTCTCGGCTCCTCGCTGGAGCTTTTCTGAGAACAAACAGTACGTGTGACGGGGTGGGGGCGGGGGGGTTTCTCATTCTTTTCTATGGTTTGGAGGGAATGTCATAAAACAGGGAGTATATGAGGGAGAAAACCTAGAAGGGGCCGCATTTGATGCCGGAAGCCCCACCCCTGTCATTTCCGAATTTCTGTTTCCTGCCCACGTCTTTGCTCATGGCTGCCGGCATGTCCTTGCTCGGCGGTGCTTCCTTCTTTTGTCCTTTTGTCCCGAAAACTGTCATTTTAACCGACAGCGCCACCGCCCACCCCGACGCCGTACACTTAGCTCGACTGTTCCCTGTTTTCATTTTCGACATCGTCAATGAGGCTACAATGAACATTTTCATGCATTCGGCTTTTCCCATGCTGGGGATACATTCCTGAAAGTAGGTCCTCAGAAGCGGAGTGGCGGCGAGGCCAACCAGTGGAAGGCGCTGTTACTGCTGGTGGGCATGGCTGGGTGGCCTGTCGCCGGGTCCCAGCCACTTAGAGTGCCACCAGCACCGTGGGGGGGACGGGGGGGGGGGGGCCTGGCCCTGACCCGCAGCAGCCAGGGGAATCCCGCTTTTAATGTTCGTTCTCATTCAGGAGACCAAAAATGGTAGCTGGCTCTTTAAGTTGCAATCTTTACGCATGAGAGCAGGTGGCCTGTGTTCCTTCCCTTTACTGGTTTTATTTCCTCTCAGGTGGATTAGGGGTATTTACCCCAATGTTTGCAGGACGCTCGGGCCAAGTAGCCCCAAACCGGAGGCATGACTGTAGAAAATGCATCCTGTCCCTTCCTGCTGACAGAGCGGGACCCCAGCCCCCACAAAGTGAGAGCGATCCCCCCACCCAGGCCCCGAGCGGCGTCCTCTGGCCACGGGAGGGCCGGGCTGGCAGCCTGATAAAGGCAGGTTTATAACATCTTCCTCGGAAATTTGATTTTGTTAATGAGGTAGACCAAATTAAGAAAAAAACCTGAGAAAGTGACATTAATTTGGAACAATGAAACAAAACCAACAATGGTTTGATTTTCCACTCTGCAAACCTTATAGCACTTTACAAACACAGTAATTAATCCTCATAACAAGGAAGAGATGCCCCCATCTTCCCCGAGTCCCTGAAAAATTAGGAGCCATTACCGTGAGATTCGGAGTCTTTGCTAAAGAGTCCAAGAGAAGACAGACGGACAGACGAAAGGAAGGAAGGAAGGAAGGAAGGAAGGAAGGAAGGAAGGAAGGAAGGAAGGAAGAAAGAAAGAAAGAAAGAAAGAAGGAAGAAATGAGGGAGGAAAGAAGGAAGGAGGAAAGGGAAGGAAGGAGGAAATAGAAAGAAGGAAGGAGGGAAAGAAGGAAGGAGGGAAGGAAGGAAGGAGGAAGGAAGGAGGGAGGAAGGGAGGGAGGGAAGAAGGAAGGAAGGAAGGAAGGGAGGAAGGAGGGAGGGAAGGAGGGAGGGAGGGAAGAAGGAAGGAAGGGAGGAAGGAGGGAGGGAGGAGGGAAGGAGGAAAGAAGGCAGGCAAGCAGATGAGGTGTGCAGGGCTCTCACAGAGGGAGCTTTAAGAACAGCTAGAAAGTGTCCCAGATTCTCGAATCTATGGACACGGAAAAGGGACGCAGAACTCCCCGGGGCTGGGGGACAGGGTGTTTGAGGTTCAGAGCTGAAGGGAACAGGGGGTGGAAATGTTCTAAAATCGATGGTGGTGACAACTCACAACTCTCGAACACAATGGAAGTCATCGAGTTGTACACTTTACTTGGGTGAAGTGTACAGGATGTGAACTATATCTTAATAAAGCCGGCGCCACGAAAACCGCCAGGCCAGGAGGGAGCCACGTGATGAAGGGGGCACCAGGCAAGCGCTGTCAGCCCAGAGGGGCACAGGTTCTTGTCCTCCCAGAAGAGAGCAGCACATGTCAGGGCTGAGTTGGGATTTCTGGAACATTCCTTCGTTCATTCGTTGAATACAGTGTAGGGAGCAGGTCCTGGGTGACCGGGTGTGGAAGGGCAGCGAAGAGCCCCTGGGACTGGTGTGGAGGGCACACAGGGGGCGGGCAGCTGGGCCACAGAGACTCCAGGGCGCGGGCCAAGGCCGGCAAGACGGAGGGCCTCACGGACACGCTGTCTGTCCCGGAGCCCCGAGATGCTGGAGGGGCAGCCTTGAGGGGACGGCGTGGGGTCAAAGCCAGGGGATCTGAGACAATCACAGTGGGCCTCCACCACACACAGGCACGCTCGGGTACACACTCACACACACAGACACGTGTGCCTGTGGACAAGTGTGCACACTCATGCACATGTATGCAGACACACATGTGCACAGACATGCATGCGTCTGTCAGGTGAATGAGTAACCGACTGACGACCTGAACAAACGTGGGAAGAGGGCGGGGCAGGCTGCAAGGAACAACAGTGGACACAGCAGCAGGGATGGCCGTGGCCATCCACGGCGAAGGCCACGGGAACGCAAGCAGGACGGCGGCAGAAAACAGGCCTCGTGAGCAGTTCCACACAGAGCAAGCGATGGGCTCAGGAAGGAAGCTCAGGGCTGCTGCACAGGGACACCCAGTCACAGAGCAGCGGACCAGATGGGGCCGTTCTGTCTGCTGCACAGAGGGTCCTGAGACAGAGGACGGACTTGCCCGGCGGCGACAACCCGAGACGGACAGACAGGCCTTCAGAGAGACATGCTCACCTGGAAGCTGTGAGTCCCACCTCACAGCCCCGAAAGAGCCTGCTGGAGATGGCTGAGAGTTGTAGAGGGGGACCGGGCCTGCAGGTCAGGGACAGGGACAGGGACCGGGACCAAGAACCCAACACAGCACAGGTGCAAATGAGCAGAGAACAGCCACCCGACAGCCCAGCGAGGGCTCCCAGCACCAGGCTGTCATTTCAGAAACCGAGAGGTGCGGACCAGTCCAGGCAGGGCCGGCAAAGAGAGAGAGCTCAGGTGTGCAGAGAGAGCTCTGAGAGCGCCTGACCCCGCACTGGGCACGCGGGCTGGACAGAGCGCAGAGAGGAGTGGGCATTGCTGGTCTCTTCCACACCCAGTTGGAGAAGACCGCCCACCACCACGGTGTCCCCTCCACACGTGGAATGGCTGTGGCAGTGCAGTCCCCTCGGGATGTTTCTCAGGCTCCTCTGCACCCAGCTGGGGCCATGTGACCAATTGGGTTCAGGCCGAGGGGACTGGGAAAGGGAAGCACCTCACTTCCCCGTCTCTCCAAGACCCTGACATGGTGCCCTGGTTCCCCCAGGTACCAACAGGTGCCCTTCCTGCCCTTGGCTACCACCCTTTGGAAACCAGGGACAGTCCGCCGGCCTGGGCCCTCAGGAAGGCCCTCACGAGCAGCCACGGACACTAACTGCGTGGGACCAGAGGGCCGAGGGACCAGAGAGCCAGGCAGGGCTCAGAGCAGCAGGACTTTGGTCCCCTGACCCTGGGAGAGTCGGGCGGCACCTCTAGGCCCCCAGGAGGCCCAGGACCGCGTGCGCACACCTTCGGGAGCAGAGTTCAGAGCCCTAAAAAGGGGGCAAGGGAGCGACAGCGTGTGCTGGGCTCTCCTCTGTGCCACGCTGCCTGCTTCGGCGCAGAGGACAAGGGCTGCGAGGTTCCCGGGACGGTCACGGAGGAGGCTCTGTCACCCACCTCACCGCCGTGTACTGTCACACACGGACTGGGGAATCCCGGCCAAGGCCAGGGCCAGGCCTGCCTGGGGGCTGCCCTGGACCCCCGCCCCCGCGGCACTGACTGGAGCCCCCTGACTCTGCTTGGCCCCAGGGGCTGCTGCTCGGGGTGTGTGAGCAGAAGCTGGCCCCAGGCACCAGCAGCCCCAGCCAAGCAGTGTGAGAACACGGAACCCTCCCAACCTTGGAGCGTCAGCCCAGGGGCACCCGGACGTTCAGACTGAATCAGCCAAAATGACTTCATAGTAGATATTTCTTCACATCTGATTCTCAGGGTCAGACATAAAGCTCTCTCCTGGGAAAAACAACACCCCGATTACACGCGGAATCAGCTCTCTGCACTGTGAGCCAGCAGCACCCTGGCCCGCACCCCCGGGCGCTGGTCCAGACCCGCCCACCAGGCTGCCCAGTCCGCCGGGACAAAGCGGCCAGGACCCGGGGAGCGCACAGGGCTCTTCTTCTTTCTCCTTTCTCAGTGACTAGGGGCGGTGGCCCTTTAGCGCTGGAGAGAATCCACAGTTTCATTTCTATGGAGTCAGAAATCTGGGACTCACCTGTCTGGTAACGACAGAGGATCCCTGAGGCGAAGGGAAAGACCTTTTTTAAAAAAAATTCTAGGTGGTGATAACTACCCTGCATTTCCACTCGATTCTCTCATTCATCAACTAAACCCGGGAGTTTGGGCTCCCAGGCTGGCCCGCTGCCCTCGGCAAAGCCCCGTGAGAAGACCCCAGCTCCGGGAGCCCCCGAGCAAGCATGCCAGACAATTCCCAGGTTGTGGAAAAAGTGACAGGACCCATCTCTGCTTTCTCCGGGGCAGGGGGAGAGGAGGATGAATTCTGCTGAAGGGACACATGTATCTGAAGGGGGGCCAGAGCATCTTACCCCACATCGGGGAGGCTGCTGGTCTACCAACAGCATGAATGTCCCACCACTGCGTGGGGGGGCAGGTCACTCGGCACCCTAGTCCCACTGGCCCGAACACCAGCCCCGGCTCACAGGATGCAGGTCCCAGTGGGGAGACAGACTTCGTACCAGGGGAGCCCACACGGGACAACCGCCAGCAGCTACTCAGGAGTGAAGGGACGGTTAGGGACCAGCAGAGCGCGGGGCCCACAGAGGTGGGCTCTGACCAGGGGTGGGTGCTCAGGGGAGAGCGGAGAAGGGTGTGGCTTTGGGCGGAGAGAGCGAGGGCCGGGCAGGCCCACCCAGAGGGCCCACGGCGCCGTGAGCAGAGCGGCGCAGCGAAGGAAGCGTGTGGGTCAGAGTGGCCTTGGGACCGACACCCGAGGCCGGCAGGTGAGGATGGCCGTCTTGTAAGAACTCACTAGAAGCTTCCAGACATTCTCCCCTCCTCACTGGGGGTTGGAGGAGCCGCTAAGAGAAGTCAGGCCCGAGTGGTCCCATCAAGCCCTGTCTCCAACCACAGGGGCACGCCACAGGCTGGGGGCAGGTCTCCCCCCTTCCTTCTGGGCTCCAAGTCAAACCCACAGAACAGCCTCCGAAAGGGACCATGCTCTGCGCTGAGCCATGTCCCTCTGTGAACGGTGTCCCCTTCTGTGCAGTGTGCCCCCCACTCATCAACGTGTTCCCGCTGAGAGGGTCCCTGCACCCCCGTGACACACACATTAAATCACTGTTTATCTACTTAAAAAAACACTCCTCGAGGAGGACCAGGCACCCCTAACTCAAAGGCCGCAAGGCCAGCACTGAGACCGACATCACTGCGAGCCAATGACGTCGCACAGGACACAGCAGGGTCCCTCTGAACGAGGGGAGGGGAGACCAGTCGCCACAGACGGAGAAAGCGGGAGGCGCCTGGCCCCACCTTGAAAGTCCTGTCCTCCTCACATGAACTCAAAATCCCGAATAAAACCACGCAACGAACTTCACCGCAAAGTGGCACGTTCCTGGGGACACTTCAGGAGCGGCCCAGCCGTGCAGGGGTCGAGCAAAGGAGACGGGAGGAGGCAGGAGGGCCGTGCCGGGCTGGGCCTGGCCAGGGTTTGGGGGCAAGTGAGAAGGGGGGGCCCTGCTGGGCCGCTCTCACACATGCGCCCAGAGGGCGTCCCCCGTGTCACTGAGAGTGGCAGCCCGAGGAAGAAGAGGGCAGCGGACATCCGAGATGACCCCCCATTAGGGAACGGCTATAAAAATAACGCCATACTGTGGCCTGTCCATTCGATGTCACCACGCCATGCCAGCCGGACAGGCCAAGGAGGAGACCACACCTCAGCGTGAACACAAGATGCCCCTGAAGCCGAGTTGTGGGGGAAAGAGCAAGTCGGAGGATCTATAGTCTGCGCATTTATGGGGAGGATGGGAATGGAAGGCGGGGAGGAAAGGATGGGCGGCGGAAGGTGACTTGGGACTCCATCACGAGGGACGGTACCCTGCCCCTCGCGACGGCATGGACGGACCTGGGCAGCATTATGCTGAGTGAAATAAGCCAGTCAGAGAAAGACAAGTCCCACGTGACCTCACGCATATGTGGCATCTACAGAACAACCAACCAGCGAATGAAGCACAACTCTGAGATATGGAGAAGGGACTGCGCTTATCAGAGGGGAGGTCTGGGGGTGGGCAGTGTGGGTGGCAGGTGGACGGGGTGGGGACAGGCCACTAGACTTACTGTGGTGGCACTGTGCGGCGTGCGCAGAGATCGAAGTTGGTGCCGTGCTCCGGGAAGCCACCTGACAGTCTACGCCGGTGCTACCTGAGTTTGTTAAAGGAGGAGGGAGGGAGGGAGGGTGCATGGCCTGAGGTGAGACCAGCTGGGTGACTGACGGCGCAGCAGCGGGAGCCTGGGGACAGAGGGGACAGGACGTGGGCTCTGGGTGACACTGTCCGTTGTAACCGTTCCCTTGGCTGTGAGGGCCCAGCCACCGCCCTATCTGGGTGCTGGGTGACGGTGACGAAAGATGAATCTGGAATAGTGATTAATAACCGGTGATCCGCTCCTGCACCGCCTCTGATTGTAAATATCAACCGTAATTAATAGTAATCAGCGTGAGCAGGACGAGAACCCAAACTGCTCGCGCGCACCGCTCGGGGCTTCCCGCAGCCTCGCCTGGCCGTGCTCGGCGCCCGGCACCCGATGGAGTGGGAAGGAGGTGCGGGGGGAGTTTACCCAGGACCAGGCCAAGCCACCCCGGGACCCCGCTGCTCCCCAGGTACCTGCCGGAGGGGGCACCGGGGAGGGAGGACCATGAGGGGCCAGAGGGAGGCCCACTGCTCGGCGTCTCCACTGGCAAATCCCCTTCGTCCCTCCCACACACACAGACACACAGGGCCATCGTCCCCCGACACTCTGCACTGGCTGCTCACTTCACCTCTGCCTCCGCTTGCCCCCCACCCCCACTGCCCGCCGTCCTGCTCTGCAGTCACAGACTTGAGTGACAAGGCCCACGTCCCCCACGCACCTGGGAACACATTCAGTGAGCATCCACCGTGTGCCGGGCACAGGGCCTGCCTCTGGTCCTAACAGCCTTGCAGCCTGGAAACCAGCATCTGCCACGGAGCAGGTGCACGTCTGGGGTGCAGCGATGTCTCGCTGAAGGCAGCCCTGGGGGAACTGAGATCTGGACCTACAGCGGCCCGGCTCCACGGTACCTGTGCTGGGAGGAGACAGCGCCACCAGCTGGGACGGATGGGCACCAGGGCAGCGCACTGTGGGTGCTCGACACCGTGAAGGGACAGCACCTTCCGAGGGCGGGGGGACACCGTGGGACAACTGGGCCGCTCCAGAGACAGCCCGTCCGGCCGCGTGCACTCCCTTCAGGCAGGAGTTAGGGTTCCGACAGGCGGAGCGGAGCGGAAAGATACATTGGCGATGATTTCACGTGAGTCAAGTACAGAGTTAAGGGCACGGACTAGAATTGTCCCCTTGATGATATCGATGGGAAAAAGGATGGGTTCCCCCCCGGCACCTGAGCCTGGAGGTGCGCTGATCCATCACGGCACAGCAACGCGGTGTTCCCACAGGAGGCTCCTCCATCACCGCGAACCAGCCACTTATTAATTTCTGCAACAAGTCCTCGACTTCATTACTCACTTCCCAGATCGCACAGAGTGTTTACATAATCTCTCTCCGGCTGCGGGAGCCACATCCCCCGGCAGCCGTGGCAGCGAGATAGTGGGCGTCATTAGGGATGGCGATGTGACCAGCCCGCCACGCGGTGCAATTACACGGCCCTGGCATCCGCCCGACTCTGCGGCAGGTACTCCTGAATGCAGGGTCGGAATCTGCTGGCAAGATGCTGACCAGTAAAGCACATTTTAACTTAGCACCGCAAATAAAACTCCACGCCATATGGCTGCTGGGGAGCACTCTCAGCTTCTCCGAACAGCGGTGAGGACCAGGCAGGAGGAGGCGTGTCGGTGGCACGCTCACCCCGCACCGAGGCTGCCGCCGGCGCACCCGGGGTGCCCAGAGTGAACAGGCTGTGTTGCATTTTTTAGGTAAGATCGTCCAAGGTCCTCCCGGGAGGAAGTGCTGCTCTGGGCCCCGAGAAAAAGCAGAAAATCCCCCCAAAATAAAGCTGGCACTGTTTGTAAAACAATGGAGCGTCTCCACTCACCGCCGCTCGTGCACACCCCCTGACCCTTCTCTTTCCGCCCAGGCAGAGCTTGGGGCTCAGGTCACAGCTTCTCCACGTCCCCAGCCAGTGTCTCAGCAGGTATGTCGCTGTCACCTGAGACAAGCGGACCAGTTGCCACAGGTGGCTCCTCCCCAGCCAGCTCCCCTCTCAGAGGCCAGAGCTCCCCCACCTGGGCCCACAGGGCTCCGGAGACGCCCGGGGAACCTGACAATAGTCCTGCAAGAGGGACCAGCTTCCCAGAACACCACCAATGTGGTCACGCGTGGACGCCGACTGGGTTCTGTTGTCACTACTTTGAAATTCTCACTAATTCTGAATAATTTTGAACAGGACCCAGCTTTTCACTTTGCCCTGAGCTGGCCCTGCCCACTAGCTGGCTGTGAAAGGTGTGTGGCTTTTCACCACCTGCCACACGGGCCACAGCCAGGCCCAGGGACGAGGCGGGCTGACAGCGTGCCCCTCCGTCTGGGAAGGAAGCAGCACCCCACCTCTGAGCTCTTCCTCCCAGTCACCCGGGACCCCAGGCTCACCCCGAAGGAACCTCAGACAAACCCCTGACCAGTCACCCCTGAGACTGTCAGTCACCCCAAACCAGAGAAGCTGGAGAAACGGCCACCGCCAAGAGCCACTGAATGGGACACGGTGATGAGGGTGTGGCCAGTGGGGAGGTTGGAGCGGATGGGACCACCAGGGAGCTCTGTGCTTTCTGCTCAGTTTGGCTGTGATTCGAACACTGCCCTAAAAAATAAAGTCCATTAATTTAGACCCAAAGCTCACTGTGGTGGGCTCTCTCGGACGGGACCCCCGAGCAGGTCAGGACATCAGGAAGGAACTCAGGAACCCTGAGCGAAGCGCAGACTCCACTCCGTCGATGAGGACATATCGGTACAGACTCATCCCAGGGGACAGACAGCCCCGAAATGCGGGCGGGGACTCCGGTGCAGAGCTCACAGGGAGTCTGGGCTTTCTCCTCACACCTTCTCTGGAGATCTCACCCTGAAGTGCAAGCTTACTAAGCCCCTAAAAAGGGGGTGCAGCTGAAAGGGCTGTACGTGAGCCAGCAGGAGGGGGTGGTGAACGGGATGGGGCACAGGGGACGCTCCCCTCCCCACGGCCCCACTGTCCCCTCAGTCCGCCACCCACGGCCTGCCCAGGGACAGCCTGAAATGGCCACATACTTTAAAAATGACTTGTGCCCTGGCCGGTGGCTCAGTGGGTTAGAGCGTTGTCCCGATACGCCAAGGTTGCAGGTTCGATCCCAGGTCAGGGCACATGCGAGAAGCAACCAGTGAAAACATCAATAAGTGGAACAACAAGTCTCTCTCTCTCTCTAATCAATAAAAAAAATTAAATGACTTGTACTCATAGAACACGTCTTTAAGACACATATTTCCCCTGGAGGCTATACTGGGTGTGGCTGAATTCTTGGGCTGCCTCCCCGCCAGCTAACTGCCCTGCTTCGCACAGGTAAGCCCACGCAGCGGGGCCGAGGAGCCAGCTGAGGCCGTCGGGGAAGCGGGATGTGCCCAAGCCCATCTGTCACCTGTGTGTGCACCGCAGGGCAGCCCGCCTGCCTCTGGCAGCCTTGGCCCCCCCACAGTCCCCTCTCCGGACCCTGAGTGGGCGCATTTCATGACTTATAAGCTGCTGGATACCCCCTTCGGGAGCTGCCTCCATCAGCCAAGGGCTGTCGGTCACCCCCGGGGCAGACTGGGGTGTTGGCGGACCTGAGGGGATGGGTTCACCTGAGAGCCAGGGACAAGCAGAGGTCTGATGACACAGAACCACCTCCTCTTCTGTCACATTTACATCTAGAGAGCTGGCTCGGTCAGCACTGCCTTCGGGGGGACACTGACCACCTGTGTCCCCCCCAAATTCCTATGTAGAAACCTAATCCCCAGTGAGCAGGGGTTAGGAGGTAGGGATTAGGAGGTGGGGCCTTTGGGAGGTGCTTAGGTCATGGGGGTGGAGCCCTCAGGAGTGGGATTAGTGTCCTTACTGAAGGGACCCCAGAGGGTTCTCCTTCCACCACATGGGGACACAGTGACAAGGCAGTCACCTGTGAGCCAGGAAGGGACCCTCGTGGGACTCTGAGTCTGCAGACACCGAGCCCTCGGCCTTCCCAGCGTCCAGACTGTGACGGATGAGCGTCCCGTGTCAGATACCCGTCTACAGTGTTTTCGACCGTAGCTCCAGCAGACTAAGACACTGCACTGTGGCACTGGGACTGCAGCAACTGCCACAGCCCTGAGATCTGGGCGCTGGGCCCCCCGAGCCCCAGGGAGGGGAGAAGTCCCCGGGAAGCCTGGAGAGACCTCACCCTTAGGAGCAGGTGTAAGGACCCTGGCTCACCTGGCCGTGCTCAGCCAGGAGCTAGACGGTGAAATCCTGCCTGGTGTCCTCCAGAGCCCTCACGCCAAGCCACGGCATCCTCCCCCGCACCTCTCCCACCCATGGGCCTCAGCCTCCGCACCTGCCCCTGCCCAGCCAACCAGGATGTGTGGGCACCAGCATCCCCACCTCCCCCAGCACACTGGCTCTGCCCCCATAGGCCCCCTGACTCCTGACACCTTCCTCAGCAAGCCCTTGGCTGCCACTCCCAGGCCATGGTCCCCCCTGAGCCACACGCTGGCTCCCCGTCCCTGCTCCCCTGAGACACAGGACCAGGCTCTGCCTCCTCCATCGACCGAAGCCCAGAGACCTCATCTTCACTCCGTGTCAGCTCAGCCCCGGGCTGTGTTCAGCACCAACACGGGTTTATTTCAAAAATGCGCGAGACCACCCCCAGAAACATGGACAACGGGACTGACCCCTGGGATTCGGCCCCTGACACCAACCCCCGCACCTGGTGCTGGATGGCTGAGCACTGGCCACGGGGGCAGCTGCCCTGCGGGTGTCCGCTCCGGGGGCAGGACCACACTCCCTACCCCCCCACTCTGCAGGCCCAGAGCCTGGCCCACACACCAGCCCCTCCACCCTCCTCCTTCTGCCTGAGCTGTGGGGAGAGGAGCTTCAAGAGGGCCACACATTCTCGCTTCAGAGGACAGAGCTGTGGCCCCTCAGGACACCCGGGGGCCCTCCCAGGTCCTAAGTGCTGACCAAAGCCGACCTGTGTCCCTGTCCCCCACACACCATGCCCTGACAGTTTCCTCTCTGGCTTTACAGTGCGGTGACTAGGACGTGGTTAGAACTTCAGGGAAGGGACGGCCCTGTGCAGTGCACACTCAGAGGCCGTGGAGTCCGGTCGGCCCCAGCTGCTCAGGGACCCGGTGTCAGGACCTGCTGAGCGAGCGCTTTGCCCTTGAACAACCACACAGCCTGGGGGGCCGTTCCCGTGGAGGCCCCCAGCTCAGGAGGGAGAGGCCTCTGCGTGGAGGGCCCTGCTGGGTCTGCGGAGACACCCCCCACTCGGGGCCGTACCCCAGAAGGTCACTGTGCAGATGGCCGGGAAGACTCAGGTGCACAAATACAACCAGAGGCCCGTCCTACCCCGCTCCACTCGCAGGGACTGGCTGTGTTCAGTGACGCCGACTTTCCCCTCCACGTCCCTGGGTCTCTGATATTTACTCTGAGGACAAAGAACGTGTGTGAAGTTTTAGGGGAACGTACAGCTGTCGCTCTGGAATAGGGGTCTGCAGTAGACAGCCCGTGGGCCGAGTCGGCCCGTCACCTGCTTTTGTAAATAAAGTTTTATTGGAGTGCGTCATGCCCTTTGATTGACGACAGAGCTGAGTGGTCACCATGGACACCACTGGACCTGTGAACACCTAAGTACTTATTACCTGGCTCTTTACAAAAGCATGCTGACCCCTGTGCAGAACATCCAATGACAAATGATGCATGACGTGTATTTAAGTGAAAACTGTGTCACACAGAGGTACGGGCAGCATGTCCCTCTCTCATCAGACACATCTCAAGGCGCACGTGTGACATGATGGGTCGGGCGTGCAGACGTTCGGCGTGGCTACTGCAGAGCTGTGGTGGGCGTGTCTCTTTAATTATTTTTCATTTATCGGCGTTTTCTAAATGTCCAAGATGAATAAGAATTACTTGATAGTTTGAAAAAAATGAGAATGTCATGCATGACACAAGAATAGCAACAAAGAAGTCAGTAAGCATCCCTCTTGGAGGAGGTCATGGGTCAAGGTCAAGGATGTGTGTCAGGGATCAGGGCCCAGCTGGGCAGGGGCTCTGTCCAGCCATAGCTCCTCCCACCATGGGAATTGTTCTGTGTCACCCAGCAGCTTGGCTGAGGGATCACTCCGACTTCTCAGGGCAAATTACTTTTAAAAAATTAAGACACCTATTGTTGCCACGAATGTAACAGAGTATATTTAGCAGCAGAGAGGAAGGCGCATCTGTCCTGTTCCTCACAGAGACAGCCGTGCACACGTGTCGTGTTGAACGAAACATAAGCAAGTTGGAAATTTTCCAAAATGCCTCTCACAGCGACTGAGGAGGCCGGGGTGCCCACCTCCCAGGGGCGGGCTCTGAGCAGCGCGGGCTGGGCCGTCACCCTAACGGAGAGAAGAGGGCACCGACGGGGACCGTTCCACCCCAAGGCACACAGCTCTGGGCCGACGTCAAATGGAAGGAAAGGATCGCACACCCTCTAAAATCCAGATCAGCCAGTTAGCTGAGCCAGGGAGGGAAAGGGTTCCTCTGTGGAATGTTCTAGATGCAGGGACAGAGTAAAACTTATGACGGTTTCCCAAAGGTGTGCCCTGCACCTGCCCTGAAGGCCAGTGACCAGGCGTTACATGGCTCGGCCCCCACCGGCACCCCCACGAGGGTCCCCGTCCAGGTGTGCTGTGGGCAGCCCGGCCCAGGGGCGGCTTGCGCTGTGCTGCCACGTTCTGCAGACACACGCCACTGGCCACACAAGAGCCCAAGGCTCACGGCAGCAGAGAGAAGGGTCCCACAAGCGGCCAGGCCCTGGACCACGCTGCCCAGGTGGGAAGGGGGCCAGCCTGAGCACAGGACATCCCCCTTTGTGCCTGGGCCCCCCAGCTGGCGGCCAGGGGCGTTTGGACACATGCCATTTGGGGCTCCTCAGCGTCTTTAGAAGACAAGGATCCCAGAAAGAAGCAGCGAATCTTAGTGCTTCCCTCGGCCCCGTTTGTCACAAGCCAAGCCGCCCCGCTCTCAGCCTTTGCCCCCAGCACCTTCAAGAGGCGCGATCTTCATCTCTCCCGTCACACGAGCCAGCCTGTCATTTCAGGCCCTGTTGGGGGCCCACCACGCACCCACAGCTCACCAGGGCTCAGGTGGACACAGCAAGCAAAGTGCCGTACAGAGTAAGTACGTGGGGACACCCCCCAGAAGGGGGCTGCTTCTGCCAAAGGGAAGCAGCACCAGTCTGGCCAGGGACCAGCTGGCCAGGCCTGGCAGGGAGAACAGCCAGGTGCGGACAGGGAGGACCTGCTCCAGCTACTCGGCTCCCGGAAGCCCCCGCGCCCGGCCCAGGTGCCTGGACGCTCGGGTCCTGCCCGAGAAAGCAGCACCAGAGCTCTGCCCACGCCCGGCTCCCCCGAGCTCTCTGGGATCGCCCACGGCTTTCAGAGGAGGGCCTTCCAGATGGTGCCTCGTGTCGACGGCGCCAAGCTCCACAGCTTAAGTAAATGTTGCTGTCGCCCCGTCCTGCCAGGAAAAGGCAAGGGGGACCCGCAGCTCGTCTGGGCTGCTGCAATGCTTCACTCCCGGGGAGACCGGAGAGCCGCCGCCCCCCCGCCCGCACCCTGCTGGAGGGCCCCTTCCTCTCCGCCTTTGCAAGCCTGGCTGAGCCCCTCCTGCTGCCTCGGCCTGCCAGCCCGGTCTGCGAGGGCACAGGGATGAGCCTGCCACAAGCTGACAGAGGAGGGGTGCCGGAGGGGGCGAGGAGCCCAGAAGGGCAGCAAGCGGGCCCAAGGGTCGCAGATGGCAAAGGTTCCAGCCCAGTCATCACAAATGCGGGGCGACTGCGCAAATCCAATCTCCGGGTCTCTGCAGGTGTTGCTCCACCCCCTCCGTCCACACGGCGAAGCAGCTCGACAGGGAGAGGAGCTCGCTGCTGGCGCACTTGGCTGACCCCACTGCTCACACGTGCCCACGCTGTCCCCGCACCGGGCCCTTCCAGACCTCTCCACTCCCCATCTCAGCAGCTGGCAGGTCCCGACCGCCTCCCCCCGGCCCCGTGGAGTCCTGAGGGCCCCACCACAATGAGGGCGTGTCCAAGCCTGCCCCTGTCCCCGGCGCTCCGACACTTCGGGCACCTGCCCAACCTCCTGCACTGGGGGCAGACGTAGGAACTGGCCGACGTGGGACGCAAGGGAGCCTTCACACCCCACCCGCTCAGAGGGTGCACCGGTCTGCAGGGCTCCAAGCATAAAGCCAGAGAAGGCGTTCAAAGGAATGAGGTGGCAGGGATGTGGGTAAGCAGGAGGACCCCCGCGTGCCCCCAAACCGAGGCTGCCCTGCTCTCCAGAAGTGGCTGCGGGGCATGCGTTCCTGGTGACCTGCAGACGTGGCCAGTGCCTCGGTGACAGGTGGCCCTGGGCACTCATAGCCCCTGCTTTTGGCCACACAATCAAGCAGAGGCCTCACGGCACACCTCATCCGAGGTGGTGCCTGGGACCCAAGCCTGGGACCCCCGTTCTGGTGAGTGGGGGTCATGCAGAGAACACGTCTCCCCTGTTTGGAAAGCAGACGGCTTCCTCGGGCATCTCGGGTGGCCTGTCCCCAGTGGGTCTGTGTTTTCCTGCCGCCGTAAGCCGGGACGCCCATGCGTGTTGCCGCCCCTCACACTGCCGTGGGCACCGAAGGCCACCGTGAGCACTCCAGGCTTCTCCCCAAGCAGGACCCCAGCGGGGACGCTGGGGACCGCCCCGAGGATGCACAGGGCGGAGCAGCGTTCTGGGGCCCCATGGACCATGGGCTTTGCCCCTGGGGTTCCATGTCACCAATCTCATAGCATGCTCGGGGCAAAGACCAGAGCCAGGGCCGCACCTCTCCACTCAGTGACAGCAGCCCAGGCTCACAGCTACGTGAAGGGACGAGAGAGGCCGCACAGCCTTGGGGGGACCCTCAGTGTCCCCAGCAACCGTTCCAAAGCTGCCCCAGTGCATGGGCCAGTGGCAGCTCCCGAAGGAGCCACTGGTCAATGTCCACCTCCCCAGAAGTTGTAACTTGGAAGGTGGGCACCTTGAGCCCGGCAGCAGCCCACACCCCAGAGGGCACAGTGCCCCCTGGCCAGAGGGGCCTGCTGACCGGTCCCCACCCGACCCTCCCCAGGAGTCAGTCGGCCAGCAGCAGCCTGGGCCCAGCCCCCTACTCTGTAAACCCCCACAAACATGGGGCACCTGCACACACATGCACGCCGGCAGGACAGAGGGGCTGCTCGTGGTGCTCGGGTCTAACAGCTGAGCTTTAAAGGAGCGAAGCTTTTCATCTCACTGAACTGGCTCCCACGTCGGGGCGGGGGAGGAGCAGGAGGGACAGGGGCCTTCCCCACGACACTGGACTTCACGCTGAGTTTCAGATGGTCATCTGCTCAAAAGGTCCCTCTGGAAAATGAAATCATCCCTGTGTGGCATCCCCAGTGGAGTAATTCGAAGTTACTAATTTTATCTCTTAAAAAAAACTTGGTTTGTTTTTTTTTTCTTTTCTGTTTTTAATAAAAATAAAGAAGTATATCTATGGGAAAGCACTGCCTGGCCTTCAGTTGGGTTAACAGTTTTTAAGTACATTTGTCAGCGGGGTTGTTGTTTTCCAAAGTTCTGCTCAGCAGCAAGATGAGTCTCCACCATGCCCAAGGGGGTCCCCTGGCCCTTTAATCCCCCTTGGGGGTGAGGGAGGTGCTTGGAGGGAGAAGCCTGAGGGGACAGCTTCCCTGCAACCACCTGGGGAACTTCCACTTCCTTCCCCTCCGCCAGGCGGGGGCCAGGGCCCGGCTGCCAGCCTGCACCCCCGGCCCCCTGTTGCTGCTGCGTCCCCCGGCTCCAGCAGAAAGTTTGGCTTTTGCTGCAGGAAGCAGCTGGGCCAAGCAACCAGCGAATGATAATGACCTCAGAAATCTGCTGTTCGCTCGGCAACAATAGGGTGCTCAGTCTACTGGAAAATTGTGTTCATCAGCTAACTCTGCTCAGTTACTAATTGACATTGCCAAATATTTTAAGAACAATTGGAATGCACAAGCAAAAAAAAAAAAAAATGAAGATCTTAATCCTCAGACTTAAATTTTTTCTTTTTTTTTTTTCCTTTTTTTATCCCCTTCTTTGGGGGCCTGGATTTGTTTGTGTGGAATAGGCGGCAGGAAGGGAGGAGGAGCCACAAGAGAAAAAGAGGTGGAAAAGAAAGACAATCTATCATATCACTCTCCAGCCGTTGTAAATCGAGGGGGCCCCAGCTGCGGGCCTGCCCGGCTGCGGTCGAAGGGCCTGCCCAGGACGGGCCCGCCGTGGCAGGAACACTGGCACGTGGGAGACCCCGCCAGGCTCCAGCCCAGCTGACCAAACAATCCTTGTCCACCTCAAAATCCTAACCGGCAGCACCAGGGGTTAACGGCATTTTCATCTCTGCACCTCCCCCTGGCTCTCCTCACGGAGCCTGGCGGGCCTTCTTTAATGAACAGAGGCCAAGGTCCCCGTGACCCCCTGCCCACCACCTACACGTCAGTTAGCCACCCAGGTGGACGGGAACTGCCCTGTTGGAGGTGAGGAGCAGTATTACTTCTCACTTCACCAAGTTTTAAGTCTTCTGATCGTGCTGTCCAAAGCCAAACCCAAAGACACGGGGATGGGCCGTCACTGACTCCCAGTGGCACTCGGGCCCCAGCAGGGGCTCAGCTGAGGTTTCAGGGTGCCCTCAGTGCGTGGGCACGTCAGCCAGCAGGGAGGGGACCCCGACACAGCCGCCCGCGCCTCCAGGGTCACAAAAGAGTAGAACTGAGACGCTGCCACCTCCAGATCACTTCCCTTTGCCTCAGAGTCGACGGGGCTGTGGAATGATCGATAAGTCGCACCGGGAAGACAGAGGGGAGGGCCGGGAAGAGGTCCGGAATAGGCTTTGTCCGTTTTCGGTGAGAAAACGCTGTCCCTCCATTTGTCAGAGGCCCTGGCTCTCGCCATGGCTCCGAGGCTCGGTTCTCAGCGGTTTGGAGAGCCCAAGAACAAACATATTTTCTGGTTCACTGCGATCATTTTCACATGTTCACTGATTCAAACATTCTTTTGCTCACATAACAAACAGCTGCACCCACATTAGCCTGGCCAGTGGCAGTCGCCCATCTCGGCAATAACTGTTTGATTGCAAACTTGACCCTTTCTGCGGCTCGGTCTGAGCAAGACATTTTTACACAGCCACTCGGCTCCCAATCCGCGCAAAGAATCGCATCAGATAACAAAGGCTGCCTCTCTGCTCATTGTGAGCCTTCTTCTGGAGACCTGCTCTAAGAGGCTCTCTGTAAAAAGGGTTTTTATGATGAATTCAAAACTACTATCATGTTAAGAGCAGCAATTTATAAAGAAGAATTCACTGGTTAAGATCTGAAAAAATAGTTTCTCAGGCCCTACTGACCCAGTTTTCAACAAGAAAAAAATCGAGTGATGGAAATTAAGTTTCGCGACATTGTTATGCAGTCTGAGAAATGTGTGGCGCCGTGGTGGGCACTCGTTGCTTAACAGAAGCCTTAATAAGTGCTGCTTTCTCTCCTTAAGGGCTTAAAGATTTTTTTCCCCTCCCCTCCACCTTGTGGGTTTTCTCCCTAACAGGTAATCACAAAATACCCATTGTGCCGCAACTTTTATTTAAATGCTTAGGCTAACCACACTTTGTCCGAGTCACACTTGTTGGGGGTAACAGGGAAGACGGACCCGATGGGGTTAAGTTAGGGCGCTAATCCCGGGCAACCCCACCCGCCCCGCCGGGGAGCTGGCTTGGGCTGTGTGGACGGTAGGCCTGCCGATTTTGCTCCTCAGCCAGAAAATTATGAAAGGGTCTCATTTGAATATGAAGAAAACAAAGAAGTCAACCAGAAGTAAAGAATCCAGTCTCCACCACCGTAAATAGTCCCACGAGGGACATAAAAGGAAGGCAATGGCCTCGGCTCTCGTGCGATTCTCCTCCGAGTCCGCAGGCCCGTGGTTTCCTTTAGGTTTTTCTCTTTTTTCCTGAGAGTATTTAGAGACATGGAAGCAACGGGGAGGAGTAGTACGAGGCTACCACTCGGCCAGAAGGTGAGAAAAACACGGGAACACGACAGAAATAGAGCCGAGCATGTGGTGTCGGAATATTCCGCGAGCCCCCGGCGTGGCAGCAGGCTGGGACGGGACCGGCAATCTGTCGGCACGCATGCCTCCCACTCAGGAGAGCCGGGGCGCGCTCTGCGCTGGGCCCCTCGAAGGTCCCCCATCCCAAAGCACCGAGACCGCAGTCCCCGGATAGGGGACCTCTTCAGAGGAGGCCGGAAACAGCCCCTGGTGACAGAGAGACGCCTGGCACTGTGCACCCATCCCCAGCGCCCTCAGGCAGCGAGCTGGCACAGCCTGCCCTGGGCTACGTCCCTGGCAGGCAGCGGTCACTCTGCGGCGCAGCCTCGCCCTCCCAGGCGCTCTCGGCCCCGCGCGACTCCTCACACTTCAGAGATCAATCTCGCCCGCGTCCAGCACCGCGGAGCAGACAGCGTGTTTCATGGGTATTTAAGCAGCGGCATTAAGTGCTATCGGAATCTCCAGAATGTGCGGCTCAGATTTATGTCTTAACCATTCTTTACTGGTCTGTAATAAGCCAGCAGGCTCCCACTTTATTCTCATACTAATTTCGCCCTGGAAGGAGGGTTATAGTGAAGCATGACAGTAACAACAGAACCGAGCCGGCATCCACTTCATAACTGCAGCAGCCAACCGCCTCCCTCCTGACGTAGCTGCCGCAACCCCGAAGGGGGGAGACGCCAGGGAGGGGGAGGCGAAACTTTCTGCCAAGGACCCTCCACCGTGCGCCACCGCCTCTGTCCCTGCGGGCGAGGCGGCCGGGGCCTTGAGGTGCCTCGAACCGTCTTTCACTTTGGAGACTTAATGGCTGGTCGCGGGAATCGACGTTGCCATTAGTTACAGGGCATTTGTTATGGCACGACTTCCTCTGTCGTTAGGCTGCGGGATGATTACGGCATTAGCGAGATGCTTTCTTTAGAAAGGGCTCGGGATAGGACTTTCACTGCGCTATCCATTAGGAGGGGCTCTGCCAGCAGGGACGGCGGCAGCGGCTGACCTGCTGCTAGGTGGCAACTTTGTTTCGCCGTCTTAGGCTAGTGAGGTGTCTGGTTTTTTTCTCCCCCAAATGGGGCCAGGAAGCATCAGCGTTTCCCAGACGCTGTGATGACAGATTCTCTGCTTTGCTATTTTAGACCCCAAAGCTGAATATCGCCCCTGGAACGCAGCGCATTGTGAGACGCACAGTTGCGCATCTGGGTGTCTTTCCAAACCGGCAGAGGACCCTGGCGGGGCAGCCAAGCTGCCATTCTGGGCGGGAACCCCGCACGGGTGCAATCTGGGGAGGGAGACTGGGGTTCCCACCTGAGAGAATCAGTGGAATGTACTGGAGGGGCAGGGGGGGGAGCGGGTCCGAACTTACAGGTTCCCATCCCCCGTGGATGGGGCGGGACGCCAGCTCCCAGGCTCTGGGCAGGAGGGGATGGCCTACGGGGCTAGGGCACGCAGGACGCGGCTCGGGCAGGCACTTACAGGGAAGGGTGGGCACGCCCCATGGGCAGCCGTGCCGCCCAGAAGGAGGGCCAGCTGACTCTCCCGATATTGAGTGCTCAAAGGAAGGCTAGCAAGATGAAAGGACAGCCTTCCTCTGGGGCAGGGCAAAAAGGCCAGGTCCTCACGCACCCACCAGCCAGGCGACCTCAGACCCGACCTCAAAGAGCAGCAAAGCACTGAGCCCCTGCACTGAGCAGCATCTGGGCAGGAAGGACCCTTGCCAGCGGCTCCTCCCCCACCCGCCCCGGCAACCCACCTGAGGAGGACGGCGAGGAGGGGTGCGGGCTGTCCTCCTGCGCACTCCCGGTCTGGGAGAGCCCACCGCCGACCCCGCTCTCCTCGGTGACGTTGGAGGAGCCCGGCGTAGTTGAGCGGCTCACCGACTGGGACTCCTGGTCACTGCCCGAGCCGCGCCGCTCCTCCAGGCCCACGTGCAGCCCGTCCTCCTCGGCCTTGCGGTCCCGCTTGTGCACGCGGGAGTGCACGACCACCTGGTGGTAGGTGCGGAAGACGCGGCCGCAGTCGGGGCACTCCGTGGGCTTCTCCTTCATGTTGCCGGCACCCTGCAGGTGGTAGTCCAGCGCCTGGCTCAGCCCGTGGGACAAAAACTCCCGACCGCCTTCCGAAGGGTCGAGCTTCGCCGGCAGCTCTCTCTGACTGGCCACTTTCGTGCCGTGGACCAGGTCCGCGGGCATCTTCTGCTTGGAGCCGTCCGTCCCCACGAACACGTACTCGCGCTTCTCCTTGTCAAATGCGACGCCCACGTTGGCCAGGGCGTCCTCCTGGCCGCGCTGCAGCGGCCGCTCTTTAGACAGGAAGCCGTGGTCCACGGCCACGCCCCGGGCCATGAGCTGCCAGGCTTGGTAACTGTTCACCGGGTCCATCTCCGCCGCTTTGGCCGCCGCCTGCAACCGCTCGATGCAGCTGGACTTCAGCGGCGGCACCAGGTTGAGGCAGCCCAGGAGGGAGTGCTTGTCGCCCTCAGGGACGCCGTGGGCCACGCTGGCGAGGGGGGACAGCAGCTTGCCCAGGACCTCCTTCTCCTTCAGGGGCAGCTCCCCCTTGCCGTAGAGCTGGCCGGGCTCGCTCAGGCCCGCCTTGTCTGGGGCCATGAAGCCGCCCTGCAGGCAGGACAGGTACCTGGAGTACAGGTTGGCGTGGGTCTCCTGGGACATGCCGCCCAGCGGCGCCGGCCCCTCGGCGTCGCCAGGGGACTTGTTCTTCACCGACAGCTTGTTGAGGTGGACCTTCATGTGGTTCTTGAGGAACCAGGGCTCCTTGAAGCGCCGGCCGCAGATCTGGCAGCAGTGCTCGAACGAGTCCTTGTGCTTGCGCATGTGGCCCTTGAGGAACCAGGCCTGGCTGAACACCTGCCCGCACACCTCGCAGCGGAACTCGTTGGCCGCCTGCTCGCCGCCGCCGCCGGGGCCCTGGCCCTGCGCCGACTCGGCCGTGATGTGCGCCTTCTCCACGTGGCTGATGAGCTCCTCCTCCTGCGAGGCGGCGAAGTCGCACAGCGTGCACTTGTAGGGCTTGTGCAGGATGCGGATGTGGCGGTCCAGCTCCTCGCGCTTCTTGAACTTGCCCTTGCAGAAGGTGCAGCGGAAGCCAGCGGCGGGGGCTGCCGCGTCGTCCTGCGCGCCGCCGCCCGCGGGCTTAGGCGAGGGCGCGGGGCGGGCCGCGTCGGGCGGCGCCAGGTGGCAGGCGGCGGGCGGCGCGGGCTGCGCGTGCGCTGGGGGCTGGAGGTCGGGCCGCGGCGGCGGCAGGCCGCTCCTCAGCTGCTTGTCGCGCAGGATGGCGCGCTCCTCCAGCTCGTGCAGCAGGCGGTTCTCCTCGCGCACGCGCCCTCGCCCCTTGCCCAGGTTGCCCAGCTTGTGGGTGCGCAGGTGGATCTTGAGGTTGCCCTTCTGCGCCGCCCGGTGGTCGCAGTAGGGGCACTTGAAGGGCTTCTCGCCCGTGTGCGTGCGCATGTGCAGGGACAGGATGCTGTTGAAGCGGAAGCGCTTGCCGCACAGCGGGCACGGGTACTTGCGGTTCTTGCGCGCATCGTCCTCGATGTCGCTCATCTGCGACATGATGCCCAGGTTCTGCCCGTTGAGGAACTGCTGCAGGTCGACGCGCCCGTTGAGGCTGGTGTCCACGTCCCGGCCCAGCGGGCTGGCCAGCAGCGCCATCGGGCTGCCCATGGGCTGACCGCTCATGGGCACGTGGGCCTTGTCGTCAAGGGCCGCGGGCGGCTTGTCCTCCGGGCTGGGCCGCGGGTGCAGCTCCGGGAAGGCATGGCTGAGCTGGGAGGTGATCTGGTGCAGCTTCTGACTCATGGCATACTGGCCGTTGAGGACGGGGCCGCTCCGGCGGGGCTCCGCGTCGGCCGCCCCCGAGGACACGCCCAGGCACAGGCTGGCTTCTTCCATCCCTGCAAATGGAGAGAGAGTTCAGATCTGGGCCTGGAACCACGCTCGGGGAAGCACCATCCTCCGTGGGGCATGGCATTTGCATGTCCCGCCTTACCTACGCCTCGTAAGGCCGAGGAATTACAGTCGAAAACAATAATAAAAAAATGAATTATTAAATGCCAATTATGCAATATGGCTGTGGTCCTCCAATTTGTTTTGGCGATAGATCGTCCTCCTTGTATTTTCTATTTGCTGACTGCAATTATTCATTCACACCTAAATTATTAATGTTTTACCACCTCAACACCTTACAACGAATCCGGGGTGGACGTGGTAGTCTTCCCGCCCCCGCACCTCGTGGCACCCGCCCCTGTAGGCTCGGTTGGAAGTTGGCCTTGGAGCAGAATGGCTTTCACTGCGACACCAAACACACTCACTTGGAACTTTTGTCTCTGGAACCCACGTTCGACACACTCACCACTCTCAGACGAAAGAGATTATTTTATGTTTTGGCCAAAAAAAAAACAATGGCATGATATTTACTGATACGTAATAAAACAAGATAATGTTTTGGGAAAAAATAAAGTAAAGGACAGGCTTTAGAACAATAAAAGGGATTTTGCTTTAGTCAACAAAAAGTGCAGTAATATCTCATTAAGCTGATTAGTATGCTGCTTAGAAACAGTACTAGGTGCTGTAACACATGATTATAATCATAAAAATCCTTCAGTGTTTGCAAGGAAGCATTAACGAGGTATATTAAATTTTAAGGAGACTGCGAGTAGCAGCTTTGCAAACCTCGGAGATTAGGATTTAACCCTTATGTTACGAAACACTGTTATTTTGTCATTTGTTAACTGTGCCCACCAACAGAAGTATAAATTATCTCCCGGCGGAATGGTAGCGGATTATCCCAAGGGGCCAAATCTGGGCAGGGCTGAGGGCTTCCACCACAGAAGGACGCCTCTGCCCCGTCCTTCCCTGGGCGTGACACCCAAGGCAGGGACCTCCACTGGGCTCACAGAGATCTCTTAAGGAACTAGATAAAGATCAATTAAAGTCCAGGGAAGATGCCGCAGGAAGTCTCACCAAGTCGGAGTGTTTTTAATAACTTTCCCGATACACAGTAATGAGTACAAATTGTACCTGCAGAATGTGCTCGGCAGAAAATTAGGACTCAAAGCTGTTTGTTAAACACTAGCGCTCGGAGCTGGTCCTCGCCGTCCCCTCCAGCTGGTGGAGAACAGCTAAGTCAGGCCACTCAGGGCGGGACACCGTGAGCCACCCCCCACCCCCACGTCTCAGCACGTGCGGGACTCGGCTCAGAAAGGCCAGGAACCCACGCCTGGGGTCCTTCTACTTCCGGAGCTGTCTTCCCCCCGAGGGAGCCCAGGTCTGCTTCCTGCCATTGGACAGACACTGTGCATCTGTCCTCTGCACATGCCGGTGTGCAGCCGTCTTAGCCAGCCGGGGGCGGGGGGTAGCCCCTCACCCCAGCCAGGACTGATTCCTGAGCCACACAATTCCCCGGAGGACCTCGGGGACCAAGCTCAAGTATGGACAAAGCACATTCTGCAATGGCGGAGTCTGCTGCCCTCCGTCCTTCCTGCCAGGCAGACTGCGTGTGGTGTGGAGGGTCTCCAGAGGGACACTGGCTTCCCCAGCCAGAGCATGGGGCTGGGGTCTGCCATGCACAGGAGGGGAGAGGCAGACCCGGTGACTGTTTCCGGAGCAGAGAGAAAGCACGACCGTGGTGCAGGCCGTGGTGTCCATGGCTGACGGCAGCAGGACAGCTGGCCACACTCACGTACATGGCACACGGGCACCTGCCATCAAAGCAGCCTTCCAATTGTCCGTCTTTACTTGCTGTTTCTGGTGAGAGTCACATTGGAGAAGCCCACTTTGGACCCCAGTCAGAAAGGAGTCGTTTCCCTCGGAGATCCTTGCACCAACTCCACAAGTTTGCTGGGAGCCCGCGGGGAGCCAGGCCCTGGGTCGGGGTCCTCGCCCGAGCAAATGCAGATCGTGGCCCTGAAGCCATGTAGGGGCTCCGAGTCCCACCGACAGCTCTGGAAGCTCGGGACGTCCGAAGCCGAAGCCGACGTGGCTGGCCCACTTCCAAAGGCTACCCAACTGGCCAGCTCAGAAGCCATGAATCCAGGAAGACAGGCTATGTTCAGGTTGCGGCCAGCTCAGCAGGGGGCACGGGGGCGGAAGGTGCAGTCCTGCGAGCCTGCAGCTTAGGCAGGACCAGGGGAAGGCTGCCACCCCTCCCCCCCCTTACCGCATGTGGTGGAGAGGCAGCTCAGCCGGTCAAATAGTGAACATGGGAACCTTCAAGTGAGGTTTGGGCATAGAATTCTCTCACTGTTAGAAAGCGTTTTTCAAGCAACAGATCGTTTTAAAACAAACCTTCAAGCGACTGGTCAAGTGCCAGTGCTGAACACAGAATGTTCTACAATGTGTGAAGGCCAGTCGTCTGCTTCTCCTCACACAGGTCTCAGCTCACACGGCCCCACCCACGAGGCCCTCTGTGCGCCCTTGTCTGAGGCTGACGGCCCAACCTCTCTCTAGAGCACCCGCTCACTCTGTTCCTCGCAGCCCTTAGCACCGGGGAGAGGCTGGGCGTCCACCCTTCTCCGTGAGGCAGAGTCCCGGCTGCCTGGGTCACATATGTGGTCTCAGGGATTCGGTATTTGCCCACGGAATGGGTGAATGAATGAACAGACCTTAGAGACACAGCCCATAAAAGAAGGTGAGCCCCTGCTCTGGCCGGGTAGCTCAGCTGGTGAGAGCGACATCCTGATACTCCAAGGTTGCGGGATCGATCCCCGGTCCGGGCACATTCAGAAATCAACTGATAGTGCGTCAATAAGAGGGGCAACAGATCAGTGTTTCTCTCTCTGTCTTTCTCTCTCTCTCTCTCTCCCCCCACTCCTTCCTCCCTCTCACTCAAATCAATCTTAGAACATTTAAAAAAGGGGGAGCCCCAACCGTATGGGCCCCAAACTCAGCTCCGCACAGGCCTATGGACACCCGCAGTCTGAATGCGTCAGAGTAGGAAGGGCCTCTGGCTCCCACCTGGGGGCCAGAAAGGGCCAAGGGAGACTCCCCCCACCGTCCAGGTCTTTCAGCCCACACACCCGCAGGCACCAGGAGTCGGAGACCAGCCATCACGGGACCCATGGGAGGACTCAGGATCCCGCAGAGCTGGCCAGCCCACCAGGAGATGCCCTGGGAGTGTGGCCTTCGATGGGCAGAGTTCCCCATCTCAGTCCCCTCTGTGGGAGCCGCCACCCATGGGGCCACGGCGGATGCAATCTCTGGGCCAGCCTCACCCAGGCAGCCACTAGACTCAGAGCAAGGCAGGAGCGCAGGTTCCTGGGACAAGCAGGGGACCAGCATGCTGTCCCTGGGCCGAGGCTGCTGAGGCGGGACGAGCTGGCCCCTGGCCTGGGACTCACAGCCCTGGTGCAGCCCTGGTTTCTGCAGCCTCGACACCCGGCCTGTCCAGCATCCATGTGCCTGGTCTCCGTCAGTCAGGCAACGGCTGCAGGGGACCCTACGCACCTGCCCTGGAGGGGCCACACAGGCAAGGCTGCCGACCACAGGGAAGCAACGAAAAGCCTCCTGGGAGGCAGAGCGCAGAGCACAGGGAGAGGAGAAACTCTCACAGCTGAGGGCGCAGGTGTGTGTGAGTGTGAGTGTGTGCGTGTGGGTGGGTGTGAGCACAGGTGTGTGTGTGCAGTCGCTCTCACTGTCCGCCTTCTGGAGATGCACAGGAACGCTTCACTGGGAGTCCAAGGGGGCGCTTGTCCCACTGTGAAGGGGCCGGGCCCAACCGCAGCCCTAACGGCCCCCGGGGCGGGGGTGTGGGGGGCTGCCTGCGGGGTCTTCCCACAGCTGGAAGGTGTCCCCAACCCCAGGTGTGGGGACACGTACCCCCGTTGGAGTCACACTGCTCCTTCACAGGCCCTGCGGTGGAGGTCGGTCAGCATCTCGGCCACCAGTGCAGACATGCCCCGCACGGCCACTGCTACCCATGGCACTTGGTGGCATGCGCACAGCCCAGCCCTGGCACTGGGCCGATTGCCCCGGCACACGGCAGCTGTGACACCCACGTGAAGCAGCCAGGAGCCAGCCAGGGTGGCCACGGTCCCGGCCTTCGGGCAGCCCAGCGGGACCTTCTGAGCTACCGGCACAACTCACCCGGCCCTCTCGCCAGGAGCGAAAGCCTTCGCACGGGGAAAAGCCAGTGACCTGACGACTGATCGCTGAGAACCTCCTGCCCTCGTTTGGCGGGTGGCCTCTGCCCACAGCGTAGCAGGAGAGAGCACTGAGCCCCGGCCAGCTGGGCAGGTGCGACTGACCCACTGCGGAGGGCAGCGGCACGTCGGCACCGAAGCTGGACAGGTGGAGGCCCTTGTACACTGTCCAGTCTGGAAACACACTGACATCCCCCACCTTCTGACCTTTCCTGGGGTCACGGTGGGGTGCCATGGGCACCCAGTGCTGTTATCCTACTGTCCGCACTGACCAAGCACAGGGCTGGGGCTCCGTCCCGGCCACCAGGGCCTCCTCAATGCCAGGCGGAGGTGCAAGGCCCCACAGGATGCATGGGGGGGGGCGGGGGGGCTGGAGGTTTTGTCCCCCAGCTCAGTGATCCCCCATTCCTTGTGGGGGCAGGTCCTCAGCCCACGCAGCCCACCACTGGGTGCCCAGATTATCAAAAGGCATCCTTCGGCACCACCGCGTCATCCGGTGCCCGAGCCACCCGCAGCCTTTGACTGTGCTGATGGTGATTTGGAGTCCGCCTTTCCGCCTTCAAGGCCATTTCCTGTGATGCCCACGACAAAGTTTTCACTTAACTCTTCCAGTGGAGAACTTAATTGTCTCCCTCCCTCCAAGTGAAATTTAAAACTATCAGGACACCAGAAAAGCCAGCTGCTCCAAGTCTAAATAAATTCTACACAAAAACACAGTTTCATTTTGCTAGCACAGAAAAAAAAAAAAGTAATCTTATGAATAGTCCAAAAAATATAGATCTCGCCAGTAAGAGTTTTATCCTTATACCATGAAAAAGAATAGTTGGGAAATAAAATGACTTTCAAAATAACCATTTCAACGGGATTTTTAAAAATCAAATATTGTTGTCTAGCCAAGCACAACTAAATATTCCCTTTTTCATCAGCGTGGGTGATGGCGCTGGCTCAGAGCCTGGCAGAGCACACAGCGCCCGGGGGCTGGGCGGGGGAGGGGCCGGGGGCCCCAGCACCAGCCCCAAAGGGGCCCCACTCAAAATACTGCCACAGTGCACTGTTCCGGCGACAGGGAGATCTGCCTTCCTGGGGACGCCAAGCAGCCGACCCTGCTGTCCTCACTCGGGGCGAGCCGTGACGAGGGCCACTTCTCCCAGAATACAATGGCTCTCATTAAACGCTATTTCCCCCATTGTCGTGGCTTGCCCGCGGAACTGAGGCTGTTACGAGCACAATGCCCCCCTGTTCTGAAATGCGGAGCACCAGACTCCCGCACCTTTTCAGGGTCATTAAACAGCTGTAAACATTATTACAAAAATAAACCGGAGATTTCATGCTCAAATTTGGGCCCCGAGCTCGCTGTGCTGAGCAAGAGCCTTTCTTCATGCCTTACAATCAGTGCTGGTGACATTTAGGCACCCGCACAAATGACATCACGGGCACCACTGAGGTGGGCAGGGGACCGCAGGGTTTACTTGCCGGGTGATTAATGGATAAACAGGGAGGGCAGCACGGTGACCCGTGCCGTTGTGACTGGTGTGCAGACAAGGCTATGGGACAGGGCCAGAAACAGTTAAATCCTCGCTGGATTTATCCATGAAAGTGTGACAGCCCAAGGGGGCTATGGCAGCGAAGGTGTGACCAGGGCAGCCAAGGTACAGGCGGGGATCAAGCTCCCAAGCCTCCCCTTAGAGGGACACCGTTGGCCAAAGCCCAGGCCTGCGCTGCCTTGCGTGGTCAGCAGGGGTGGGCTCCACGCAAGCTCCCACGGAGGCCCAGGCGGTGTCCTCGTTGGTGGGGCCAGGGCAGGAGGACTTGGAAGAAGAAACCAGAATCAAAAGCACCTTCTCTTTGAAGACTCTGGATGATTTCCAAATTCGCGAAGAGCTCTCTCCAGCAGGCCGGCTTTTGGCGTCGGGGGGTGAAGCTGTAGCCCCCACGAAGACGGATGATGAGCAATCAAACGGGGAAGGAAAACACACACAGAGTGTCTCCCGTCATCTCCCCGGGGCCAAGGGGACTTCGGGCCTGAGGCCCTGGCTCACCGTCCGCCCGCACCAAGCACCGCTGGGCAGAGGCACTGGGGTGGGCGTGGACAGACCAGGTAGCTGTTAAGACCTGGACTTGTCAGGCAGAGGAAGCTCTGAAAACACTAAAATGACAATAGTAACTGCCGTTGTCACCGTCTTCATTGTTACCTCCTCCTTCTTCCTCTTCTCCTTCTTCTTCATCGTCATCACTTTCATCATCACCGTCGTCACGATCTGCATCATCGCCACCTTCCTCCTCATCCCAATTCCACGGGCAACATCGTGCCAGGTGCTTCACTGTCACTGTCTCATGGAGCCAACCTCCGACGCAGGCACTGTGCTCTTCCCATACGAAAAATTAGGAAGCAGAGACTCAGAAAGGGAAGTCCCACAAGGTCCCCAGCAGAGTCTAGGCGAGGCGCGCTGGTCCACGATGGGGAACACGCTGGGCGGGTACTGACGCTCGCCAGTCCCTTCCTCTGCGAACTATGTGGAGTCGGAGGAAACCACAGCTCCCGGGCTCAAAGGAGGCCGGGGGGCCAGAGCCCTCACCACACCGGGGAAGTGGGAACGGGGGGTGGGGGGCACACTGCAGGGACGGCATCTCGGGGAGCTGGCGTCGGTTGTGTGGGTGCAAGAGGTGCTTCGGATCTAGAAACACGGCCCGTCGGCTCCCCACTGGCTGGGGAGAGGGTCACATAGAACAGTGCGGGCGGCGTCTGGTTTTCTTACATCACCAAGGGCCAGCATGTTATTCCACGTTCTTCTGCCCCATGTCAGGTCGGTTATCCCCCAAGTAGACTGGAGGAATAGGAGAACAACCCCCAAGTCCCCTGACCGTGCCCCCAGGGGCCAGCTCCCCCACGGCACCTGCCAGAGCCCGGGTTTCTTCATCTCGGACATGGACTGAGAGTAGCTGTCCGCACACGCCGCAGGTCCTTGAGAAGGCACCTGGGATGGTGGGAGGGTCAGTGTGGCTTCTGAACTGCAGAAGGCTGCAGTCACCTGTCCCAGGTGCCAACCAGGGCTGTCAACACGGCATTCTACGTCCAGGACGTACCATCACACGGGAGCACAGGAAACGCTGAGAGCTAAAGACAGCACCTCGCATGAGAAAGGGGTTCGTGAAGACCCCCTGAGGGTCGCCTCTGCTGGAGCATCTGAGGGAGGACTCACCATTCACTCGGACTTGTTAATGCCCCCATGTGCCAAGGAGTGGGCAGCCCCAGGGGCGTACAATCCAGACCTGACTCGGACAGGGCGATAGATGGACCCTCAGGGACAACCGCTGAGGCCAGCGTGGCCAGTGCAGAGGGGTGGGGGTGTCAGGGAGGGACGCACAGGAGGGCCAGGGAGGACAGAGTCCTTGACTGAGCCCCAACGGCATCTCGAGGCTCACAGAGAAGAGAAGGAAGGTGTGGGAGACCGAGGGTCAGCACTGCGGAGCAAGGACTAAGCATGGATGGCCTGGGAAGGTAAGAGACGGGGAGGTGGCCGGGCACAGCCTGGAACGGGGGTCTGTGGAGAACGGAGTTTACATTTGGGGCAAACAGCTCGGGCCGCTCCCACCAGCCACCTAGCCCAGCGTGCGTGCTTCGCACGGCCGCTGCACCACGTTGGTGGGTCCCCCTCCCACGTGGGTCAGAGACGGAGAAAAAGGAAGGGCGATGATAAACTCCGGGACCACAGAATTCACATCTAAGGGTGGAGCTGTTGTCATGGTGACAGGGAAGCGGGACCTAGAGTTTGAAAGATGGTGCTGGCCTCCTCTCTTCCCCTTTCTAACAGCAGAGAAGTAGAAGAAGGACCAGCTCCCAGTCTCCCAGGAGCCCAATCCATCCTCCATGCTCCAGCCTGGTGTCACCTACTCCAGGAAGCCTTCCTGGATTTGCCCCAGGCTGGCGGTGACACTCAGGCCCCGGAGCCCCCACACCCTTTCTCTGGATGGAACGGTGAGGACACAGTCCTGGTATGCCTGACGCTCAGCTACCGAGGACCCAGCCAGTCCTTGGAGCTTCTGACGATCACAATGCAGACATGGGAGGTGGCCAGAGAATCATGAGAATGAATGATACTTTGTGAGCCAAAGACCAGCCCTGTGGGCCCAGAATTCAGGCCACCAGCGGCACCTCCCGTTCTCCCAGAGGGGGTGACTCGGGAAGGAAACGGCCCTACGTCCCTGTGAATGATTCCTCTGACCCACGTGCCCCCTTCGGGGAAAGCCACAAAAACGATATATATGCACAAGCTTTTAATGGGTGACCTACCTCTAAAGTGATGTCGCAAAGCTGAAAAAGATGCCCGCAGTTGTCAGGAAGTACATTGATTATTCTCCCTCACTGGCTTTCTCTCTCTCCCTTTTCAAACAGACTTCGGCACGGCAGGAAGTGAGATATTTAATCCCTTATTAACCCGCCTCGGCTCCCCGCACAGCCCCGCACACAGCGCTGCCCTGGACCAGAACAGGGAACTAGCCCCCTCAGGCTTCCCAGCCACCCTTCCTCCCAGGGCCAGTGGCGGCCGGGGTGCGGGTGCCCCGCTACACCCACCAGCCTCTCACCCCCGACTAAAGCCCTTGAACCTGGGCCCTTCTGGGCTGCGACACCCTGGCCAGCAGCAGGTTTTCACTTCACGGAACACTTGGGTTTGCTTCGTGCAAAACTAAACACTATGTGGCCGGCACAGGTGTGGGAGCGGTCGGGGGGCTCTGACTGAAACAGCCACAGGGGGCGGCCAGGGAGGCATTCCCAGGCACCCGCAGGAGACACAAGCTCAGGATCCCCGTCCTCGGTGAGCACGCCAGGGTGCGCCAGCGCCCGCAGCTTCGGCTGCCTGGACTTCGGGGTGTTGGCTGGCAGGAAGGACCCAGCCAGGGCCTGGGGGCCCCAGTTCAGCATCTCCAGCCCCTCCGCAGCCCCCACCCCTGCAGCAGCTTCCGCACCCGCTGGGTTTGTCTGTGTGCTTGTCCAGAAGCTCCTGGAGCTGGGGCCATAACCGTGAGCTTCGGCGGGGGGTCCCCAGCCCTGGCATAGAGGGGCACTCTGTCGATATTTGCCCAATGAATGAGCAAAGGAGCAACTGCAGACCCAACAGCCAACGAGTCGCGCCTGGTGCACGCACCTGGCCTCGGGGGGCGGGACTCGGGTGCAGCCCACTCCGGGCCGCCAGGGCAGACCCTGCTCCCTGCCCCTCAGGGTACAAGCCAGGTGGACGCATCTCGAATGGCACCTGGTCCACACAGCCATTCCCAGGCCCCCGCCTCACCGCCCTGCACACGCTTGGCGCCTCCAGGGACGTGCATCTCACCCAAACACCACGTTCTGCACGTAAACCCCACCCTCCTTCTAAGTCCTCTGCTGCCGACCCTGCACTGGCCTCGCTCAAGCAAACACTCATCCACTCGCCCGTTCAATCGTTCACCCGTTCACGCCCTCCCATGCTCATTCGTCATAGGCTTTCCCTGGCTCCCCATGGTGTGTGCTGGCCCAGGCTCTGCCGAGGGATGGAGCAGAAACCTGCCTGCCCCGGCCTCACCACCAAAAGGGCTGACACACCCGAGAGAGACAGCAGCACAGAGGCCACCATCGCCCTGGGCGCCATCCCCTTGCACGGGGCCAGGGGACTGACAAGGAGCTTTGTGAGGACAGAGACCAGCGCCCTCACCGTCTCTGGGCCCCGCACACAGGGGGCCCTCGGGTGCACCTGTGGTCGGAACAACACTGCACTCCCTTCCCCGGGGGCTCCACTCTCCTTCCATGCCCACCTTCCCCGTGACCCCAGGCCCTGGGCCCCTGTGCACCGTCAGGAATGCGAGGGCCCTCTCCCCAGCGTCTGGGACTGAGCATGCCCAGGGGACGCCCCCTTCATCACCTGCCCTCCCAGAGGGGACCTGCTGGCCACGCAGGGCTATGCATCCCCGACAACCAACCTCCCTGGCTGTGGCTATGCCTGTACCAGGTGGGCCTGCCTCCTGCCCTGTGCAGCCTCCACACCATGGAACCACACGGCGCCCCAGCCTGACAGCTGTGTGGCCTCGGGCACCGGGCCCCCCATCTGTAGACCACCAAGGCCGGCCGGGGTGGCCACCACCCGCACAGCCCCGTCTCCCCTCCTGCCTCCTGCCTTAGGCCCCTGCCGCCCACCTGACAGGGACGGGACCCCTAGCCAAGCCCCACTCCTGAACCAGCACCAGTCACAGCGAACGGCTGGAGTCGAACGTCACCGACACTGAACTCCAGGGGAGACATTACAGATGCACCAGCTGGCGTTTGTCTCCTTGCGCGGAGGGAATGCCATGGCGTCCAGCCGGCTCAGCTCTCCCTGGACGGGCTGTGCTTTACCGCCGTGATCGGGGACACCAGGTGGGTGGGAGCGGCATCCTGGAGGCCCGGGCCAATAACCAGGGCGTGGGGGCACCTGACAAGGAAACGGGCGTGAGGCTCGGAGAAGCGCCCGGCATTGAGCGAGTGCCCTGTTCAGTCACCCCCGCTGCCTCTCCTCTCCCACAGCTACGGTGACCCTCTACCCGTCCCCACGGCTGGCGCCTCCCCCGCCCCCACATGCCTCCAGTCACTCCCAGTCCTGGTCTGACCCTGCTCAAAAGCTTCCCAGAAGGATGTCCAACACTCCTGAGGCCGATGTGGTCGTCAAGAGGTTAATAACCTCACCTTTTTCATTTTAGAAAGCATTTGTACTTAATGAAGAAAAGGTGAGCATCCCCATTTGTAATCTGGACGAAAGGCATGGGAACAGGAAATTCACAGAAGAAAGGAAATTTGGCAAGTGACCACAAAAATGTCACTCCGCATTAGGAAGAAAGAAACTCAGATCAAAACCATAGCGAGCTCCGTTCTTGAGTAACGATAGGGAAGATTGCACCCAGACCCCCGAGGCCCCTGAGTTCCCTCCGCGGAATCAGGGCGCACCCACCCCGGGACGTGGAGAAGGTGCGGTGGCCGCGTGCCGAGCGTGGCGTCCGTTTCAGAGCGGGTCCCAGAGCCACGCCACGGCTTCCTGGACACCGCTGGTGGTCATTTCGAGGCAGCCAGGCGAGGAAAGCAAGCATTCTAGAAAGTGCTTTCACAGGAAAAGCTCCTGGCGCTGGAAGACAGCGCTGTACTTTCTGCTTTTTCCCTGGAGAAACCCATTAACACGCGTGTCCAGCAGGCCTGCTGAGGACACCCATCTGCCGGGCAGCAGGCCGGACCTGGACAAGGAGCTCCGCTGACGGAGGCACGGCGGCTCCCAGCTGGAACCATCCGGCTGCTGCTGGCTGTCTCCTGTCCCCACGGCGGGTCGCCTTGAAGTCCAACCAGCAAACACCAAAGCCACTGTCTACCCTGAAGCCCACGTATGATTTCAGGCCAAAGACTTCCCCCGAAGGCCCCATGCCCCACCCCTATCTAAGCCCCTTGCCCACACAGTGCCCACATGCCGCTCTACCCTGGCGTGGATGAGAGGGCACATGCCTCCCCCGCGGCACGGAGGGGCCCTGAGGGAACGGATTCGCAGACGGTGGCAGAGGGTGGCCAAGCTGGAGAAACCTCACAGGTCACCCAGACTCCCATATGCCCCGGTCAGATGGGCCCATTTTAGAGACGGACAAACTGAGGCCGGAAGCTAGGCGACCCCCCACAAGTAAGGCTCCACACGCAGGAGTAGATACGTGTCTGCATCTCGCTTCCCCCAGTCACCTCCGGAGCACTCAGGAAAGCTAGTCGGGGCGCAGGGAATGCCGGCTGGGTGGCTGGGCGGGCGGACAAAATAATTCCGACCAATGAATACCGACACGTGCCTCTCCCCTCTCGGCAGCTGAACGGAGGCCAGCCGCTACGCCCGGCCCCCCACGCTCTCTGTCTGCCCTGATTCCTCCCGCAGCCAGACAGCGCAGACCAGACTCCTGGCGGCCAGGCACAGGGGCCTTCAGATGACGAAGCCCTTTAGCCCACTGAGCCCGTGGCCCCTGCAGAGCCCAGGGCAGGTGGGAGACTCAAGGGCTTGCGTCTCTGCCGCCCACGGGCAGGTGGAATCCTCCTGGGTTGCCCCTGCAGGGGGGGTGGCGGGCTGCAACCGGGGCACTGAGGACCACGGAGGAACAGGGCGAGGCTCCCCCCAGTCTGTCCGCAGGGTGTGAGTGAGAGCCACAGCAGGGCGGGGCAGGGCGGGGGTACCCCCACTTAGAAACACGGTCACGAGGCAGGAGGCGAGGTGTCCGTCCGCCACTCGTGTTTGATTTGCATCCAATTACATCAGGTTGGTGTGATGAGAACCTGACATCCCCCCATGAAACGCATAAATCAAGGCACCCCATAAATTTAAAGGAACAGAGCTCTTTTCCAGAAGTGGCTAATTACTCATAAACAGCAGATATTTTACTGCCGTCGCAGTCAGTAGCGGGTTTTTAATCACCGGCGCGTTTGGTGGCCCACAGGTCCCGGGGAAGCCGAGCGTCCCCTGCTCACCACTCCCCTGGAGAGCGACAGGGGCCAGGGGAGTTGGGGCGTGAGACCAGCCCCCCACCCCGCTCAGCTCGGCTCCTCCCAGGGTCAGGGGCACCCTGAGCACGCCACCGCTGCCTGGGACGTTACCAGGATCGGGACTTCCTGCGTACTCACGCACATGGTTTCTTTCTGTGACCCTGGGAAGCCAAACGGACCAGATCCGGACCCCCCACCACCCTCCCAGGCCTGGGCGGACTTCAGGGTGCTGAGCCCCACGCGGTGCTGCGCTCCCCTGGAAGGTCCAGAGTGAGGTGGAGGAAGGCTGTGCCACATCCCGTGCGCCCTGGACAAGGACACACACAGGCACCAATCCCCACCACCCTCTGCACCACTGACTCCTTGCCGCTCCCCAAGGGTCTGGGGCTCCACCTCCAGGTCTCCCCCGCACGGCTCCCCTTGTTCGCCACCAGGAAAGGAGACTTTGTGTGAGTGCAGTGCTGACAGCCCAGAAGCCTCCAGAAGGTTCTCATGGCCGTGCCAGGCCCTCTCCGCAGAGACCCTTTCTGCAGGCTGCTCCTTCTGCGTCTGTCCTGCCCTCCCACCCCCACCTCAGGGACGTCTTCTTCAATCTACAGCCAAGCGTCTCCTTCCCGGGTACGTCCCCCTACGTCCCGAGACCCCCTGATCCCCACACTCAGAAACCAGCTCACTGCCACCCTGCTCAGCGACGACGCCTGCCAGAAACCCAGAGTGCACGACGCTGCGGGTTCCATGGGTCGCCATACACTTGCTCGCTCGCCATGCCCTCTGTCTGCACGGTGGGGGTTCCGGTCCCCTGTTCACGGCACAGACAGACCCAGAGGGGCATGTCCCACTCCCGGGCCACCCCGGGGCCCCACTGTGGGCACACAGACAGTGCCACGGGGCTAGACGCCAAGAGCAGGACATGGGGTGCCCGGGAGCGGGACACACATCAAAGGGAGGATGAAAATGAGCTGCAGCCAGGCCGTGTCTCCAGCCATCCCTGGGGCCCAGAGACAAAGCGTCCCTGCGGTGGCATTAGCGAAGCCTCAGGGTGGCCCCCAGAAGCAATCCGCCCCACTCCCCCATGGGGTACTCAGAGCAAGCAGTGAGGTGGGGGCTGGGAGGGGGGAGGATATGCCACCCAAATCCTGGGTCCCTTCTCCCAGAGGCCACACATGCCCTGGCAGGGGGCCTGGCCTGACACCACTGCTGCCCCGTTCCTGCTTGTCTGCCTGTCCGCCTGCCCCCCTTACAGTGACCGCGCCCCTGCCCCACTCCCGGCCCCTGGCAGCTGCCATGGCTGCCAGCCTTGCTCCTGATGGAGCCGGGAGGAAGCCTGCTCTGGAGTGCCCTCCACTCGGGCTGGGCAGGCCCTCAGAGGTCGGGGACAGATGGTGTGGGCTCCGCAGGGCCGGGCCTCTTGCTCCGGAGACACAGCCAGCCAGGGGCGGGCATGCGTGGCCTCTGATCCACAAAATGGACATGGCTTGTTCACCCCCAGTGTCCCTGGACTCCGGGGTCTCTGGGTCCAGCTGTGCAGAGGAAAGGGACTTACAGACGCACTCACTTGTTTAGCCTGGGGCCGAATGGCCACAGGGTCCCTCCCCCCTGCCTCCCCTGTAGGCATTAACTCTGCAGAGGGTGACAATGTCTCCTCTGTCACTGCACTCTCCCTGGCACCAGTGCTTTTGTGTAATTTTTATTGTAAAATATACAGAACTCTTAATAAATATTTATTGAGTGGGTGGAGGGGTAAATGCATGGGTGGATGGATGGACAGATGGATGGACAGACAGTGGATGGACAGGCAGATGGGTGGATAAACGCACGGGTGGATGGATGGACGGACAGGTGGACAGAACAGGTGAATGAGCATTCTCTATGAGTTAGGTGTTTTGAGGACAGTGACAATGAGCCTGGACAGGTGTCCTGCAGAAGAGACACCAAAACTGAGAGCAGGAGCTCAGCAGGTGTCCAAGGGAAACACTCTCGCCAGGTGGCGTCAGAAGCCAGAGGAAGGTGAAGGGAAACCGGAATCCACCACAGGTTGCCTGACACCTGGTAAACTTTGCTCAGCTATCGGGGCCCTTGGGCACCCTTAGTTCTTGGCGGGAAACCGGAGTTCCGAAGAGGAAGGCGCTGCTCTGTTGGGGGTCTTCCTGGTGCCCCTTCCTGAGGTGCGAACCCATGGGAACCCCAGGGTCACTGCGTCCCACCTTCTGAGGCTTTTGCGCAGAGCTCTGCTTCCTGAAGCCCTGAACTCCGCGGGAGCTCAGAGAACCCTTGCCTGTTTCGGAAAATAAAAAACCTAAAAGCAGCTCGGAAGGGCCTTCCAGCCCGTGTTTTCCAGTGCAGGCGCCCACACTTCCCCCCCACGCGCTCTGCCGGGGTCTCTCCCGCAATAAACCCCCTTCCCGTTTCTCCGTGTTTCTCGTACCCTGCTAATATTTTTTTAATTAATTCACTATTTTTTACTTTAATGCACTTAAGGAAAACTATATTATTGCCCTAAATGGAAATCTGTATCACTTGCTCTAAATTAAAGGTAATTATAAAAATAAATAAAATGAGAACAATGTTATTAAATCCTGGCTGAAGCCTGCCTCCTGCAGCCGGCTCTGCCCTGAGGCTGCGCTCTCTGCCAGAGGGGCTGATGAGGACCCTGAGGGGACGTCACCGAGGTCGGTCTCCAGATGGCTGGCTGCTGCCTCCTCATCAGGACGGCCCCTCCTTCAACCAGCAAGGACCTCAGACCAGAGTGGACAAAGATCCCCACGAGAGGTGTGGGATACCTAGGAACCACTTCACCTTTCCTCCCCACTGAAGGAAAAATTTAATTCGCAAATATGCTGACCCCTACCCCCTGCTCTGAGTCCTGGACCCTCCCCCCCACCTGCCTGGACCCTCGTTGCCCCCAGAGCCCCTGAAACACTGGGGGTCAGTGCCCCGCTCCGGTTTCTGGGGAGGAGCAGGTGCCCTTGCCCCTCGGTGTCCCAGAGGCCGGCACAGCAGGTAGCCCCCTCAGCCCTTCCCTGGAACCTCTGTGCCTGGGCTGGACGCTGAGAGGACCGAGTTCCGTTTCAAGTTCACAGGAAAGGAGGGTGCTGTCTGTGCAGAAACCAACTCCAGCTCACAGGTGCGGGAGAAACAGTGAAGTGAACTGAAAACCACATGCATGTTCCTGGACATGTCTGTCCCGCCACGGGCAGGGTCTCCCTGCGCTCGGAGGCTGGCCTGAACAGGGAGGCGGGCTTCTCCCTGCACGAAACAGACTGGAAATAGCCACACCAACCCGACTCCGGCTCCAGAAAACCCACTCTGGTTTTCTCCTGCGGGAGAGAAATATTTCAAACATCAGTGAGACGCTCCTCGAACCACTAAAGAGATGGGATTTCGCTTCACAAGAGTCGGCGCACTTTTCCCTCAAAGGGTGAAAGCGAGCGTTTAGGCTGTTTCTATCAGAGACTGTTTTCCCTGAGACTGCCCGAGCCCAGGCTCCCGACGCCGGAGATTACCACGCAGCAGCCGGGCTTGCTGTAATTAACACACGAGAAGCACTCCACTTCCCAGTAATATATTTTCCTAAGACTTTGATGATGCTGGGAGACTCTGAGTCCCACACTGCCGACTCGGGAGGCGCTGCGTCGGAATGGGACACCTTAGATGGAATCGAAGATAACTCGGGTTTAATACGTCTCCCTGGGAGGCTCCCGGTTGAAGAGCTCTGAGCGCCCGGTGATTCCAGGCAGGGAGGCTGGCCGGCCGGGCCTGCTCAGGCCAAGGGGCCTCCTTCCGTCTCTGTGGGCGATAGGGCCCCTGAGTGTCTTCTTTGGTCTCAAACATAAATGACTTCCTTAAAGGATTTAATTAATTCTTAAATGTGCGCCGAGCCCAGGAGCACAAACATTAACTTGTTAAAAGCAGTAAGCCAGATTTCTGCTCGCAGCCACTCGCAAGCCATTCCCGTGATATCTCGAGAGTGTCACATGCCGGCTGCGCCCCACACAAGCCCTGCGCCCTCCGTGCCCGCTCCTACCTGTGCCAGGCAGGCACTCGCCCCCTGCCAGCGCCATGGACCAGCCTCTGCTCTGGCCCCGGGGGCAGCGCCCACAGGGAGGACAACTCTGAGCCCTCCCTCCACTTCCTTTCATCCCATGTCGGGTGGAATCTGCTCTAAAACAGCAGAAACACTGATGGATGGCCTGAGAAAGAGGCCACACGTGTGTGCATGTGTGTACATGTGCACATGTGTGTGCATGTGTGTGTGTGTTTCCATGACAATATCTGCTTGCAAAGGACAAGCTTGCAAAGTCTGAGAAGGGGTGTGAACTGCACTATTTTTCTAAAGCAGTTGGGCATATGTATCCAAAGCCCCCAGAACAGTGGTGACCTGTGACTCCGCCCTCCACTCCCAGAACCAAGCTGGGACGAGATCAGACGTGGAGACAACACGGCCGAAATGCTACTTAGAGTAGCACAAGGTCACGTGGCCCTCAGTGCCCGGGGTGGGGGTCAGGGTAGGGGCCCGCTCGTGTTGCTATGGGTACTGTGCGTCAAAGCCTCGCTTTCCAAAACACTCTGGCAGACGGGAGCCCATGCTGATGTCATGCCAGTGGACCCGGAACCTGCGATCGCTGTCGGATTCCAGCTCTGAGGAAGAAGAGCTCACGTGGACAGAAAACAATGCCGGGAAACACGACAAAATGTAACGAAATGCCGTCCCTGGGGATGGGAGCGAACGTCTCCTGAATGGGCAGATTCCGCATCATTCCACAGTGTCCTCCAGCCAGAAAACACACAAGTCTCCTTCGAACAGAAAGCTAAAGGAACGAATCTCCACCTCTGTCCCAAAGGGACTTGTCCTTCTACTCTTTAAAAAAAATGTGGGGCATATCAGCCAGGAACAAAGTAACTCCTTGTGTATCCCAGGTTGGCTTTTGGTCTGTGCCCATGCCTGGTTCATGCCTTGGACACATAAAAAAAATGTGGGGCCACCGGTCCTATGTATACTTTGGATGGACGTGAAATAAATGAGACTTTAAAATAATAACAAGGGTTATAACAATGATGTGTTTTAATCGTGTGATTTGGAGGATAATGTCATTCAGGACGCGGCGCCTTGGGGATGGCTGCGTGAAGGGAACGGGCACCTTCCCAGCCCGCAGCCCTCCGCCTGCAGAGGGGACACCCACGTCCCATCCCCACTCGGCACACACGTCCACATCCGACAGACGGGAGCGAGTGAAAGCGCCTCCTCACGAAGAACTGGGCACGGGCACCGAGCGTTCTCTTTCCGGGGGCGTTGGGTTTGTGCAACGAACCCCGGACGCCGAACAAACAGTTCCGTCGACTTCCACCACCATCTGCTGCGGGTCCACCGCTCAGACTCAATGGAACAAGGACATTCAGTTCATTTCCTCCCAGGCGTGCACCCCTCCCCCGCACGGCAGATCTGAACTAGCGAGAGAGCGTGTCACCTGAGAAAGGCCACCGGCTGCAGAGACGAGAAGAGACCACGCAGCGGGCGAGCAGGCTGGTCATGGGGCTGTCTCAGAAAGGGCCCCACACACACACCAGGAGCATTTCACAGTGTCAGGAACAATGGCACTTGTTCAGAAATCGCTTCCAATCGGCCGGAGAGCAAAACCCCCAGGGTCACTTTGGTCGAGGTCAGAGTGTCCTCTAATGAAACTGGGTGTGCGTTTCAGATTTCTAGAAAACTCCTTGGTAATAAAGAACTGAGATTGTCAAAACGTCTGTCTCAAAACAACTCAGAAACGAGCTTTGTGGTGAAACGGGAGGGACGTTTTCATCGAAATTAAAAACAAACTAACTATGTAAAGGTGCTCTGTCCCCACGGTTCTCAAATACTGTTATGAAGTTCTAGCCAATCCAACTAACCAAGAAAGCCAAATGAAACAGTAACTATTGGAGATACAAAAAACTATGATTACTTTCCAATGATATGTTGGACCATCTAGAAAACCCTACTGAGTATGAAAACCCAGAGGGTAAACACTGAAAATCGGCAGCATGTTGCAAACCAAGGTGCAAACAGGACGCATGTGCCCTCCTTCTCGGCCTCCCAAAGCTCAGGGAGCAGCGTCTGTGGTAGATTTCCATTCAGGGTAATTCCCTAGTGGCACAAGAAGACCAGAAAGGGGGTTGTCGTGGGCCAGAAGTGTGGCAATGATCCTAGAAGATGAGAACCAGGTGGAATCAGGTGGCTGGGAACCCCAGCTCAAATGTGTGCAGAGAAGCCACCTGAGCAGAGGAGCTGACCCTGTGCCTCGCAGGGCTCTGGTGAGGACAGGGCTGGACGGGGTCTCCTCTGGGGCCAAGCACCAACACCACCCCAGCAGGACCTCAATCTCCCAGCCTGAAAATGTCCCAGTCCAAGGACAGGCCCTGACAACAGCAGAGACGAGCTTAGAGCAATTTCTGGGGGAGAGGATGAGGAGCAGGGGGGCAGCTCTGTGGGGAGCGGCAGGGACCTGCATCACATGGCGGCCTGAGTGGCAGCCTGTGCTCTTGACATTGAAGCAGGGATGGGATGGGGGTGGCAGGCAGATCCCAGCACAAACACCCTGTACACAGTCGGACACTCCTGGAGCCCTTACCCTGCCAAGCGCCCTTCCCACCCAAGGGGCAGCCTGGTGGGGGGGGGGCAGGGAACAGCCCACGACCCACAGAGGACAGATCTGCCACCTGCCACTTCTCATACATATGAGCGACCAAAAAACTCACTTCACACACACACACGCAAAAGCCCAGGAGAAACAAAAGTAGCTCAGAAATATTGCAATGGCGGCGTGTGGTGCCAGGCGGGCACTGGACTTATTGGGGGGATCAGCTGGTAAATTATACAAATGTCTACCCACCATTCTGTAAACACTAGCATAAAGTAATGTTGAATGCCACCTATACTGGAAAAAATAAAATAAAGCGAAGATTAACTTTAAAAAAGTAATATAGAGAACAGGAACAATTTCATGAAAAATTCTAACTCATATCTTTAGAAAAAATAAAGAGAGCATCGCACCTGCTACGACAGACGTAACTGCTCGGAAAGAGCGAGCGCCGAAGGGAAGAGAGAAGGGTGTTAGAAATTCGAAGTTTGGTTGCGTGTATTTCTTTAAATCGACTGAAGGTCTGAAAAACCGAATAGGCGCACTGCAGACCAGATTTCTAACTGGAAGGCGGTGTTGGAAGCGGCACGATGAACACATAACTGAGCACGTAAAATGAACAGCGAGGGAGAAACGTGTGGAGACACAGGGGGACAGACCAGGAGGTCCTCCATCCACCGTACAAAGAAGGTTTGAGAGAGAAGATGCGCCGATAAAGGGTTAAGAATTGACGATGGTGCTTCGGAGGAAAAGAACACGTAGACGGAAAAAACTGAAAAGGGCGGTTTGACAGAATCTCTCAGGTGCTGGAAACATTTCTGAACAACAGCGGCAAAAAGATTACATACTGTCACATCCAAATGAAACTGCCAAACTCCGACAAAAGGATTTTTTCAATGTTTTAAAGAGGAAAAATGGAAAGAGCTTACCCCCAGAGAAGTGAGTCAGTGCGTCGACAGACTCATCAACAATCCTGAGCATCTCAAAACAATCAAGAAAGATCGCCAAAGGGCCAGAAGAGGCCGTTCTCCCCCTAGAATCCCACGTGCAGCATCACATACGAGACAGAGATAGCGCACTGTCGGATCGGAGGAGCTCAGAACTCTGAAAGAGTTACTGTAGCAGAGGAAAGAAAATTTAAAAACAAGGGTGAAGCAAATGCCAGTTAAAATGTATACTTAAGTCTAAATAACACATAGGGCAAAAAGTTTTTTAAAAGTGTGGGGTAGCCCTGGCTGGGGTGGCTCAGTGGACTGAGCGCTGACCTGCGGACCTAAAGGTCGCTGGTTGGATTCCCAGCCTGGGCGGTGGGCCAGGCCCCCAGTAGGGGGCGCGCGAGAGGCAACCGCACACTGATGTTTCTCTCCCTTTCTTTCTCCTTCCCTTCCCATCTCTCTAAAAATAAATAAATCAAATCCTCTTTTTTAAAGTGTGGAATTAAAATCACAGATTATTTTAAGATGAAAGGAAGAGAGACGGGATGGGGCGGGAGGGGATGCTGGACGGGATAGGAGGCCAGGTGTGCTGAGCGTCCTGTTCAGGGGCGGCTGAGGCACTCTGTGCATGCGCTCGCGTACCCGGGGCTTGGACGACGTGTCGGGTCTGCCGGACTGGCACAGAATTGCTAAACCAGAGAAGAAAAAGGGGAACCAAGAAACTTTGATCCATAAGACAAAAGAGAGGAAAGAATAAATAAAACGTGATACTACATGGTAAACAGAAAACGTAAGAGAGCTGGCGTAAGACCTAACGTGAGCAAACTTACTAAATGTTAACGGGTTAAAATCACGTATGAAAAGGAGGGAACATCGGATGTGGAATCAGGTCGAGCCTCTGTGCACAGTGCCTCAGTCTGATACTCTCCATGGCAGAGACAGCTTGCATATTAAGGCCGAAAATACTCTTCATGGAAGAGACATAGGAAACAGCGTCAACCAAAGTAGGTAGGGCCACATTCGCATCGGGAAAAGCATAATTTAAGGCAAACACATTAAACAGGCAAAGGGGACTTTTATCTCCAAAAGGGGTACAGTCTCACAGAAACTAGGAGGAACCCTCGGAGTTGTGAGCACCTATGCACTTACAACAAAGCGTTAAAATGTCCTAGATCACACAGAAACTGGAACGACGCGGCGGAAAACTAACAAATCCACGGAGGGAACTGTGGCCACATCCGCCCTCGGTGTCCACAGGAAAAGCCGATGTTGAAAATAAACGTAAAAACGAGAATGCAGTTAGTGACCGAATGCCACGCCCAGCAAAACTGTAAAACCTTCACCGACAGCGCGAGGTGTTCCGGAGCTGTCCCTCGCACTAACCGCACCTACGAAAGCATCCCAGCGGGGCTCCTGGGGGCCACGTGTTCACACAGAGAGTAACGACAAGGTTATAGCAAAAGGATATTCCTAGGATGCGGCTACAGCAATACTGAACAAAAACTTCATGACAAATGTAACAAATAGAAAGTAGGAAGAATTGAAAACAAATGAACTCAATGCAAGAAACTAAGGGGGGGGGAAGGAAACATAAACCCAAAGAAAGTAGAAGAGACTAATGCGAGTAACAACAGAAACTAATTAGAAGAACACCCCCCTCCCCCACCCTCTGGGGTAAAGGACTCGCTAAAAGCTGGTTCTTTGAAAAGACCAAGAAAGTAAACTTGGCAATGCGGATGAGAATGAAAAGAGAAAATACAGAGAAACAAAATTAGGACTGAGGAAGGGAAATAAATTCAGGTACAAAGGAGACTGAAAAATCATAATAAAACGTGAAACAACTCTACAGAAAACCTATATTAAAATGAGCAATTATCTAAACAGCGGATCCGCTATGACTCAGTGAGAAGTTAAATACATGAATAAAATAATAACCATAGCAGAAATTTAAAAGATAATGAGCAGTTACATCCAAAAGAAAAGAAAAAAAGAAAAAAAAAACAGGCCCAGGCAGTTCTATGCTTGAACTATGCCTTCGAAGGAACAGATTACCTCTGTGTTTGTAACCGGACCCAGAGCAGAGAACCACGGAAAACTCCCCATTTCATTCTCCAAACTAGGACAGTGCTGCTAGGTACAACAGAGAAGGAAAACGGGAAGGGGGGGGAGGGGAGGAGGGGACGGAGGGAAAGGAGAAGGGGGCGGGGCAGAATGAGAGCTATTCCCGCCGCCACCATCACCACCCACAGAAGCTGTGGGGCAACCTCATGTGTGAACATCCATGTAAATATCCTTAAAAAATTAGTGAGATGAACCTTGCAGTACATTAACATAATAATTTATCAACAAACAACCAGACCTGACGCCAATAATTCAAGACTCATTCAGAACAAGAAACCTCGGAATTCACCGTAGGAAGATCCTGGAGGAGAGAAACCACATCATATCAAGTGTCCCAAAGGCACTTGATAAAACTCAACGCTCCGTCCTCATTTATGAAAAGATAAATCGTCTATTTCACACATCATGGTTGAGAGCAAAATATTGGAAGCGTTTCTGTTGACGCCAGCGACAAGATGGTCTGTCCTGGAAATCTTAGCCAATGCAAACCATGGGATTTTCGAAAAGGGGAAAGAAAACGTGAGATACAATTATCAACAAGGAGCAGACAAAACTGTCACTGTTAACAGCTAAAAGTGACTGTATGCAAAAGGTCTGAAGAAGAAACTGTAACACTGTTGGCATTAATAAATGTGCGGTGAGCTGTCAAAGATAAACCCATATACTAAAAACGACTGTTCTCTTATACACTGGAAACCGATGATAAATTATCAGAGGAAAATTTAAATACCCAGAAATAAGCCTAATAAAAAGTGGGCAAGACCTACATGAAGTAAAACACGAACCCCGGTGGAAAGGCAGCTGGGCAAACAGAGAGACAGCCCCTGCTCACGGGTGGAAGGCGGCCTGGCTAACATGTGAATTCACACAATTCGTCTACAAATCCAAGTCAGCTCGCTGATAGGAACATCCATCCAACTCAGCACGTGAAATCTAAAACTCATTGAAAAAAATGTGACAAGAGTGAATTCTGAGCAAGGGGGAGGGAGGGGGCATGTACACACTCAGAACAAAACACAGGAGAACCATGGTGACTGAGAGGGTGACCCACGGAGCAGGTCCACCTGTCAGTGCCCGGGTGGAGAGAAGGCCACACAGCCCGTGGCGGTGACAGAGGCGGTGACTCAGCAAGCCAGCCAGATGACAGACCACGTGGGAGATGTAAAGGCACGGTGGGCCATTATCTAAACAAATGAAATACTTCATACAGAACACATCACGTACAAACAGGTTTGAAGCTAAGAAACCGGCAATAGAATGTAGGAGAACTGTTACGTAACCCTCAGTAAAGAGGACTCAAAAGCTGGCACGATTTCTTAACATGTTCCTGCCGTGCACGCACACACAAAATACGGGTGTTGACACGCAAAGACCTCCTTGATGTGGTTACGGCGAAGAACAAATAATGCGACGCAAAACGTGCAGACGCCGAAAGGAAGTCATAGAACTAGAAAGCATTTGCATGTCCTCAGGAAAGTTCTAAGGGAGATTCATGTAACGTTAAAACATTTTTGTGCATCAAATCGCCAGAAGCCAGAGCGTCGCAGACACACACAGTGGGCAGGAGTGTGAGGGGCTGGCCCCTCTCTCCCGCGATCTGCAGAAATGGAAGCCGCTGCCCCTTGTAAGCGGCCGCCGTGAGCACGTTAAAGGCCCGCACCCTGACCGCGGGGCCCCGGCGCTGCAGACACACTCCCGCGTGTGCTTCCACGTGCCGGCGGCAGCTGTCCCCTCGCTGGGGGAAGACTGGGGACGGTCGAGTCGCTGATCGGCGGGGAAACGTTCATAGGCATCTCACGGACTGTTGCTGCAGTCGAAGAGAACGGAACAGACCTCGGTATTCCTGGTGCACCGAAGCCAGCGGCAGCTCAGGGCACACAGCACTTCCCCGCGTTTGTTAAAGAACAAACAAGAAATAGCTCTTTATGGCGGCGTGTGCTTCTGTGCAGACAGAGATGCACCGTCCACCAGCGACCACTAGCTCCGGGGAGTGGACGGAACCGGGCGCAGGTGGGAAGTTCAAACATGACTTCCATTTTTTATTCTCTATTTCTGTAATGTGACTTTTTAAACATGCTTTGTTTAAACAAGCCAAAACAAAGTAAATATAGTTTTCCTGTATATTCTATATAATAGTTGAAAATATAATTTTAAAATCTCATTCATTACAGCAAATCATGAATATATATATACAGTGTATGCAGATAAAATTTTGCCCTAATAATAAGCATCAAAATCAATAAACATACAATGGATTAAAGACTTATGTTTAAAAAAGGACCGTAAATACCTCAGAAGGTGAATTTAGGGGTATGTAAGTGCAATAATGGGGTAGGGAATTATTTTCACAGTTTGTCACAGCACAGGAATAGACGAATAGAGTTGATCGCTTGAGTCCCTTCATGTCATTTTTTAAATGCCATGTATAAAATTAAAAGGCAAGTGAAAAACTTGGAAGAAACACTTACAAGATACATAAAAGACAAAGGGTTAATATCTTTGATGTAGGAAGAGACCCTACAATTCAAAAGAAAAATTCCAATACCCAAAGGACACCACACAGTGGACAATTAAAGGCATAAACAGGTGATTCACCAAAGGAGAATCGTAGACATTCTGTTAAGAGCAGGTAGGTAGGTAGGTAGGTAGGCAGGCAGGTAGGTAGGTAGGCAGGTAGGTAGGTAGGTAGGCAGGTAGGTAGGTAGGCAGGTAGGTAGGTAGGTAGGTAGGCAGGTAGGTAGGTAGGTAGGCAGGTAGGTAGGTAGGTAGGTAGGTAGGCAAAGAAATAGATAATAGATGAAGGTCTATATAGAAAGATAAATGGATAACTACATAAAATGTAGGCACATGTATAAATGAAGCTAAGAAAGGGAAGTAAAGTGAGGCTTTGCATATCAAATTAACGTGACTTCGTTAAGTAACACTCAGTATGGGTGGGCTGTGGGAAAAGGGGGGCCCTCATGGTGCGCATGTGAGTTGGGGGTCAGGCAGTAACCTGAGGGGCTGCACCTGAAGGGCAGGCGGGGCGGCGTGACAACAGGCATTGGGATCTCCAAACGTACCTTCCCTGTAACTCCGCAACTCCACGTCCCACAGTTAAACCCGAGGAGACGATTAAGAATGTGTACAGAGATGTATCTGAAATGATTTTCATCAGAGCGTCGTTTATTAAAGTGCGACTGCATCGCCTTCCTCCTGCCGCCTGCCACGGGGTGCCGCCCGAGGGCGGCCGTGTCGGGGGAACGGCTCTGCGAGCCTGGGGGGCTTGCGGTGCCCTCTCAGCAGAGCAAAGCGTACAAGTTATGCAGGTGGGTAATCTGACCCTCGTAGATCGACCTGCTGCGGGCTGTTAACAGGAAATAAACTCCCCACGTTCAAAACGCTGATTTGTTAATGATTTGCTCATTCATTCATTCGTCCACTCACCAAATACTTACTGAGCGAGTACTCTGTGCCCGGCACCCTTCTAGACACCAGAGGTGGGTGGATAGGAAGATATTAATAAACGGATGGATAAATGGATAGATGGGTGGATGGGTGGATGGATGGGTGATGGATGGATGGGTAGGTGAGTGATGGATGGATAATTAATTAACAACAAAGGAAACAAACAAAGCATGTTGTAACTCAGATGCTAATCCACCACAGGTCCTTCCTCCTCCCCTCACCCCTCCCTCACCAGCACCCTCTCAGCTGCTGACGCTGGCAGGGGGAAGAGCAGCACACAGCCCTCATCAGAGGTCAAGAAGATTTGGGTGGCACTAGAAGAGGGTGATGGCTTTGTCATTCCTGGAGAAAAGGCCCCAGTCTGGGACAGGCACGCAGGTAGAGCACTGGAGGGAAGTATTCGAAAGGACGGGGTCGGGATGGGGGGCAGCAGAGAAGGGGAACACGGTCTCTCGTGGGCACACTCTTCGCTGGATACCACGCACCCCTCCAAATGGTGCAGAAGAATGTGGAGCGCCCACAGGGACCCCTAGGAAATTGCACACATGTGTGCGAACACATGCATCTGACCACACCCCGGAGAAGGGACACAGCCTGCCTTGACACTCCCCCACCCCTGCCACCCCGCATCACATGCATGCAGCCGGGACCCCTTCAGAGCTGCCGGCGAGTCTGCCAAGGCCAGTGTTAGAGGACACGGTGCCGCCAATCCCATCGCTGTCACTTTCCTTCCTCAAAGGAGGACCCTGCCACCCTTGGTGAGCCAGGGAGGAGGAGCTGGTCCCCACGTCAAAGGAGAAAAACATGAACACCATCTCGAGGCCCACCCACTGCTCTGGACTCAAACAAAGCACGGCCGAGTTAAGCCATCGCTGCCGCGCTCCTCAAAGAGTGCAGGGGGAGGTGTGACGTGGGACAGGGCTAAGCAACAGCACATGAAATACAGTCTACTCCTCCACCAGCATAAAGGACACATGTGCACATATCGGACCGGGGGACACGCAGCGGTGTCCACCCTGGGGTCACGGAGGACCGCCATTCCCTCCCTGGGGTCATCTCCAGCCCTTGATTTTTCAAAACAAGCTTGCATGTGGCGGGAAGGAAACTTAGGGAAATGTGTGTGGAAGGAAAAGGAAGCAGCCTCTCTGCAGACTGCTCAGCAGGCGGCCCCCAGGTCCTTCTGTTGGTGACATGGGGGACCTGTGAGGTCAGAAGAGTCGAGCTGCCAGCGGGTCCCCTGGTTCCAGGGCTCTTTATCCAGCAGCTGCAGTGTTCCAGGTGACACGTGAGCCAAGGGACAGGCACGGAGAGGCAGCAACATCTGCAAAAGCCGAGTCCTTCCTCTACAGGTTACGGGCAGGGTCAGAGATGGCGAAGCCCCTCCGCCCTCCCGCCTCCTCCGGGCTTGTGTGTCTTTCCAGACTGGCCACGCGGAACTTTTTCCCACAGTTGCCATTCTGGGGGAATCACCGACAAGTAACCCTGGCCCCTGGTTCGAAGGAGCACGCTCACTACAGACGCCTGGTTCGCTGCGGGGGGGCCCCTCAGCAGAGCCGGGGACACTGCGGCAGGTGCCGAGCCAGCTGGCCCTGGACGTGGCGCCATCCCGACCACGAAACCTGGCAGACAGGGTGTCAGTGCGCACACAGCTGGGGGACAGCCCCAGTTACCACAGATGGTTCAAGTTTCCCCAATTCTCAGGGTAACGATGCGCATTTCCTATCTCGGAAACCCACACCCCTGCATGCGATCCTTCCTGGAGAGCAAAGGCAGAGTCTCCTTTGTCCTCTGCTGTCTCCGGCCCAGAGCGGAGGGGTGCGGAGTTCAAGGACAAGCCTTTCGAGAGCCATGTCACTCTTTCCCGGCACTCACTGCGGAGGGCCAGTTGTCCCTTTTCCTGGGCGCCACCCCCAGGGCGTAAATTCCTGTGTTGGGAATGTTGGCGCCCTCCCCCCCGCCCCTACCTCCCTGCCCTGCACACCGAACAGACCTCCCCTGGAGCAAGTGCTCAGCAATCGCTGCCTCTCAGGCAGACTCTCCAGGGGTCTGATGGAAGGGCCACCTGTCGGAGGGCGTCCACCAGCGCCCGAGAAGCGGTGGCACCTTCCAGCAGGCAGAGCACACAGGTGGGGAACACCCTAGTACACCTGCTGGTGATGCAGGTTCTGCGAACCCGCCTTCTAGACGAGGCCCCGGGGAGAAGCACCACCACTCTGGACGGCTCTGTGCCCTTCGCAGGAGCAGCTGCTCTGGGAGGCTCTTCATACCTCGCAGCTGACGTGGGAGCTGCGCCCACTGCCCTGCGCACCTCCAGCCCCACAGCCCTGGGCGCTGACACCCTGGGGAGGCTCCGCACTCCAGGAGCAGCAACGAGCATAGCTCGGGGACAGGTGCCGACTCTGTGCAGGTGATGCTGAGCACGGTCTCGCAACAGTTTGCCTGCAGGCCCACCCACCCCATAGCTGAGGAGCCCCGGGCACGGAGAGGAGACATCACCTGCCCACAGTCCCCTGTCCGGTCACCGGCACAGCTGAGACTGTCTCCATCCCATGCATCTGCCCACGAAGCCACCGTGACCTGAGTGGCCCTGCAGCTGCGGAAGCTGGGAGTTCAGGGACCTGGAGTGGAGGAGAGGCACATCTCCCTGCAGCCTGCCCCCTGCCACCGGTGAGGAACCCAGCTCTGGGGTGCCTCCTCGTCTCCTCAGGGAGCCGGGCCCCTGTGCGCCCAGCCCCAGGTCCCTCCGCTATGGGACGCTGGCCTGTAGGCCACTCCACGCCATCCTTCTTTGCAGGACTAGCAGCCAGGAATGTGTGAAGGAACACATTGTACCCTGTGGTAAGGAGCTTTTACATGAACAGCAGGGGGGTAAAAAGGAGGCCTGGGCCAGTAGCGGGAGAGGCTGAACGGATTAAGTTGCCTGAATTCCCCCTTAAATTCCCATGAGCTTTTCAGCCAAGTGGGGATTCCATTTTGGTGACTCAGCGGATGTTTACTGAGAGCCTACTGTGCGACCCTCCCGCGCGGGAGGCACCAGCAGGCCCCCATCAAAGCCTAGTGCAGCGCCTGTGTCCGGGGGTCCCCCAGCAGGGACACCCAGCTCGGCTGCCCCCAGGACCAGGAGACTCTGGTCAGAGGGGGCGGCCGAGGGCAGGACAGGTGAGGGCCCCGCTGGGCACAGCCACAAAGACTGGCGTGCGGGCCCTGGGCTCCCTCGAGTGGGTGACGACCTGCAGGCACGGGCCCAAGGCCCGGTTCCCAGAGCCAGAGCAGGGCGGCACCCGCACTCCACACAGGCTCCCGCTGGCCCGACTGGAGACAGTCCTAACGACCCAGGCATCGGAACCAGGACAAATCAAGAAACTCATGTTCCCTCGGCCTCTGACCTTTGGTCTCACACTCCTTCTTTCAGCCTTTTTGGGGAGAGGGTTTGTGTTTTCAAAGGGCGGCCCTGTCTCCTTCGCACATTTTCAGGGAGTGACGTACAGAGGCAACTTCTATGAAACAGTGTGGCGCTGGACCCCAGCCCCCCCAGGAGCCCGGCGGCTTGTGGGTGATGCTCTGGCTCTAACAGGCCCTCGTGGCAGGTGCTGCAGACTCCGGGACCCACAGTATGTTCCTGGTGCCACGCTGAGCAAGTGCCGGGAGCATCTCCACACACGGCTGCCAGCGTGCGGAAGCCCCGTCCTGCTCCTCGGGTCTCCCGCCGGGGGCCAGGGAACTGGAGGGCCACCCCACACGTGCACGGTTATTCATCAACCACAAGCCGAAGTCTGCACCTCGGGCCTTGGGTTTGGGCCTCATGCGGATACCTTTCTCTTTGCGAAGTCGAGGGGCCGGCTTCCCCTCCAGCTCAGTCTTCAGGAGGGCAAGTCAACTTAAATCAAATTTTTAAACGTTTAAAAAAAAATTCTTTTTTTAATTTTCCAAAATTAAAAATAACACACACATTTTTCCAGGCAGCGACCGGGCCAGTGAAACCCTGCCTCGGCCGCTTTGGGGGAGGCAGTTTGAGAAGGGTGTCCTCGGCGGCTGCGGCCCCTGCCCGCCTCTGGGCTCAGGCACCCGCCGGCCTGGTGCGCCAGGGTTGGGGGGGACGGCTGCGGGAGTGGGAACAGCTTGTTTCTAGCGATCAGAGTCCCCACGTACTTTAAGGGTGAGTGCTGTTTCCACCCAAAAGGCTCAACGAGAGAGCCTGCCCGCGATTCGGAGACTGCCTTGGAAGTATTATGCTGTTACAGATCTCAAAGGTTAGCGTCAATGAACCTGATGCCAGTATAACCCAAAATAACCCATTCAAGAGAAAAGTAAGAAATAATTGCTATTTTCCCTCTCTCCCCCCTCCGCTGCATTGCTGTAATGATTTTGCATAACAGATTGAACAAAGGGCTGTTGTGACAGGTGGTAGAACTCAGCTAGTAAGCACCGAGACAGGGTTCAATTTAGTTTGTGAATCCTTTAATTGTTGTGCAGCTAATTAAGGAAGGTTCTTTACACTCGCAAGTGTTTACCGTTGCTAGTATGCATACATGAAAAATTAAATTGTGCCTTCAAGGGCTGAAAACTATAGAAAAATCATAGCTGAGGCTGCAACATGCTTACCAGCTCAAAATAGCTGCTTTTCACAATTGGAATTTGTAAAACTTTTTGCTAAGCAAATATACAGCTAATTAGAAGTGTTCGTTGGACCAATTAACATTTAAATAAATAAGCCATATTGCACATTTCACAGTCTTTATTTAATGATGCTTCTAACTCTTTGGAAAGATTCTCTTAAGTACAAATAAGTTGTCATAAAAATGAAAGATAAAAATAACCCCATAACAATATATGCTATTTTTCTCCTTTTGCCTTGAAGTCCTTTTACGAAAGCTCTGTAGGTATAGTTGCAGGAGAAAGGGAGGAAAGAAAAGAACCACATCCCTTCTGCCCACGAACTAGCTTTTCCTCTCATCTCCGCTAGCTACCTTTCCCCTTCTTTGAATAGAAACAGGAAAACATATTTTATTACTATTTAAATTGTTATCACTCTGTTTACTCATGTGGGGTTTTTTTTTTACCCCATGATAGAAAAATCTGTTTTAGAAAAATCCCACCAAATTGGACAACACGCGTACGCAAGGGAAGGAAGACATAGGAGAGCAAAACCAGCCAGGTGGGGGTGCAGCCGAGACAGTGGTTGGGAGGGCCCCTCACACATGCTCATCCCCAGTGCGAACCCCAGGGGGCTGCGCCCACTGTGAGCCGAGGCCAGAGGTGCTGGGGTGGGGCACCTCACCGGGACCCCGGAGTCCTTTCTTATCCTCAAAGACCAGGATATGTACATCAGCGGAACCGAACAGGCTGGCCAGGGGCGGTCCAACGTCTTTGCATTTTTGACAAAGACGCAGAATCATTTCAACGGAGGGAGGGAGGGACCGCTTCTTCCACACACGCCGCTGGAGCAGCCGGACGTCCGTAAGCAAGAGAACACTGAGCGCTGACCTAAACCACGCGTCTCACACAGAATGAACCCAAACACACCGCAGATGCCAGTGTAAACCACAACAGTCTAACACTTATAGAAGAAAACGGTCCGTCCTCGGCCTTGGCCAGGAGCTTCCAGCCCGACCCCAAAAACATGACCCTGAAAGAGGAAACTGGACCTCATCGAAATTAAAAATTTTGCTCTGCAGACAGCCCAGGTAAGATGATGGAAGGGTCAGCTGCAGGCTGGGAGGAGCTATTTGTAAACCGTGTACGTGACATAGGGCTCATCCACATACACACAGAGACCTCTCAAAACTCGCCGGAGAGAAGCAAACAGGATAATCAGGAGATGGGCAACCGCCATGGCCAGACATTTCACCAAAAAGGACGTAAGGACACAAATGAGCCCGTGTCACGTCCCACACCAGGTACGCTGGCCACCAGGTACGCACAAGTTAAAACCAAAGTGGCCCACGATGCGGCACCTGCTAGAACAGTTACGACAGAGACAGGGACGAGACCCCGCACCAGCCGGGCGCAGACAGCCGGTCCCAATGCCAAGCGGTGCGGCCGCTCTGGAAGGTAGCGTGGTAGTCTCTCTCAGAACAGAACGCCCGCTCACCACCCGACCCCGCCACCGCATGGCTGAGCGTGTAACTCAGAGAAACAAAACTCATTTCCCGCGAACACCTGGGCACTGCCGTTCATGGCAGCTGCGCGTGTAACAGCCAAACGCTGGAAGCATGCCGAAGGCTCCACGGTCGGTGAATGCGGGTCCGCCCAGGAATGAAGAGGAATAGACCGCGAGGCACACAGAAACCTGGCTGGACCTCAGGGGCAGTTGGCTGAGGAACGCTAGCCCACGTCAAAAGGTCGTAAGGTCACGATGTGATTTCCATCACACCGTCCAAATGACAAAATCCTGAGGAGGGCGGGTTGGTGTCTCTCAGGGGTAAGGATGGCAGGGGCGGGGGGATGGTGCAAGTACAAGGCACACAGGAGGGACACCTGTGTGCTGACGGGACCGTTCTGGACCTTCATGGAGGTGGTGGTGACGGAATCTGAAGGTGTGATCACCTGACACAGAGCCACACGCCTCATGTCACCGTGACAATTCCGGGTGTCGCTCGTATCCCGTGGTTCCCAGGAGAGGAGCAACGGGGAGCAGGGGGACCGGGGGGGGGGGGGGCCTCAAACCCCTCCGCACTGTCCTGGCAACTCCCTAGGAATCTATAATAATTTCAAATCTAAAAAGTTAAGAAGAAAACTAAAGATCACATTTGCAAACCACGTACTGTTCGGTGAGTGTGCGTTCGCCCTCCCTGGGCCTGGTCTGCACTGCGAGCCCCCGAGTCCCCACCAACAGCCGGGGGTAGGGATGGAGAGGGTTGGGGACAGTGGTCCTTCTCTCCCACACGTCCACCCATTTCTGCACTCAAGTCCCCTCTTACAAGGATGGGTCTTCCCGGAACCCCTTCTCCAAGCCCTCATACTTCGGGATCACGAGGAATTCTCACGGTTGAGTTAGGTTTCTAGACTGAACCCAAGGTAAGGAAGACCAATCACCATTTAAATAAATGAGACAGGTTAGTGAAGAGACCCAGAGCACCAAAATCTAAGGAGTAGCATGGAAAAGAGGGTGCAAAACACAGACTAGGGGCCGTCCGCTGCATTTCCCCGTTTGGGGGTCAAACAGGCAGGTGTGAGGTGCGACCCTGGGCACTCACCTTCCCCTGTGTCCCCAGGGCCAACGTCCTGTGTGAGCACAGAGCGGTTCCACAGTCGACAGCAACACAACCCACGGACTCTGTTTCCGGTTTACACGCTCTCACGGGGCGGGGGGCGTGCCTGTTCAGGTCTATGTGACTTTATCACACACGGTTTTCTAAGTATTATTAGGTTTATCAGGGTGACGTGGGTTAATAAGATGTATACAATTCTATATATAATGCAATCGTCTGTATATTGCTTTCCATGTTCAGAGCTCCTTCCATCACCATACACTTGACCCCTTTCCCCCCTTCCCCCACCCCCCTTTCCCTCTGGCAAGCGTTCTACTGACTGCGTGTAAGAGCTTGTTGGTTGGTGTCTTGTTTGTTCATTTGCTGTTTTCTGTTTTCTGCCCCGTCTGTGGGTGAGACGACAGGGTTCTTGACTCTTTCCGTCTGACGTGTACAGACAAACCCGCAGTGAGCATCGTTCTCTGCAGTGCAAACCTGAACGCGTCCCCCTAAGGTCAGGAGGGAGACAGGCGCCCGCTCTCACCGCTCTTACTCACCGTAGCACCGCACGTCCGGGCCAGGGCAACCAGACCAGGAGAAGAAATAAAAGGCATCCAAGTTGGGAACGCGGGAGTGGAAGTGTCTGTTTCTGCAAATCACATGCAGTTTTGTCTGCCGAGACAGACGAGAGGTGGGTCTGGCTGCAGCACCCCAAGCCACGGGAGCTCTTACCTGCAGCAGACTCCCCCCCACCGTGTGTACTGCGGGGTGTGGGCACAGGCGCTGCGAGCAGGCGTGTCTGTGAGTCATGAATTTAGGGGCAAACTCAGGGACAGGCACAGCCTCTCCTACCACCAGGGCCTCAAACCACAGCTGCCAGCGGGTGTCTGACTTCCAAGCCCCGATGCCACAGGTTCTAGCAAATACCAGGGGCTCCGGTTGTTCCCCTCGGGCCTTGGGAGGTAGAGAGGCCAGTGGGGAGCGAGACACTGGGGCCTGGGGAGCAGGCTGGCCGGAGGCCCAGGCTCCTATCCAGCTGGAGCGTCAGGGGCCCTGGCCCAGCAGGGTGTCAGGGGGGACAGTCAGGGGGTCGGGCAAAGAGCGCCCGGCACCTGGAACCACTTCCGTGCGTCCTTCCTGGAAGCTGCTGCCCCGTGACTGGGGGCTGTCTGCAGAGAAACACCGTGGAGAAAACAGATCTGAGGAAACCCCCCCAAACAAAAGTAAACCACAAATGTCTAGAACTTCCAATAGACGCAGAAAATATGAGTCCCATTGGGCATTTCCTTTCAGACTGGTTCTTCTCTGGACCCTGGGACCCAGGAAATCTGCCCTCGGAGCCAGCCTCTCAGTCCAAACCCGTCCGAGGGGGGCACGGGGTACCAGGGTCTCTCAGCCCGAAGACAAGGCGGGCACTTTTGTGACTGCCATTGTTTGTTTGGTGAGCAGGTGTTGACGAACACGATGGCCTCGGCCAGGTGGCTCAGTGGGTTGCAGCGTCGTCCTCTACACAAAAATGTTGTGGGTTCCATCCCTGGTCTGGAGGCTGCCCTGGAGGAGGGAGCTGCCTCGCACAAGAGCACACAGAAATGCCCCCCAACACGGGCACGAGATGTGTTACTGCTCTCCTCTCCTTGTGGGGTGGGCAGGCAGGACTGGGGGCAGGACCCTGCAGAAGGGGGTCCCCGGGGGGCCACAGAGAGACACACCCAACTGTCAGACTGTGTGTGTTGGGGGCAGGGGCAGCGGAGAAGGTGGGGTGAGGAGAGGACTGTGTACAGAAACGAGCGTTTACAGAAGATCACTCTGCTAAACACATCCCCCCACACGCCTAGTGTCAGCTAGACACCTCACTCCCGTTCGCACACACAGTTACCCAGTTCGTAAGGCTTGACAGTAGATGAGTGGGCGGTAGGTGGGCACACCTGTTAGACCGACTTCAGAATCTCTAAGCAATCCTCTCACACACAAAGGAGAGAATTAAAGTCCTTTAAGGAAAGATGGTGGACCCCCCAATTAGAGGGGCACCCTTGGGCCCCTGGTGCAGGGAGGCAGGGGAGTGGTCAGCGTCCTCACCGTGTGGAGCTGGCTGATCTGGACGCTGCTGCTTCTCCTCTGGTCGCCCCTCCCCAGCCTGCCCTCCTGTCCCGGAGCCTCTCCGGCGAACTCCTACCCAGCTTCTTCCGCTGAGCGGAAGACTTTCCTCCCCTCACGCGGCTCCCGGCGGTGTCCCCTCTGTCCTCACCCTGCCCCGTCCCTACTGCCACACACCTAGGGTCCCACGGTTTCCCCGCTGCCAGCCTGGTCACGTGGCCCTTCAACAATTCTGCACACGACCCAATAGCCACCCACCGCTTTCCACACAGAGACTAAAGCCCTTCCCATGTTCCCAGGCCTCCACGGGCTTGCCTCCCCCGGTCCTCCAGCCCAGCCCCCACTTCCCCTCACTCCCTACCTGTCAGTCTTCAGATTCCCCAAGCTCCCTCTGCCCCAGGCTCTTTGCACATGCTGTTCCGTTGGCCTGGAATGGTCTTCCCTGGAATAGTTGTGACTATTGACCCCCCCACCTGAGACCACTGGGCTTGTCCTTGAGGAGACCCCCATCTGGGGCCGGGAGGCTCTGAGGGGTCCGGACATCGTGCCCTAAGGCACTTGTCGGAGTTGTGATTTTGCCCTTGTTCCTGTGATTTCCGATGCATGTCTGCCCCTCCCTCCAGACTGTGAGCCCCAGGAAGGCAGGAGGAAGTCTATTTCTGCCCATCATCGTCCCCGCGGTGCGCAGTAGGTCTTCAATAAGAGCTTTAGGGATGTATATTGGGCTGGCCAAAAACTTTGGCTATTTTCCGTCCAATGGCTCTAGCGGTGCTTGGCTGTCTTTAACTTCATTTGAAACAATTTTGTTAGGTTGTATTGTGACAGCTGTCCTATCGTGGTACTTTTAAAAAACTTAATCAAATTTGGGGAATTTTTGTGTAGCCATTTTAATAATGAAGGTGGAAGAAAATGCACATTTTTGGCATATTACGCTTTATTATTTAAAGAAAGGTAAAAATGCCACTGAAACACAAAAACAGATTTGTGCAGCATGTGGAGAAGGCTCTGTGACCGATCGAACGTGTCTGAAGTGGTTTGTGAAGTTTCGTGTGGAGATTTCTCATCGGACGATGCTCCACGGTCGGGTAGACCAGCTGAGGGTGATAGCGATCAAATCGAGACATTAATTGAGAACAATCAACGTTACACCGTGCAGGAGACAGCTGACATACTCAGAATATCTAAATAAATAAAGTTATTGGTGAATATGAAAAACGTGTCTTTTATTTTAAGGAAAAAACCATGCAGACTTTTTGGCCAGCCCAATGTGAATGCATGGATGGACGGACGGATGGGTGGATGGATGGATGGGTCCCTCCTCCTTGGTGCCTTTGCTTGTGTACCTGCCCATTGGCTTCCTCCCTGATGAACGGTGACCCGGAGCCTGGCGGCGAGGCTCCACACACAGTTGCTGCAGGAACGAGTGAGTGAACACTGAACCGCCGAGACCCTCAAAATTGCGCCTAAGCGGGACGCGCCTCCCTCACCACACGACCCAGGGGCAGCTTCACGCAGCCGCTGTCCTGTACATTTATCTGTTGACTGGACCCATGAGCCGATGCTGTCACAGACTCCACCAAAGGTTCTCCCGAAGGCCACTGAGCATTCGCTTGGCCCCGCTCCTCCTTGCAGAGTTTGTATTTGACGTTCCCGGGCAATTTGAAAATTAAGTGGGCACACACCCTTGTCATAGTTGGACCTAAGGATGCACCAATTTTCAGGACAGAGAGAAGAAGAGTTAATGAGTATTTTGCGCACAGTTTGCTCCTTCCTTCTAATGTAATGGAGTCAAATAAGAAGTTACGCCATGCAATTTTCGTGTCTTGAAATGAAACAGCACACACGAGTCCTTGTTTGGGAGTTTAATTTTAGCTCACTCAAGACCAGTTACCGGGTTTCCTGGTCGGAACAGAGACACCCTGGAAACCTGGGGGCTCACACGGAGAGGGGCTCGGAGGGCTGGCTGCAGACACAGTGGGTGCGCCTGGGGGAGGGGGTGGCACCCGGAACCACGGAGCGGGGCCGAGGGCATCACCGGTGTGATGAGGGCGGGACTCACGTCTCAGGTCTGCCACCCCTGCCTTACTCCCTCAGCGTGGGGGCCTCCCACAGTGTCCACATGGGTGAGACCTTGTTAAGGCTCAATTTTGTGGTCTCCTTAATAAATTCCCTGTGGTGGCTGCTTGTACCCTCCCTTTGCATTTTAGATTCAACCGCAAAATCTTTCTGCCCCCACCTCTCAGCCCCCGTGGATTTGTGGTTTCCTTCTGGTTTTCCTGAAAATTCTGGATGACACCCATCAGGACCCGGAGACTCCCGGGAGGCGGGCTGGAGTTCCCAAGAGCGCCAGCAGGCGGGGCTGACCCTGCCAGGCCTGTGGAAGTGGAGACACCCCCCCACCCCCCCCCACCCCCCCACCCCCCGTCAAGGAGCCGGAGCCAAGCACTCACACGGGAGCCCACACCCCGCATGGCAACCCTGGGACACACGTTTTGGGAAAACCCTTAACCAAGCAGAGGCCAGGAAGAGAACGTGGGTTTTGAAGATAAGCCACGTCAGTGGAATTAACACAGATTTGTCCTCGGGCACCATCCCCACGCGTGAGTTTCCAGGGCCGGCAGTCTGGACACCGTCCCCGTCGAAGGCAGCCCGGGAAGGATAGTCAGGCAGCACAGTCAGTTTCCTGCAAGTCCTTCACCTTTTTGTCTCTCCCTCTCGATCCTTCCGGGTCTCCTCTGTCCTGGGCTCTATCATTCTTTATAATTAAACACCGAAATCAGCCGCACCCCAAACGTAATCCCCTCCATGCTGAGACTCCTGGAAGACCGGGCGGGGGGGAGCCCTCCCCTGTGCCGGGGAACAGAGATGGGGGAGACGCTTCTGGCCGAGGAGCTGGGAGTTCCTCGGGGGTGAAAAGGGCAGAGACCCGGCTGTCAGAGCAGGGTCGAGGGTCGCTCAGAGCCACTCGCCTGCCCAGGCTCCTGCAGCAGCGAAGGCTGGGATCTGTGCTCCCATCCGGGCGGGGAGGCCACCCAGGCCCCCAGAGCGTGCTTCTGAAGGCCAGACTTGGTCCCTGGTGAATAAATATCAACGCCATCACTGCCCGGGGGCACGCAGAGCCCGAGGTTGAGGAAGTGCTGTGTCGAGCAGACGTGCAAAGCTCATAAGAGCAGATTTCTATTCATTCTGAGGGGTGTCCCAGGGGCCCAGCACCCTCCCTGGCACCGAGCGTCTACCTGGGGCATGGTGCGGGGGAAGGCAGAGGGCTTCCCTTTCCCTATACCGTGATTAGGATCCTCCAGAAAAGGCACCAATGTGCCCCCCTCCCCCACCCAGCCTGAGGGGGTCTCTGACTTTGCCCAGGTGTTTTTCCAGGCCAGGAGGCAGGAAGGCCCCCAGCACAGGGGAGCGGTGGTCTCCAGCTCAGCTGCAGGGTGTGGGCGCTCTCTCCATGGGCCTGGCCGGGGCTGCGGGAGCTTGCAGCTGCTGACACTGCCGGGAGCCCCTGGCCCTAGGTCCCGTGGGCCTGCTGGCCACTTAAACTCCGAGGTTGCGCTTTCTCACAGGCGACCCTTGGATCTCCGCAGGCCGCGACCTTTGCAGTGGCGTTTGACTCCCGCCGCTGTGACTGGCCCAGCCGCCTTTCTTCCCGCCCCACCATCTGCGGTGTGCCAGCTTATTAGAAGGGACAGTCCCCAGCAGTTTTCTGAGTCCCAGGGCCTGCTCAGGGCCCATTCAAGTGAGGATTAAAGCACAGAAAACAGCAAGCGAGCAAGGTTTTCTCCTCTTTCCATCTGCTCCCCGCCGCTCAGCCCAGCTCCAGAACCCTCCACCCGGGGCCAGGAGCGCAGCGCCAGTCTCCCCCGACAGTCTCTGAGGGTCCCAGACACACAGCTGGGGCGCTGCCTCAGGGGAGCAGGGAGCTGGGACCACCGCCTGCCCCCATCCCCTGGGGAAACCTCAGGGCAAACAGCAGAACCGGCACCACGGCCGCCAGCCTCGTCGCCTCTGACGCTGCAGGAAACATTTTCTAGAGACTTTTACGGCTCCACTTGGAAAGTGTCACAACAGCACACACAGCAGCTGATGGGTCCTCCTGAACAGGCAGGCAAGAGATGTCCGAGCTTCGGAGTGAGGGACAGAGAGGGCACCACCCGCGGGAAACACGCATCTTGGGCAAAAAGGGATTTCCGTCAGGAAGACTCTGCACCCCCTACCCAGCAGAGTGGGGGCGGGACCCACGCACGAATCCAGCTCCAGCTCCGCCCTGCAGTGCCGCCCCCCAGGAAGCTGCTCCCTGAAGGTTCCACGCACGAGAGTATCGCCAACCGCGTGGCCGACTTTGCACCAATCCCTGGTGACTGGAAGAGCTGCAGGTAACAGCCGGCCACCTGGGAGTCACAAACCCAGGCCTGGGCTCCCTCCGCAGAGGCGCACGGGGGAGTGCGCACGCTGGGGGTCCCACTGGTGGGAAGGGAACCAAGGCCCCACTCGCCGTCTCTACATTTGGCTCTGGTGGGAGGAGCCTGGTACGTCCTGAGCGTGGGTGTGGGAGGCCCCCCTCCGCCCCCTGAAGAGGCCACATGTGCTTGGAGGGGGACACTTCCAGGAGGCGGACCCCGCGGTCAGTCACTGGCTACAGTGCTGTTCAGCCCTTCCCCTCTGTGGGGACACAGTCTGGAGGGCCTGTCACTAGGTGTCACGTTGCCGCTCTGGACTAACCGGGAACAACCAGACCCACACTGGCCCTGCCCTGAACTCCAGCAGAGTGCACCGTCTTGCTTCTAAAGCTCAGGTCCAGGGACAGCTGCGCCCCAGGCCCCCCGCACCTCAAGCGCTCCTAGCTCGCCTTCCCAGGTGAGCCCCCATGGGCTGCACTGCTCCCAGCATGCCGAGGAGGGAGGGATCCCAGGGTGTTTGGGTCGGTGCCCACCCTCCCCCAGCACCCTGGATGGCAAAACCATCAAGAGGCCACAGCTGGACACCAGACGCTGTGGAGTGGGAACTCTGCCTCCACTGGGCCCTGTGGCCTTGGGCAGGGACAACCACGGTGACCTGAGGACTGGGGTCCACCGACAGGATTTCTGCTGGGGGCTGCAGGGATGCCCGCCCATCCCACTCAGCCTCCGCAGTGGTGGGGGGCTGCCACCCGGTTCCGGCCGTCCCCCGACACCACGAGCACAAGGCTGAAGAAGACTCCACGTTCACCGAGGGCCCTGGGTGGGGGTGCTGGGGGCTCCCGGGTCTACACTACTAGGAGGAACAAGAGGTCACCGAGCCACCACGTCCCACAGAAGACCTGGCAGCCGCTCCCCTGTCCTGTGTCACCGTGTCCTCTTTCTCACAGCGCCCACTTACGGCCTTGAAATCCCGGCTCTGTGGGGGCGTGGGGGGGAGGACAGGGAAGGACCCCTAGGGACCCTCTGTGGGTGGGCCGTGAGGCCTCTGGCCCCGTGTCCGCCAAGCAGAAGGCGGAGAGGGCCGTGACCCCGGCCAGGCCCCGGGGACCAGGCTGGCACATCCCACTGGCCATGATGTCCGCGGCTCTGCTCGAACAGGGATTAGGCAACAGGAGTAACAAACGCCCCTTCCTGCGAGCGTCCGACCTTATCTGGAGCGTGTCATCAGCTCCGAGCGTCATGGCTGATGTCCGTGTGTGTGACAAGCAGCCTCCGCGGCCTCCCAACTGGGGCCGGGCTGCTCTGGGCAGCAGATGTGAGCCAGGCCTGTGCGAGAGGCGGGAAATGGTGTGGGGAGAAGCAGCGGGTCCTCCTTGGCCAGTGGCCACCCAGGGCACCTCCCGCCCCCAGCCCCACGAGACAGGCCCCCAGGGCCCAGCTCCCGGCAGCAGGGAGCGGGGGGCCTCAGCCTCGCCCGGCAGAGCACAGCCAAGCTGGAGTGTGGGCCGGCAGTGGTCCCTCCTGGCCATCAGGCTCTGTTGCCTCAGCAGCCCCCCACTGGGCGCCCCAGCCAGTAACACCCACACAGAGCTGCCCACACGGCACTTCTGCCTACAAGGGGGCAGGGCATGGGCCACGAGAGGGCAGCCCATCCATACGGCGCCCTGGCGGGCCCAACCCCCTTTCTCTGTGCCACCCCCCCACCTGCCAGGCCTCAGTCACACACCCAACTGCCCAACTCACTCGAACGCGGCCCCGCCAGCATGTTTGTATCAGAGTCTTAACATGCAGGGGCCGACACGCCACCTTAAATGCTGCTGATAGCCCGTGACTTTGGACAGGCCACCCAAAGCAGCCCCCTGCTGTGCACACCCCCCACCCTCCCAGAAGGCCGGTCCCCGTCCCCATGGGACCGAAGCTCAGTGGAGTTCCATCAGGCAGACACTAACCCTGAGAATCTAAAGAGGAATACCTCACACCTGTCGTCCCAGCTGCGTGCCTGGGACAGCTCCAGGTGCCCACAGATGTTCACGTTGGCAGGCGCAAGCTGAGGGCCTACTGTGTGTCCAGAGGGACGCGAGGCGGGAAGGGAGGCGTTCGTACAGACTATGGCAAGGTCGGGGAGGACCGATCTGAAAGCTCGGCTGAGGCGGGGCGAGCCCCACCCAGGGTTGGGGAAATGGCTTCGGCAGCCAGGTGACTATGCAGCTGGGGGTTGGGGAATGAGGCAGTGCTTTCTGGGGGAGGGGAGGCTGAGTTGCTGCTTTTCCAAGACAAGGAAAGAGCGTGTGCGAAGGCACAGAGCCCTCGGGGCGTGGGTGTGTCAGGGCCAGTGAGGTGCACAGCGACACTGTAAAGAGGTGACCAGGAGGAGGGCAGGGGAAGGCTGGGGGTCTGGGCTGTGAGATGAAGCTGGGAAGGTTGGGTGGAGCCGCATTTTACCAGCCTAGGTGAGGAGTGGACAAGGGACCCTTCGTGTGACCTGTGAGAACCAGGTGCCGATGCATCGACCTGGGTGCCATTCATCCGCATCACCGCCCAGGTCCCACGGGGCACAGGACACTCCCAGGCCCGTGGCTGCACCTGCTTGGGCTGTGAAGCAGCGGGTGTCCCAGCAGGGAGTTCACGCAACAGGGAAGGTCTGTGATGGGAAGGGGTGCACCTGGGCCTGACGGATGGAGTCGGAAGGTGGGGGCAAGGGAGTGGGAGGCAGAGCCTCGCCTGGTGTGGGGGAACCGTGGGTGGGCGCCCCTCCTGGGGGCAGGCGGCCTGCTGGGGAGGGCCTGGGGAGGCTGATAGCTGCACCATCAGATGGTGGCATGCTCCCTCTCAGGCGACACAGCACTGCCAGCGTGTTGGGGACCGCAGACCGCTAGCTGGTACAGCCGGGGAGAGACGGATGACACAACAGGGTACAGCCAAGAAGGACAAGGAGGACCAGCACAGAATCTGGCATGTCACCAGGGCCGGGGCTGCGTTCCCCAGCTCACGGGAAAATGCCCATTAGAGCACCCCACAGGACTCTGCCCCTTCCCCAGGAGGTGGCCGATGCCCTGTCCCGTCCCCCCAACACCATGACCCCACCAGGTCATTGCTTCCCTCCGTCTCCATGCGGTCACCAGACTCTATCACCCTGTCTCTCGCCTCCCATACCCGCCCCTGCGAGGCCCTGGCCTTCCTTGCTGACCCGCTGGAACCACACACCTGGGTTCCTGCAGAGCCCTCCTCTCCCAACCCTTCACCCTTCACACTCCCCTGGGGTCGTGTGGTGGCCCTGCACCTTGGCCACCCAGAGTCAGGACCCACATCCCCTACTCCGGGCCTGGCCCAGATCACTCATCGGGAGGACCAGGAGGGGGTGCCCTGGAGAGGTTCCCAGCCTGTCCCGTGTCCAGTACCACGTCCCCATCCCATGCACAGGGTGTGGCCTACCAGGGACACTCAATCAACTTTTGGGAGCAGGGGGAGGGGAGGGACCAAATGGGGCTGAGTGAGGGGCAGTGGCCTCGGGCCCCCCACCCCTGTGTGTTTGCTGCCCGGGCCTGACCACGGGGCGGCTCTCCCTTGCTTGAGGCGGGAGGACAGCCCTGGAAGCCTGAGTCTCGGTTGATGTTTTGGGGGGCAAAGCACAGATGCGCAGAGGAAGTTGGCTCACTCTGAGGGTTTCCAGGGGGGATCCTTCCAGACAAAGACGAAGGCTCCCTGACTTATGCCTGAGAAATGGTGATTTCCACACTGGTATCTTCTCATACAGCAAACACCCATGTGCTGTCCATCAGAGGCCCCATGGGGCTGGCACGGGCTCCACTCCCACTGCCCCCACCAGCACCACACAGATGCCACACCATCCAGCAAACCCAGGCCACGCTTCCTCCACTCGCCACCAACCCTGGCCAGCCACGCGTTCGGAAGGGACCTGTGGCACCAGAAACATGTGGCCACTTCCAGCTCACACACAGGGGCCTTAGGAAAAAAGAACTCCCTACCCACACCCCACACCCCCACCAAACGGATGCTTAATCAATGGAAACATTAACTGCAACCCTAAATAAAGAAGCGCGGACCTTTTCGTCATGGCGCTTTATTAATTTGTAAATACAATTATTGAATTTTTGAAAGTTCTAATTTAAATGTATCGATCTATTATTGTTTGGTTGCTTTTCCACCCAAATGTCTTGGAGGAGATGGATGGCCGCCATGGGACCGGCACAGCTGCCGAGCCTCTGCCCGGCCAGAAGCCCTCCGCCAGCACCGTGCGCAGGCAGGGCCCGGTGCCCGGTCCGCAGAGCAGGCAGGCTGGTGCGGTGCTCGGATTGGACACCTCTCTTTTAAGGACTGCGTGGGCAGCCCCGACACTGGAACTGGGTGGGCGCTGAGTGGCTCCCGGAGGCGGGGGCGGGGCCGAGAGCAGCCTATGGGAAGGGTTGCCCAAGTCAGCCCCGCTGGGAACAGAAAACGCCCCTTTTCGTGAAGGTGGCTCACAGGGCCGCTCGGAGGAGACTCAAATTAGGGAATGAAACGTGCCCTCCTCCCCCCACCTGCTCTCATCCAACAAAAGAACTGAACCAGGAAACACAGGTCCTCACCCCCAAATCCCTGGGCCCTTCACCCTTCCCACATCATAGACCAGCTGCCAGGGGCGACGCAGCCCCATCGTCTCCCATTTCAAGGAGAATCAACCCAAGAGAAAACACTTAACAACTCAATGAGTTAACCCGTGCCCGAGGCCTTCATGGGCTGGGAGGGGCGGGGCTCCATGGAGAAGATGTCAGGCAGACCTCCCCTCTGTCACACTCGGGGGGCCACCCCCCAGGATCATACCCATGTGACTGGGAGGACCCCACCCAGCACACAGCCCGGGCTGGCTTTCCCTCGAATCCTGGCCTGGAGCGCCCTGCGCAGGGGACACCGCGCAGGGTAGGCTGGTGATCAGCTAAATGAAGGAGAGGGGACGCTTTATTTGTATCTTTACACAACATTGTTGTGTGCGATCCGGTCCAGAGGACACACAAGCTTCCCAATAGCTGGCGGTGGGCAGTTAAGAGCAAAGCCACAGTGTTGCAATCTGAACTCACATTTGTAGGAGGCACGCAGGCAATGTTTCCACGGGGCTCGAGACTGCCGGCCTGACATTCGTCACCCCCACACGCTCCCCCCACCTTGGGACTCAGAAATCCAGAGAGCCACAGAGGTCATCTGGGGTCCACAAGGCCAGGACCCACACCTGCGTCCCTCTGGCACCTGCCACACACAGCCGGCCCGCGGGAGGTAGGGAAGTTGGAGCGAACACCTTCTGAATAGGCACTCTGCCGCCTGGGGGTCCGGAATGAAGACAGGCCGCTCCGACCCTTTTCCCCACACGCAGAGATGCCTTGGTCAGAGTGCGCTCCTCTCGGCTGCCCCTCCTTCCCAGCAGTGTGTCTGCTGCTCACCAAGAGCAGAGCGGCCCAGACTGGGCCAGGTAGGGGGCGGGAAGAGGAAGGAACAGGGCACGGACCCGGTGGGGGAAAGCACTGGGCCTGAAGAGGAAGGTCCGAGGGCAGCCAGCTGGCCCTGTCACCTCAGAGGAGCCAAACTGCCCAAAATCTGTGCCCAGGGTGCCACGTGGGAGTCAGAGGACTGGAAGGGGCGTCCAGGTGGTGGGTGAGCGCTGTTTTCTTCTTTCTCTGAAAACACGCCAGCAGAGGGGAGGGGGGACCGGCTGGCGCTCTCAGGCTTCATAAAGGCGAGAGCAAGTCACAGCAAGGTCAAATCCCCTTTCCAAGCACCTCAGGGCCCGAGACAGAGCTGAGGTCAGACTCCAGGTCGTCGGAGGGCGGCAGGGGCTTCCTGGCGGGCACCGAAGACTCCAGCGCCAGTCCGGTCGGTGGAGTCCGCACGAGAGCCAGCCAGGACTCTTGCCACGTCCTGTAGTGGGAGAGGCTGCCAGATTCACCAAGACACTGAGCCTGTCCCCTCACAGGCGCTTCGGCACACACACACCAGCACGGCCACGTAGGCACCCATCTGCACAGGAACACACAGGCGCAGATGCAAAGACCCCCCCCACCCCAGCCCGAGCTGGCACCCCGCAGTGCCACCGAAGGGGTAAGCTCCCTGGCAGACGCTGTGAGGAGGGCACAGGGCACGCCTGGGGACCAGGGGCAGGGTACCGTTGCCTCAGGGCGCTGTGGGCGGGCAGGTAGCAGAGCCCTGCTCCCTGCTGTACCGATTGCCAAGCGCGCCAAGCCCCGGCAGCTGTCTCGGCGCGGTGACGGTACCTCTAATTGATCTCATTATCTCCCCTCCGCAAGGTGAAGTGCAGCCCCTGGCAGGCGGGGCCGGCGCTTGGCCGCGGGTTCGCAGTCACTCTGGTGTTGCCAGTGAACGCAGGCGGCCGGGCTGCCGGGCCAGCTCTCTTACCCCCGGGGGATTTCTCCATCCCACACCCTGGGCCCAGGCGGCTGGTGCTCTTTTGTTACTCCCCCGCCCCAGGGTCACTATTACGAACAGGGTCTGACCCCTCCCTGCCACCCCCTCGGGGTGCTCCGGGCTGCAGGTGGATGGACCCCCTTCGCTCCCTCCCAGATCCAGCTCCCCCTTGCTGGAGGAGAGAGCACGGGAATAGCCCACAGAGTTGCGGGAGGGGCAGAAATCGGAAACACTCCGTTTGTTGTGTTTTCATTGGGTTTGTTTTCTTGCCAAAAAATTACCCCCTTTGTCTTTGCGCAAAAGAGGCCATGCGGCACCTTCTGCTGGGCACGGAGAGCTGCCAACACGCCTTTCTTAAGGGCGGCTCCTGCTCCCTTTCCAGCCTCACCAGATATATTTTTAACATAAAAACACTACATGTAATTGGTTATGCATCTCTGTTCTCTCAGCACTACTGGGTAGCACAGAAAAACACATTAGTATAGAGCAATTAGTGCCGTGGCAGTAAACAACTAAGGCACTATTAAGCTGTGGGTGATTAAATAGTATTACTCTTTATTTTTTATGGTGCTCGACAAAAAGATGGAGGAGATTGAAAATACATATTTCCATTAATATTAATGCAAAATATAAATAACAGGTGTCTTCCATGTCTTCTTAAGGCACAACTTACAGCCTGCCCTTCAACATGTAGAGAGGTGCTCTTTTATTTTTTACTGAAAAAAAAAATCTCTGCCTACACTCTGGGGCAGTATTTCTCGCCCTCAGGCACCCAGGTATTTAAGCAGAAGTATTATTTAATTGGAGTTATGGAGTCAGGCGAAATAATGCTCCCATTTTCATCACTATAAAAAAAGAACGAAGCTTCCTTCCCATTGAAATACACTCCCTCGCCTGTATCTTTTCAAAGAGTGGAGGAGGCGTCCGGGATCCTTGGCCGCAGGCGGAGGCCGGGCTGCACCTTGGTCCTGGACCACCAGCGCGCCCAAGGCTGGCTCTCTCCCTCCTCGGCTCTCCGGTCCGTCCTCCTCGGGTTCTGGCACATCTTCCCCTCAGCATCTGATTAAGTTAACAATGTGCTGCTATTTGCATGCAGATTTGCCGGGCTTTCTCTCCAGCTGCTCCCGAGACTGGGGCTTTCTCTGCGCCTCGACAGCGCAGCAGTCCCTAAATGCAATCTTTGTCAGGCCCAGGTGTGCGCACATTGAGGGCGCCTTCCTTCCGAGCGATTTTTCTTTCTGTAGCGTTTATAAGGCTCTATTATGGTATAGCCACATCTGGAGGAAAATTCTCCAATTAATTATATACTTTTACCACTAGGAAGACAAATTCTAAGAGATACCAACATTTTTGTTGCTGTTGTTCTTATCTCTTTGACAGCCTGCGTTTTATTTTATTTTGTTTTGTTTTTCCAGGCATTTCAATATTTAAAGAGCCATTAACCAAGGGGAGAGGCGGTGGATTTCTAGGAAAAGAGACACAAGGGACCCAAAAGCTTAGTGCCTGCCCTGCCTCACCTCCCCTGGGCCAGTCTGGGCAGAGGCACCAGGGCGGGCTCTCTGAAGAAGGCCCCGGGGCTGCCGTGGGCTGGCAGGACACGGCCGGGCAGGTGGGACAGACTTCTGTTCTGCTGGAATTTAAAAAAAAAAAAACAAAAACAAAAACGAGTGCTATTAACCCCTAACCTCAGCTGCTCCCAGGTGGACACACTCACGGCCCTGAACGCCAGAGAACTGGATTCCTCCACAGTCCCAACGCAGAACCAAACTGGATCAGCACAGCGACCCAGATGCCGCACCTGCTCAGTGGGGTTGGGGGCGGGGCAATTTTCCATCAGGGTTGAAGCAGACTAAAAGCAAAATCTGGAGCTAAGCATGCATTCTCCTTTTCCAGAAAAAGACAAGCTTTGCCCAAAGCGTCTGCAAGTTTCTTTAGAGCCAGGTGGGGTTGAGGTTTTGCTTTTTTTTTTTTTTAAATCCCTTTTGGCCTCGTCAGATCAGAGGGTAGGGGAGTGGGGAACGGACAAAACCAAGCTGAGACGAGAGGAAAGTTTTAACGCCGGGATTGTCCCTCTCCGAATGCCATGCGCATTTGAAGTGCCAGAAAATGTCATTTTTGATTCAAAAATTATTCTGCACAGGGCTATTACTGCACAGACAAGAGTGCATGTGTGAGCGTGTGTGTGTGTGTGTGTGTGAGAGAGAGAGTGTGAGCACGTGTGCCCTGTGCTGGGGAGGCCACACGCACGCTCACGGGGAAAGCTGAATGACTGAGAACCGGGACAATCCACGTGGGACCATTCTCATTTTTCAAGCCAAACTCCATCAGGTACAAATCCAAGCAGGTTGTGGCTGGACCCACAGGTCCTGTGACAACATGGTGAGGACACCTTCTCCTCCTGTCGGCAACGCCGGCGTCAGGAAGAACCCGGACTAGGCCGGGCAGTGCCAGGGCGCCTCCCCGCCGGCTGCACGTGAGCAGGGACCTCCCGCGGCAGGGCCTGTCTGCACTCACATCTACCCAGGGGGCACCCTGTGCATGAGGATAAACCCTAAATAAGGGTCAAGTTCACTTTAATTTTTTTTTCCTTATGAATCAGCTGCCCTTCCCACTCTGCAAGGACACAGCAGCAGGTTCTGGGTCCATGACACTCAGGAATCCATGCATTTTTTTAAAAATTAGGCAAATAATACAAAGAGAAAGAATCGATTTCTTCCCACGACCCCTTGGGGGGCCACTGGCCTTTGCCACGCCCCCGCTGGCTGGCACTCCAGCCCCGCAGACGCCCTCCCGCAAACCCCGGGCGGAGGGGCGGATGCACGGGGACAGAATTACATCACGGGAGAGCGTGTGGCATTGAGGGAGGAAAAACCAGCAAAGACAAATGACATTTTGCTGCCATGGCGTGCTATTTTCGTGGCGATGGCTCGACTTTTGCCCCCAACGCATATGCCAATGGCAGGACGCACTCCGGGGCCTCACAAAAAGGAGTGTGTGCGCACAGCTGTACTGTACACCAGCACAGATTACATGTTTTCGGTGCGGCCGCCACAGCAGAATGCTAATTAACATACTGGAGTGATGAGAGCCGCGGCGAGGCCTTATTGTTCCATTATTTCACGAGGCCCAGCTGCCTTTGTGTGTGTCACTTATCCTCTGGTGCCACAGGTTTTCACTCCAAAAATACTCTCCCCACCCCACGCTCGTAGTTAAAAAACAAAGAGGTGGCAGATTGCCGTTTCTGTGTCCGTCTCGAACGGCAGAACTGTTAAGCTGCTCTGGTTCGGTATTTAGAAATAATTTAACAGCCATATTCCGACCCTGCCTGCGTCCCCACATAATGGCCGCATGCTCGCACCAAGCCAATGCATAACTAGGCTGACATCACTTATGAGATTTAGATTGGTCAGTTAATGGAAGTCTTTACCAGAATCAATACCATAACGGCTTCTTGAAATGAACGTGATTTTTTACACGGAGTGCCGCAAACAATAACTACAGAAATAGACTACCTTTGTACCCGGCACAAAGAAGCCAAGATGCAAAATTAAGAAGCAATTACATTTTTGCAAACTAATATTACAGTCAATTATTAAAAACAAACACTCAAAACCATGTACTTCTCATTAAATAATGGGACAGTATTATCCGCCCCCCCACACCTGATTAATCATTTTTTTACACTTTTTAATGGCTGTTTCACCTACTGGCTACATTATCAGGTTGCTATTAAGGACTCATATTGATGAGTGATGTAGCGATGATTATGTGAAAAACCATATTTAAAGCTTGTTTTTGGTAAAAAAAAAAAAAAAAAAAAAAAAAATTCCATGATCCTCATTCACGAGAATGCCGTCTGCCAGCTAAATTCGTTTTTCTTCTCCTTTTGCCTGGATCCTGCGTAAAAGTGACATTCTGTAAAATACAGGTTTTCTCAAAGAGTGTTCCGCCAGCAATCCATACGTACTCCGGTAATTTGCAGTCAAGTTCAGAGAGAGAGGTTGGCTTAAGCCCAAAATGTTTATGGCACACCGCTCCTCCAAGAACGAAACGCCTGGAGTTTTATTTCAGGTTTCCCAAAGCTCGCCTTCATCGACACCAGGTACGATAGCTGGGGACCTACGTCCCGCCCCCGCCCAGACGCCACTCAGCCAGAGTCACAAATTCAGCCAGCACGGGCGGGTCTCCCCCGAAAAGTACGGCACATCACTAATCAAAGCCACACTGTCGCTCCACACCACGCGCTCTCCCCACAGCCCAGGGAGCGAGCGAGCCAGAGTTGCTTTTTAACGAGTTTAACTGGTAATCTCAGATAAATGGAGAACGGCTTGAAGTGCCTGTCTCCTCCCAGGCAGTAAAGAGAAGGATTTAGGGCACCGTGCGTCCCCGCGAGCGCGTCACCGGGAGACAGGCCACAGGTGTGTCGTCATCGCAACCCAGCGCCTCCTCGGCAGCGGCCATCCCCCCACTGTGGACACAACATAGATTTTTTTTAATTGGATCCAGGAGCTAGCTAAATTACCCAACCGCTCTCTGCTCAAGCCCCAGCTAGCTCATACACCAATAATAATAAACTTGCCGTAATAGTGGCTCAGCCTGTAACTGACTGGTATTTTCTCGTCGCCTGAACGTGGAATAACTCTATTCTGAGGACAGCCACCAAAGGCACCCCCGGCTTGGTGTCCTCCTTAAAAATGGCTGGAGAGTTCCAGAAGGGATCCCGGCAAACAATGTTCAATTACATACGTGCATATTTTCACTGCTTACCTCATGGTCCCGAGAGAAAATAATATCACCACTCACCACGTTGTAATGTGTGAGAATATCTTCCCTCACCCTTCACAGTGTTTATTTACCAGGTCAAAGCCACCACCGGTCAGAACCGCGTCCGGGGCCATGACAGCGACTACAAGGGCTGGGCCCCCACGGACCGGCTCCAGTCGACACGGCCCAGGCGTGACCCTCTCTCCACTTCACACATTCACGTCTACTTTGCAAAAATGAAACCCAGAGCCCGCGCCGAGCATCGGAAAAGTGTCACATCTGCAAATAAGAGACCAAACCCTGTAGCGGGCAGAAACAGCGTCTTCCCACGAAATACACGGCCGCACCATTTGGACGCAGTTTTAACGATCTTAATCCCACTTAAACTTTGAAAATTCCATTGAAAGTTTAACCGTATGCTGAAGCCAAGAAAGTGAAGGGCAGCAAGGTGGTGAGACAGCAGGACGTCCGCATGGCCGCTGGAGGCCCACAGCCGAAGCCCGCACGGCGGGGTGGACGTCGCGTGGACCACAGGAGGGAGAAGATTAGGTCACAGTTCACAGGAAGTTTATTGACTTTACCGGATGCAGCGGTGGATGTGGCAAAGACAGGTGCTGACTACAGGTGGCACAGACAAGCGGGTAACAAGAAAATGCATCTCCTGGGGCCACTCTCATGACACGGTCCGAGTCCTCACCGCCCTGCCCGGGGACTCCCCTTCAGCGGACGGGGGGAGCTGCTCAGGGATCCCTGCCCCGCACCCCAACTTCTTCGTAGCAGGACTCCGGGAGTCACCCCCAGGCCAGTGAACACCTGCGGCCGCACCTGGGGCCTAGGTGCCGAATCCCACCTACACACATGTTCGGTCTGGCCCACGTGACAGTTTAAGAAAATCATAACTTGCAAAAAGTAACTGACTTCCATTTAAAAATCCAGATTTTTTAAAAAACCATTTTTATTAGATGTTTATGCTACTAAACTGGAGTTTTTGAAATGAACACTTTTTAAGTATCAAAATCACTAAAATATAGCTATTACAAAAATTCAAAACCTCAAAAACATTGTTCTCTGTGAAAGTAGCCGGGTGTTCGGGGCCTTGGATCGTGTGGTTCCATCAACACGAAATGTCCAGAAAAGGCAAATGTCAGACACCAGGTAGGCCAGCGGCCACCTGTGGCTGTGAGTGGCACTTGGGCGCGACCTCACAGAACCCTGCGTGGGTGGAGAATTGTCCTAAAACTGGACTATGCTGATGGCTGAACAGTTTGGTAAATTTACTCTAAATCCCTGAATTGCGCATATAAAATGGGGAGAATTTTACGGTATGTCAATAAAACTATTCTAAAAAAAAAAAAAAAAAAAAAAAACCCAGACGTAGAAGAATAGCCAGAAAAACACGGACAAAGAAAAGTTATGAGGGTGGACTAACCCTATCAGACATTAAAACTCATCATATAACTGCTATAAATAAAATGGTGAAGAAATGGAGCAAAAACAGACAGACAGACCAGAGACACAGACGAAGGACTCAGTCACGGGCCAGAGTTCACGCGGACGGACACTTGACACGTGACGAAAGGCCGAGGCGGACTTGCCGCGGAGGGAAAGGCGGAGCACCCCGCGGCCGCGAGGAGGGGGGGACGCTGGGTTCCTGCTTCCACAGGCCACACCATCAGCTCACAATGCGTCAAGGACCTAAGGTGACGGCCAAACCGCTCAGTGCCGTGAAACCCGAGTGACCGCCTCCTTCCCCTTGGGTTGGGGAAGTCTACGTCCACCTCGGAATCTGCCGGCTGTAAGACAACAGTGAGAGCTCTGACTACGTGAAATAAAATGTTTTCACATGTCGGGACTGAAAAATCCATGGCTGAAAAACTAGAAGAAGAAATTTGCAACATGTGGTCTTTGAGTTTAAAGAGATCTTTCAACACTGAGGAAGAAAGGCCCAAACACCCAACAGGAAAATAGGAAGGAGGGCATAATCAGCTGATTCACAAAGTAATTTAAAAAATAAAAATCCACATTTCTGACTTCCCTCAAAAAGTCCAAAGGTCTGGGGACACAAGGCCCTGGTGGCCCTGGCCTGTGGCATCGGAGGCGGGGGAGGCGCAGTGGGGAGGTGCCTCTCCAAAGGAAAGCCGGAGGATGGGCCTCAGGGTCCAGGCCTTGCCCACCAGGCTCCACCCCTCTGCATGTAGCTGCTGGGCCAGTTCTGCACCACGCAAGTGCCTCTTCACGGAGGGTCCCGAAGCACCTCCCTGCCCGGCCACCCCGAGAAATCCTTGGGGTGCAGAAGGAACAGGAGGACCCGAGATGGTTCCCTTGAGTTGCTTCAAGTTTCAGCCAGGAGACCAGGCGTGAAGCTCGGACCACGGGAGGCAGCCGGGAGAAGATGGGGGTCTTTAACCACCAGGGGCTCTCAGGGCTGCTGGTCTGGGGAGAGCAGGTGACCTCGGTGGGACGGGTGGGAGGGAGGTGGTGAGTGAGACCAGTAAAACCGGGGACTCCACAGGTTGTCACTCCCCGAGACCAGTGGGGCCGGGAGCCACCGGTGGCCAGAGCCATGGCCATGTCCTAGACCCTCACCACTCAGCCTACAGCCGGGCAGCCTCCTGGGCTCTTCCCTCGGCTCCACCCCAGACCCTCTGAATCCAGCATGCACTGAAGGCACTGACCCACCCACGGAACAGAGAGCTGAAGGGCCCACTCCAGCCTCCCCGCCCCCTCCCCACCCCGGCCCTGAGCTTTGCCACGTCAGGTATGCAGGTTTGAACTACAGAGGAGCCCCACGGGGAAGGTGCGTCCCCAGCCGGCCCATCCACCTGGGGGACGCTCTTTCAGACCATCCATAAATACGACTTCAGTTCTCAGATGATATTTAATTAGCATTAAACTCTTTTATTTCATGTAAGTTAGAGCCTCGCCTGAGACACTTCATTTGGAAAGTAACCTGGCACTCAAGATTAAAATGAAATATCAGCATGTCAGCAGAGCCTCACCGCAGCGCGCTCCCCAGCCTGCGGGGACACGCAGCCCCGCTGCCAGCCCCCACCGCAGGGACCAGGAAGGGGCGGCTCGGACCTTCTCACACGGGAAGGGCTGCACCCCAGGAAGCAAGAATGGGAAAGACTTTGCTCGTCAAAGCTGGAGGCACCTTTCCATCCTTCTATCCAGATGTTTTCTTCTGCATCTTGAAACCATCAGCCCGGCCCTGCTGCCGGGCCCCCACACGGGCCGTGCCTGCCGTCCAGGGCCGCCCCGTACTCACAGACCTCGCTCTCAGGTCGTCTCCTCAGAGGGTGCTCCCTGACCCCCGTGTGGCCAGGCCGGGTCTCTCGCTCTGCTGTCCCTGTGCTAACGCTCTGCGCGGGGTATCTCCCTACAGAGAGTTTTCTGCCGCCTCCTCTGTCTGTCTGTCTGTCTGTCTGTTTGCTGCCTCTTCCTCCTCCTCCTCCCACGAGACTGCCGGACGCCTCAGGCAGGGACGTGGTCTGTTTTGATCTCTGACACATCCGCAGGGTCTGAAACGGCCCTGTCTCGTCCAGGGGGACGAAAGGAAGGAGAAAGGGCGGGGGAGCATGCACGATGGACGTGTGCGCACAGGGGTGATAGGTGCGAGCACCTGTGCATCCATATGTGCGAGGCAGATACGCACATGCATACCGAGATGGCACGTACACAGGTACATAGGTATAGGTAGGTAGGCAGGTAGCTGGACGACAAATGAGGATAGCTAGATACATACCTAGGTACAGATAGATAGTACATGATAGATAATGGGTGGATGGACAGATGGACAGACTGGCAGACAGCTGGCTCCAGAGACCAGGCGCTGTGGCCGATGCAGAGGAGCACGGTGCCCACTCTTGGTGGGCGTGGCCTCAGGGAGCAGGCCCAGCAGCCGCTGGGAGCACTGTCGGATGCAACCAGAGCATCGCGAGATGAGGAGACTGCGTGGACTCGGAGGGGGTTCAGGGGGGACGCTGCCGTGGGCGGGGGCAGGCGGAGGAGGGGCTGCTTCAGTCCCAGCTTTATGCGCAGCCTGAGCTTGGTCCACAGGACCTGGCCGCACGCAGACTTTCCAAACAGGTCGTGCGGCGACCCCCAGAGGCCTGCGTGTGGCCCCCACAGACACTGGACGATTTTAGCCAGCTCAGAAAAGCTCCTTTCAGAAAAATGAAGGCTTCTATTATAATCGTAGTATTTCATATACAAATATACAGGGTGGCCCTGGCTGGTGTGGCTCAGTGGATTGAGCGCCGGCCTGTGAACCAAAGGATCGCCGGTTCCATTCCCAGTCAGGGCACATGCCTGGGTTTCGGGCCAGGTCCCCAGTAGGGGGTGCATGAGAGGCAGCCACACATTGATGCTTCTCTCCCTCTCTTTCTCCCTCCCTCCCCCTCTCTCTGGAAATGAATAAATAAAAGCTTTAAAAAATAAAAATTAAAAACTAATACTAAAAAATAAAAATACACAGCATGGGGCAAAAGTCGCCTACACTTGTCAGTGTACGAAACACAGAGTTTGTTCTTGTACGACCCTTTACTCCTCGTTGTGTTGCTTCCCATCCGACCCACTGGAACCCTACCTTTGCCCCGCCCTGTGTATAACCAACACATCGAACCAGAGATTTCTTAGATCTGATTACTTAAGACAAAGCTAAATATAATCTTTAATTAAAGATGTATGCCCTCTTCAAAAATATTATGTCTACAAGCAGGAGTATGATACAAAATCAAAATGGAGGCTTAGTGCTGGGGGTCATTCCCAGGAAAACCTGTGCCCTCCCCCCAGGCCTGCAGGGCCTCAAGCCCAGGACTTCTGGCCTGTGGGACCCAGGCCCAGCTCGACTGCCAGAGGCACCCGCAGGCTCCACAGCCCTTCCCTGGATCAGAGGGAGCAGTGAGGACGGGACTGAGCCCACCGGGTCCTCCCTGGCAGGCGGCCGAGCTCTGCCATGGCCGCAAGGACACCCGGAAAGCTCCAAAGGACAGACCCATGGGCTGGGCCTGCCTGCCAGGGTGGTCACAAAGCTCCAGCAGGTCCCTCCCCTTTTAAAAGAGAGGAAGAGGTGGGAGGGAGAAAGAAGGGAAGAAGGAAGGGACCAGAGGAGAGAAAAAAAAAAGGCAGAAACGGGGAAGAAAAAGAAGGAGAGAGACAGAGAGGGGAGCAGAGAGAGGCAGGGAGGCCAAAGACCCAAGTGGGCTGAAGCCCTTATCAGGAAGAAAAATTTCTAATGCATGGACTCTGTTTATACCCTGGATAAACAAGATAATTAAGTGTCCGTTTCGTAAGTTGTGCCTTGACTTCAAGATCACCAGCGGCCACGAATGTTTGGGTTTCGCACGAGCGTGCTGGAGAGCCTCGGCCGCGCCCTCTGACCAGGAAGCTGGCGTGGCCGCTCGCACTGGGATCGAGGCACAGAGCGGAGAGTTGAGCAAACTGGCGTCTTGCTCTCGGAATGGAAGTGTAAGCAGAAGAACTGATGAATCTGCTAACTGTTCCATTGTTCTGGCCCGCTCTCGGCCTTGGCACGCACCCCTGGCGGGGCCCAAAGTGCATCTTTTGTACACGTTTGAAAGGAAAAATGTGTGTGACCCCGACGAACACGAGCGTGGGTTTTCTTCTGTTTAAAGAGCGATCTCCTTTATTACTTTTTAAAGGCCAACTTGTTGTGTGCAGTTGGTGGCCCCGGCCTGACGGGGGGGTAGGGGGGGCACCTGTCTGTGAGCGAGCACCGTAGGCGGCAGGACTGTCTGGACACCCCAAAGTAGCCTGTCACGGCTTCCCCTCGCTGTTCCTGAGTCTCTCTGAGCCCTGAACGAGAGAAGGCCAACGGCCGGGGGTACGGCGCAGCTGACAGGTGCTCTTTCGCCCTTTCCACGTTCTCTTCCCATGCAGCGTCAGATTCTGCAGATGGCCTTCCGGACACTGCTCCTTGTCTGTGTCCCAATCGGTCACAGAACCCAGACTTGGCATCCTCAGGCCCTGCCACACCTCCACCCCCACCTACTTACGTCCTGAGTTCCAACAGCACGCAGCTCTGTGCGTCCGCAGTTTTTCCAGGGTCCCCCTTCTGCCCGATCAGCCACCTCCACAGCCTCACCACACACACACCCACCCCCATCACCACCTGCAAATGCATCTGGAAAATTCCTGCCTTCTGCAGGCACCTCCTGTCTTGCCTTCTCCTTGCCTGCATTTATGGGAATCTCCCGTCCCCGGGTCCGGCCCCAGTGCCGGCCAGCGCCCCACGAAGCTCTTCCTGAGCTGCCAGACGCGCCCGACGTTTGCCCTGGACTACAGGGACTACACGGAGCCGAGCACAGGGCACAGGCAGGACAGTCACCAGCGCCTCCGTCATCGGTCAGCGTGGCTCTCACTCTGCTCCGTTCACCAGCCTCCCCTCAGGGCCGCGGGCACGCTCTGGGCTCAAACCGAGGGCGACACCGGTCTCGTTTTCTCTGTGACAGCTCCCAGCACAGGCACCCCCATGCACAGGACGGCAGCAGACAGTCCCCACAGGCACACCCTGGCGGCCTGGGGTCCGTGAACTCTCGGGGTCAAGTCCTAACCGGCTGGCCCGCTCCCCACGCTCGTGCAGCGCCCACTCCATGGGGGGTCGGGATAGTGTGGGGGAGGGGGGTGACACAGGGGCTCCCCCACCTCACGGGGTAAGAGGGGGACTCTGGGGCACAAATCCAGATCCAGGTCTTCAGCCAATTTCCACCCCCAGTTTCTCTCTGATGCTACAAGAGCCAACAACAGCCCCACAGCCCATTTTCAGGGGAGTGAAAGCATAATTTGGCCTCGATGGAGGTTAAACCTCAAATACAGAACCTTCTTCAAAGCCCATTTTGAGCGCCCTGCTGGAGGCGGGAAGGCACGGGGGCCCTGGCCTGCCCCTGCGTCCTTCTTCCCGCTGGGCCGTCCACCCAATGCCACTGAGCTGGAGCCCAGGGTGGGTCGCCGGCCATCGGAGTCACCCGTATGGCCCAGCAACAGCTGGCCGTTTCTTTCATATGTGTGTGTGCACATGCATGTAAATGTACACGTGTGTACACATACCCATGTGCATGCACAAACACACAAGCACACCAGGCGAGGCCTGGACTCCCCCCACACTGAGGATGTACAGGGAGAGCAGGCTGCCCTCCTGTCCCTCCTGGCCCGTCACCCCGCCTGTGGACACTGTCTGCGCCAACGACAGAGGCATGGCCCTTGGGCACGCAGACCTTGACCTTCTGTGGGACCAGTCTGGTGTGCGATCTCCCATTTCTGGTTTTGGTCGCAGGCCTCCAACAAAGGCGGGGCGGCCAACCACACCAGCAGCGCCGCAAAGCCTTTCACCCCTTTTCCAGAGAAGAGAGGGGAGCGTGACAGGGTGCTAGGGCCCCCAGGAAGGGAAAACATCTTCCATCTAGAGTAGCTGCTTCCTCAGTTTCCCCACAGTGCCCAGAGGACACGGGGAGCAGGCAGTCCCAGGAGGGACGGCCTTGGAGAAGGAAGGAGCTGTCACAGTGCAGCTGGTACAAGACAGGGCCACCCAAGACACTGGGGTCCTCAGGCCCGGCGGGGGGCAGCGGAATAGCAGGGATGCCGCGAGCCAGGTGGCCCGTGGACGAGGGAGCCAGCCGAGTCCTGCCCCTGCCTGGCAGGCCCTGGCAGCCGCCTTTGCCGGGGGTTCTCATCTCCTCTGTTCCCTGGGTACCTGTCTGGTCCTTGGCCTGGCACCCTCTGCCCCGGGGGTCTCTGGACCACGGAGCCTGGGAGTGATGCTCACAGGGAGACTAGCCCTGGGGACAACGGGGAATCGATGTTTTAACCGAGACCCCTCTCACGGCACTTCTGCAGCCACCACAACACACTGCGTGGGACAGACAGACCGACCGCCACGGGCGGCTGTGGCAGCTGGGAGGCGCCCTGGGTTCATAGGCCTCTGTTTTTACTTTGTGGTGTCTGTTTGCCAAGCTGACCTCATGCGCGGCCTCGCAGCTCTCGACCTCTGGAGGGCTGAGAGGGACACAGGGGCCTTTGTCTCATGGCAAACAAAGGCCAAGTCATGGCGGAGTGGCCCCAAAGTGGCACGGATACCCGCCCGCCCATGAGGACCCTGCCCCGCAGACTCAGAGGGAAGGGGCAGGGGAAACGGGTGTCCGGCCTCCACCGGCTGCACTCCTGCCTCCCACTCTTTGGAAGGCCCCCTCGGCGCAGCCCACCCCTAGCCCAGGGGTGCTGGCACTCCTCTGTGCCCCCAGCTCGCACGAAGAAAAGCAGCCCCGGAGAGGAAGATCAAATCCATGGTCTGAACCGCATTGAGGCTGGTCGCCTAGGCTTCGCCAGGCCTCTCCCCTGACTTCCCCGTTCCAGAGGGAGACCCCCAAAGGTCTGTCCATGACAACCTGGTCACATAGCAGGGCATACTTTCAGTCACTCCGGAAACTAATCAAGTGCCATTAAAAGGACGAATGTGAAACAAAGCTTTGTTTCCAGGGACAGTCGGATGGATGGAAGGAAGACAGAGAGAGGGGGGAAGGAAGGAAGGAAGGAAGGAAGGAAGGAAGGAAGGAAGGAAGGAAGGAAGGAAGGAAGGAAGGAAGGAAGGAAAGGAAGGAAGGAAAGGAAGGAAAGGAAGGAAGGAAGGAAGGGAAAGGAGGGAGGAGAGAAGGCTTGAAGGAAGGGAGGGAAAGAGGGGGAGAGAAAGGAAGGAAGGAAGGAAGGAAGGAAGGATGGAAGGAAGGAAGGAGGGAAGGAAGGGAAAGGAGGGAGGAGAGAAGGTTGGAAGGAAGGGAGGGAAAGAGGGGGAGAGAAAGGAAGGAAGGAAGGAAGGAAGGAAGGAAGGGGAAGGAAGAAGGTGAAAGAGAGAACAGAAGGAAGGAAGAAAAAGAAAGAAAGAATGGAAGGAAGGAAGAAAGAAAGAGAGAGACAGAGAGAAAGGAGAAAAGCAAAGCCGGCAGCAGCAGCCGCCTCCACGCTGGGGGCGACAGGCAGCACCCAGCCCGGGGCGGGCCGCTGCGGCTGCGGCTGCGGCTGCGGCTGGGCGGCAAGAAGGGTTAAATTTATGTTCCATTACAAGTCCCCTTTTTTTGGTTTCATCTTCTCAGTAAAACACATAACTTAAAATGAAATCAAATATTAAAAATGACAGCCTCTATAAGTGCTGTGAGTAACTCCAGGTCACGGAGGGAGGGAAGAGCCGGCGAGTTGTCAGGCACTATCTGTCAGAGTGAATTAGAAACAATCAACAGAGACTGAAAGGGAAGGTGATTGTTATTAAGCGGCGGGGCTGTGAGCAGGCTGCCCAGATGTGGCCGTGCATATAAAGGACAGGAAGCAGCAGTTTAATTCAGGAAGCCCTGGCGAACAGGGCAGTGGCGGGGAGAAAAGTCCTTTGTCGCTAATAAGCTGGAAGTTACTTTGATAACAGCAGGGTGAGACTGAAGAATAAAACACATTTCTTCCTCACCACACACCATTAATATCACAGAAATGTGGTCGGAAGGGACGCCGGGCACAGGCAGGAGGAGCCACCATCCGCCCCGCTGCCGCGGATGCCGACCCTGAGGCCCCTCCTGCCCGGGCCGGGCTCGGTCCGACCACTTCGGCCCCTCGGTAGCCCTGCAGAAATGTCACAGGACCAAAGAGAGTGACAAGAGTGTTTCATGATGTCCCGTTTCCGTGGCCGGCGGGGAAGGTGCGAGCTGGTAAACAGCCTTGACATAATGAAGTCCGTGGATGCAGCCACGAGAAACAATTTTCTATGCAGACGAGGCCCGGTTTCCTACGAAATTACTTATGCAGGCGTTCCGCAATTATCCTGTGATACTTTCAGGCAACAGTCTGACAGCGTTGTGCAAACAATAAAGGAATTACGGAAATAAAAACAAATAATGTTACACACGCAGAAAGTCCACGCGGCGTACGGACGGGAGGGAAGGAGGGGCCCGCTGGCCCCGCCCCGCCCCAGCACCTGACTGCAGCCCCCGTCTGGGGGACAGCTGGCCCACCTGCTGCCGATCACCCAGGGAGCCGAAGGCAGAGGCCACCTCGAGGGAAGGAGCAGAGTCACGGGACCAGGAAGGGCCAGGCGATAGGTGGCCCAGACGCCTTGCCATTTCCTGTCTCAGCCCAGGTGGCCTTTGGCCTCAGAGGAGGCAGGACCTTCCCCCAAGCAGCCCTGCAACTGGCACAGGAAGGGCTGGGCCTGTCACCAAGTCCTGGACGCCAGGAATCAGACCCGTCCATCACCATGTCCCCAGCTGGACTTGGGCAGGTGTCTGTAGCTCAGGTGTTGGGGAGACACAGGACGATGGGGTGCAGAGGCCCGCAAAGGTGTATCCATGGGATGCCCACCTGCCCACCCACCTGCGGGGGCCCTGGAGCAGACCCAGCAGGAAGCGGTGAAGGAAACGTGTGTCCAGAAGTCGGGGCTTCCCTCCTGTGCAGCCAGGCCCTGGCCCTGGCCTCCCTGCCGAAGGGATCGAAGGGTGAGGACACAGGGCCAGCCACCGGCCCGTGTGTGTTCCCAAGGCACCTCCCTCCTTCTGGAGCCAGGCTGCTGGGGCGGCTCGGGCGCGTGTCCCTGTGTGTCTCGGGGGTGTGGGACCCTGTGCTCCGTGCAGAGTGCAGAGTCACCCACAGCAGGTTGCAGCTCTGTCCCGTCCCCAGACGCACCGCATTTGCAGGAGGAGTGTTTAAAACTTAAATTAGTTGCCAGCCCTAGAAGGGAGGAAAAACCAAGAGAACTAGATTTTTTTTTACTTCTCTTAAAAACTGTGACTGCTAGGGAAAACTCTGTCCCCCACCCCACGTGGCTGCAGCTTGGTGAGCTCTCCCTGGCTGCTCCGCTCATGGCCAGCTTCCCACACTTGCCACCTGGACCCTGAGTGTGGGTCCGGGACACTGCCCAAGGGGACAAGGCCTGCCCAGGACACAGCACGGGCCGGGCCAGCACCTCTCCAGTGGCCCCAGACCTCTCTGGGCTGTGCTGCCTTCACAACCAGTCATTCTTTCCAAAATCTGCCAGATTTGTAGCCCTAAAGGGGACCCATCAGAACACCTAAGGGACAGGTGTCAGGAACTCCCAGCCAGGGTCCTGGCCGCCCTGAGTCCCGGCCGTGGCTGGGCCTCGGGCTCTTCCGTTCCCACATTCCAGGGACCGTGGAGCACGATGCAGACTTGGTGTGGGTTGGGTTACTTAAACCACCGTGTCACCAATTGTGACGGTCACAAACGACAGAGGGGCCTGCCGGCCAGTCCGTCCATGAGTGACTGCCGAATCTCACTGCAAGCCAAGGGCTGCCCCCGGCTCAGGGGGCTGCTGGGAAGGGGAGACACCGGCCTGGCCCCCAGCCGTCCCCGTGCAGCACTGCCTCAGGGGCGGCCTGTTCTGTTCAGGGGAAACGGGGCTGGACACAAATGGAGCTGGGCCCAGCTCTGGCTCGGCCAGTGACCGGGTGTGTGACCGCGGGCCAGCCCCTCGACCTCTTTGGGCCTGTCTCTTCACCTATCAAGTAAGGGTGGCTCTGCTCACCCTCCCCATGAGGTTCACGGGTCAGTGAGTGAGCGGGAATGTGTGCACAGGGAGCCCAGCTCCACAACAGCACCAGGGGCCCGGGAGAAGCACGCCCTGCACATTACTGGCAGCCCAGAACAGCGCTGATGGAGTGAGCGTGACTGGGTCTGGAGTTCACAGCTCCCTGTAGTGAATGGGGGGCACCTGCACCCTATGACAGTCCCCCGATCAACGGGGGCCCCAGGCCCCTCCTACCTGCAGCTCCGACCAGACCCACAGCTGGGGTCTCGGGCTGCAGAGGGGGTGCACGCCGGGTCCTCAGGAGTGGCCTTGGGGCACTGTCCTGTGCCCACAGAGCCGGAGACCCCCAGCTTTAGACCAGTCACCAGGACGCCCCACAGGCCACAGCACGCACCCCACCAGGAGCCAGTTCAAGCCACACGCAGAGTTCCGGCGCCTAGCAGCACCCCCACACCTAGGAGGGTGGGTTTCTCAAGACGCATTTTTCCCCTCTGGATAAAAGCAACACAAATGTGGAAGAAACCACGTTCCACGGCCCACAAGGCCACGGCGGACCCAGGACCCCGGGCTCAGAGCTCCAACGCCGAGGACCAGCAGCCCGTCCCCACCCCAGGCCCTTTGCACTTGCTGCCCCCTCCCCAGCCCTCCACTGGCTGTCTCCTCCACACCCTCCAGACCTGTCCCTGCCCCTGGGCCTTCCTCAGGGGTCACCCCTGTCCCACCACCCTGCACCACCTTCTATTTGGTAGCCTATTTCCCTCGTTCCTGCCCTGCAGTGGAAGCTCCCCAGAGACACGGACCTAGTCTGTCCCAGGCTGCTCCCTGGCCAGGGGACCCGGCTCCAAAACCTGGGGCCTGGCCATCACCCAGCCGTGTGACCCGAGGGGCCACGGAAACTTCTCCGACCTCAGTCTCCTCCCCTGGAAAATGGGACGAGTGGCAGCTTCTGCTCGCTGGAGCCTGGAGAGGAGGCACCGAGGTCGCCCCCAGGACCTGAGGCCAGGCGCCCCCTCCCGCCGCCTCCAGCTCACACCGCTCTGAGGACACTTGTCCCTAGGGCACAGTGAGGGTCCTGGCCTTGGCTCCTGCTCCTGCCTCAGGGGACCTCACGGGGTCCTCCAGCCCTGAGCCCGAGGCTTCCTGGTGATGGTCCAGGTGATGCACAGTCCCACACAAACACGCAGGGCTTGTCACTGAATCACACAGAATTCACGATTGTCCCCTCCACCTCGGTGTGCCCCCAGAGCCCCCATGGAGCATTTAACTGTGGCAATTACACACGCATCTGCCCTGGGCGACGGGAGCCACTCTGTCCATCAGGTGGAGGAGAGAAGACCCGGCGGGCTCTGAGACCCACCCCCAGGTGCCACAGGCCAGCACAGGTCCTTCCGATGGAGTGGGGACGGCCACGCCTGGCGGCCCTGCTCGGGCCCCTGAGTCCTCTGGATTCCACGCTGTGGCGGGACATTCAGTCAGGGCCCAACGCATGTGACACTCCATGCCGGCGGGTGCTTAGGCCCTGTGACGGTGCTTCGGGGCAGCCATCTGCTCGTCCCGAAACCACACAGGTGTAGCATCGTCCACAGGACTTTGAAAGGTGAAGCGGCTGAGAGCAAGGGTCCCGAGGTCCAGGAATGCCCAGCGGCTCCTCTCATCACAGCCTCAGGGGCCGGGGACCCGGGTGCGGGGCTGGTGGGGCTGGCGGGGCCGTGAGAGTGCCTATAGGCTGTCCCCGTCTCTGAGACCTGTCCCCTTTCTGGGACTCCAGGGCACAGACCTTGCTCTGGAACCTGACCTTCCAATCCTACTATAGCTCCCTTGGCCCCAAACCACAGCGAGATACACATTCTCTGAGCAGGAAGGTCTCCCTGCCTTCCCATGGCCGACCCCAGGGGCACCTTCGTTCCTTGTCATCTACGCAGCCATTTACTCCCCACCGCGCAGGCCTCACGGAGGAGAAGCTGGCGAGGCCAGTGCCCGGGCATTCTAGAGGCTCCGCCCCTCGCACAGGACACTCTCAGTCACTCCTGCTCCGCCCCTCAGACTCACCCCCAGTCACACATGTGCTTGTCTTCCTTGCCCATCCAACGTGGGTCGAGGGGACATGGCAGCTCCCCGGCCAGGCCTCCCCTCCCCACGCAGGAGGCACGGAGCCCAGACCCCTCCAGGGCAAGCCAGCCGGTGCCAGCTTGGATGCCAGCCTCGCCCCTCGCCCCGCCTGCGGCCGTGGGTGCCAACGCTGAGCCCGTGGGTGCCAACGCTGAGCCCGGCCTTCCCAAAGCGGGAGCGTCCACGCGGCAGAATCCTCACCGCCAGTGTAGCAGCTACACATTGTAAGACTCCTCACTCCCCCATCTGTGTTTTGCCTCCCAAGAGGGAAAATATTCTTCGCAGACATTCCCGTATCTGCCAGGCAAATTCTAACCCTTACTGGCAACCGCACACTCTTGTTTTCCCAAGCAAACAGCTCCGGAACCAAAAAGTGTTTTGCCTGCGAGATGCTGGGGAGGGAACTAGCCAACAGCTCCTCCTGGAAGCCTCCACCGGGAGCCTGCAGGCGGCCTGGGCCCCACGAGGCCCACGCAGCTCAGGGCCACCTCACTCCTCTCCGCGAGGCGGGTACACCCGCCACGAAAACCACCGCAGTGTGAAATCGACACTTTCTGACTCAAACAACAGGGTGACGAAGGGAAACACCCCGCCTTTGCGCTACAGACGTTTTCTCCCACGAGAGTCCGCAAGTCAGCGGCTCCGCGGCGCCCGGGCCCTCGTGGTCCCTTGGATGGTTTTTCCTGCCTTTTTCCTCGCCCTTCCTACTGGAGCCCTGCACCGGGGCCATTGCTAATAAACCAGATCGGAGGACACCTGCGGAAGCCTAATTGATAGGGTCCTTTATCGACTGGCCTTGATGCCCGTCCGAGGCCCTCAACGGCCCAGATTTAAATGCTTCATTTTATTTTTCACTTCCCCTTTCCCACACTCCAGCAGTGCCAGGCACGGAGGTGCGTATGGGTTCACTATCAGAAAGAATCGTGGTGCAGAATAATTTATGACTTCGGCTTGGGCTTTCAGAAAAGCTATTTCAAATCTCCACTTTGATTTGGTTGTATCAAAACTACTCAAAATAACACCGGCACTTTCTGGGAACCAGAATATGTTAGCGGCACCCCGGGCCTGGGAACTGAAGCCTCTTACTGATCCCAGCAGAAAACTTGAGAAAAATTAAGAAGGGAGCATTTTCCACCGTTCCTTTGTTCCCTTCCCCACCCCACAGCAATGCCTCCTGGTCAAAAGCCCTGCCACGCCCTGGCCCAGACCTGTCCCAGCTGGGAGGGAGCCCCCTGGGGGGGGGGGGTAACTCTTGGGTTGGAATGTGTGGTGGGCCAAGGAGACAAACCAGGAAGCACCCAGGTGCGTCTGGGGCAACGAGTTCTGATATCAGAAGTCTTACCTTAGCAGGTAAACCGCATAGTGTCGTCAGGAGAGTCAGTCTGGCGAGAGGGAGCCCAGGGAGGAGGCAGCTGGTCCAGGCACTGACAGATTGCCAGGCAGGCGTCCCGGGGTCCCTATCACAAAAGAAAATACAGAAAGCCACGAGGTAAAGTGAAATGTAACCAATTCACGAAATCACAGCCACACGCAGAGGTCAAGGAAATTCAGCGGAAAAGGTTAAAGATGAAATCAAAGCCGGTGTGTGAGAGGGAAAACCTATCCCCACGCAAGGCCACGGGTGATGTGCCGCAGACAAGAAGCTAAATACTGCCTAGCACCGGGATCTTTCATTTTCATCAGATCAATAAAAGCTTATATTTATCAGGATTCCAAGCAGCTGCCACTTCTGACAACCTCCACTTTATTCTCTCCCTCCTTGCGCTGTACCAGGGCAAAAAGGAGAGGAGAAGCAGCTTTTAATGCTATTCACACCTGAAGACACAATTCCATTAAGAGGTCCTGTTTTGTTAAAGACGCGGGGATGGATATGATTACATTGGCAGTCGCGAGAAGCCTCTTTGTTCTTCCCGCCATGTTCTCTCCTTGGCCATCCAGACCCAGCACGAGACGTCCTGACACCGGGTCCACACGGAAGCACTTTTTCTTTCTTTTTTTTTTTTCTTTCTTTTTTGGTTCAAACTTACCATTTGCAAAGGGAGAGGAAGCTCTGTGCTGAAACAGTTGCCACTCTAATCATCTGTGCAACAATATTTGCTATCAGGCATTCTAAATAGATTATCACCAGTCCATCTGTGTCATTATTGATTTATAAAGCCGTAAGCGGCTTTAGAATGGAAGCATCCCCAACCGATGGGTTTCTCGTATAAATCAGAGCCGGGCTCAAATATAGCCGCCATCACTCGGGGCGGCGTCCTTAAAAAAAAAAAAAAATCATCCCGGGAAGGAGAAAATGATACATTGCTTACAATATACCGATCCAAACTGATATGCAAATCTTGTTTTTTAAATATATTACTTGAGTAAAAAGAGGCGTCATTAACATATGAATGCCACATGCAAATGACAGTGACAGCAGATGTTGGCGCATGTAATTGACCTATATGTGAATTGCATCAGAACCCTTAACTCTATTAATTCACTACCCAGTAGCTACAGAGTGTCCAGAAAGTACATTCTTTGAAACCATATCCCGGGCGTGAAGCCGCCAGGGGCCGGAGGGTCCCGAAACAAGGTCACTGTCGCGAGGATTTTGCTGTCTCCTGCATTCCCCTGCTTACAGATGACATCATCACGGGGCCGTGTAAATCGATCACTTAATAGCATTTAGAAAAGACTGCAGTGGGGAACAGGTTAGGGGGAAAAAAATGGCCCAGTTTTATTCTTTTTTCTTGGCAGAAATGTCATACCTCTTAAACGCCGGGTTTCTGCATGAGTGCGCTGGGGAACACACAGATGCCATTTTATTCCCCGTCTTTATTTTTCCACTTCTTCTCAGAATGACATTAAATTGTATTAAATAGCCCTTTGTCCACAGGGCACGGACCACCCCGCATATGATAATGTATTAATGCCCCTGCGTTCCAGCCACTGAGCTGAAACATTCTGAGACTTGGAGGATAAGTATGAAGCACCATTGTGTGTATAGCCTGCTAACAACTCTGACACATACTAATAGAAACATACCTAATAAATTACTGCTTTCAGGTCTAGCAAGCTGACATTTCTCTGCAAGGGACAATTTTATATTTGTGGCACAGAACAAAATTGCTTCATATGAAGCCACTGTGGATTAGCATAAAAATTAACACTTAAATTCCAGCTTATTTTCCACCCTCTCTTCCTGCCACAACAATCAATTCCTCTTATAAATCTGATTAGATTTTATGATGCTTATTATTCAGAGCATGTCTCAACACAGCATTCACAGGCTTGAAGACTATTTGTTTAAATAGAAAAAAGAAGCAGATAAATCTATAGGTATTTTTTATTACCCCATTCCCCACCAGTTTCTTGCTCATATTGTAACATCAGTAATTGATTGCACACATTAATTAACATGTAAGGTAGAAATTCGGCATTATGCATGATTTATTTTCCTATCTGGTGAGGAGGTTGCCTGCTGCCCTTGGGTCTCTAGGACGCGAGGCTCGATCTGGCCCAGACATAAATGCCAATGCTCATTCCCCCTGAAAGTTATTAATGTCAGATATGAAATGAGATTTTTGATTTCACCTGCTTACTAATCCACAAAAGCTGTTGTGAGTGATGCAGGCTTAAACGACGAAATTTGAAATGATATATGGCTATATCTGATAACATGCAAATATGTTCATTAGACGTAATTTAGCAGGAGAGAATAGCAAGTCTCGTAACAAGTCCAGGTCAGAAATGGGTGTTAATTAAAGAAGTCGTGAGAAACGGCGTCGGGAGGGACCGTCCGGCAGACACCCAGCTTTCGGCCGACACGTGCCGGTGGGGGCCCGGTGCGTCCAGGACGGCGGAGGGGGAGGGCTGACGACGTCCTGAGCGCGTCAGGTAACCCAGAGCTCCAGAGCGAGGCTCACACAGTAGCTGGTCCCCGCAGTAGGAGCCTCGGACCGGCCGTGCACTCTTCGATGTTAATGGGCACACACGCTACCGCTCCATTTGGACATGACATTTCCCTTTCTGTCTTGGTGGCTCGAGTGATTTATATGGTGGACTCCTTCACAAATAAACCAGAGGAGAAATTAATATCGTACGCGCCACGCTGCTGGCTGCCCTGGCTGTTTATGGCTGTGTATTTTCAATCAAGTAAAGCAATAAGCCAAAGGGCGTCTGGGCAGTGAGGGCAGCACAGGCCAGGGGGCCGCAGGATGAGAGCACTGGACGACCCTGCCTGTGGCCCTTCTCAAGGGCCTAGGGGACCGGGGCACAGTGAGCGAGGACTCTCGGGATGGGCCATGAGTTGACACTCCATGGGGGCGGGGCTCTGATACACAGATAAGCAGGCCACGCACGTGGGGGGTTTCTTGGGGGCAGATGGGTACCTTGCAGGTTACCTACAGTGTAAAGGAAGGGGGGAGGTGTGTCCAGTGGCCGCCAGGCCGCCCCACAGAGTGTCAGGGCTGGGTGTCTGAGCCGACAGGGGCCTCCCGGCCTGCAAGAGTGGAGACCACGTGACGAGGTTCTACTAAGGGAGGGGTCCTTGCAGCCAGGCGTTTTCTAAACACGGCCTTCTGGCTGGACACACGTGGGGATGCGTGAGGAGTCGCACCAGGGAGGGATGGTCGAGGGTCAGGCAGACCACAGTCTCCACAAACCAAAAGAGGGCCGTGTGGCAGCCCCGCAACCCCAGCCCTGACAGCAGCCCCAAGCTCCACACGAAGCTGTTTCTAATCCACACGAGAGGGGCGGGGCAGGTCCTTCCCGCAGAACTTCCTGCCCAAGTGCGGTGCAGCTTCCTCGTCATCAACCTGGCTGCGGTGGACATGGGCCGCTGCGGTGGGATGCCTCGCCTCACTGGGGACGGGGTGGCACGGCGTCTGTGTCAGCCCTGCCCGTCTGACCTTCGGGAACCACGTGACAGCAATCAAACACAGAAAGCAGGGGGCCCCTTCGAGGGGGAAGAGGACGAAACGCCTGTTCTCAGTGACCCTTGGTGGTTTTTCATTCCCGCCACGCCAGTCACCGTGTCTCCTGCCCACGCCCCAGCTGCCACTCACACAGCACCGAGACCGATGGCCCCTCCTTCCCACCCTGTCACCCTGCAGCCCTGGTCCCTGCACATGATGTCTCCTGCTTCACGTGGGAGCAACCCAAGGACAGCTCGGGGTCACAAGACTTATTGAAGAGGCCCGGGGGACCCCATGAACTCCCAGGTAACAAGGAAAACCAGGGGAGGGAGGCCTCAAGGCCTCGGCCCACGGTGACCTTGGGAACCCCCAGTCCCAGCCCATGGGTTCGGCCCGCACCTCTCACAGGCCGACAGTTGTCCCCCAGGGACCCTGGGCCTGTCTGTCCACCTTCGTGTGTCCACACCTGGCAATGATGCCAGAGGCGACCTGGGTCATGGTCCAACTCCTCCACCTCGGTCACCGAGGGGTCCGTCATTTCTTCTCTTTCAGAATGGAAGTCCTGTATCTGGCGGCGCTTAGCTCGGGCGCTGGTGCCCCGTCCCCACTCGACCATCAGCCACCGCTGTGTGACACCTCTGACCAACTGCATCGTGTGGACTCCGGGTCCCTTCCTGTGGACAGCTCCCCCCCACCCCCGCCACTGGACTTTCAGCTCTTCCAGGTGGACTTCCAGCTCTCCCAGCTGGACTTCCAGCTCTCCCAGGTGGACTTCCATCTCTCCCAGGTGGACTTCCAGCTCTCCCAGGTGGACTTCCATCTCTCCCAGCTGGACTTCCAGCTCTCCCAAGTGTGCCAGTGGCCAGGCTGCCTGAAACAGGGACCGGACGTGTGAACCCCCACAGCTCCTTTCAAGTGTGTCTTTCATTCCTTCTACCAGGCTCCAGCACCAACCCGCCTGAGTAGAGATATCTTCTATTCACAGTAACCCTCCAAACTCGATCTTTGGGATTCTCTGCTCTTCTCTGGAACTTGGTTCCGCATCTCCAGAACCGAGAACATGGTCTAGCTCCATGGCTTCGCAGCGTTTTCTAGCAGCTCCTTCCCCAAGGATAGAAGCACAATTTCTGCAGCCAAAGCGACAGAGGGGAGCTCTGAGCCCTCCCCTCTCTCAGCTTCCAGCAGATCTCCTTGCAACCCCTGGGGGCCACAGAAGCCAGTTTGAGACCCAGAGGGTTGTGGGAGAGAGGGACACGTCCTAGACCTGGGGGTCCACATGGCGGTGTGGCCAGGACAGCCATCACCGCCTGGCCACCAGAACTACACAGATGCCATCCCACTCGGACCACCTTCCAGCCCATGAGTCCCCTGCTCTCCCACCCCAGCCCTGCCATCCATTCCAAGCCATAGGCCGGTCCCCTTTGAGGCAGGTGGACCCAGGCCCAGGCATGACCCCCAAGGAAGACCACGGCCCGCTCCTCTGGCCGCTGGAGTGGGCGAGGAGGGCCGCCTGAGACGCAGGTCGGGAGCGAGAGCTCAGACTCTCCCGTGAACAAACTGCCGGAGACGCCGCTAGGGCGCATCTCCCGGAAAGAAGGCAAGGACTCGTCCGAACTGTCTCTGCCTCCCGTTTGCTCCCCTCTGAATGAGGCTGCGGACCCTGCGGCCCAAATGTCAGCCATGTGCATGGAAGGCACCCGAGCCCTATCACCGCATCCGCTCACACCTGTGCCATTAGCTGGTTATGATTTTTCTTGAAATGGACTCACAGATTTGCTTGAATCGATGTGGTTCGAATAGAAATCTTATCTAACAAAGCTTTAAATAAAAAACAATGTTTATTCTCCCACCTAAGTGGGTGAAATCAATACCTCACTGCAGCACGGAGGAGGAGGCTCAGCCATGTTGAATCTGAAGGCGCCCCAGAGCGTGGGGGAGACGGAGGGGAGCAGGGCGCAGAGCGCACCAACTTCGACTTCAGGGGGAGCGGCCTGGGCGGAGCCCTACCCGACACCCCCCGCCTGAGTCTGAGCATGGACCCGAGCCCTGACCCTGCTGTCTGAGCCCCAGTTTCCTCACCAGGAAAACGGGGAGGACAGTCGTACCTACCGCATAAGGTTGTCGCAAGAATCAATTAAATTAAGTGAGCGCATTAATTAATGATTAATTAATTAAGTGAGCTCATTAATTAATGATTAATTAGTTGGGTGAGATAGTGTGCCTGGCACATAGCTGTTGCTGTTGCTCCTCTAGGAAGAGATAAGCCAGCAGGAGGAGCAAACTGGAGTGGCCATCCAGTCCATGTCCGAACTAAACCAACAGAGTGACCCAGTGTCAAGGTCACGGGCTGAGCACCAGCAGCCTGGCCCTTGCCCAGCCCTGCCCCTCATTCACTGTCTTCCCTTCAAGCCCCAACTCTCCCCACTATTCTATATCCCCAGGGGATGGAGCCCAAGGGTCTCCAAATGACCTCCTGGCCATGGGGAACCTGGACCCTTGAGGCCGCCCCAAGCCCCGTCTTGGCAAACACATGGCCCTGGGGAGGGGCTCGCTCCACATGCAGCTTCCAAAGCCTGGCAGCGCTTGCGTTGTGGGGAGACTCAGGCACCCACAAACCCAACACAAGAGGTGCAGTGCTGGCAGAAAGGAGGGAACAGAGGCGGCAGGCCGGGTGCCTGGGAGGATGGCATCTGACTTGGGCCATGACCGTGCCCCAGTCCCATCGACGGGGCGGCCCGGGGGTGCCCCCAGCACTCACTCCCCGCCCAGCCTTGGCGCCCGTCCCCCACTTGGCCTGCGCTCCTCACCGCCGTCACCTCCATGTATTACCTGGAAAAGACCCGACACAGGGTCAGGTTATATGCTGCCCCTGGGGGTGGCGGGCCCCCTGGCTACTCGCCCAGGCCCCACCTAGTGTCCAGCAGGTGGGACTCTCTCGGGGACAGAGGTGTGTCTCCTTCCTTGTGGGGAGCGGCATGGCCTCTCTAAACACGGGGAGCTGTTGTCTCTGAGCTCCTCCATCCAAGGGCCCACCCACGGGCGCTTACCTGTGCCTCAGGTACAACAGGAAAGGCCCTCCCTTGAGGGTCCGGTGGAAACACTGACCTTCTCTGTGGCCAGAGCTCACCTGCACGCTGGATTTTAATCCCATTGCCCAGAGGCCTGGAGTCACCTGGGCCTGGTCAGCAGGCCTCTGTGCACGCCGACACCGCCTCCCACCCTGTCTCCAGAAGGGCACCAGCCTCCCTGCAGGCCCCCCCGGGGGAGGCACCCCAGGCCCAGCCCCCAGCACTGGGGGAACAGGACTGAGAAACTCAGTGGCCTCCACACTCAGAGCTGGGATGGGTGTTACGGGAAGATGCCCCCGCCCCAGGAATCACTAGATGCAGCTTCTGGACAAACACCCCCCCGGCCCCCCCACACAGAGTGGTTCGCTTTGTAGCCATAAACACTCGCTCTCTAAAGCAGGCGATGTTGAGTCTGGGCGCACAGCGAGGGGACGAAGACACAGCGTGTTTACAAAGCGCTGGGTCCCGGGGACTTGCTAGCCTTCCTCCAGAAACATTCAGGGGAAAGGCACTTTCTTAGGAGTGGACGCTTGTCTCGCTCCCCAAGGAGCGGAGTGATGCTACCATAGAAGGGCTTACCCAGGCGCCCCGGGTGGCCCCAGGGCCTCAGCCGCCCTTCCGTGAGCCGTCTCATCCCACCAGACGCAGAAGCATGGCCTCCCCGAAACCCAAATCAGCTATGCAGGTGTTTACGCCTCTCCAGTCTTTATTAAAACAAACGGGGAAAGCACAACAAAACACAGTTTTTCTCATTTCTTTCTATTGTTCTTCTTGGCAACTTTATTGCACATTAGTTCAAAGTAAGCTGCCAATAAAGTTGGGTAAAATTAAAGTCGAGCTGGAGTTTTCTCCTCAATAATTCTTGTCAGGATGCTTATTTTCATAAGGATTTGAGATGAGGCGTGATCGGAGGCACAGAACTTCACGGTCTCCAAAGTCACAACCCAACTCCTGACTCGGGGGGTTCCGACCTCAGTCCCCGGTTTTGCCGATGGCTTCTCACCAAGGAAGGCTTTGTAGCAGGGTGTCCCTTCCTGTGCAAAAGGCACGATGCAAAGCCAGCATCGTCTCTACTGCCTTTAGGCTGGGAAAGCGGCGAACCTCGGAATACGGCATAATCCCCCACCTAAAGGCGACATTGGTTGGAATGGATGATTTCAGGGAAGCATTTTCTTTTTTAAGATAGCATTCGTGAATAGGCCAAAATGATTCAATTTAAGATCGCAAAAATAAATAAATAAATAAACATCTCGGGGTAAAAATAATACGCTCTAGTAATTTGATTACAGCGGAAATCAAACACTGTGCATTTGTACGCAACTAAACATTTTTCTGGCTATCTGACTACGAGTTACACATCGAAAATGATACATTTAACCCCATCGCCAGCAGATCAATGGCAGGTAGAAGAGATAAAACCGGAATCAATCACCGTACCTCTGTATCGGAGGCAAACAGCAGACAGCAGGGAAGTTTGAACTTCAACCGGCGTCTGTCTCCAGGCGTGGCGAGGGGCAGCTCACCGTGGAGGAGTTCAAGTGTACACAGAGGCATCTGATCCAAATATGCTAATGATTTTTATTGGTCCAATCTTAAAAGTGAGGTTTATTTTTATGAGTATGCATTAATTAACCCCGCATGCACTATCTTCCAGGCCATCTTGCCAGGACTTTCATTTAAACATGTTTATTGTGAAATGTTTGCGTTCTGCGCATTTGTGGCCCACACACAGCTCGTTTCACTCTTGCCTTCCGAGCACTTAGAAAAGTTAAAAGGAGTTATTGTTTTTGATTAATGCCATTTTGGGGCAGTTAAAAAAAAAAAAAAAAGGAGTTCCAACTCCTTGCTCTGCATAAATTCTTTGACATTAAAAAAAAAAGAAAAAAGTCTGCACATGGGAGGGAGGGGGCCCTGGGCTGGCGGGAGGCGGGCCTCAAGAACTGAAGTTCATTAACGCACGCGGCTCCACGGGAACGCGTGCGGAATGGCGAGGGCCGGGGCTGCAGCTGCCGATCACGGAGGGGCACCGAGGGCCGGGGGGCCGCGCAGATGGGAGTCCTAGGGCCCTGCCTGTCATCTTTTGATTAAGAAAAGGAAATGATTTCACCAAGAAGATATTCCCTCTTGTGTTGTTTTGTTTTAACTGAGTTTGTACTTTCCACCGAACTGGACATATTTATTGAGACTCGTAAGTTACTTCGCGATTACCAACATCACTGAATCTCAACACACGATTTTTTTCTTGCCAATTATCTAAATATCATAACTATAAAATAGCTTAAGACATTCTCCATACTGTAAACATCTTCACTACAAAGCCCCGAGTGTAAGCAGAGCAAGGCATCAGAATGGTTTTAAGCGATGTTATAAAAACTGCTCTTAAAAACTAAACAAAAATGTAAAGCTTCCATCTGCTTTATGATTTTTCCACCGCTGAACGGCTGCTGAGTGCCAGCGCGCTGAACCATGGCTCGCTGAAGAGATGGCTGGGGTCACGGACTGCAAAAACAAAGACCATGTCTTTAATGCCGGGTGGTTGTTTTTCCTCGAGGCTTCCTGACATGGGCTGGAAGCGAAAGGGAGGGCATGGGGCCGGCGGGGACCTGGATGTCCAGGCCCAGGCCACGGGAAGAGCCCCCTCCAAGCCCCGTGTGGGACGGCACAAGCCCCCGAGGTCCTCTGGTGACCGTGCGTCTTCAGCCTTGACGCGCCCTTCCTCCCTCACGGAATTTTCTGGGGGCCTTGGGTGTACAGTGGAAGACAGGCAGCGAGCACACTGCAGGTGGGGGAAGGCGTTCGGCCTGGTCGCACGCACGCAGCTCTGAGTCTGTGGTCACTTAGAAACTGCACCGCCCCCCTGCTCGGAGCCCTGGCTGGGGCGCGAAGGGGCCTGAGCAGATGGACAGACCCTCAGACCCGCAGGAACACAGTCCTCCACTGGGCAGGTCTGCCCGGACACAGCGGCACAGCAAGGAGGAGCAGAGCCCGGGCAGGGCCCCTGCACAGGCCCCTTGGGGACGGTCTGTAGCCCTCAATGTGGCCTCAGGACTCTCCTGAAACCTGTGTCTGGTCCCCTGGGGCCACCGCTGAGGAATTACAGCTAGAGTGACCTGTGGGTGTGGGGGCCCTGGGGCTGCTCAGGGTGTGGGGGACACTGCTCACCGGCTCCCCTCCCAGTCTGCACAGGTCCCCACTTTCCCTCTGGAGAGCAGACACCCCTGGGCAGGGGCAGAGGGAGATAGTAGCCTTCCAAGGGCCGGGCACAGTTAGCTGGGTACCAGCCTGCCTTCCCCGGGTGACCTCCTCACATAGGGTCATCAGCTGGCCATTGTGAGGACCCCAAGGCAGGGTCCCACCCCAATAATCTGGGGGAGAAGGAGAGCACTTGGGGCAGACATGCTGGGGGAGTCGCCCTGCCACGGAGGCAGCCCCGGTGGCCCACCTTAAGCACTCTGCCTTCCTCCCCAACCTCCCAACCTCCCCTATGGCCAGGGGTGTGGGCCACCCCTGCTGGTTACCCCAGGAGCAGCAGCCTCACAGGGCCTCCCTTGAGGAGAACGGCCCTCACCTCAATGTGGGGGTGTCCACCTCTACGAGTGGCTTCACGGGTCACAGCAGGGGGCACGTTGTGAGTGAGGGACCCTGCAGAATCCCTGGGAAGGCCAGTCCAGGGTGTGGGAGGTCCTGGGGTGCGAGGCCCCCAGAGCCGAGTGTCCTGAGGCGACTATGGGGAGAGCCCGACCCTGCCCACTCTGCTGACGTGTACATGTTGCCCATCGAGCCCTAGTCTGCGCCGCGCCCACCACACGAGCAACCCAGAGATGGCTCAGCTGGGGCTTCGAGAGCCCAACCCTGGCCCCAGACCCTGCCACGTGGCCACCAGCCCCCCAGAGCACCCAGCCGTGGGCCCCGTGGGCTCTTGGAGGCTGGCATGATTCTGAGCACATTCCAAATTTAAATCTGGGACGCTCTCCTCTCTGTTCGCTGCTCCTGAGCACGGGGGAGGCATCTGCCTGGAAACAGCTGTCACCCAACAGAGGAGGCGGCACACGCGAGTCTCCTGTGAGCGCCAGCGTCAGAGCCCCTTGCCAGCCAGGGTTACTTAGCTACAGAGCTTCCCAGCGGGAGGGGGCAGGGCGAGCCAGGGACAGGGCCCACAGAGCATCCTGTGCTCCATGCCGTGCCCGGGGTCCCCGCGGCATCTGGGGAAATGGCGGCTCTCCGAGGTCAGCCACCATGCCCAGGGGCACACGGAGACAACGGTGATAATCCTGTGGTCCCCCGGAGAAACTGTCCCCGCTGACACTCACTTGCACGTGAATCATGCTCCCCAAGGGCTGGGGCCAGGCGGAGACCCTCCCAGCTGCCCTCCTACACACATGGGAAACTGAGGCACAGAAGCTCTAGTAACATGATAGAACCAGGACTCCTGCCTCAGCCACCAGGCCTCACCATCACCATCGTCATCGCCAGTAGAGCAGTTGTCACTTACTGAGCTCTTTCGGGGAGCCCGGCCAGACCCCGTGCTCTTTGAATGCCACATGCCATTGTGTTTGATTTCTGTTACTCACTCCATCCCCATAGACAAACAGGAGAACCCTGAGGCCCAGAGACTCCAGGCAGGGACCTAGAGGTCCAGCAGGGAGCAGAGCGGAGCCCAGCGAGCCCCCCGCTCACACCCGGGGACCAGCTGGCTCTGGGAGCACACTGCCCAGGAGCCGACCTCCACCCGCGCCCGTGTGGGCCGCGGGATTTCAGAAGAGGAAGTGGGTCCAGCCCTGGTCTGTCGTGCCTGTCCGAGCCCTGAAGAGGCTGACCAGGGTTGGCACTAGCTGGCAAGCCAGCCGCTCTTCTCACGGAGGCTGACCCTGTTATAATGAGGGTGCCTGCTAAGTCCGGGGAAGGGGAGGGGCCGGCCGGAGTCCACGGTCCACGCAGGAGGCGGCGGCGCTCCTGCAAACACTGACCATATTCACAAGTCCGAAGACTGGGGACGCAGCCATGCAGCTCAGCCACCCAACTCAGTGAGCCAAGTGGCCTGGCTGGAGTGTCCAGCGCCTGCCCTGGCCAGCCTGGCCTCACAGATCTGCAGGCAGGGGTCCGTCAGTGCCCCATCAAGTGGCCCAAGATGAAACACTGGGAGAGGGGACCAACTCGAAAGGCACAGAAGAATTCCAGAGGAGTAACTATCTGGCCACCATGGAGAGAAGCTGAGACCCGGGGACGGGCCTCCAAGGAGAAGGTTTGGGAGCGAGGGGCCTGCAGCCAGCAAAGCCCCCAGCTCACCCGTGCCAGCGTGGCTCGGACACAGAAAGCAAGACACACACGGCCAGGTCAGCCTGCACTTTCCTCGAACTCACCCCTAATGAAGTTTGGGGCGAGCTATTTTGAAAACAGCCCACACAGCATAACCACACGCCGTCATCGGCTGCCATCCTCAAATGCAATTTCATTCATAATTAAATACGGAAAAGCCACCACCTTAAAATAACATCAAGGGTCACAGCTGAACTCTCCAGAGGGGACCCTGAATTCCGGCCTCTGCTAGCCTCTCCGAGTTGGCCTCCAGCGCGTCCCTGGCCCACGGGCCCACCTGCGGCTTCCTGCCCGCCTGGGCCCATCCCCCTGCCTCCCACGCAGCTGGTACACGCCCTCCTCCCCATCCACCTCCAGCTGGACCCGCCTGACAGTCTCTCCTAAGCGGCCACGGCAGCCCAAGCCCAGCACCCCACCTGCAGGCGTCCTGATCACTAGTACGCTCTCTCATTCATTGCTCACCCCCCGGCAAGTGCTGGCTGAGCACCTTCGATGTGCCAGGTGCCCCTGGAGAGCACCTTCTAGGAGGCACGGTCCCCCGTCAGCGGGCGCTGCCCCACACTCAGCTTGGAGCCTAAGCCCATGTCGGCCACAGAGCTCAGGACACACTGACCAGCCCACAGTTCCAGGGGGGTCGCCTCCGCCCTTGCCCGACCTGCCTGCAGCCTCTCCCCAAATCTGCATGGAGGAGAGACCGGACTGGGGGGGACAGTCAGGGCTGGGAGGGTGTCACCCCTGAATCCGTGGTTCTTAGCGGCTCCCAGATGGCCCCTCGTGGAGCCACAGGAGGACCGGTGATGGAGGACAAGCTTGCCCTGAGCCCAGGCGGTCAGGGAACAAGCAGGAACATTTTAAAGGCCACCATCTGGGGGCTGCTCCAGCCAGGAGGAAGCTGTCCAGGCAGGAGGTGGACGGCCGGCCTCGCAGGAAGTGGCGCTCACAGCCTCTCCACAGGGGACTCCCTGGCAGGAGGTGGCCCGGCAGTAGCCAGGTGCCGGGAAGGGGGCCAGGGCCAGTGCAGCTCGGGTGACCGACACCCACGGCAGGAACTCAGCCCTGGTGCGAGACTGGGCCAGGCCACAAAGAGGGGCAGGACCGAGAGTGGCTTCCAGAAGCCTGCAGACCTTGCGGGAACGGAGATGCCGCATCACCAGGCCCGGCAGGACCAGCAGCTGGCAGAGGGGACAGTGTCACAGAAGCCACACACCTCCCCATGAGGGTGTGAGACACTGCGGAGCCTCCGACAGGCGTTATTAGTTTGCTTGGCTCCCGACCGCCTCTAAGACAGGTGAGGAAGCCAAGGCTCCCGGAGGTCGAGCGACATGGCCAAGGTCACGCAGCTAATTCTGGGATCGACAACCAGCTCCTGAGGATGTTCCTCCCCACCCACCTGAGCTAAACCCTCCCCCTGGCCACGCCTGCCCCCCTGTGGCTCCCTCTGGTGGCCCCCCTACCCTGCCTGGCCCCAGCCCCGGTGGGCCCCTTGGAAGGCTGGTCACCTCACTGAGGCCGCAGAAGTGATCACAAACGTCAGGGTCCAGCCCCCGCATGTCTGTCCCCACAGCCCAGCCCACCACAGTCACGACCAGCCTTGTCCCTAATGAGGAGACAGAAGCTCAGAGGGCCACGTGGCTGCCACGTGATGGTAGAAAGACTCTGTCCTACCCGCTGTCACGCCAGCACCCTGAGCCTGGGCTCAGCCAAGACACCGCCACCCTCGGGGCCTCCTCTCCCTTCCTGGGAAGGGGGGACACTCGCCTGCCACATGGGAACTGGATTACATTGCAACCGAGGAAGCTGGCGAGTCCACTCACGGTCTGTTACTGCTCCCCATCCCTCCCCACTGGGACGCCATTACCAACACCCAGACTGCCAGAATGAGGGATTCCCCCACAAGGGAAAGGGGGTGTCCTGGAACCCCATGCGGTCCCTTCCCATTGGCCAGGGACCTCTTCCCCTCTCTGCTCCCAGGCTCCGGCGCACGGCGCGGTCATCTCGGAGGGTCCGCCACCAGCGGTGGGTGCCAGGGGCGCTCGGACCGGCGGCCTGACCCTTCCCTCCTCCGCCTGCAGGGGGTGGGGCAGGGCCCTGCTGCTATCGGGGTAAATTTAACTGTCCTCGTTAAGGATTCACAGCACACCAAAGTAGTGGTGGGTTGTTTTTTTAAATCATCTTTGCAGAAAAGGAATATCAGCAAAAATAATCACTCTTTCAGGCTCCACAATGAGTCTCTGATGAGGACAGCAGCCACCAGTTAAACACACACATCGTTAGGGTGACAAGGGCATGGCACATGGACCGGGTCCGCCACCTCGGGGCACGTCTGTGGTCAGTCCCGGGGCAGGGGTGGGGTTGGGGGGCGGGGCTCTGCCTGGGGCACAGTCTCGGGTCCCCTTTAGAGGCAGGGCTCAGGGTGCCGGCAAGGTCAGGGCAGGGCAGGTGGAAGCCTCTAAAGGGACAAGTGTCAGAGGCAGACGGGGAAGCTGCCCTGGGGGACCAGGAAGGCGCAGCAGCAGGCGAGTCTTCGGGAAAGATGCAGGAAGCTCTGGACGGAGATGGCCCTAGAGAGGAAGAGGAAGAGGGGCCACACCTGGATCCCTCGCTCTCCTCGCCCTGTGGGCCTCCCAGGTCTCTCTCTGGAGGCCTCTGGGGAGGCAGCGGCCTGCTCTCCAGCCAATGGGAGAGCCCCATGGGCCAAGGGAGCTTCAATGCCCACCGAGTGCTTCCTGCGTCTCAGGCACCACGCTGGACTCCAGCGTTCACTCGGAGCAGGATGCGCTTGGCCTTGTCCCTCGGGACACAAATTATGGGATGGGGAGACGATGTTGGGATAAGCATAGGCTGTGATCTTGTGTTACAGCAAGTAACCCGGCAAGAGAAGGTGAGCGGTTGGAGAGGTCAAGCAAGGCCTTTCTGAGGAGGGTTGTCCCAGCCCAGGTCTGGGCGGTGAGAACAGCTGGGTGTGGAGGGCTGGGAAGGACAGTCCTGAGAAAGGAGTGACTGTGGGCCGCAGGACACCAGCTCAGAGTGTGACAAGTCTCTGAGGAGGGCTGGGGTCCCCGGCTCCCACAGAGGTGCCAACCTCTGAGAGAACAGACAGCCAGGAAGTGATGAGAACGATGGATATGACCTCCCAACTGGGGGAAGAGGAGCAGAGGACAGGCCTGGGCAGCCACAGGGCAGGGGCACCCGTGAGTGGAGACACCTGTGACCTTGGAGTTGATGGATGGAGGGAGGGGACTGGGGCTGGGTTTCACAGACAGGGCGGGGGCTGGGCACTCCCTGGCCTAGGTGTGGCTGGGGCTGGAAGCCAAGGTCAAGTGGAGACAGAGTTGCTAGAGGACAGAAGGTCAAGGAAGCGAAGTCCAGCCTGTTGGCTGCATGACCTTGACACTGTGGTCAGTACGTCTGGCCAGGAGACCTACAGAAACTGGAAGGGAGAGTGAGCGTGCCCCAAGGGCACCAACCTCGAAGCAAAGGGACACATGTCGCAACAGCCACCCTCCTGCCCGTGACAAAGGGGTCCAACCGGGAACAAGCAGACGGGAACAGGGACGGAGGGTCATCGAATAAGAGCCAGTACTTGTCCTAAAGGCCAACCACCCTTCCGTGCCCGCGTCAGCAACCCAGTGCTGACATCCCCAGTCCATCGGGGACATGCAGGAGGGACTCGAACCTCTAGCTCCGTGTTTGAAACGCACTTGGACATGGGCCAGGGGCCTCATCTCTGGGGACCAGTGCTCCAGCTGGCATGCCGCTGACCCTCAGGCCAAGCTCCGCTGAGGGCTGGTCATGAGCTCCACCCCAACCCCGGGAGTTGCCTGGATGCCTGCTTCTACCTGTTCCGATCCGACAGAGCCCGGGGCTCCCAGGGCTGCGTCTCCAGGGCAGGCAGGCCGGGAGCTGCCCACAGGCCCCTTCGTAGACGTGGCCTCAGAGCCTAGATGACAGCCTTGGAAGGCGCCTCCCAGAAGCCGGGACCCGGGACCCCGAGGTGCCATGTCACCTTTCCAAACCCCTCTGTGGCGAAGCAAGACACTGAACCAGACCTGATTCCCAGCTCCAAAGTCAAGGGACCTTGGAGTCCCCCAGCTTCTCTCCCAGCCCAGGAGACAGTGGCAAGACTCAGTCACGCCGGGAGGGTGCAGCAACACCGAGCGCTCCGGCCTGGTGTGCCACTCCCACCGACGTGACGTTTTCCCACATCAGACAAGATGCATGAAACCTCCCCCATTGCCCCTTCCACGCTCTCGCCAAAGCTGCTCGGAGCTCCTAACCTTACGAGGTTTAAATGCACAGGCTGCAGGGGAACAAGGAAGGTCTTCTTACACTAAAAGGCAACAATATCCTGCCTTTCAAACATCCACTGTGCACATCTGATACAATGTCTTCAGAGTATCTGTTGAGACAGTCAAATCGGAGTTTCTTTTAAAATTCATGCACCAAGTACAGTAGAGAACGGTGAATGCGGTAACTTTCACACTAAATAAAGTACATTTACTCTTTAAAAATAAAATAAAGCACCCCAGCTTGTACCCAGAAGACCCAGGCGCAAGACCCTGACCCCTCAACTGAGTGGGTTTCCACCCACTTCTGCCCAAGCTGCTTCTCCCCACACCTGCTCGAACAGACGTCCATGGGTCGCAGACTGACAGGCGACCAGACTTGGCACCATCAGTATGGAACCTGTGGGCGTTGTGATGAAGCAGGGCTGTGAATCATCACTCCATTTACCCAACTCGGAGAAATCGTGCCGGCGCGGGCGGTGCTGAGCGGTCGCAGCCACAGAGCCAAAGGCGTCTTCACCAAGCACCCGCTACACTCCAGGCGAGAGAGTGAGGACTTCCCAATGCGGCACCTCACGTCGGTCAGGAGATTATAACGCACCCAGAGAAACATATTATTGTGCAGAATTTTAGCCCCTTCGGCTCAATCAATACTTTCCAAACATCAAGGAGCAGAGTTCGATAATACCTGGATCAGTTTTTATTTTTCTTCCAAAGGGCGATAGAAAGTGTCGCCCCCAAGCATACGTAGCAAGTCCTGCCCGGGAGCTAACTACCCTGCCACTGCAGAACCTCTGGGCTTCCAAAAACTGTGGGTTTTACGGGAAGTGTGGACGTGACCCTCAGACACATCGGGGCAGTGAGTGGACACGCATGCAGCGGCGGACGCAGCCGGGACCCGGTGAGAAACTTCTGTCCGCACCTCCTGGGGCCTCCCCAGGCCCGTCCAAAGCACGGCTCCCCCGGTGTGCGGCAGGGTCTCGAGTTCTCTTCAACGTAACGGAACCATCTCCTTTCCAGCTGACGTGCTGGGGTCGTCGGGCCCCCCTTGCAGAGCAGAACTCAGCTGATACTTCTGTCCATAAATGCGAATTCGGGTGAATGGGCTTGAAATGGATTCCGCCCCACCTCCAGTCCCCGCCCCACCTCCAAAATTCCAGCGAAGCATATTTTTACTCTGAGGGCAAAGTTGGCGCAGGATTATGCGTGTTTTCTCCGTGGAGGATACGTTTTCAGCAAGCAGGACCGCATTCCTAGGAAGCAAGAGTCTTCCCTGTAAGCTGCGGCCCGACCTCTCGGACCCTCCTGAATAAGGCTCTGTTCTTCGGTCCTGGGCTCCTGCAGCCCCTGCTCTCTGCTCCGCTCTGTGTGGCTGAGGACAGGTGTGCGCCTGTGAGGGGCTGGAGCACGGCCCTGCGCCCGCCCTCCCCAGCCAAGGTGCCCCTCCAAGAGCTGCTGCCTTCCTGGGAGACGCCAACTCACAAAGAGTCTGGAAATCGGACCCTTTTGCCTAAGATCCAAAGCATGCCCTCACGCCAGCGTCTCTTCTCGACAGTTCTAGGGCTGTTTCTCACTCTGACAATGCCTGGGGGTGGGGGGGTCGGGAGGGAGAGGGCCATAGAATCAGAAGAACACAATTATTCCTGAGACCTCTTGATGGCTTATCATTTTTAAAGTCCACCAAACTTTAGATCCAAAACACACCAAACACCTGGTGATGTTGGCATCCAGAGAGGCTGGAAAGTCCAAAAGGAAGCCCTCCACACCCCTGGCCACGTGGGGACCGTCCTGAGACAGTCAGGCTGCTCCCCGTCGGCACAAGCGAGCTCCGGCGGGGGTCTCTGTCCTGTCGGGCGGAATCAGCAGGTGAGACTGTCATCTGACTCACGCATAGGACACAAAGGACAACATTCTTTACCAGATGGTTCCATGGAACTGGGGCCACGAGCCGAGGCTGCGCAGACGGCCAGCAAAGCCTCACAGAGCCCTGGGTGAGCCATTACACAGGGCGGGGCGGCCAGGGCACGCAGTGCAGACCTGGGGGCCGGGCCCCCGGACAGGTCACGCAGAGGGCAGCTCCCACTGCACCAGGGATACTGTGCAGCATGGCACATCCTCCGCACGACCCACCAAGCAGGTCCCTCGCTGCCCTCGCTGAGTGAGGAGGGACGAGCACCCAGAGGCCAGCCTGCCCACACCTGCCACAGGGGCTCGAGGAGCCAGCCCTCCCTGCCTGTTTGCATCACTGACCACCATAGGCCAGGCTGACCGTGATTCCGCCCTCCATGCTGGGGAAGGGCCCTGGGCAGCATAGACCGGTGCCCCATCCGGGGGGCCCAGAAAGCAAGCCCACCTCCCAGAGGGGCACGTAGACGTGGACACAGGGGAACCCCGACTCAAGAATGCCGCCCCCTCCAAAGGCGGCCGGCAGCACACGCAGGTCTGGCTTCCCAGCAGAGCCTGCAAGGAGGGCGGGAGAGGTCTCGGCACGCAGCCGTCCCGGGGTTCTTGTCACTGATCCTTCCACGTGCAGGGCCTGGCTCATGTGTCTCCAATTCAAAATGCCAAATGGAAGGCTTATGTGGATATAATTATAAGTGAAAATCAAACGCAGGCCTGGAAAACACCCCTCTTTCCTCAAAGCGAGTGCGCGGGGCCGGGCCTGGGTCCTCTGAGGAGCTCGGGGGGGGGGGGGGGGGGGGGGGTCGGGAGGAGGCTGCTCTGAGCCTTGGCCAGGCTGGGCTCAGGCCTCGAAGCGGACGGTCACCCCCAGTCTGGGGGGAACCCAAGGGCCTGCGCTCCGGCCCCCGGCCCGAAGCCAGGGGCCACGCGTGCCTCCTGTATCAGCTTCCACAGCAACACGTCCTGGCACAAAAGGCGGCCAATGAGCAGGAGACTCCACTGTGTAAGGAAAGGAAATTTTTTTTTTAAAGTTCCCCAGTTTAAAAAAAGAAAAAAAAGTGTATCTTCCAAGGGCTCTGTGAGCAGCAGAGCCCTCCCCGCACAGGTGTGCCAGAGATGGCGGTGCCCGTCTGTCACCTGGCCCCCGTCACACGCATGGCTAGCAGCCCCCACCCCTTGCCCCTCTTCTCAGGCGGTTGTCAGTGGCCAGATTTGAGAGGATTCCCTAAAGAAGCCAAAGGGACGTGCCAGGCTGTCTCGAGGAGACGCGTGCAATGAGCCAAAGGAGAAGCCAGCGGCCCCTGAGCGCAGCCTCGCCAGCCCTCCCCAACCTGCCCCCCCAGCCCCGCCCTGACCCCAGCTTCCTGGCCCCACTGCGCCCTCACTCCACAGCGGGACCCCAAGGCCCCGTCCCTCCCACAGGGCCAGCCCCTCCTCGCAGAGCCTCTTCAAAGAGGCCACTGTCCCCAGCGTTGCCAGCTTGCTAGCGCATGGCAAGAGGTCACCATCTGACCCCGGCGCTATTAAATCTTTTTAAAGTTTAATCTGCGGGGGATTTTGGCTGTAAACAAAGAACTTTGCACATGTAAGAAATAAACGTACACGCATGACTTCATGTGTGACCCTGCGTTCTCTTTCCGTCTGTGACTGAGCAGCCGGCAGGCACGGGAGGGGTCCCCCAGCGCACTGTGGAGTCACAGCAGACAGCGCCCAGCCCTTTGCTCCACAGTCAGGGGTGTGCCGCCCAAGGGGACAGGCGACACCCTACAGGCGACAGGCCCCAGACCCAGGAGGAGACTGTGGTGTCTGGGGCTCCAGGTTCCTGCCTTTGCTTCTCATTTCTCAATCGGTGGGGAGAGAGGACTTGTGGGCCCGTGCTTGCCCCGCCGCTGCATGCTTCCCTTGAGCACTGGGGAGCCTGAAGGCCCTGAACCTCAGCGACCCCTCCCAGCAGGTCCATCCAGGCCAGGTGAGCCAGGAGAACCAAACCAGTGGGTCTCAGCAAGGCCAGCGGCCCCAGGTGAAGCCACCCTTGAGGGCATCAGCCCCCCACCCTGACCTGCACTCAGAGCCCCATCTGAGAATAAGGGGGCTTGGATGGGACAGGGGTTGTGCCGGTTTGGGAGGGGGCGAGGGTTTGTGTGTAACAGCCGCTGCGAGGCTCAGGACTTCCCAGGCACCACACAACAGAAAGTCCCGAACACCTAGTATGAGCTCCAAGAACATCAAGGGCCCCACCCACCGAGCACAGATCAGGCGGAGTGAGAAGGGAGCTCACTTCCTCCTGAAGGTGGGGCCCAGCTCTGGGGTTCAGAGGGACCCCCCCCCCCCGCACTGAGCAGGCGGTGCACCAGCCCCTGCCCAGCGCCCTGTCCTGCCACAGCAGAGGAACCCGAGAGAAAGGCCAAGGGGCCACGTCATCTGCACCCAGGATCAGCCGCTCAGGGAACCGGGCTTGAGCGGATACCCTGCAAAAGGGGAAAGGCCTTGGCTGTACGAAGATGCTCCTCCTAGAAGGGTTTCTGTTAGAGAGCACAGGGAAATAACATGAGTGGCACTAACCATGGAACTGTGGAAGGATCCACGTGTGTCCATCCACAGGAACAGCGACTAGGAGGCGCGTCATCACCAGCCACGTGGGAACCCACCAGCCACGTGGGAACCAATCAGCCATGTGGCAACTGAGCCCAGCACAGCCACATGACGCCGGCCGCAATTGTGAAACTTGGGGTACAATCAGTGTAGTCAGCCACAGAGAGAGGCAGAGAAGGAGGGTGCAGGGGTTGACCACAAGGTGAGCCCAGTCCGGCTTGGATGGGGGTGTCTGGGGGACCGTGGGCCTCTGTCCCCACCTCCCCTGTTTCTAAACTGGGTACTGGACTAAGACAGGATGGTAACTATGAACCACAAACAGAGGAGGGAGCAGCCGAGACAACCCCAAGTTTTCTTGGCCTGCAGAGCAGCGAGAGCACAGGAGAGGTGGCAGGCCTGGCGGCAGCTGCAGGCTGGTGTCCTGAGACCACACCTGCCCAGGAAGACCTGGTATGCTCGGCTGCCCAGGATGGCCATGCCCCAGGGGAGGGATCGGGCCATGCCCCTGTCTGTGTCACTTGAGCGAAGGTCTCAGGGGACAGGGCCGTTCCTGCATTTGCTCATTGCCACACTCCCAGCAGGTGACACACCAGGCACTCAACACACGTCGTTACATGGATTGCTTGGCGTCCACCTCCCTTGTCGGCGTCAGCTATGTGTCGGGGGCACAGCGGGCCTTCCGTGCTGCTCCCAAAGCGAGTCACAGGCCCTGGTTCTGCTGAGAACCATGGGCAGGGCAGATCTGAGCGCCATGGAGAGTGGAGGACGTGAGTCTGGGAGTCGCATGGGTAACCCATGCTGGGGAGGGGCTCAGATTCCCCTGATACTGTGTATGCTCCCACCACTCCACCCTCGAGGCCCAGAGGGCTTCAGAGACACCAGGCCCAGGCCCCGCCTCCGCCTGCCCCCCCACCCCTCCTCCTGGTCGGTCCCGACCCTTAGACATCTGGGAACCGGGGTGGGAGGGGTGGGTAAAAGAGATCTAATGAGGGGAGAAAGCACCATTTGCTCAGGAGAAGCGTGTGACATGCTCCCCTAAGACCAAGAACATTCCTTGTGAAGAAGGGCCGAAGACTGTCATTAAAATGCACTAGAATGAGTCCACTAGGCTTGTATTTAAAAATAAAAAATAAATAAAAATAAGAAGCTGCTAAGTCACTTTAACTCAAGGATTAAACACGGTGAAATTCTCTGTAAGTTATCCGAGTGGATTGGAGAGAGAATAAGTGCCCGGGGCTGGTGGCTGCTGTCACGTCGGTCTGTGTCTGTTGTCACCCAAGGACACCTTTTCATGCTTTCAGAGAGAGAGGAAGGAAGAGAGAGAGAGAGAGAAACATCGATATAAGAGAGAATATCAATCGGTTGCCTCCCATACGTGCTCTGACCAGGGATCGAACCCGCAACCCAGACACAGGTTCTGCCTGGGCATTGAACCCACAACCTTGCGGTCGGTGTACAGGACAAGGCTCCAACCACCCAGCCGGGGCTCAGTGATATTTTTAATCGTCCTTGTTTTTCCCCTTGAAGTCCATGTTGAACACCGAACTCCATTTCCTCGAGGCCGGTGACGTGTTTGGGAAGGAACAGATGTCAGAGCGCAGGGAGGGCCAGCCACCCCAACAGGAGCCGGGCCCTGTCTCCTGGCCAATGGCAGAGAAGGACAGAGAACCCAGACCGTCTGCAGGCCTGTGAGGCATAGAGAAGCATCCAGACTAGAAAAAGGAGGAGCATACCAAGCTAGGTCCATTTTTTTTCTCTGAAACATCACTCAGGGCAGTGCCTGTTGCGATTTTATTTCCTTTTAATTAGTGAGAAATTCAACTGCGAGCTGCAAGGTCCCCTCACTTTCAAACCCCCAAAGACCTGCACAAGGACAGCTGAGGGTGTTGACTAATGTTTATTAGCTCGTTCCAAATATACTTGCCTCTTAGTCAGTTCTGCCATTTAATAATTTTGCTCAATCTCAGAAATGGAGATGCAATCCTGCCTTGAAGGAGGCAGCCCTGCCGGTTATTTACAGATTGTAACATTTACATAAGAGTTTGGTTTAACAAGAGATATAAATATAGATAAAACCCTTAGGACTCCATTCTCTTAACTGCCCTCTGAAACTCTGCCCCGCAATTTGCAAACTGAATTTTGTGCAGACTATTCTTGGAAGCCTTTGTGAATTAGGCAGAACTAACTCAAAGCAAGGGCTGCCTAATCACAATTTTTGCAAATTGTACGTAGCAATCATCCTTGCATTGTGAAATTCAGATCTATAAAATGCTGATGTGTTAAAGTTGAAAAATAAATTAGCTCACCACAACTATTTCACCAAAAAAAAAATCAGTCTGAGGCTTTACAACTAAATTATTTGTTTAAGAAAGTTAAAAGACAGTCACATTAGTAGCAACTAATAAATACAGGCAGAATGTCACGCCAGCAGGTTCCCGACACAGTCGTCCCCACGATGGAGGGTCTCCCACCAGCGTCCCCGCCTGTAGAACTCACCTGCCTGCCTGTGACGTGCAGGTGCAGGAATTGCCCAGAATCTACTCGTGGCCACGCAGGGCGGCTATTTTAAACGCTTCCGGTGGGTCTGTCTGTGCTCCAGAAAACGCTCGCAGACAGGGAAGGGATTACTCAACATGTTCTTTGACGTGCCATCTACTCACTTGCTAAAGCCCATCCGAGCCTGCCCGGCCAAAGAAGTTGGCAGGCAGCATCGTCTGACTTGTTCAAACCAAGGCCATCTGGGTCACAAACACTGGGGTAGCACCAAATGCGAAGGAAGAGCAGGAGCGAGCTGCCTACGAGGCGGCCGCAAATGTGCCCCTCTGAGAATGGAGCTGCCCTGGGGGGCGGGAAGCCGACCTCAGAAAGGGCGCTAGGTTGCCTACAGCAAACGGGACTCCAGGGGCCAGGGCTATGGGTTCATTCACATGGACGTTCCACAGATCCACACCCTCAGAGGCCAGCTATGTACACATGCCCACACACACAGGTGCTCCCATGTACACATGCATGTGCACGTGTGTTCACACAGGCAACCACATTGTACACACGTGTGTGTGCGCGCACATGGAAACCCCCAGCATACCCATGCACAGAATTCCTGCCAGCCCCGCTGCCCCACACCACAGCCTGGAGATCGTCAGAGGTGAACACCAAGGCTCACGCTCATTAAATGCTGCTTTACCAAACTTCAAGCCCTCTCCGCCACCCCTGCTCCAGTGGGCCCGAGCGGTATTTAGAATTACGTGGAATAAGCCCACACTTCACTCTCCTCTAACACGGCTGCCAGGCCTCTGGCCATGGCTGCACCATTTCGCTAGCTCATGGGACCTACATCGGACTTGCTCGGCCCCTTCCTTCTTCTGGATGTTACATCAGGCAAAATGAATGCAAGTGATGTCCAGCCTGCTTGTCCCCCATCCCCGTGCCCTGAGAGCATAGTGAGGGCCACCGCAGCACAGCCCCAGGCTCGCTGTGGGCTCACGGTGGAGCTGCGGGGACAGGCCTCGCCTAAGCTCCAGGGCCCCAGGAAAGAGAGCTCTCGTCATTTAAAAAATGGCCACAACACACTTATTTCAACTGATGAAACTGAAGCAATAATCAAAAAATCTCCCAGCAAACAAAAGACCTGAACTGGACAGCTTCCCAGCAAATTTTACCGACCATCCAAAGAAGAGCTAACACCTCTCCTTCTCAAATGATTCTAAAAAGTTCAAGAGGAGGGGAGGCTCCCAAGTTCCTTCTATGAGGTTAGCAACCCTAACTCCACAACCAGACGAAGACCCTACAAAGAAAGAAGATCACAGGCCAATATCCCAGACTAACTTATGTGCTAAAATCCTCAACAAAATACTAGCAAACCAAACCCAGCAACACATTCCAAAGATCATACGGCATGGTCAAGTGGGATTAGGATGCAAGGTTGGCACAATATCCAAAAATCAATAAATGCGATACACCACACAAACAAAATGAAAGATAAAAATCACATGATCACATCAATAGATGATGAAAAAGCATTTGACAAAATCCAGCACCCATTTATGATAAAAACTCTCAGCAAAGTGGGAGTAGAGGGAACATAACATAATAAAGGCCATATATGATAAACCCACAGCCAGCATCATACTCAATGGGCAAAAACTAAATGTGTTTCCCTTCAGATCGGGAACAAGACAGGGATGTCCGCTTTCACCTGTCTTATTCAACAGAGCACTGGAGGTCCTGGCCACAGCAATCAGACAAGAAGAAATAAAAGGCACCCAAATTGGAAAAGAGGAAGTAAAACTCTCACTACTTGCAGATAACATGACACCATGTACACAGAGCCCTAAAGATTCCACCAACAACTACTAGAACTGATCAATGAATTCAGTAAAGTAGCAGGATACAAACGAAATACCCAGAAATCACTTGCATTTTTATACACCAATAGTGAACTAGCAGAAAGGGAAACTAAGAAAGCAATCCCACTGACAATCGTATTTAAAAAAGGTACCTAGGAATAAATTTAACCAAGGGTGTAAAAGACCTGTACTCAGAAATTTATAAGATACCAAAGAAAAAAGCTGAAGAAAATACAAATATGTGGAAGCATATACCATGTTCATGGATAAGAAGAATTAACATCATTAAAATGTCCATACTACCCAAAGCAGTCTACAGATTCAACACAATTCCTAGCAAGATATCAACAGTAAATATCACAGAACTTGAACAAATACTCCAAAAACGTACATGGAACCACAAAAAACCCAAGTAGCCTCATCGATCTTCAGAAGGAAGAACAAAGTTGGAGGCATCACACTACGTGATACCAAACCACGCTACAAACTATACAACATCATTTATCGAACAGCACAGAGCCGGCGTAAAAACAGATGCAGACCAATGGAACCGAACGGAGAGCCCAGAAACACACCCACACCTTTACGGTCAATTAATGTTTGACAGAGAAGGCAAGAACGTACCATGGGGTACATGTAGTGTGTTCAATAAATGATGTTGGGGAAATTGGACAGATACATGCAAAAAACTGAAACTAGACCACCTTCTTACACCATATGCAAGAATTAGCTCAAAGTGGATTAGACTTAAATGTTAGACCCAAAACCACAAGCACCCTAAAAGAAAACACAGGCAGTAAAAGTTTCGATATGTCTCATAGCAATATTTTTTCTGAAATATCTTCTCAGGCAAGGAAAACAAAAGGAAAAAATAAACAAATAAGACTATATCAAACCAAAATCTTTCGCACAGCAAAGGAAAGCATCAACAAAAGGAAAAGACAGCCCACTGAATGGGAGAGCACGCTCACCAATGATACGTCTGGTAAGAGGTTAATATCCAAAGTTTATAAAGAACCTATACAACCCAACATGAAAGAAACAAACAATCCAGTTTTAAAAATGAGCAAAGGACCTGAACAGACGCGTCTCCAAAGAGGACGTACAGAGGCCAATAGACACTTGAAAAGATGCTCAACATCGCTAATCATCAGAGATGCAAATTAAAACCACAATGAGCTCAACATCGCTAATCATCAGAGATGCAAATTAAAACCACAATGAGATATCACCTCACGCCGGTCAGAATGGCCGTCATCAATAAATCAGCAAACACCAAGTGCTGGCAAGGGTGTGGAGAAAGGGGAACCTCGGGCACCACCGGTGGGAGTGCAGACTGGTGCGGCCACCGTGGACAGCAGTGTGGAGATACCTTAGAAAATTAAAAATGGACCTGCCTTACGATCCAGTGACCCCACTTCTGGGAATCTATCGCCAAGATTTGGGCGCAGCCCAAGTGCCCGTCGGTAGACAAGTGGATAAAAAGCTGTGGTACAGTCACACAGTGGAATACCACTTGGCCATAAAAAAGAAGGAAATCTTACCCTTTGTGACAGCATGGATGGACCTGGAGAGAATTATGCTGAGTGAAATAAGCCAGTCGGAGAAAGACAAATACTATACGGTTTCACTTATACGTGGAATCTAATGAACAAAATAAACTAACAAAATAGAAACAGACTCACAGATCCGGAGAACAGACCGACAGCTGCCACACCGAGCGGTATTGGGGGCTGGGTGACATAGGTGAAGGGGTTAAGAAAAAAACCCTCACAGACCCAGACAACAGCGTGGTGAGGACCAGAGGGGAGGCGGTGGGGGTGGGAGAGGATTGGGGTCGGGGGGTAGGTGGTGGTGGGTGGAGACCTGGCTTGGGTGGGGAACACACGGTACAAGGTACAGACGATGCGTTACAGAACGGTACACCTGACACCTATGTAATTTTATTAACCAGTGGCACCCCAACAAATTCAATTAAAAAAATTTTACTGAGCGCCACACCCTTGCACGAAGCAGCTGAACGTGCCACGTGTGGCGCCCCTGCGTGTCCCATGGTGGCGGCACTGCCCCCTCAACTTACAGCTTAGGCGCCCGCGTCACACTCATAGAAAGCGAGTATTTACATCAGTAACGTCCTCCGCAGCGAAGTGTTCCCCACAGGTCGCTGCAGAAACAGGAAGGGAAACTGTCCCCCACGTGCTGAGAGGACCGAGGCGTGCGGGAGCCTCGGTAGATGGGAAAACGCCACATTTCCACACCACACCTGGAAGGGTGACTCAACACCGAGCTATGTGGTAAACCCTCCAAAGGCAAGGTCAAAGGGCACAGGAAGTCACCCTCCTCCCAGGGGAAAGCCCAGCACCTGGGCTGCAGGCGGGGGAAGAGCTTGTGCCTGGAGCAGCTGGCCAAGGCGCACATGGCTCCGCTTCTGGTGGGTAAAACTGGAGGGACCACCGACAGCCAGCTTCTGGGGCGGGCGGGAGCCGGTGTCCCCGTGCGGAGCTGACTCCGTGGGGGACAGCTGGCTTGTTGTTAACAGCAGCGTTTTCATCTCCATTTTCAAAGTTACCTCTCACTGAACCACGGATACAAGCGCCGTGGGCCAGTAGGGGCATTGTCTGCCGAGGCTCCCAGGAGCACGGAACCCACTGCCAAGACCCACCCTCCCGCCCTATGCCCAGCCCTGGACGATGCCGGAGGCTGTGGGTGACAGTCAGAGCCCAGAGCCTGGGGAGAGAAGGGGCCATCGTGGAGCAGACTCAGCAGGAGTCCCGGGAAACGGCTGTGTGTGGCCGGGCAGGGATCCCCGGTGCCCTGGCCACGGTGGGAACAGGGAGGGAGCTGGGGCAGGAAGTGGGGCAGGAGCCCTGTGCAGAGGCCAGTCCCCTACTAGATTTCTTTAAGGGTCCCTGTTCCCCCCCACAGAAGTACTCAGCACCAGCAGGAGGGGTAGCTGGGGCCAGCTCTGCCCGGGGACAGTTAACAAGAAGCCCCTTGCCCAGGCTACCTGGGCGACACCCAGGCCTCGGGGGCTGCAGAGACATCGCCAGTCCAGGGTAAAGTCCCTGTGAGTCCCCTGGGCTCTGGGCCACAGCAGCCCTGTCCCCGTCACTCAGCCCCCGAGGGCCCGGGAGCTCTGCTGGGAGGTTCAGTGATCAGGACCCAGATACCCCTGGCCTTGACCTTCAGAGGAAGGAGAAAGGTCAGGGTCATGTTTCATCACAGCCCCTGCAGACTGGACATGGACAACCCGGTAAAGGCACAGGGCGAGCACTGCTGTCCCCAATCCACGAAGAAGGAAGCTGAGTCCCAGGGGGGAGGGTGACTTCCTGAGGTCCCAGGGGCATCAGTGTAGACAGACCACAGACTCCTGACTGTCGGAGATGTGACACCCAGGGTACTGGGCAGCCCGGGCCTGGTCCGGATGCCACTCAGGGTCCCAGGGCTGTGCCAGCACCCACGTTTGGACTGGGAGCAGCCAGGGACCCCAGGGGCCCCTCCCCACCGGCCACCCACTCAGGGGAAAATGGGTGATGATCAAAGACAGGAAATGTCTTTATACTTCATGATTTCTTTAAATTGTTATTTTAGACTAGTTTCATACTAAAAAAAAAAAAAAAAATCAGCACTTTTGCAGAAATTCCGCAGACCTGACCTACCCAGGAAAACATGCCGAAAAGTCTAGAAGCTGTGGGGCCAGAGGGGGATGGCCAGGGCTTTGGACGCCCTGCCTGAGGGGGCCGGATGTGCAGAGAAACCAAAGGCACCACCGTTTCACTTCTTCTCAGAGCTGAGCAGCCCGCACCCTCCCTTCCACCCGTGGCGCTGGGGCCACTCGCACTCCCGGGGAGGGCCGCCCAGCTTCTCGCCCTCTCTCAGGTGCCTCCTCCCTCCATCTGCTCATCAGCAGGAGCAGCGCTGCACAGGGGTCTGCGGCCTGCACCAGCACTGAGCGGTGGGCCTCCCTCTTGTACGCCTTCCTGCTACTGGTTATGCGTTTGCCTTCCTGTGTCTCCGGAAACCACAACTAGCCCTTCCAGTCCGTGGTCTCCTCTGACCTCGGGGCTGGGCTAACTAAGGTGGGGGAGAGGCGGGCAGAGAGAGCAAGGGAGAGAGACAGACAGACGGATGGATGGAGAAACTGACGTAAAGACACTTCAAAGGAAGGGGTAGATAAGCACCAGGAGGTCACGATGTGGCCAAAGCCCAGCTTTGAAAGAGGAGGCCATAGCAGGGCACCCTGTTCTGGGCACCCCAACAGAGTAGACAAGAGCAGGAAACAGTCTTTGAAAAATCGGATCCTTTGAGGAAAGCATTCAACACGGTCCACAGGAGCAAGTCAGAGCTCAGTTTGACGTCACACGTGTCCTGTGGTCTATTCCAGAGGCACAGGGGTGAAGAAAGGGAGCCCTCACCTCCTTGGGGTGCAGGGCTCCTCTGTCGGGCCCTCGGTGGGAGGGGGCCCATCTGCAGCTCAGGGACCGCAGGTGGAAGGAGTCCTGACCACCCCCCACCAAGGGCACCAGGGAGATGCCTCAGCCTCAGGGAGCTCAGGACTGGCCCTTGCGACATGATGCAAATGGTGACGAGGGGGTGACTTCCACTCTGTACGGAGGGGGTCCCCGAGGCTGTTCCCGCCAGGCCCAGGCAGTGAGGCCGTCTCTGGGGACCGATGGCCAGCCCAGGGCAGGGAATGTCGGGTCTCCTTGGCCAGTCTTTACAAAATCCTGTGGGAAAGGGCGCCAGCCCAGGGCACACGGAGGCCACGGGCTGCGGGCCGCAGATGAAGAGGGGTGGCCTTCGGCAAGGAGCCCTCCGCCCCTGCCGGCCAGGCGCAGAGCCTCCCCGCGGGCCATTATCTGAGTACTTGAACCCTGGCTAACAATGAGTTCACAGAGACTGGCAGCGCCGGCTCTAATTGTCTGCATTTAGTCACGCAAACAGAGGCAATGGTCTGGGCCGGCGAGCGGGCTGCGGACGGCCCCAGCTCGGCGCTGGCTCCCAGAGCAGACACAAATGGCCCCGGCAGCGGAGCCCTGAGCTCCCTCCTCTCCGACCTGCTTGCCTGGAACAAGTCTCCTCTCCGCACTCGCCTCCTCTTCCCCCCACCCCGCTTTCCGTCTCAGATGAAATTCCTGCCGCTGCTAATATCCAACAAACAAACATCGTTAAGAAACTGGAGGCGCGAAAGGGTGTGCGGCTTAGGTTCCAGCTTCCCTGTCAATCAATCCCTCACGTCTGCGTGGGACCGCCGATCGCATCATCGTGTTAGTGTGCCTGACTTGCTCGGCACAAAGAAGGTGGGAGCGCTTTCTCAGGCAGGGATGTCAGCACGTGAGCCATCCATCACCATCTGCACTCCTTCTCTGAAAGGCAGGAAAACAACCCCGTTTGAGACGGCAGCAGAGCAAATAACGGGAATGTTTGGAAATAAACCCCGAGGTCAACGAGACTTCAGAAGGAAACACGGGGAGCAAGAGGACTGTTCTGTTTTTACAACGCGGGGTTGGGGTACCTTCACCCGCCACACGCTTTGCTCTAAAAATAGAGATTAATAACGGCCACAGAAAGCCCAGCGTCGTGTGAAATGCGTACAGACTCGTCGCTGTCAAAGCGCCAGGCCGCACAGCGAGGCCAGGCCTGGGCAGCGCCTGTCCTGCTGGCCCACCTCCCAGGGCACAGGGACGCTGCGCCCGCCCCCGGCCCACTCCGCCCCCCTCTTCCCGTTTGAAGAGCAGCACCGAGACACCCCCACCCCCAAGATGCTCACTCATCAAAGGCCACGGAAGGAAAAACTTATATCACAGAACTTTGCGAGCAAAGCCGTCCAAGCCGCCCTGCCTCGTGGAGGCTCAGACAGGCAGAGGCCTGAGGAAGAACCCCGTCCCACCCTTCAGGAACTTAGAAGCCCAAAGCACTTCGATCCAATTTTTCTTTCTGTATCTCGCTATTGTGCGTTAGTCACGAGGAGGCCCCACATAAATTATGCAGGGTTCTTATGAAAGTTTTTAAGGCACCCGAGTCGGACAGCAGGGTTTCAGATGATTTCCAACACAAAGCATATCAATTAATCAAATGCAGAAACAAGAGCTCGGGGCTCTGGGAGCGGAGGGGAAGATAAATCGATTTTTGCTGCGGCCCCGCGCCTTTTCAGCTGCACCACGGTGTGAAAAATACCAGTTAAAAAGTGTGCTGAGGCAGCAAAACCATTTAATACCCCACAAACAGTTATCTAAGGGGACGACCAACAACCAGACAGCACGGTACTGTGACCTACATACTAACACAATCATCTTTAGACTCGGGCGTGACTCTGCACTTGCCTGAGGCCACATACCGGTTCAATCGCCAGGCCCCCCCCCCCCCCGAAGGTGGGTTTTCCCCCTTTGGCCCGGTGCTCCGGCTGCCGTGCGCTGCTGGCCACGACCCGGACACCGTCCGGAAGACCAAGAAACACGCCTTCCGTTCTGTCGCCGGGCGGCTCCCTCGGCAGCCCCTGTGCTTTCGTGCAATTTTTCGTTTGGTTTGATTTCTTTACATTTCCCCTCTTGCGCCCCCAAGGACTTCTTGTCTGGTGTAGAACTTTCTCCCTACACGAGAATGGGGGTCGCTGCCCCTCCCCCTGCAAGCACACTGCTGACAGCTCGCCTGCTGGTGGCAAGTCAGGTGGGGAGTGTGTTGGGGAGACGCGGGTGGGGTGAGGACCGCAGTGGGACCGATGGCCCGTAGGACATCTCAGGGGCCCTGCTCTCTGAGGTGGCCTGGTCGCCACACACCACCCCCCAGCGCCTGTCCCAGGAAGTCACAGGAAGTGGCCAGGCTACAAGGCGTCGGGGAGACCCCTCGGCCAGGTCTGAGCTGTGCTGGGACCTGAGGCCAGCATCCCCGCCTGGCCTCCCGCGACCCTGCACTGCGGGAATCAGTTCTCACAGACATATGAGGCCACGCAGGGCCAGGGAGCTCCCAGAGCCCCCTCCCTGCCACAAAGGGAGAGAGCCAGCTTGGGAATTCTTCCACAGCGGGAGGTCGGTGCCAGCTCCTAAGTCCCTCCAAAACTCTTCTTGTAAGCCCCCTCCCCCCCATCTCAGTCTTCAGAACTTATGACTGGTAATCCTCTTTGTTTCAAAAAAGGAGTGGCTTATATGAAAAAGAAAATTCACAAGATTACATGGAGAGATCACCAAATCCCCCCAAATAATGCTGTCACGGCCAAGTCCCTCTCAGTCGACACTACAGGCAGAGCTGGGGTAGTGCTGCCTTGTCTGCACGAAGCTGCAGGGATAAAACCAGATGCCTGTCCCCCCGGAACGTAGCAGGTGGGACCTGAGATTCTGCACTGGGTCCTGACTCGACATCCCCAGGGGACAGTGGGCCAGCCCATAAGAGGGGCTTCGTGAGCCCTCCCAGGCGCCGGCCCCCCGTCAGCCAGAGCCCGTGTTAACACAGGCCTTCGCAGAATGAGTGGTGTACTTTGCAGATTTCTGCATCTGGAAAGAAAATGATTATTCTCATAAAATAGAGCTCAGACATCTGAGCCAGTGACTGTGTTCCAGTTCTGGAACGCCTCCCAGGAAGGTTAGGGAGCGTGCCCCGGCAGCAGGGATGCGCCACCCGTCTGCAAGGAGAGGCCAAGGCCCGCGGCGTCCTGGGCAAGAAGGGCAAGTCGCTAAAAGCGTCTGCACAGCGAGAGGCAGATGTCAGGTGGCCGACCTCGAGGCCCCGTCAGGAAACACAGGTCAACAGCGATGCCGTCGCTGGTGGGTCAGGCTGAGAAGCCCTGAAACACAATGATGAGCTCTGACCGCGCGGTAACAGGAGAGGGAAACCCCGAGACCCGCGCTGACAACCCCTGAGGGTCACAACTCGGCGAGGAAGGGGTCAGGATGTGGGACGAGAGGGTCTTGGCCGAAGTGGCCAAAGGGAAAGAGGAAAGGCAAGCGGAGCTCCCACTGAGTCGGCTCTGAGACCCCAAACGGAAGTTTCCATGGAGAAAACACTGAAACTTGGGGAGTGTGACAGGCACCCCTCCTGGAAGGCCGGTGCCCCGAGGTGCAGGCAGCTGTGCCTTTTCTGAGTGTCCCTGGCCCCGGGTCACACTTCCTGCCCGGTCACGGCGCCCCCCACCTCCCCGCAACATGACAGCCGTTCTCTGCTCTCAGCAGTGGCTACTTTGGGTGTCTTTTGTTTTTTGGTTTTTGTTTCTAAAAAGGCAGTCTTTCGCAGACCAGTCAAAAAATAAGGTAAGGCATTTAAATTATTCTAACATCAAGTATTTTTCAAAACCATAAATATATATGAGGGGACTAATTGTAAACTTCTCCCAGAAACCCAGACTCAAATTCATGTTGCCACGTGAACTCAACGGTAATAAATAACGGCCTTCTAAGTACAGCATCCGCCGTAATAAAACACCCACCCTGGAGGACTCGGAAGCCCTGATCCCAGCTAAAAGGATTCATGCCTTCAGAATTCTGGACGTATATATTATTTTTCTGTCGGTTCTCTCAACTTCTCTCAATTACGGATGTTCTCTACGTAATGAATTTTCTGGGCTTTGATGTGTGATTATAGCTATATTTTTATCTATATGTTTTGTGGTTCTTGTACTTAAGCTTTTTGCTCACAAATCCTTTATTAAAAGTACTAAATTGTAAAAAGCACATTCATATTTCACTCCGTGTTCCGTCCAGAAATGGGAGTTTCTGCGGCAAACACAGCTGCGTTGAGAAAGTCACCATAAAACACCTCGCTCGGCGACAGATCTCCACACTGGGAACGGTTCGGCTCAGGAGGAACTTTCCTGGAACTGGATTTTCCAGAATATTCCCACCTTCTACCTTTTCAGCTTTCCCTTCAAAACCACATGTCGGAAATCACTCTGGGGCTTGCGCACCTTCAGGCAAAGGCCAAGAGCAGCCCCACGCAGGGGTGTCCGATCTTGTGGCACCTCTGGGCCACCCTGGAAGAAGAAGAGTTGTCTCGGGCCACCTATTAAATACACAAACACTAACAAACACTGATGAGCAGGGGGAAAGGGGGGTTTTAAGTAAATTTACACTTCTGTGTTGCGTCCATAGCCATACCGGGTGGCCCGTGGACCGCGGGCTGGACATCCTGCAGGTGTAGGCGTGTCAGTCTTGGGCTGTCCCCCCTTCAGAGTTTGCAAGTGTCCTGTCAAAATATTCGAGGTACAGAGCCTCCCAAACCCAGGCCATTTTGTACTCATTTTGATTTTCGTGGGTTTTTCAACCTTAACTCAAAATGAATCGGCAGAGGAAAGAGAATCATCTCACCATTGGGGAGACAGCTCATATTTTGACTGGGGAGTGGGGTGGTGGAAAGGTGAGAGCCCTGTTGAGTCCTGGGGACTCCAAGGTGTCCGTTCAAGACCAGAGAGGAACATTGAAGTTAAGAACAATCTAACAATAGCGGGGGGGGGGGGGGGGGACAGTGGGAAGAGGGGATTACAGGAACTACTATGAAGGACACATGGACAAAATCAAGGGGGAGGGTGGAGGTGAGGGAGGGAGGTGGGTTCAGCTGGGGTGGGGTGGAGGGATGGGGAGAAAAGGCACACAACTGTAATTGAATAACAATAAAAATTTAAAAAAAAAAAAAAAGACCAGAGAGGAGGCCCTGGCTGGGCAGCTCAGTTGCTCAGAGCATCATCCCAGTATGCTGAGATTGCAGGTTCGATCCCCGGTCAGGACTCATATAGTAATCAACGAAAGGACCCATGAATAAGTAGAATGACTGATGGATGTCTCTTGCTCTCAAAGAAATAAAGTTTAAAAATTAAAAATAAATTTAAAAAACGGACAAGAAAGGAGAGAAACTTGGGGCTGAGGTCTGAGCAAAGCAAATGAGCACCTGTTTACCTGAGTCTCTCTGGGGGATGCAGGATGTCAGCGAGCTGGCCCCTGACCTTCGGGGACAAGGCGTCTGGAACTAGATCGGCCAGTGAGGCGAAACAATGACTCAGCACAGATTTCGTGGGCAAATACGAGAACGGGCGAAAGGCGCCAGCATTTGTCCGTGGTCGTCAGCGTAATCAATGAGTCTGATGTTAAGATTTGGAAGACAGAAGGGAGGAGACTCTCGATCAAATCTAGTCCACGAAGGTGGGGAGGGGACCTCCTCTGTGCCCGGCCCAGGTGCCACGCTGTGGGGACAAAGTGAGGAAAGGACACTCGATGGCCAGCTCCCTGCCTTGGGCACTGCCCCAATCCTGCTGGGAGAGCCCTCTGAGTGACCAAGGTGGGCACCTTAACTCAGGACCCCTGCTCCTGCCTAGTCCTGGCTCCCAGCTGTCACCCAGCTCAAGTTCCATACAGGTCCCCACCCACCCCGCTGGGGTGGGAAGTTCTCACTGTCCACTCCTTCCTGGGAAATTCGGGCCCAGGAAGAGGAGGGTGTGGCCTTGGGCCCTGGATGGAGGGAGAAGCAGGCCCCCCACCTGCCAGGCCCCAGGCCTGCCCTCCCTCTCTGGCCTGCGTCCTTGGGCTCTAATTTGAAATAACTCCACAGAGCTTCAGATGAACAAGCCGAAGACAGAGATGTCTGCTGGCCCCAACCAGTCTCCTCGACCCAGAGGTAAGGGACGCCCAGGACACACACGGGCCACCTGCCCCTCCTCTGTGACAACTGTGCCGTTGCTCCTGGAATGTCTGTCTGGCCCTGCGTGCCAACTCGAGCCAGACTGCAGCCCGAGTGGCCCCCAAGCTGCGGAGGCAGGTGGCGGAGCCTGGGGGGCCGCCCTGTGGGCCTGGTCTCCCACCCTCTATTCCAGATTTAGCAGGGACAAGCGCTGCTCAGGGACCCAACCAATGGGCCTTGCCTGGGGAGATGGCTCCCTCCCTTCCCCGGGGGACAGGCAGGGGGGACCCTCAGAGCCCCCGGCCAAGCCCTCCCTGTTGAATCTCGGAGCGGCTGCTCCAGCTCTGAGAACACCTCCACTTTTCCATCCAGACAACGGGGCTTCTGGAAGGACCAGGTAAAGAGACCCAAGCTCAGGGGCCCTGGGAGGTCCCCCAGGCCTGCCTCCCCGCCCCCCTGTCCCTCCCTGGCCTGTCTCTGCACCACACAGACCTGCTCTGGGCTCTGAGGGGCAGAGACAGGCGTGATGAGGGTCCTCGGAGAGACAGTGAGGCCACAGTAGCACCGCCTGTCCCCCTCCAGGAGACCTGGGACGCCCGCTGGGCCTCAGAAAGCCAACTCTCCACCTGGAGCTCTGGGCTGTTCGAGAATGAAGTGTCTGGAAGTGAACCTCACATGTTTATAAAACCCACAGGACCGGAGCCACCTGTTCTTCGGGCAACCCCGTTCGTGGAGGTTCTTTCTCCTCCAGCGTTCCGGCCCCGACGCTGGGGAGCTCCCTTCAGCCTCCCAGGTAGTAGCCCTGCCTGCTGTAGTCCGGCGGGGAGTGAGGGGGGCACTGGGCGACTGCAGCAGCCGGGGTGAAGGCAGCACCTGGCCTCCCCTCCAGCCACACCTGGAGCGTGCACTGTGACATCCTGCATGCTCTGTGTGCAGGCCCTGGGGGCGCCAAGCCAGGCGGGGAACGGGAGCCCAGCCTCACCCTCAGGGGCCAGTGTGGGGTCACTGCGGAGGGACACTCTGTAGCCCCAGCCACTGGGGAGCTTGCCTGGAGAATGGGGACAGGGTTGGCTTGGCAGACTAAGGGCACAGCCAGAGGTCCCATATGGCAGGCGGAGGTGCCTGGAGTCGGTAAAGACCAGCCCACAAGGGTCACCAGCCAGTGACCCATCAGCTGTGGCCTCACCCTCAGCTCTACACAGCTGTAGAGTCCAAAAGAAGACACTTCCTCTTGGCCATGTCCCCCGTCTCTCAGAGGCTGGGTGGACCCAGACGCCCTGCTCCCCTATCCGAGCCCCAGCCTCTGCAGGCCCACCAGGGCTCCACACCAACCCTGCAGGTCCCGGCATGTGGCATCCAGGGAAACCCAGCGCCACGGGCTTTGTCAGAAGGAACCGAGCCCCACAGACACGAAACCCCGAGTCAGGCCCGGGCCTGGCCACAGCGGAGTTAGAACGGAACAGCCCACAGGTCGTCCATCTCATCTGATGGGGCAGACAGACCTCCCGCCTCCCGGGGACTTGGAGACATCCTCACAACGGCTCTGGGGCTTCCGGAGAAACTAGCCCCATGTCTGCCGCCACTCTGGCAGCAATGCCCGGCGCTCCGTCGGAAGGGCCATCTCTGCTTCCCCCAACCTCTCACCAGGCGCCGAGGGAACGCTGGGCGTGACCGTTCTGACCGACACTGTCTGTGTGACGAGCTCCAAGGGGCTCCACACCCTCTCGGATGGTCATCTCTGCGGACGTCCATCCCGCCCCCCCCGCACGGCCCCCGTGGTACCTGGTGGGGACCGGTCTGTGCCCGGCCTGCTAATTCTCTCGGCTTTTCCTCTCTCCCAGCATCATACATTATATTTAAGTCTCTCCAGCAATACAAATTTCAATTTGGCCAAGCTCTTTAATATTAATAGTTGTCAATCCAAATGCAGAGTGCATAATAAAAAATTTAATCGAAACGAATAGCTCACATATTTCTCCACCTCCTAAATATAGTTACCAATTAGACTGAAGATTTGGTTATATAACTTTGTAGAACTAAGGCCACCTACGAAAGACCACCAGTTAGGGCCGAGAAACCCACCACGCAAGATTCGGTCCTGCCCGCTGCCTTTGCAGATAAAGCCCACGTGACCTCAGGCCTCCTCGCTCACAGGCCCCAACGGCAAGCACAGAACCTGCAGGCGTGTGGGGCAGGGGGCACTTTGGAGCTAAGTTATAACAACAAAGTTACTGATGAGGATAAAACCTTTGTTCCTATAATGGTTTGCAGCTTATAAGGCCCAGTCGCTGAGCCTTCGCTGGGGGATGGGGGGAGCGGGCAGGTGACAGCAGTCCCTCCATCGCTGCCAACCCATTTCACACTCGCCTCGGCTCCGACCTCCTCACACACAGAGGCACCCTCAGAAGGGGCTGCCCTGCTTCACCCCGAGAACTGGGGTGCTCTCAGCTGAGATCCCACCCGTCACCCCCGGACCAGGGTCGCCCCAGGCCCCAGAGCCCATTAACACGTCTCAGACAGGCCAGCGAGACAGACGGGCCATCCCAGGTGACAAGTGGGGCCTGACCGGGAGTCTCAGCACCCACAGCCAGATGGGGACCCCGACCACCCTGCATTTCAGGGAGTCCCTGAGCTGCAGGCTACCTTGCCTCTGATGTCACATCCAACACCCTCACTGTGCACAAGCAGAAGCAGGTTCGGGGCGGCAAAGAGGTTTGACCAAGGTCACAGAGCCCGTTAGTGGCAGAGCTGGGCTGGAGTCTACACACACTCACACGCACGCCCGCACACACGTGCACATGGATGCTCGAGCGTGCACACACTCACACGCAGGCGTGCACTCACACAGGCACGCGCAGTCACACTTGTGCACGCAAGCCTGGAGGCGGCCTCCAGCGCGGGCACAGCCTGGCCAGGCTCCCGGCCGTGAGCGTCCTGCCGGGCGCTCGGGATATTTCTGCAGATTGCTCCCGGCCTCCTCTGTGAGCTGCTCTGAGCTCGGCCCGCGCTACATCCAGCAGGAAGTTTAAATGAAACGGCTCCCAAGTCCCTCAAATGGTTTAATAAAACATATACTGACTGCAGTGTGCAGTTTATAGTGGCAAACGATGGCCCCTCGGCTGGGAGAAATGACCTCTCGTCGGCAATATCACTTTCGGCTTCACGATCCGAGTCCGCTGTTGGCCATTCCCTCAACCCACCAGGCAATTCTTTTCCATAACGAGGCCGGCGGCAGCCGCCGAGCATGCCGCCACCGAAGGTGCCTGGAATGTGCCCGCCTGTGGCCCACGGCGCCAAGACCAGCCGTGGCAGGCGGGTGGCAGTGACGTGTGGAGAGGCACGCTGCTGGGAGCAGAGAGACGGAAATGGTACCTGCGGAGGTGTCTAGAGATCGGAGGAAATGATACAGCATGGCATTTGGGGGACAGCCCCACGGGCCTGGGACCTCAGCTTCGTGCCGCCCCAAAAAGATGGGCCAGAAATGAGGCAGATCCAGCTCCCGCCAGCACTTCCGGCACCTGCCCCCGTGAGACGCTGGGGGCTCGGGGAGGATGGGCTCGGGACTTCTCAAAGTCTACTGTGTTAATAACAAATAGCTATTAATAACGCGCCTGATCGAAAGTGCCATTTCCGGTCCTCGGAGCTGAAAGGTTCTGCCTCATCTCAAGAAGTCCTGGAACGTGACCGCCAGAAGCTGACCTTTTATCCCAAACCGCGCAAGAAGACGGCTTGCGGAGCTCATTAGTATTAGACAGCGAACTAGATTAGACATTTTACGATTTTTCAAAAAGGGCTTTTTTGATATAAAAAAAACAGCAATTTCCTCTTTTGACGTTTTTTCATTTTTAAGGTAATAAAAGTGGAACAGGTGGACCGGGGCATAATGGATTAATTAAGGGATATTATGTTTATCCGAACTCCTGCCTGGGCGGTGCCTCTTCCTCACTCATAAAAATTAATGCATCACCTTACGCCGCACAGCCACAGCTTCTATTTTTACCACACCCGCTCTAACTTGGGTTCTTCTGAGAAACAGAGAGTGCCCCGTTCTGGCATCGTCGGTCCAAAAGTGTATTATTTTAAAACATCCTATTAGTATATGTAAAATCAAACCCGTCTTCTTGCGGTGGCTTTAAACTGTCCAGTTCTCCTGGCCCCTCGAAGGGTGACCAGGTCCCCTGCCTCCGCTCCCGGCCGCCTCGGGGGGCCTTCTCCCCTCCACGATGGGTTTGCTGTTTAAAACACACACACACACACACACACACACACACACACACGGAATCAAAGACTCGCTGGACGGCGCTTTTGGCTATTTCTTTGTGTCTTGATGGTCGATGTGAATATAAAAGAATATTCATGCAAGATTCATAAAGGCCCCAGATTTCAAACAAACAGATGAGAAATCCCTAAAAATAATGATGTCCAGATGTTGCTTATTTAAATGAGCTGTTGCCATTGAGTGCTACCAATCACAGAAGTGGTCGGGTTGGTGGGTTTCAAGGTAGTTGCCGTCGACAGAGGCCCGGCATGCCGGTGTCCAGGGAGCGCCCAGGCAGTTCGAGTCCGAGATTTCGGTAAATACGCTGGGTTCTCTCGTGGAGGCCGCCTCGGTGACTCCGCGGGTGTGGCCTCCCACGGTGAAGCTCACGCCCACGGAGCCCTCTCTCTTCACCTTCCAGGCCCCCCTTCGGGGGAAACTGCAATTTTCCAGGCCAAAAACGCAGCTTGTTTTTAATGTGCTAGAACTTCACAATTGAAGGGACTCTCAGGAACCATAGAGAACTAATTTCTCATTTTATTGCTGAGAAAATTGACGTCCAGAAACCCAAAACGTTTGACCCCAAGTCCCCCAGCTGAGAGGCATGAAAGAAGCTGCTAGAATCCAGTCTTCTGAAGGCCAGGCCGGGGCAATGCCCACCCACTGAAAGGCAGGCCCGGGGTTAGTGTGGTCCCAGAGCACCTGCTGCGACAAAGGAGCTGTGGGAGATGGAGACTTCCGGCCCCCCCCACGCCTCCCGACCGGCGCACCTCCAGGTCTGGACCGGGACCCTGCCCAGGGAGCGGCTCCCCCCAAAGTTCTGAGACCACCACTGTGATTCGTCCCCGTCCCAAGTCTCCCAGATGACAAGAGCTTCTCCGGATGAACGAGTCTGCAAACCGTTCTTCCGTAGCCGACGGACTATGTGAAGATCAACACCCAGAGCCCAGGCGTTAGGGGACCTCATTCAAACGGCCAGCAGGGGGGCTGTGTTCGAGACTGGGGGGGGGGGGGGGCGCTGGTAGGCAGCGAGCCCTCCCTCTCAGAGGCCCCAGGTGAGATAGGAAGTTCCAGGTGCACACCCAGGTGGGCCTGCTCTGCCTGACCGGGAACGGGGGCCAGGGCTGTGTGCAGCGTGTGACACCCCAGGTGACAGCCTGGGCGTGGCTCCTCTGGCCCGAGGCACCCCAGGGCGAGGCTGGGCTCAGAGTGCACCGCAACCTAGCTTAGATTCCTAAAGCTGTCCAGGACCAGCCCACTCTTCCAAAGGGAACAGGGGGCTGGAGCACCCGGGGGTGCTGGTGGGCACGCGGTCTCTGGGGAGAAGCCAACTTCTGAGGGCGCGGACTTCAAGGCCAGCGGGCTCCTGCTGCCTGGCCCCAGATACACACGTGCCTGGTAAAGCTGACTCACTGCCGGGCTGTTCTCCTCCAAGCCCGCACGGAGGGCCACCTGGGGGGAGAGTCACCCCAGTGCCTGCCACTGCTGCTCCTGGGCCGGCTCCTCCCTGCGAACCCTGATGACACCTGCACGCCCAAGCCTTCAGCCATGCCCTGCGCTGCCCGCAGACGGGACGGGGTGCTGGCCCCTGTGGCAGGTGGCACCCGTGTCTCCATGGAGGGGAAAGGGTTGTCTCCTCTCTCACAAGACGCAGCTGCATCCCAGAACACGACAGCCATCTGAATTTGAACCCTCTTTCCGAAAGTTCGGTCACATCAGCCTCAAGAGTTCAGAAAAGAGGCGGCTCAGAGTCAAAACGTTCTATTAAGAAAAGCGCTCACGTAGAACCTCGGTCACAACGGGGGTGAACGCCCAGGCGTGTCCTCGCCGGGCACACGAGGAGGCTGTGCTGGCGCCTAGGGAGACCTGGGTGACGAGGTGCCCCGAGGCCTAGTGGCCTTGCAGCCAAGTCTCCCTCAGCCCTTCCAGAGACCCACCCCGTGAGCGGAGGATGGCGGGCCCGTGGACTGAAGGGAGGGTGCCTGGGCCCGACCTTCTGAGTGCAGGACGAGTTCCCACATCTCCTGCGGAGAGTCCTCTCGCCCTGCAGCCTGGCAGCGTCTCTAACCCCCTCCGGGAGCTTCTGTTCAGTGAGCTGGGCTGTCCTGTCTTCTCTCTGCTACCAAACACCCGCCCGAAGCACATTAGGGAGGCCCAGGCCTGTACGTGCAGGACAGACAGCAAGTGGCTCGGATGAGGGCTGAGAGGGCAGCCCCCTCTCCCCGTAAAGGACCCAGGCTCTGCTAGGATGCCTCCCACCGCAACCTGTGGCCAACCGAGGGAACAGGAGGAGGGCCAGCTGTAACAGGATGCCTCAACAGAACCCCCGTGTGTTTGGCACGGCCCCCCAGGGGGCAGGGGGCAGAGGGCAGGCTGAGCAGTAGCCTTGGAAGCAGGACCTGGGTCCAGAGAGACCACCATGCCTCTCCCTGGCTGCTTCCCAGGCCCTCCTCCCAGCACATCTGCACTGTTAAGGGCCGAAGGAAGAGGGCCTCACAGTGAGCAGGTTCCCTGGCTGGCTCCCCAGGAGGCCTTGGCCAGCTGGGACGCTGCCCAACAAGCACAGCCACGGTGACCTCTTCCGAGGGGCAGGCGCTCTGCCTCCTTCACCTGGCCCAGGTCCACCATCTGGGCCGTGGCAGCTGATCTGCGCTCATCCCAAAGCACCTACAAGAGCCAGCGGGGGCCACCGCGCCCCAGGGCCCGTCCCAGCAGTGACCCCTCTCCCCTGCCGCCCAAGCGAAGCCGTGTTCATCCGCCTCCTTAATCTGGGAGGCGGCGGCGAGCACGTGGGACGCACACGGAACGGGGTAAACACAGCGCTGTTTCATGAGGCTGCTAGTAGTGCCCAGTGAGATCACGGGGACAGACTGAGGCCAGTGCCTGGCACTTGGTAAACAGTCCCGAGCTGCGGCCAGCTGCCACGTTGGACTCCAGCACCCCCCGCACCGCCCCACACCGGCCAGTCCCACAGAAGCCTCCCCAGGGAGCGGAGGGTGGAGAACCCCGCAAAGCGCCCACTGCAGCCGGGCAGCGTCCAGCCATCTCAGGAGGAGTCTCGTTCCCCTGCCTTTCCTGCAGAGGTCTGCAAACACCTTTCCATCCACAAACCTTTTGCAAGAGAGAGCTCGTGTGACCCAGCCTCACAGAGCAGCCCAGGGCGGTGGGGTCTCCAGGAGCCCCCAGTGCCCACCCGTCACGGTCTGTGCGTGACCAGTAGCTCCTCTGGTAACATTAGATGGGGGGGGGGGGGGCGTCTCCAAGTGTGGGGCAAGAGCAAGCAGGGGAGACACCACGTGGAACCTTTAGAAATGCAAATTCTTGGACCACACCCCACACTTCCAAATCAGCACATGGGTGGGGGGCCCGTGCGGTGTCTCCAGGCCGTGGCGGTGCCCGGATGCCAGCAGTTCATACCCAGGCGATGTGCAAGCCCCTCAAAGTCTCCCCACAAGGAGACTCCTGATGTGATTGGTCGGCAGGGGGTCCAGTCACTGGCGGGTCTTAGAAGACCCCTGGGCTGTGACAGTCAGAGCCTAGGTAGAAGATGGTCACCTCATCCCTGCTGCTCAGGGACCTCTGTCCTCGGAGCTGCTGCGTCAGAATCTGCAAGTTCCCGCACCCCCGAGAGTCTGTTAGACACCACCCGGTCCAAACAACGCACCCCCAGGAGGAACCTGAGGTTGCAGGGCTGGAGACGTCCCAGGCACCCGTCTACTCCACCAGCCGGGACAAGGGGACAGCTTCCTCTTCTAGGGGCGACCCCCATCGCCCACAGAACTCTGCCCTCAGAACCCTCCCTCGGGGCCAGAGACTGGACAATATTTGGGGTGCCCCGTTTCTGGAGACACTGGCGTCCTGTATGAAGACACTCACCCCAGGGCCTGGAGAGGAGGGACCCCAGCCCACCCCACTGTTGCGCTTTCCAAGTGACGCCCCACACAGCGTTTTGTGAGGGGGCGAAAGCGGCCCCGTGGAGTCCAGCCCACCCCTAAGATCATCATTTTTGTTAGTTACTCCTCTTAGGTGTGAAAGAATCCACACACCTGAACACAAGGAAAATTTGATTATCTTCCTTTACTACTTAGGAAAAAAATCAATAAATACGGCTTTGGAGCAGAAACATTCAACACAGACATGTTCCGACCACCGTCCCAATCAGTGCGCCCCACCTTCCCCACTCACACACCCCTCTCCAGCCACGGCTCCGCGCCTGAGGACCGCAAGCTCCCGGGTGTAGGGGCTGCTGCATCCCACCCACAAGAGCTAAGCCTTGACAAAGACTTAGCTGCCGGTCAGCACAGGGATCAGCCTAAGGGTACAGTCGGGGCCACAAGAGACAGGACACCCAAGGTCCGATGAGCTGGTGGTCCAACCCCCGACCCCCTGGGAGGTGGACACCGAGATCAAGCCAAGACCCAAACTGAACCTTCAAACAGAAAGAAAAAGTCACAGACACCCCATTTCCAACACACGTGGTACAGATGACCACCCGCGGCTCCCGCTTATTCTCAGGCACAGAACCACCACCAGACCAAGTCCCCCCCACAGAGCACCTACAAGCACAGCCCCTGGTGTGAAGCATCGCGGCCCATTTGCAAGGAAGAAATTCCAAAGCCGAAGTCCTGGCTGTCCCTCCCGCAAGGTGCTCCCAGGACGCCACACACTCAGCCCACGCCTCCCATGGTCATACTTTCCTTTGTGCAAAATGAATTGAGCCAGAAAACTCGGGGTGGAGTTGGACTGACTTTCCCACAGCCAAAGCTCACACACACACCACCGGGACACGCAAAGCACCTCTCAGAGCCTGCCACTGAAACGCCGAAGTCACTGGGGAGAAGGTCACACATCCCCAAACAGAGAACAAGAATCACATCTCTGCTTGAGGCAGACGCAGACTGACCGCTTCCCGGGGCCCCATGGCACCCCTCAAACGCTTGGGTGGATAGGTGATTTCTATAATGCTCACAAATAGGTGAAAGCAACTAAGACGTTTCTCTCTGCTGAAGAAAGAGCCAATAGCCACCCACGCTTTGTCCTCTGCGTGGACACGTGGCACCAGGTTCCTGGCCGCAGGTGCGCGCACCCTGGTGGGCCAAGCAGGCGGCGAAGAGGGAGGAGGCAGAGAGAGACAACTGCCTCGCTGGGCCCGAGAGGCAGTTTCTGAAAAGTGGAAGAACAGATCCCTGACGCTGGGAGCAAGACGTTTGGGGCTGGCCAAAGACATCCATGCTGGGGATTGCCCCAAACTGAGCGTGCTCAAAAACACAACGGGGGAATAATCAGCACGTTCTGCAGTACACTCTCGTGCTCTTTCCTCTGGGTTAGGGAAATCATTCGCTTTTTTCATGCAGGGAGAAGGAAGCGACCAGCTTAGCACTTCTTGCCACCCTGGGGCAATGCCGGGCGTGCGGACGGGCAGGCATCTCGCAGCTGCCACCTTCCTGCGCCACCGGGGAGCTCACCCCGCCACACGCACACACCAAGGGCGCGGACTTTAAACACGGACTGTGCCCGACAGATGACGGTGTGACTCCTGATTGTTTGACTTTACAACGGTGAGGAAGTGACATGCATAATGAACAGCACGAGCTCCTGGACCCTTCGGTACACAGCTGGCCTTGCGTCAGCTGGTTTTGCCCGACTGGAGGTGGGCGGGGCTGCGGCGTGACCTTCGGTAGGTTCCGCGTCTCATGAGCATTTTCCACTTACGGGATCTTCCACCTCGGGTGGGTTTACCAGAACCGATCCCCATCCTACAGGCAGGAGCACCTGTGTTACCTCGCACCTGCTCCCATCTTCATCCTGTCCCTCAGTTTGTCACCTCTCTCAAGGTCCACAGGTCGCCATAATATCATTGCCAAGGTCATTTTCAACCAGGACCGCCCCCAGGCCCACACAAACCCCTGTGAAGAGCTGTCTCGGAATGTGTTCATTTGCGTGACGGTGCCGACAGCAAGGCCCAGAGTCACAGGCCTCCTGGCTCGGCCACGTCCGGAGGCGAGACTTGGGCGAGTCGGTCACCTGTGCTAAGCCTCGGTGCATCTTTCTGCAAAGTGGGCTGCTGAGGGGATTCAACAAGTGGAGGGGAGCTGGCTCCCACGCCAGGGCGAGGCTGACCAGGTCTCTGCGAAGGAACAGGAGGAAATACTCAAGGCTTTCAGGCCACACGTGTCTGTCCCAACTGCCCGGCTCTGCCTTGGTGCCACAGGTGACGTGGAAATGCAGGGAGCACCTACGTGCCCAGAAAACGCTTTCTGCAGACACCAAAACCCGCATTGCATATGCAGCTGCCCCCCGCCCCGCCCGCCCCGTATCCGTGGGTTCCACGACCGAGGGCTCAACCAACAGCGGATCAAAAATGTCTGGAGAAAACGTGGCTTCGGTCCGACCCGCGCGATGCGGTGCGGCCTATGACGGCTGCGTCTGTCCGGAGCACGGGCAGACTTCACTTTCTTGTCATCGTTCTTGCACACACGGCCTAACGACTATTTGCACAGCACTCGCACTGCATCAGGCGTTGAATCTAGTGAAGATCCCAGGCAGGCAGGAGAACTGCGCCGGTGCATAGGAGATGCACGTCTGTGGGTTTTGGTGGCCGCGAGGCGCCGAAACCAACCCCCACCCCGTGGATGCCGGGGGACAACCAGCATCATCATGTGCCATGCAGCATTATCTTTCTCTCAGTTTTTGGTCAATCGTGTAGAAATGTGAAAGCCATTCTTTGCTTGCAGACTATACAAAAACAGACAGACCCCCAAGGAGATGCAATGTCACACCCATTGGCATGGCTCCTGCAAAAAAAAAAGGAAAAACAAAACCAAAAAAACAGTGCTGGCGAAGATGTGGGGAAACTGGAACTCCGTGCACCACCGGGAAGGTAAAATGGGGCAGCCTGTGGAAAACAACATGGCTATTCCACCAAAAAATTTAAAATAAACACGGAACCACCGCATGGTCCAGCAGCCCCGCATTGGGTACGCACCCGAACGCGTCAAAAGCAGGGTCTTGAAGAAATATCTGCGCGTCCGTGTTCACAGCAGCCTTATTCACAAAAGCCAAAAGGTGGGAGCCACCCAGGTGTCCACGGATGGATGATGGATACACGAAAGGTGGCATTTACATACAACCCACGCACAATCCCATGTGGGACATCGGTCAGCCCAAGGGAGGAAAGAAATCCTGTCCCCTGCTACCACACGGATGGGCCCTCAGGACGCCATGCTAAGCCAAGTAAGCCAGTCACAAAAGGATGAATCCCGTGGGAGGCCACTCATCGGAGGCACCTCGAGTCCTCCGGTGAATTAAGACAGGAAGTAGATAGCCGTTGCTGGAGGGTGGGGGACGGGGAACAGGGACTGCGTGTTTAATGGGGCCCGAGATTCCGAGTTTCCGTTTGGGAAGAGGAGAGAGCTCTGGGGACGGACAGAGGGGACGAGGGGACGGCGCACCAGAGTGTGAATGCACTTAGTGCCACTGAGCTGTGCACTTAAAAATGGTCAGGATAGTAAATTTTATGGTATGTGTATTTCCGCACAATTTGTGAGTGTTTTTAAAAGTCAACAGAGAAAAGAAGCAGCAGCATGCTCGGAGGATGAGCCCCACGGGTCTGAGTCCACCCGCCCCTGGTAGAGGGCTCAGAGCAGCCCAGGGCGCACGCCCCTCCGCCCCCAGCCCCCGGGCCCCTGGCCCAAGGAAAAAGAATCCTGTGTGGAAAGAGGGTCCGCGGCAAATGAAGAGAATCTCAGGCTTATTCATCCAAGTCTTTACCAGGCACCCACTCTGGGGCCACCCAGGCCCAGACACAGAGACAGAGAGGCACCCGGGCCCCACCACCCGGCCCTTCCGTGCTGGTGGAGCTGTGTGAAGGGAGTCCGCCCTCACACGGGTGTGTGGACATGCTGGGCACACAGGGCTGCCCTGGGGCACGGCTGGTGCAGGGGCTGCCGCCTCCTCGGAGTGGTCAGCGATCATGTCAGGGGCGGGCAAGTTCAGGGACTTCAAGGGTGGGTTTAATTATATGTTGGTGCCGACTAGCAGTGGCTACGATCATAGAATTACACATGTAATTTATCAGCAAGACATTTGCATACATAATAAACCAAAAGCAAAACATGAAATCTCACTGAATGCGAAAGCTGTCAAATTGGGCCACACCGTGGGGCGGTGTCCCTTGCAAGGGGGCAGGAGGGACACCCTGAGGCCCTCCCCTTGCTTGCACGATTGGGGTGTCCCCACCCACCACGGCCACGTGGCACCCTCCCGGGGAATGCACTCCGCACCACAAGTCGGTCCTGAGCCCCTGTGGTGTGTCAGCAGCACGCCGTCACAGAGGGGGAGGGCGGGGAAGCTGACTCGGGGACCTCACCGCCTTCCTGTCACCACCCTCCTGATGTCTCGGAACTTGCCGACCACAGTCCCCAGGGTGCTGGGCGGGCCGCCTGCCTGGCCACGTCCTGGGGCTCCGAGCCCTGCGATACGCCTGAGGGGAGAAGGCTAATGACCTAAAAATGGCCTATTCTTTCCTTAACCTTGAAGGAAGAGGGAGAAAGGGACAGAGAAGGCCAAACAGAGAAAGTGGAAGCGCCAGGAAGAACAGCAACGCACACTAAGTGCCCACTGTGAGCAGGTGTTATTTTACGTGTGTAGGACAGGTGGTGGAAGCTTCCACGGTGTCCTTGCTGTCGTCCCCAGTTTACAGACGAGGAGCCTGAGGCACAGCAATGACCTTGGCCCATGGTCCTGAGTGGGGGAGCCAGGTTTCCAACCCAGGAAGTCTGGCTCCAGAACCTGCCCCTTGGCCAGGTGCGGCCAGGTGCGGCCAGGTGTGCCGCGCGTTCACTGCTCTCTTCTCCGTAACTTTCTCACTGGCGCTGCTCTAACGGCCGTGGTGCGGTCATGCAAAAGTCCACACTGGGGTGACTTTTGGTCCTCATTGCTGAAGTAAGTTCTCCAGGGGACAGACACCCTCCATGCCTGCACTTGGGGACCCCACATGCCCTGGGGCTGAGCTCCGGCCACTCCCAAAGACCTCAAGCGCAGCCGGCCTGCAGAGCACACACGAGAGCCTCTGAAAGCCCCTGAAGCACATGGGGCACTCCAGAGTCTCGCCCAGGGGACAGACCGCCAGGCCTGTGCACAGGAAGTCTCCCGAGCCTCGTGAACCCCTGCCCACATCCCCCCCGAAAGAGGCCTCCTTCTCCTCCCTGTCCCGTGTCCTCAGCCTCGGCCACCTGTGCCCGTGCCCGCGTGGACTTTGCAGGATGCCTTCACCACAAGGCTCCCGCGTGGTATCAGCTTGAAGAGGAGGCCAGGCACAGTCCTAGATATATTTTCTTCTGTTATAAAAGCCAGAGTAAAATGAAGAGATTGATGAGAGTATATTGCTATAATTGACCATACTGATAGGAAAAAATGATTGGGAGGTAAGGAGTGAAGAAATGATAAAAAGAGATTTCATTTGGGCCACTGGACCTACTGTTCAAAGGTTCTATTAGGGCTGAAGATAGAGTCCCACCCACCCACCCATCCATCCAACCACCCATCCATCATCTATCTACCCATCTATCCATCCATCCATCTATCCATCTACCCATCCATCCATCCACCCACCCAACAAACTACCCATCTACCCATCCATCCACCCATCCATCCATCTATCCATCTACCCATCCATCCATCCATCCATCCATCCATCTATCCACCCATCTATCCATCCATCCATCTATCCACCTACCCATCCATCCATCCATCTATCCACCCATCTATCCATCCATCCATCCATCCACCTATCCACCCATCCACCCACCCATCCACCCATCTACCCATCTACCCATGCATCATCCATCCATCTATCTATCCGTCTACCCATCCATCCATCCATCCATCCATCTATCCATCTACCCATCATCATCCATCCATCATCCATCCATCCACCCATCCACCCATCCACCCTTCCAGTCACCGAAGTGTTACTGAGAACCTCCTGTGAATCAGGCCCCACTTCAGGAATTAGGAAAACAACACTGAACAAAACAGAGAAGACCCTACACCCTCCAGGTTTGCAACACAGCAGGGGAGACAGCCCAGGAGCCAGCAAAGGTGTAAGTCTCCAAAATGGGTCGTGCATCCAACACCGCAGTGCATTCGAAACCCTCCTAAGAGGAAGGCACATCAGCGGCATCGCCTCTGCTGCCGTCATCAGGGGTCAGTTGTAACAGCAAACAAGAGCATCTCCCACGGAGATGCTAAGGGTACCGAGACACAGTCCAACATGGCAGAATCACCGAGGGCACATACCACAGGCGACATTTTCGTGACAAAAGCTTTATTTCCCACCTACTCTCTCCTTGATTTAAATATACAGATGGATGTGGGTGCACAAGTATCAAGATTCAAGCATTTCAATATAAATGTTGTATTCAAAATACTTTTCCTGATTTCAGTTGATGGCCTATTTGGAGCCAATGTGTAGAAATAATCTTTGTTCTGAATCAAAAACAAGGATCTCTCTCCTTCTCTCCCTGCCCCCTCCTGTGCTCACAGTCTCTCCTTCCTCCCAGCCCTCCGGCCTGAAGAAGCCGAAATGTTGCACCTGCCCTCAGAGCCAAGGGGGGTGGGGCGGGGGGGGCGGTACGCCAGGGCAGATGGGGTTCTTCGCACGCACGTGTCTTACTGCCGGGGCTGCCAGGGCTGCTGGGGCTGCCGGGGCTGAGAAGCGGCCACCTCACAAAGGCACCAGGAGAGAAGGACAACCCTCCCCACTTCGACTCTTGAGTGTGTAATTGTTTGAATACATCTCGCCTGCACGACAATAATGTCATCCTTGGTTGACACAGATTTTAAAGCCCTTTGAAAAGGTGGAATGTTATCAATCACGAGGTGATTATAATGGGTTTTAAGTGGGAGAAGATAAGACTCAGGCCCTCGCTGGGGCCCAGCGGTGCGACAGCGCAGGGGGGTAGGGGCGGAAAGAAGGAAGAGGCTGCATTTCACCGGGAACAGGATGCTGCGAGCAGCC